>NC_141602.1:52215462-53415462 GCF_047967505.1 Dipteris shenzhenensis | reverse complement strand
GAGCATTTCCGTGAAGTATTACTTCCAAGTAGTGAGTTTGTTAGTCGTGGAACTGCCCTACTTAGGGCAGGTTAATAGCCCAGCACCTCCAATAGCTCATAGTCCCTATCTATGGGGAGCTGTTGCTGCCACCCAATAAGAACTTACCTCTTGATGTTCGAGCTTCCCCTTGAAAGAACAATAGCTAATAACCTCACAACAGAAGTCCACCCCTATCTACTAAGCTCTATTCAGGCTATTGCCTCACTGATATTGCAGGACAATGAGCACATGCAGGACAATCATAAAATAAAAGGCACAGGCAGACATCATATGTTCAGTGTCATGGATCTGTTAAGGGCTGTAACATGCAAGAAGACAAAAGTGGACTCATTGGTCCCAAATAAAAGTAGAAGACAATGCTCATAGAGTTGATGTTGTGATTATGTAATTTTTCCCACAACTCATGCAAAGATTACCTAGCCTTTTGTGCTTGCATCTTGTTTTTGGGTCTATAAAAAGCCCTACTGTATTTTTGTGAATATAGGTTCCGCATGTATATTTGTGTCACATTCTGCCCTGACGTCATTTTCGTGAAATTGCAGCAACTGATATTTTTTGCCTGGGACTTTTTGCAGACAGCTGCACATGATGGTGTGAAGTTATGGGATTTGCGGAAGCTGAAGAACTTTCGCTCTTTCACTCCATATGATTCCAACACCCCAACAAATGCAGGTTGGCTTGCCAATTTTCTGTTTAACTTAGTACGATTGATTGATTTATGCAGTAAAAAATTTCCGTTGTACACTTTTCAAAACAATATGGTTCATTGCCCTTTGAACAAATTATTTTTGCCCTGGAGCTCTAAAATTTAGTACTGTCTTCGCAGTGGAATTCGATTTCAGTGGAAGCTATCTTGCAATAGCTGGGTCTGATATAAGGTAAGCATTTCCAGGCTGTTCTAAGGACTGGTTTCCAGTTTCTGATGCATGTTTCACATCTTATTATAGAGTCATCATGAAATAATCTACACCCATATTGCTAGTGTTGTAACATTTCCTAAGAGTTGATCCTACTAGACTATCATTCAAGTCGTCATTTCTTTATGAATAACCTAAAATACTAGATGCACACTACATCTCTTTAAAAGAGCATATGTCTTTAGAAATGTTGGATGCTCTGCAACTCGGACTGTAATGACACTCTTAAAAAAATTGGTGCCCAATGTCTTTATGATCCGGAATAGAAGTTCTACCATCGTAGAGTAAGTATAGCTGCTTCACCAACCATAGTGACAATTATCTCATCTTGAAAATTGCCTCTACTTTCACAAAGTTTTGATATTCGTTCTTCAACATCAACCATTGGCGTTGAAACAATAAGATAATTTAATAGATGTAGCCTCCGTAGGATCCCTTTCATAGTAACTTTCACAGGTGGCATCCCCCCCCTCCCTCTTCTATGGACCCCTCTATCCATCTCTCCACATTTTCGAGTATTTATACTTGAAGGATGCATTTTTTAACGATATCTTAGTTGGATATCAAACTCCTACGTCAATTTAGTTTGTCTAGCCTTTTAGTCTTTTTATTCAAGCTAATTTCACTATCACTTGGTACTCTCTTCGTCTAAGATTTCAAATTAGTACCTTAAAATTGGCGGCCGCACGTCTTCAAAGCGTAGACAATACTATAGAGTTCTCGAATGAATTCTCTATGTCGGATCTAGCATTTTACCTTCAAATGCTACTGACGGGCGAGGTGAGATTGAGATCCTAGAAAGTCTGAGCATGCTTTGTAGACTTTCAGAAGCCCTTTGACATAGTCCCGCGTGCCCGTATGATTAGGAGACGCTAGGAGATGCAGATCCCAGGGGACATGATCTGGGGGCCTCTTATAAACACTCTTTGGGCTCTACATTGATGAGATCATGACTTTCATTGATTGCCTAGTAAGGGAGGGATCCTCGCTTACGATCTGATGATATAGATACTTTTGTATGCATATGACATAGTGCTCATTTTCTCTTCAATGGCCAGCCTATAGAGACACCTAGAGGTCCTAGAGGTGTTTTGCAGAGAGAGAGAGAGAGAGACTTGGCAGTCAATCTTGGCAAGACCAAGGTAATGATCTTCAGACTTCAATGCCTTCTGGATAGTACTTCATCGACACAGCTTCACTTACCGAGGGGAGCTGGTAGAGATTGTGCAGTCATACACCTATGTAGGGCCAATCTTCACGGGGCCAGTTTTCATGATGGCTCATGGAGCCAGGGCACAACTCACACAAGGGCAGGGAGCTTTGGCTCGACTAGAGCGATAGTGCTTTGAGGCACACTTCAAGAACACCTCGACGAAGAGCTGGCTTTTTGACACACTTATGATGTCGACAGCCATGTATGTAGCTTTTGGAGGAGCGACCCATTGGCATCCGAGTGACGGAGATTCAAGTTACTATGGGATCCAGGATGATCTGCAATAAGCCCTTGGTCCTACCTAAGATCATACATGCAGAGTTTGTTGTGACATCACTTCAGCTTGATACCATCTTTTAGACAATGACATATCTTCATAGGGTGGCCTTACCTAGTTAGAGGCTGCTGAGGTTGGCATTAGAGTCATCTAGGCGACTCGTCAAGAGTGGAGTTAGCACATCCTAGTACGCATGCATAACGAGATGGATTGATAGTCAAGATATTCAGATGGACCTCCATAGGGTTGGATCTCTCCAACTCTATACATCACGGATTTGGGGAAGGGAACCAGGAGTTTCCCTTCAAGATCTAGTTCTATTATGCTCACTTCTTGAGAGTATCAAAGGATGGAGTGATTATCAGGCCCCAATATTTGGAGGACAGACGGGTCTCACACGCACTGAGGATTGCCATCGGACAGATGTGGGTCTCGTCCCATGAGCTGACCAGAACATGCATGATAGAGGTCCATCCCATCACTGCTCTACTCGGAGGAGACCAGTCGAGCAAAGGTGTCACTCTTGATATGACCCACCGGATATATAGATTATGGGTACCACATCTCGTGCCTCAGCAAGAGATGGTTCGACGTAAATGGCAAGGGCATAGAGTTAGAGGCTAGACCTTAAATGTAGAAACTTGAAACATATGATAAGATTTTGATGGCCAACTTTTGTAGCTCTGTAGTCTTCCCCCACCAAGAAACATAACGTGGAGCCACTCATGGATTCTTGCTGTTGCATGGCTTAAAAAACCCCAGTGGTAAAATAAGATGTGTTCTCTATCATTAGTCGCACAAACTTTTCCACCCCCACATCCTATTCAACATTATAGGTAGCCAAGGTGCACCTGCATTGCAAGAAGAGATAAGCATATTATTTAACCCTCTTTGCAGACATCGACCGATCCATATGTGAGAATAATGCATCCATATGTTGGCCATAATGCCTTATGATTCATGTGGAGTTTTGAGTGTGTTCAATCAATTGAGACAAGCTACTTGTCAATATATGCTGGGCATTCATTGTGCATAGAGGAGCTTCAACTTGAGCTACAATATTGATAAAAGTTTCCCATTGCGACATACAAAAGATAAAACGGCAAATTACATGCTTCACAACTTCTATCTTATTTGCACAGTTAAGATTTCAAAAAAGGAAAATAATACAATAAGGTTTTGTGCCTCAATGCCAACTTCTTGCATGAACCTGGATTGTGGCCAAAATATCTTGATCTTCATTCCATGGACTCGCTTCGGTAGCTTTGCTCTATTGAGGTCTTCAAGAGGCACCATGCCATTATTGAAGCATGTTTTGATTTGGTATGGCCCTGTCCATTCGTAATGTTGTAGGTTTTGCTTAGTTTTTTCTTAATGGTGAACTATAGAGGAGTGCCAACATGCCATCTTTGAATTTTTTCCTTTTGATGTGGCCATCATGCCATGCCTTCCTCCACCTGTGGATGATTCCTTGTGTCTAGGCTACCCTCAGCTTAACTTCATCTAGCTTTGTCAAGGCATTCAGTTTGTCCTTGATGGCTTCTTCTTGGCTATTCATATGTTGTACCACCACGCAGACTCAGTACCCGATGCAAGAAGGTTCAGCAAATTTACATTCAAGATCTTATACCCAAATCAAGACAGGGATTAGAATACGCTTGTAGATGCGTATGCACATAAGAAAGTCCAAAGGGGAGCCCAAGATAGATGGCCTTGATTTACAAGTGAGAACTGAGAACTGCATCGCTTGTGGCACTGTGTACACGAAGCACGTACGTCAAGCATCTGTACAGTGCACCATAATGTCAACCATACGATCGTACATATGTATGGAACGATGCCACATACGGTACAATAGCGGCGCAGCCTCGAACGAAAGATATTTGATTCTTCCATGTGTGCATCTACATGTCAACCGTGCTCTCTGTACCAGCCTTCAGGGAGCCCCCTTGCTGTAATCTTGAGTGCATTGTCACATCTGCACAGCGAGAGAGAGAGAGAGAGAGAGAGAGAGAGAGAGAGAGAGAGAGAGGTTTGGGCATAGACTCGAAGAGAAATGGGAATAAATCAGACATCTGCTTATTCCTTCAATAATGAACAATTGATGGAAAACACACAATATTTCTCGAGCACCTACGAGTTTTGTGCTCAGTTAATATGATAACCACCTTCCATTTGATGGATACGTTTACAAAGGTAGGGGTTCTCGGATGTAAGAATTTCTTATACTCAAAACACTTCGTGTTTAGCTGACCGAGTTTATTATCTGGTTCCCGCAGGGTTTATCAAGTTGCAGGTGTCAAACAGGACTGGAACACCATCAAGGTTCTGCCAGATTTATCAGGAGCAGGTTTGTACATGGACAACTTTGCCCAGGGCTATATACCCATTTTTCCATAGATCTAAATCCTCTGTGTTTGCAGGCAAAGTTACCAGTGTTCGATTCGGTCCAGATGCAAATTATTTGGCTGTTGGAACTACTGACAGAAACTTGAGGATATTTGGTGTTCCACCTGCAGCATCAGAATCCTGATATTGCATAAGGCTACTCATCCACAAGCCAGTACTATCCAGGATTGCAGATGATCATATCAACAGGGTATGGCATGAGTTTCCTTGCGAAGTCATGTCAGGACTCAGAAGTGCAAAGGAGAGAGTGACATGCTTTGTTTGAGTGCTCCAGGGTCATAAAAGGTCTTTTGATCTCTTAAGATAAAAAAATTTAGTGAGTCTCTGCAGTGCAGGCTTCTGTTTGTGATTTGCTACGATACATTTTTTGGAAAGGACTTCATGATTCTATAGATTGAAGCCTCTGTTGAAGCCTTGTGTTCAATACATAGATGGTATATTTTGGATCAGGTCGAACCAGCAGTCTTACAGCTCATAAAAAATTCAGTCCTAACTATTGCTTTCAGCATAGGGTTTGCATGTGGCGGATTTATTATTTATTTTCTGTCACATTCAGATTACAGTTTAGCTGCGTCTCAAGTGTAACACTTCTGTAGTCCAAAGAGCTCATCAATTATTCTGACTTGATGACATTGAGTGAGTAGTTGTTGCATGTGTTGAATACAACCGATTTCCTTCAAAGCATGCAGATTTCATGTTATCCTTTTGTGGCCATTCATCTCATTTTTACGCTGTTACAACTGATATGATAGAATGCGTTACATTAAAAACAGCAATGCCTGAACGGTGTACGTTGAAAACAATGTAGAGTAGTCAAGGCCTTGAGAATCTGGTCCAAAGGGGGAGTATCTACATCAGAGGCCGATGTAACTGAATAGGGGGACTACGAGAGAAAAAAATCGATTAATTTGTCTAGGGGAAAGTGAGGGGTTAAAAGGAAGGGCTCAGAACCTAAGCTACAACCAAAAAATTAAAGATATTTCTAGATGTGAGGTCTAGATCTCCTTTAAAAATCTCCTCCCGTGCCATCGCTTGCTGCATCTCTCACAAGCCGTTGCGCCATCCCCCATGGCCACTCGCTCCTGCTCCTGCTGATCACCTCGCATATGCCCAGCCTCATCCTTGTCAACGCCTAATCTTCTCTGGGAGCTTCCTCACCTCTCCTCTTCCTCAACATTTCCTCGCCCTTGCCTTCTCTCCCCTCCTCTTCGCACTTCTCTTGATGTTTCTGCAGAGCTTGTAGTTTTGCTGCTGTCCTGCATCAGCTGTCCTGCATCAGTTTGAGGCAGTAGGTGCCTTGCTCGCAGCTTCTCCTCAGTGGAGATGACGATAGAGACGCCCCCTCATGGCTTGAAGAAGATGCATATGAAAGGGTGCCTCAAATGGGGCTACAGAAGACGCACGGGAGGGGGGGGGGGAGGGGTGAGCGATGAGAGAGGGGGCAGGGTGCGATGGAGAGAGCGGCCTGTTTCTGCAACCATTGGAGGGTGTCATCGAGAGGCGAGAGTTGGAGGTGAGTGGATGGTCGAGGGGGACGACGAGGGCGAGGGTGTGAGAGGCAAGGCTAATTGAGTTAATTAGGCTAATTAATTAGATTAGGTTAGGGGGTTTTAGGTTAGGCTAATTGAGTTAATTAGGTCACCAAATAATTTTTCCCGGGGAATCTCGCAAATTCTTGAAGTTTTGTAGAGCGAATGTTATTTCTGAATGCCTAGACAATTGAAACACAAATTTACAAACCTGGTGGAACAAATCCTATGGAACTCCGATACAGGTTTGTGTAGATCAAGAATTTTTTAGATTAGACCCATTAGTAGTCCATGTCCCAAAACAGCTTTGGCTCCATAACCTTGCATCAACTTGAAGATCCATCAAGGTCACCACGGTTAGTTTATTTGTATGCTACATCCCTCTCCACCCAAACATTCAAGCCTCTATGAACCTCAAATCAAGTTTTTAGAGCCTCATGTGCAATCCCCCTTTCAAAATATGGCACTTGTAACATTGCTTTAAACAAAATAATGCTAGAGACCCTTATCCCATGCAAGGATAGCACGGACAAGAAGATCATTTGCCTACTTGCAAACCAACCAAACGAGGTAACAGAGCACCTGTGGAGAGCAACCTAGAAAAGCCTCTAAGCAAAGATGTGTGGATGAGAAAAGAACAAGGAAGATGCTTTCAGAGCAGAAGTGGGGTTAGCGTTAAGTCTATGAACCAAGAAGACATCACCAACTTTGTGAGGTGGTCTATTTATACTATAGGTAAAAGTGACAATTACAAACATAACACGAAAGATATTAAAAGAGAACCTAAATACGAAGAGCAAATAAAGCTAAAACACTATGTTGTTATTGCATGTGGAATTAGTAAAGTACTTTGCATCCCTACGGGGCGTGTTGGAGTAACAGAAGCATTACAAAGGCACCAAGCTTTAATGAAAGACTACTAAGGTGATTTTGCTTGGAATCGGAGTAGTGGAAACTATTGTGAAGATTACGCAAGTACCATGGGTACGAGTTGTTGAATCACTCTTCGAATGGAGACAACTCCAAAACCCACCTTCTATGCTATGGTTGACGACTTATCATCTTCCCATGATTCTCCACCAAACTCATTCAAGGTCGTGGTCAGGTTCGCTTCCCCCCATTAAAATTGAAGCAGTGGCAAAGGCACATGAACAGTGACGAGAAAAAGTTCGTCAAACTTTGAAAATCACAAAACAAAGTGTTCCTTTACATAAAGACGAAACCAAAATGCCCTTCACAAAACAAGAGAAAATTGGCCTTTGCCGTTCCGTCCTCCAGACCACTGACCAAAGACCCTTCACCATATAAAAGAGTTGCACACTAAGTTGCCATGTTGGGAAGTTTGTATTTGTGAAGACCACGAGTTTTGTCAATTTCACCTTGGTTTCCATTTCCACAAATGTTGCTTTGATACCAATGAAGTAAATTAGTTGTATTCTACATATGCAACTACTACTAACTCAGAAGCATAACCCGAAAGATACTGAAAGAGAAACTTGAATACTAAGAGCGAATAAAGCTAAAATACTACGCTCTTATTATTACATGTGGAATCAATAACAAAGTGTTCTACATGCACGGATCCTTTGCATCCCTATGGGGCCTCAGAAGCGTTATCAAAATTCAGAGACCAGAAGCAACTCGAGTTCATCTTACCTCCACATCTTAGTAGGATACCTTGTGCAAACTTTTGAACGTGCCCTCGGGGTGAACCTATTGACGGTTCTGTAGGGTCTCTCATCAGGTACCTCTTAAAGAAAACAAATACGGTCTTCATGTTTCTCCTTCCTCTTCCTCCTCGGCCTCCTTTTTCTTATCGACATCCTGATCCTCACCTCCTCCCCTCCCTTCTGCTCCTCCTCCTCCTCCTTCCTCTGAGGATGTTCAAGATTTAGACACCAGAAGAAGCTCGACTTCATCTTTCCTCAACATCTTTGTAGGATAGCCCGTGCAAAATTTTGAAAATGCCCTCGGGGTGCCTTGACGAAACATGAAGACCGTATTTGTTTGCTTCAGGAGGTACCTGAAGAGAGGAGGAGGAGGGAGGGGAGGTGGAAGGAGGGGAGGAGGTGAGGATCATGAGGCTGAGGAGAAGAGGAGGTCGAGGAGGAGGAAGAGGGAGGAGGCCGAGGAGTAAGAGGAGAGAGGAATATGATTAAGCAATGCAAGAAAGTACTTGGGCAATTCACGTTCTCTCGTCAGGTACCTCCTAAAGCAAAACATATATGTCTCGGTCGATGTTTTCTCTTAAGCCGAATTAGGCTAGCCTTTACGTCCTTCACAGGTGTCTCAGGATATGCAGAAAACAACTTAGCCTAGTCGAGTATTGATGATAGAACCCTGTAGGTTTTTCCACACACCAGGACAGGGTGATTCAGAGGAACAAATAATCTCTTTGCCCATTTGAAATCGGAGCTAAGACAATTGGATGTATGTGGATTGACCTATTTGTTTGATGGAGAGGGAGAAGACATTGATAGCCATGTCAGCACCTTGAATTGCACTCAAGCTTTCATGGCTCCATAGTGGATCTCACAGTCTTTTAAGAGGAGAGTTAGTGAATTGCCTAGTGAAGAGACCACATATTCAGGGCCCAATCTGGTGGCTCTTTGGCCAATGGGTCACAAACAGAGTCTAAGTCTTTTGTTGCCATTCTACTAAGCATTGCCAAACCTTTTGCATTTCCTACCTCACCTTATCCATGTCTGCCTTGAGATTTTCTTCCTTGGTGTGGACTGTCTAAAATTTCTCTCCTTCTGCCTTGAGATTTTCTTTCTTGGTGTGGACTGTCTAAAATTTCTCTCCTTCTGCCTTGAGATTTTCTTCCTTGGTGTGGACTATCTAAAATTTCTCTCCTTCTGCACCTACTCATTCTAGAATGACTTCCGGGTGGCTATCAATGTATCCATGTATTTGAATTTTGTTTTGACCTTGCTTCTCATTAGTGAGAGCATAGTTTATGCTTAGACCCTCTGCCTCTTAGGCTTCTAGAACCGAATTTGAAGCTCCTTTTTTGGCCTGTTTATTTGTTGTTTGTAGGGAGACTTGGGATGATTCAGTCCATAGTTGGGGGCCTCTTCATCATTCTCTCTGTAGGTTTTCTTATTCGGGTTTCCTCCTCTTGGAACCCAAGCTTTAGAATGTGCACCTCCATGATCACTCAATTAGATTGCACGATCATAGAGCACGACCATAGAGGTCGTTACCCCTCTATGGGACTATGGGTGGGTGCGTGCGGGGTGGGGGTGGGGGAACTTATGTCAATGCAAAATCTCTTGAAGTTGCATATCGTGTTGGAAAAGTGAAGCCGAGTAACATTCACTATAGCTAAGAAGAGCAACGAGCTCAACCAAATACCTCATCACAGAAGAGTAGTTTTGAGGTAAGGAAGTAGAAGACCCCTTGAATTCCTCCCCTCATTGTCCACCTCATTCTCAGTCTCCATGAAAGCTCCATCTCCCCCACCTACAATGCCCATCCTACCATAGGTTGAGTTCAAGTTTAGGTGAAGGAGGATAGAGCTTCCACTGTCACCTGTAAATAGGCAACCTCATTTTGGATTTTGCCTCTATCATTAGACGCTCGAAACCCTCCACTACATGCACCACAAAGCTAGAGCCATGGCCAATGTGCCCTTGTACATCAAAGGTGCAATTTGATGAACTGAGAGGACAATGGCTAAGTATAATTCTAGAGCGGCGAGCGCAATTGGCTCCAACCAATTGTTTTCAAAAAATATGTCAACCAAAGACATAATTCTTGATGCGAGTCCTTTAATTAGTTTTCAATTTTATATCCAATATAGAAAATTGTATCATTATATCCAAACACCTTTAAGTGCTCCTAGTACAATACATACATTGCAAACCTTGTACTTGGGACAAAGCCTTGTATGAACAATTGGCACACTTGCAAACTGACAATTTCATTTTGAGTAGCCTCTTTCTCCAATTCTACTCCAAAGCAGTCTTACTTTATTGGTGTCCGTTATGTAAGTTCTTCTGACCACAACAGTTTGTTGGATGCACATCCTTGATTACACGTGGATGCTTTTAAGAACTTTAGGAGGCAGGTTATCTTATGCATGACTAGTTTGATAAAAAGGATGGAAGCATTTCACATGCTATTACTTTCATTGGTAGTGGCGATTCATAGAGTAGTTGAACAAACGTCTACTTTGCCAGAATAGAAATGGAGGAGCCATACTTATAGGACTAGACAATAGGTGCTAGTACCTGTAGTAACAACACCCTTTGGCTCTTGTAGAAGAGTCTCATGGCAACAATAACACCATGAGATGATATACAAACAAGGAAAGTAGGAGGAGAAATACTTGCTAGATTGAGTGAGGATGTCTTGCTATAGGTGCTTTCGCTACACCAATGCCTAGAGTGTGGATACACATCGCCCACTACACCTAAAGTTTGTGGAATTGACATCATTTCCCCTACTCCCTTGTCCATCCTAGTTTGACATTCAAAGATTGAAACCTTGTAACTCTGAAGCACTTGAGTACACTCATTCCCTTTGCTTTTGTTGAAGTACTAAATAATTGGCTGATTCCAAGTGCTTTAATATACATCTTTGTTTTTTTCTTTCTTTCATATGTGTTTAGTACCATATGTAAAATACAATGTCTTTGCTACCTCTTTCTTTGCATGTAATGAGGAGCTAAGCTTGGAGTTGAGCGTCTTATTTATGACTGTGTCTTTGGCTTGTTTAAGCCAAGTGAGTTGAGCAGGCCCACTCGATGTACAAATGACTAGTTGAAAGTAGAGTGCACTATGACTAATAAAAAGTAGAGCAACACACCTGAAAGTAGAGCAACACACCTGACGTACAAATTACTAGTTAAAAGCAGAGTGCAGCAAAGAGCCAAAAGGACACAACATAGAAGATCTCGATCATGATAGCATGCTTTGTTAAAGGTAGTAAAATTTCTTGCCTTTTGATGTCACTAACAAAAGCCATAAAGAATAGACATTGCATAATTTTAGATATGACCAGAAGCTTTGCTCCTCCATGATAGGCAAGTGTGATTTGGATTGTAAAGATTCAAGCTAAGAAAAGTTTTTCATGCTTCAAAATTTAAAGGGAGCTTCGTAGTGACCATAATATTTGCACTATAGTGTTGTTGTAGCTTTCTACAATCAATTTGCCTAACCTTTCCACACCTCGAGACCATTGTTGAACCCTCTAAACAAAGCGAGGAGGTTTCCACTCCCAAAGACAAATGGTCAAAGTTTGGGCAACAACGAACAATGACAAGCATAGGAACAAAGTAGTGGATTAGGCAAAGTACAAAGTAAAAGACAAGGCAAAGTAGGAGATGGCCCCTTTTCACATGTCAACATCGTCTTTACCGGGCCGAACCCAAAGTTGAACGCTGCTACAAAATGATGGTAAGAAAGTGAGGGTAGAGTATTCGATGACCACCAAGAATGTTAGGCTTGATTCAAAGCCCAAGTAACGACAGTTACCCTTTTGATGTTTAGGTGCAAAATGGTTGTAAATGTAGGTGGCTAATATCCATCATGCATTGTCAAAAGTTGTATATATAAAATCGTAGATTCTGGGTCATCTTGTTGGGAAATCAACTCCCATGCATAGCATACAGTAGGAGATCCAGTTGTGTATTCCCTTTTTGCTCGTAGAGGCTAATACAAGAGGGCCATGAGGCTAATACAAGAGGGCTTTCTTTCCAATTCCTTGTGCATTCTTTGTTTCATTGCTTATCCATTTTGGTTCTCAGTAATGTGCTCCCATTGCCTTGATGCCTTGGCCACACTACCTTCATTTGACACAAAGCATGGAATCACTTGGTCACCTAGAAAAGGCTATCTTCCTCGCACTCCCAAAGTGAATGTGAAGGCACATCAACTAGAAAAAATGAAGCACCACGACTTGAGCATAAGATTTTGGCAATCCTAATGGGGAAGGCACTTTTCTGTGAGGCTAGTAATGGGAATATTGCGAATGAGAGAGAGAGGGACACAGAGAGAGAGAGAGAGAGAGAGAGAGAGAGAGAGAGAGAGAGAGAGAGAGAGAGATTACAAATTATTACTATGGGGACTGTGTCTTTTGTTGGCAGGCATCTACCTTCCACTATAGCAAATGCAAACAGCACGCTGCAATCAGTCAATCGGTGACTTTGCAAGGTAAAATCATGTTGAGATATTACTCGTTAACAAATGTGATTCTTCAAGAAATCAATGTCGACAAGATACTCGGCCTGCATGAACCTTTCCTCTCTTTGTATGCAAAAAGCTCTTTGAAATCAAAAGTCGACAAGATACTTGGGCTGCATGAACTTTTCCTCTCTTTGTATGCAAAAAGCTCTTTGAAAAGTCACATTGAGTAACTTTAAGAAAGTTGGCACATTCTCAATAAAAGCACAAGGCCACATCGTCAACTTCCGACCCCAAATGACTTCGTGAATCATTGACCTGATGTAGATTGCTCTTCTATGACAGTGAAACTGTTCACAAGTTAAGATTTTTTTTTTTTGGGCAAAAAAGAGACTTCTATTAAGTAAGAAAGAAACTTGCTAGAGCAAGCTCTATGCAGAAATACAACATGCTAAGCATGTAATAAAAAACACCTCAGAGGAATGAGGTAGAAAGAAACCAAGGCTGAGGCTGAAAATGCCAACTCAACCCTATAGAAGTCTCAGCAAAGAAGGGAGAGTCTCTCCAATCTCTGAGAAAAGTAACTCTCTTGGAGGAGGCTGCTCGAGATGATCCCTGCATGGTTGCCTAAATGGCCATCAGAGTGTGTACCGTATCTGTCCAAGTACTAGCCAAGATCTGAGAAGGGTGAACCTGAGAACCCTCCAAAGCCTCAGTGCATCTGGCTCTCCAAATGTGCCATGCTGCAATGCTAGCTAAGACCTCCCATGGAGAGTCGACCGAGGAATGAGTAGCCCCGAAGAGAGTGGTCGGAACATCCTCTAGAGAGCACGACTCCACAAGGTGTCATTGGATGTGAAGAGCCGAAGAGGAGTCAAGTCTCTCATAAAAGACCTGGGGCCATGAAAGAGTAAGCCAAGCCACTGATCCCCAAGTCATATAGAAAGGTAGGTGAACAAAAGTGCTGAAAAGTCTTGCAATCCCCTTCCATATGATTCTCGCTTGTCTGCAATCCCAAAGGCAGTGCTGTATTGTCTCCAAAGCAGAAAGGCAACGAGGGCAAGAAGGGTCAGCTCCGAACCTGGATCTCCATTGATTTACTGCTATCCCAAAATGAATAGAAAGCCAAAAGAAGAGAGTGATTTTTCTATTCCGGTGGGATTTCCAGAGCCTCTGCCAAAAAATTTATGCAAGTCAGCCGAAATCTGAAAGTTCTCCCAATGATGAGCTCTGGTAGGCCTCCAACCCCTATAGCTGAGCTAGAAATTTCTGGCATAAGTTAAGATTTTTCAGTTTTCTCGATGCACAAGAGACTACTGGTTTTGGGACTCCATCTGAAAAACTTTTGTGTAAGCAGTACCCACAGTGTTGACTGCACTTTGTTATGGTGTTGCTTTTCGAAGCACTTGTAAATATTGAACAATACTTTGTGTTCAGTTTTGCAGAAGCAATTTCTGTCCGGGCATATAAAGCTTCTTGTGAAGTTTTTAGTTGAATCTTCTATCGAAGCTTTAATACGATTAATCTTCCATCGTCTGTAGTTGCTTCCATAGGTATTGGAGGAATACTTCCACTGTAACATACTCTTCCATCCATAATTCTATATTTATTGGGAAAACTAACATGAGGCTTAATGCTACTTCTTCAAAGTTGGTACACTAATAGCAGCTGCCAGCTTGAATGCTTTCACACTCCAAGAAAACACATGCTGTTCTATCCATTTTTCAATGTAGACTGCTTTGTAGCTTGAGTCTTGGGTAAGTTTGCTAGAATACAGCTAAAGAAATGCTGCCTAGCATGCTCCATCGACTGCTTGACGCAGACACCACCAATACCGTAGTTACTTCCAAATCCAGCAATTGCACCTGCAATGGAGCGATTTGATCCGGAGACTTTGGTTGCGTTGCATGTGGATTTGACTTTCTTTCAGTCATTACCACTAAATCGAAGCATATTCTTGGTGTTGAGCCATCTACTTGACTATGCATACGATGTCGACGACTTGACAGCGAGGTTGGCAGCAATCATAGTTGTGGACATTCGTACTCAGAAGCCCTCTGCGTTATTTGTGTGGAGGCACTACCTTCGCGATAACGACCTCAACTCTAACGATTCAACTCTGAGGAGGCTATCGCACAATTCTTACAAAGAGCGCACGATTCAAGAATGTTGTTGAATTACATTCCAGGTGTTGTGGTAGAAACTTTTGATTGGGATCTAGAGATAATAATTATGTGCATCTTCGAAAAGTGTCATCAACACACTACAACTCAAAATCAAGCCTGCTTCGTCCCAAGACTATCTTGTTGTTCGATATGATTGAAGACAATTACTTTGTTCTCCTTGGAGCGTTAACTAGTAGCATCATCGCAAGCGCGGGTGTTGGCTCCAAGAGGAATATAATCTCTTGCATCGATTGATGGGCGAAGAACGAGAATGCGCAGCGAGAGATATCTACGCGAAGTTCAAGACAATCTGCCCATCATCAACCATGACAGAAAAACAAATATGTTTAAAACTTAATAAGTTGTGTTCTGCTCAGATATCCATGCCCCAAACAATCCCACGGCAGGACAGGATGAGAGACATGTCAAGACTGAAAGGAAGCACAAAGTATCTGAAACTTATTGTTTTGATACACCCAAAAATTCTTGCGCTTCTTGTAGAAATCTTTTCTTTATGTAGCAAAACTACATAAGCCGAATCCCACTGCAATGAGTGTCCTTGGCAATAGCCTCACGACCAACACTGGAGATATGTACCTAGGTGATGCGAAGCTATGTCAAAGATGTGAAAAATCTTTAAATGCAGGCAAACTTCCCGACCTATGCGCAAGATCTTCGATTCAGCTCAACCAACCAACTGAATTCGTCTCGAAGTTAAACATCGTCGAAGCACACCTAGTCTCTATCAGAATACAGAGAGTTGAACTATGAAGGTCAGTATGGTCTTCGAGGAAGTGTTATAAATGTAATGGTAGACGTGGAGAAGGCGCAACAAATATTACCCCGCTTCTTGGACGACAATGGGAAATTGCTAGTCGGAATCAAGCGCAAGCTACAATACAAGCATTGCTATATGAGTGGATTGGTTCGACCAACACTAACGACGAAGGCTCTACAAGTGCTTATCTCAACGCCCCTATATGTCCAAAGCAATGTTCCGCTTAGCCGTGATTGGACCAATCAGATCAAGTCACTACACGCAACATTGCGCATAGAAGAGATTCCACACTCAGCCGAGATCAATCCAAAAGCTGCTGATGAAATGGACACAGACCCAGTATTGCATGGCCTGTATGCAGCACAACAAGTAGTCGACTACAACGATTGCGCTCTGCATGTCGTGCCATCTGAGGGAAATCATCCCATTCGTCTTTTCAACGACTTCTACCACGAGGAGATGTGCTTTCCAACTTTATTCTTTGGGAAAGGGAGATCATATCACGAACTATGCAAACGAAATTACCAAAGAATCACAAAGAAGGATAGAAGATTCGCCTAGAGCATAGAAAATCTATTCTTTAAAACAACGAAGATATTGGTAGTAAAAGTGTTGTCGTCGACTTGGGTTCGCCTACGCAAAGGGCAGCTACAAGTCGACAAATTGCAAGCAAAACATATCAAAGTGGACACTCACGTATTGCGAGAGATTCACCGTCTATGAACTAATGCAAAAGGGGACACTTTGCAAAATGAGCTATTCACCTGTGCCCACGAATACATAGTAATCGAATCGCTCAACAGAGTCTCATTAAATGCACATCTAGATGACATACTACATGACAACAACATCATGGCAGCTGACATCTTGTGCCTCCAAGAAACAAAGCAGTCGCCGACAGACGGCCATTATCTATAGGCGTTCAATCAAATATGCGCCTATGATGGCCATGGCCTCGCATTACTATACAAAGAGACACAAACACTATGCACACACACAACCTATGCACAAAATAATATAGAGCCAGTAAGCGCAACTTTTTGCAATGACATGCATAGCATTCTGCAGATAATAGCAGCCTACAAATCACCAAGAGCAAACATCCATCATTTTGCACTGTGAGGACACAACGAAAGCTGAGAGGGTGAGAGGAAGCTTGAGAGACACAAGTTTTGGTGGGTGCAGAACACCCTAATCTTCTATTTCATCCATATATATATGTGTTTGAGTATTATACATAACCGTGGTTAAGGTACAGTGGCCTTTAACCCCCACAACCTCCCATTTAAAGGCCAATGTGCCTTTAAGGGAGAACAATCAATGAGCATACTATCCAATGCCCATCAATACTGAGAGTGCTCTCAACGGAAGCAAGAACAGAAGAGGCACACAAGTTTTGGTGGGTGCAGAACCCCCTAACCTTCTTTTTCATTCATTTATATATGTGTTTGAGTATTGTACATAACCGGGGTAAAGGCACAGTGACCTTTAACCCCCACAACCTCCCACTTAAGGGACAATGTGCCTTTAAGGGAGAACAACCAGTGAGCATACTATCCAATGCCCATCAATACATGACAATACTCAAACCGCTGACTAGGTAGACTCTTCGTCAGCATATCTACAGGATTATCATCTGTATGAACCTTGATAAGCTCTATGCGCTTGTCCTCAAGTACCTCCCTGATGAAATGGTACCTGACCTCAATGTGTTTGGCCTTGCATGAAAGATCGGATTCTGTGCTAGCTGAATACCACTCATGGAATCACTATGCAATGTCGGTACACCTGTATGAATCCCCAAATCTCCCACTAGCCGATCAAGCCATATAGCCTCCTTGCAATCCTCTGTGGCTACAACATACTTAGCCTCTGTGGTAGACAAAGCAATGCACTTCTATGCGTGGGACATCCACGACACTACACCACCTGCAAAGGTGAACACATAACCAGAAGTGGATCTCCTACTATCCACATGCCCTGCATAGTCTGAATATGTGTACCCAAATACATGCATGTCTCCTCTACCAAAGCAGATGCACATCTCCTTGGTACCCTTCATGTACCTCATGATGCACTTAACTGCCTCCCAATGCCTCTTTCTTGGATTAGCCATATACCGGCTAACAACTCCCACTGCAAGTGCAATGTCTGGTCTAGTAGCTATCATAGCATACATAAGACTCCCAACTGCTGATGCATAAGGAAACTTAGCCATCATGGCCCTCTTTTCATCTGATTTGGGACAATCTGTATGACTCAGTTTCACATATGGAGGCAATGGAGTACTCACTGCATTCCCCCCCTCCATATTGAAATGCTGCAATACTTTTGTAACATACTCCTTCTGTGAAAGCCAAAGGAGTTTCCTACTCCGATCACGCGTGATGCGCATACCAAGAATATGACCTGCAAGTCCCAAATCCTTCATATCAAAGGCCTCATGCAACTTGGCCTTTAATGCATCTAGCTCATAAGTATTCTTGCTAGCCAATAGCATATCATCCACATATAGTGTCAGGATTATCAGGCTATTATCCTTAGCCCTTTTAGTGTAAAGGCAGTGATTAATTTCACTCCTTCTAAAACCCTGGGACCAAATGAAAGCATCAAACTTTTGATACCATTCTCTAGGTGCTTGCTTAAGACCATAGAGACTCTTCTTCAGCTTGCAAACTAAATGTTCTTTGCCCTTTTCTTCAAAGCCTTCCGGCTGCACCATGTAAATTTCCTCATGCAAATCCCCATGCAAGAAAGCTGTCTTGACATCCATCTGCATAAGCTCCATATCCTCTGTTGCCACTAGTTCAAGCATGCATCTAAGTGTGGTCATCTTCACAACCGGAGAGAATATCTCATCAAAGTCCACACCTTTCTCTTGCTTGAACCCTTTAGCGACCAAACGGGCCTTGTACCTAGGCACATCATCACCTATGACCTTCATCTTGTAGACCCATTTACATGGCAATGCTTTCTTTCCATGTGGCAAAGAAACCAAGTCCCAAGTCTTATTCTTCATAAGTGAACTCATCTCTGATTGCATAGCATACTCCCACTTGTGTTGATCCTCACTCATCATAGCCTTTCTGTAGCAAGAAGGCTCCTTGCAATCAGTAAGCATCACATAGTCTACCCCTGGAACAAACCTATCAGGCGGTCTAGACACTCTAGATGATCTTCTCAAGGGCATTTCAGCTTACTGTCCCACTTGCATATCCGCCACATTTGGCTCATCATTTCCACCAATAGATGATCCATCATCTACCCTTGATTGTATACCTGTGGGAGTACTTGATGGTACCATTTCTTGCACATTTAGTGCATGGACAGCTTGCTGTCTATCAACATATGTAGGTGGATTCACATCCTGGAAAGTGATTCTCCTCATTTCCACATCCCTCATGGGTGCCTTATGCATTTCTTCTCATTGAAGACTACATCATGGCTACGTATGATCTTCTTTGCTTCTGGATCCCAGAGACGATAGCCCATCTCTCCACTTTCACCATAACCCAGAAAGATGCATTTCTTAGACTTAGGATCTAGCTTCTTTCGAAGCTCTTTTGGCACATGTGCGTATGCCTCACACCTAAATATACACAAATGAGAGTAAGAGGGCTTCTTGCCACTCCATGCCTCTTCAGGAATACCACCATCCAAACTCTTACTAGGTGATCTATTGATCACATGCACTGCAATCTTCATTGCCTCAGCCCAAAAACCACCAGAAAGACTTGCATTGGAAAGCATGCATTGCAACATTTCTTGAATGGTACGGTTCATCTTTTCTGCAACTGGATTTTGCTCTGGACTACGAGGGGATGTGAGCTCCCTCTTAATCCCACGTGTATCACAGAAATGCTGAAAGTCATGAGAGAGATACTCTCCACCATTGTCAGTCCATAGGCATTTAAGCGTTCTACCTGACTGATTCTCAACCAAGGCCAGCC
The DNA here is from genome assembly GCF_047967505.1 of Dipteris shenzhenensis. Taxonomy (NCBI): domain Eukaryota; kingdom Viridiplantae; phylum Streptophyta; class Polypodiopsida; order Gleicheniales; family Dipteridaceae; genus Dipteris; species Dipteris shenzhenensis. The sequence goes on along the minus strand of NC_141602.1, from coordinate 53,396,054 downwards.
ATTTTTGAAATACCTGGAACACATCATTGTTCCGAGCTATAGCATAAGCCTACACTTTCCTAGTTGCATCATGAGTGAAAGTATTCAGCCCCGCCTAATGACCATGTAGGCATCGGACCACGTATGTCTGAGTGCACCAAATCAAGCTTTTCAAACTCTTTCTTTCCCCTTCTCTTATGGGCTGATTTAGTCTACTTCCCATAGAGACAGTGCTCACAAAATTCAAAATCAGAGAAACTCAAATGTGGTACATAACCCAAATGACATAAGAGTTTCATTCCATTCTGGCTAATGTGCCCCAACCTGCAATGCCACAAAGAAGTGCTTGGCTGCTCGGTTATTGCAACAACATGATGAAATACCCATGATACATGTAAGGGATACAAAATCCCATACTTGGCACCCCTCGCCAAAAGCATAGAGCCCTTTTGAATTTTCCAACTCTGAAAGCCAAAAGTGGTGTGAAAACTAGCATCATCTAGCTGACCTATTGAAATAAGACTCTTGGTCAACTTAGGCACATGTCTCACATGTTTCAAAATAAATGCAGACCCATTTGCAAAAGAAAACTTTATGTCACCTACTCCCACTATGTCACATGCATAGTCATTTCCAAGATGCACACAACCTGTCTTTGTACTGTCATAAGTGGAGAACCATTCCCTATGGGGAGTAACATGGAATGAAGCACCAGAATCCAAAATCCAATCTTGGGAATATGCATCATCTGAAGTGGTAAGCAACTCTGCAGATAAACTAGACATGAAGAGAATGTCATTGTCACTATCATGTGTGACTGCATTGATCTCCTCGATCTTCACTTTTCCTTTGTCCTCCCTTGGACTCTCTTCCTTCTGATCTGCACCCCAATTTGCATTCTTTTTCTTCTTCTTTTGCTCTCTTTTCAGCTTCTCTTTTCAGCTTGTAGCAATCCTTTTTTATATGGCCCTTCTTGCCATAGTGGTAACACTCAATGTTGCGTGCCCTGGATTTGCTATGAGACTTCCCTCTTTCTTGGGACTTCCTCCTGAACTGTGATCTACCCCTTTGCACATTTAAGGCTGCATCCTACTTGTTGCCGTCCATAGACTTTCTTCTAATCTCCTCGGCCAACAAGCTACCCATAACATCATCAAATTTTAGTACTTTACTAGGTACAGAGTTACTGACAGCTATACGGAAGGATCCCATGAGGATGGCAATGAACATAAGAGAAATATTGCCTTAGTCTCCGCATCAAAATTCATCTTCTGAGCCTGAATCTGGTTGAAAATAATATTGAATTCATTCAAGTGAGAAGCAATGGAGACGCTTCCTTCATCTGTAGCTCAAACATCCTCTTCATGAGGTAAACTTTATTAGAGGCAGTTTCCTTCTCATAAGTGGCACACAGTTTCTTCCACAAATCTTTCGTAGTCTGCTCATTTACTACTGTGAAATAAACTGACTCTGCAAGATGAAGTCTAATAGTAGACTTTGTTAATGCATCCAACTCATTCCAATCATCCTTAGACATATTTGCAGGCTTAGCTTCAATCCTTGCCAAGCGTTTAATCTGCTTCTTTTGAATAAGCACATCCCTTATCTATTCTTTCCACAAAGAAAAGTTTGCCTCATCAAACTTTTTAATGTTGAAAAACTCGTTTTCAGACATGGAAGAGGATGCCATGATGCAAATAAAGCAAAATCCCATATGCTAGTGCCTATAAGAGAGAATCACACCAAATACTAGGTGCACCCAAATGTGTATGCCACAATAGACTGAAATATCACCAAAACTCAAAGCTCAAAGCATCAAAAGATGCAGCTAACTCATGTGCATGTACTATGCATCCATATGAGCAAATCTGGCCCAAAAGAAAATGCCAACTGCAATGGCAATCCAAAATGCCAATAGGTTCCAAATGGCTCAAGCATAAACACTGTCCATGGGATATGCATCAATAATATCTCGTCCAAGAGAGCATAACACTATCAGTGCATCACCTACAATGTGTCAAAGCTGTCCCTTAGCATAAAATAGCATCCATATGCAAAGCGTTCATAAAAATAGCATCCCACAAGGTAATCTGGGCCTATCAGCGCATCCAATAAGGATCGCAATGCATCCAAAAGGCCTATAAATCAGCCACTGCAACCCAATGCACACCATAAATGAGTGCACATGGCTCAAACTGCAACCAGAGTGATCTGCATAAGATATGCTCAAGAAATCATGGTCCCACGGAAAAGACCGCTACTGAAAATAGAACCTGAGATGCCTCAAAACATGGGCGCCATTGCATAATCGGATCACAAGAAAATCTGCAAATATCTCTGTTCTGCCGGAACTCCAAAATCCCAACCGATGAGTGAAAAATGGGAGTCAACACTTATCCACTGCCATGTGGCATAAATCTAAGGTTTCAAAACCTTAGAATGAAAAATGCATAACAGAGAGGCGAAATTGAATACACAGAGATCTATAACTCTGAAAATACTCCACCGAATCATGCAAGAACTGACAGGTAGGGGTTTTTGGGCATCCGAAATGCAATGGGACAGACGGTTTTAGAAACTGTGGTCTCAATCACTAGGTCCAACACACGGACTGAAAAACGTTTTTGGAAACAAAGCTATTTGTAAACTCCACCGAAGTGTGAATGATGAGCAACATAGAAGTTTTAGGACCTCCTGAGTCCATCGGAACTGATAGATCTATAAATGGTTGCTCCAAACTTGAGTTCCAACACTCGGGCAGAAAAAATGTAGGAATTGACACAGTGAGTCAGAAATCCAATGAAATGATCCCAGATTCAAGAATGAAGGTGTTTCCAAGCTCCTGAAGTGAAGTGGATACCAAAAGCAAGCAATAGTTGCCTCTACAAGTCAATACGGAGTCTTTGTCATTGAACAGAACAGGGAAAAGCTCAAAAAAAGACTTTTTCTTTAAAAACACTTAACAAGCTCTCAAAACCACTTCGCAAAGCCAAAGTAACTTTTCCAAAGGTTCCTCCAAGGTCTCTACACACTCAGATGCAAGTAAAGTCACCCACAAAGCTTCCCACAGAGCTTCTCCTTCCTCCTACAAAGCTGTTGAGCTTCCAAGCATTCACACACGCTCAGCTAGATCACCCATGCTCTGATACCAGTTGAGAGTGCTCTCAACGGAAGCAAGAATGGAAGAGGGAGCGAGAGAAGCAGAGAGCCACATAAGTTTTGGTGGGTGTAGAACCCCCTAATCTTCTTTTTCATTCATTTATATATGTGTTTGAGTATTGTACATAACCGAGGTAAAGGCACAGTGGCCTTTAACCCCCACAAATACATGACAATACTCAAACTGATGACTAGGTAGACTCTTTGTCAGCATATCTGCAGGGGTTATCATCTGTATGAACCTTGACAAGCTCTATGCTCTTGTCTTTAAGTACCTCCTTGATAAAATGGTACCTGACCTCAATGTGTTTGGTCTTTGCATAAAAGACCGGATTTCGTGTTAGCTGAATAGCACTCATGGAATCACTATGCAATGTCGATACACCTGTATGAATCCCCAAATCTCTCACTAGCCGATCAAGCCATATAGCCTCCTTGCGACCCTCTATGGGTGCAACATACTCAGCCTTTATGGTAGACAAAGCAATGCACTTCAGTGCATGAGACATCTGCACCACCTGCAAAGGTGAACGCATAACCAGAAGTGGATCTTCTACTATCCACATGCCCTACATAGTCGGAATCTATGTACCCAAATACACGCATCTCTCCTCTGCCAAAGCAGATACACGCCTCCTTGGTACCCTTTATGTACCTCATGATGCACCCTCTTTCCTAGATTACAACTCCCATTGCAAATGCAATGTCCAGTCTAGTAGCTATCATAGCATACATAAGACTCCCAACTGCTGATGCATACAGTGTTAAATTACACAGTTAAATTACACAGTGCAGCGGAACAGAAACTGAACAAAGAATTGAGAGTACACAGCGAACTGGAGAGGAATAAACTTTTTCTTCAATACTTGTAGTACAGATGATGGCTCCGTCCACCCGTGCACTCCCATAATGGAGCTTAGATGGTGATCTAGACAGATACTAGGTGAAGAGCTACTAGCTGGAAGATCTGATCTGATCTAAAATGATCTGATACAATGGACTGGGGAGGTCGCCATCAACTAGTCGGTGGAGCCCAGCAAGAATAAGGGGCTCCCATACAATCACCTTTCTACCATCAACAATCTCATTGATTGACCTCATCTAACATGCAAGTCAGGATCCATCTAGTATCCTGGGCTCACACATGGCTTCTCCTCATATGGGGGCCTTACAACTTGAGCACCTTGGACCACTGGTGGTTACCAAGAGGGTGGGGCATTGAGCATATCTAACACCCCCCCTCAATGTCCACCCGTAGGTGAACTACCTTCTCAGCCCAATGCCGAGTCTCTGAAGATGACCCTGAAGCTAATCCTTCCTGAGTGCCTTGGTGAAGATATCTACTCCATTTTTCTCTTTTGGAATGTAGACAATTTCCACTATCTTGTCCTCGATCAAATCATGCACATAGTGATACTGAATCTCTATATATTTTGTGCGCGCATGAAACACTGGATTTTTAGCAATGGCCATGCAACTTTGATTGTCGCACCTCAGCACAGTTGCCTCATCCTCTTGCACTCCCATGTGCCATAAGGTTCTCCTCAGCCACACTACTTCACATGCAGTAAAACATGCTGCCTTGTACTCAGCCTCGGTAGAAGACAATGCCACTGTTGGTTGTTTCTTACTGATCCAAGAGAAGATACCTAAACCTAAAGAGAAACAATATCCAGAAACTGATTTCCTGGAATCAATATCTCCAGCCCAATTTGAGTCACAATGACCAGCCAAGGAAGTGCCCGTACTATAGGTGATGCCATAATCAAGAGTGCCCTTCAGATACCTGAGCACCCACATCCATGCATTCCAATGATTCTCCCGGGGCTTATTGGAGAACTTGCTCAAAACGCCAATAGCAAAACTGATGTCCGGTCTGGTGTTGCATAGATAGATGAGACTGCCGACCAACTTCCTGTACCTCCCGGTGGTGAGGCATCCTCCATAGACAACCTCACATTTACCTCCATAGGTGTAGCTATCTCCTTGCACTCGGACATACCAAATGCCTTCAAGATCTCCCTTGCATATTTTTGCTGAGAGATGAAGATCTTGCCTGGCTCTTCAGACTTCAATCCCCAAACAGTAGTGCATCAAGCCTAAGTCTATCACCTCAAACTCCGTGCTCAACGCCTTTCTAGTCTACTGGATCATGTCTTCATAGTCACCTGTACTAAGAAGATCATCCACATATAGAACAATAATAGCAGTTTTTCCACCTTTCCTGTACACATACAAGTTAGCATCTGAGGCACATCTTTTGAAGTTTAATTTATGGAAGAATGTCTATTTGTTGGTACCATGCTCTTGGGGCTTGTTTCAGCTCGTACAGAGCCTTCTTCAACTTACATACCTTGTTCTCAGAATGGGGGGCCTCAAACCCAGGTGGCTGAGCCATGTACACCTCCTCCTTAAGGTCACCATTCAAGAATGCTGATTTAATATCCATTTGATAAACAGGCCACTTTTTATGAGCAGCCACTGATAGTACTGTGCAAATAGTGGTCATTCTGGCAGTTGAAGCGAAAGATTCCTGAAAATCAAACCCTTCAACCTGTGAAAATCCTTGTGCAACCAATCTGGCTTTGTACTTTTCCAAAGTCCCATTGGCCTTGTAGTTTACCTTCCAAACCCACTTGGTGCCAATAACCTTTCTGCTAGGTGGTCGATCTACCAGCTCCCAAGTTTCATTCTTCATGATGCTGTCATATTCTACTTGCATAGCATTTTTCCAATCTCAGTCTGCAAGTGCTTCCTCCAAACTCGCAGGCTCCTTACTTCTGCAATAATCTCAGCCATCAAGGCCATATTGACTATGTGAGCAGAAGCCCTCCTTTGCTCCTCGATTCTCTGAGACCGCCTTGGTCTATCTACATGCTGCTCAACAGACATAGGCATCTGGTTATCATGGTCGTAGAGCTGCCTTACCCATCGTGGCAATGGCTTTTTTGGTAGTATAACAACAGTGACTTATACCTTCATCATCTGATATTTCCTCCTCCTTTATAGCTCTTGGGACAGGTCCATAGTGAATTACCTCTTCACTTGATGATAAAGTGGAAGAGCTCTTCTCTGCCTCCATTGCATGTGGCTACTCCCTGAACACCACATCGCGGCTCGCTATGATATTCTTTGCCTCTTGGTCATACAAGTTATAGGCTTTCTTCTCATCACAATAGCCTAAGAAGATACATTTGGTGCTTTTTGGTTGTAGCTTGTTTCTGTCTTTGTATGGTACATGCGCATAGCATTCATACCCAAACGTTCTAAAGTGGGAGACAGATGGCTTCTTACCGCTATAAGCCTCATGTGGTGTTTTACCTTTGGGTGCCTTTGTATAGCTGCGATTAAGGATGTAAACCGTAGTATTGACACCCGAGGAACAACATAGTGTGATCTTAGTTAATGAATTCGACATTATTTCTTAGTGTGCATCACCTTGACTACTCCTAGCACTTTATGTGGATGATATGTTATTGGCTAGAAAGAACACTTATGAGCTTGATGCATTGAAGGCCAAGTTGCATGAGGTCTTTGACATGAAAGATTTTGGACGTGCAAGTTATATTCTTGGTATGCGCATCAAGCATGATCGGAGTAGGAAACTCCTTTGGCTTTCACAAAAGGAGTATGTTACAAAAGTGTTGCAGCATTTCAATATGGAGGGGGGGAAGGCAGTAAGTACTCCATTGCCTCCATATGTGAAACTGAGTCAGCAGGTAGATAGTTCCAAATCAGATGAGGAGAGGGCCATGATGGCCAAGGTTCTATATGTTAGATATGCTCAATGCCCCACCCTCCTGGTAACCACCAGTGGTCCAAGGTGCTCAAGTTGTAAGGCCCCCATATGAGGAGAAGCCATGTGTGAGCCCGGGACACTAGATGGATCCTGACTTGCATGCCAGATGAGGACAATCAATGAGATTGTTGATGGTAGAAAGGTGATTGTGTGGGAGCCCCTTATTCTTGTTGGGTTCCACCGACTAGTTGATGGTGACCTCCCCAGTCCATTGTATCATATCAGTTTAGATCAGATCAGATCTTCCAGCTAGTAGCTCTTCACCTAGTATCTGTCTATATTGCCATCTAAGCTCCACTATGGGAATGCATGGGTGGACAGAGCCATCATTTGTACTACATCAGTATTGAAGGAAAAGTTTGTTCCTCTCTAGTTTGCTGTGTACTCTCTATTCTTTATTCAATTTCTATTCCGCTACGTTGTGTAATTTAACATGCTATCAAAGCCCAGGCGGCTCTAAGGATCGAAGAATAGAAGAGAGGTGAGGGCTTCAACAGCATATGGAGTGATGGAAACAGGAAGCGGCTCCATAGGAAGCACGGCTCGGGTTCAGCAACTGCTACTGCACCAACAATCCAAGCGTTGAGGATTCACCCACTAGCCTTCACTAAAGGCAAGCTAGATGGTATGAAGTACACTCTGTGGAAGTTTAAAATTACTGCTATTCTGGATTCATATGAGCTTCTGGAGATAGTACTGGGGACTGTGACCCAGAACCACAAGGAACCCCCGACCCAACAAATCCGAGGAGTATGATACCTCCTAATGCAGACCTTCTACGAGCTTGGAAACGTAGGAATGCAGATGCTCTGTGTGCCATGGTTACAAGTACGACTGATAGTGTTTTGACCTTGATTCAGCATACATCTAAGGCAATTGTGGCCTGGAACATATTGAAGAGTTAGTATGAGATGCGGAATCAGACAAGGATCCAGAACCTTGAGAATCAGCGCGCAGCTGAGAAGTTTAATGAAGGAGAGATAGCGGAGGTGTTCATAACCCGAATCAAAAGTCTATGTAACCAGATGGCTCGTGCTGGGATACAAAAGACTAGCAAAGAGCTAGCTCGATGGTGTCTCCAGATATGTCCACCAAGGTTTGATCGACTAGTAACAGCGCTTAACACTCAGGTGAAACCCCAACCATTGTCATTTGAGGAGTTCTATGCTTTACTTATGGAGGAGTAATTGAGGCTTAAAGCTCGAGATGGAGGCGGCAATGGGGATGCTTCTTTCTCTGCCACTGCGAAAGGCAAAGGTGGTTCCTCCACCAAAGGTGAGTCCTCTACTAGTGGTGACAAAAAGAAGAAGGATGGCAAGAAGAAGTTTTAGGGAGAATGCTTCTACTGCAAAAAGAAGGGCCATATGATTGCAGATTGCCGGGTCAAGAAAGCAGATGAAAAGAATGGTATCCTAAAGATGGGGAAAGAGACAGCTAACACAGTAGAAGCAGAGTTGGATCTATTTTTGGCCATTGAGGAAGAGTGTTCCTCAGTTCGAGAAGCTTCAACCACTGATTCATGGGTGTTGGATAGTGGTGCCTCAAGTCACATGACCTACAAGAAGGGTCTATATTGTTCCATGCAACCTCTATAGGAACCCATCACCATGACGGTTGGTAATAATGCAAAATGCCATGTTGAGGGTATAGGTACGGTTTCATTTGTTTCTGTAAATGGAGATGTTAAGAAACTATCTAATGTGCTGTATGTTCCACAAATCAAGAGAAATTTGCTATCAGTTGCTTCCATAACTAACCTTGACCATGAGGTGAGGTTCAACAAGATAGGAGCAAAAATTCTGGATAGTGGAGGCAATCTTGTTAGCACAGGAGTAAGGCGAAACAACCTATATGAGCTAAGTGTTCTTACAGCCACCGCTGGAGTGGGCACAAGCAGACTTTGGCATGAAAGATTCGGCCACATCAGATTTACAGTGCTGAAGGAGATGCAAAAGCAAGGTATGGTTGCTCACTTACTTGCAATCACAGAAATCAAAGAACCGTCTGAAGCTTGCATGATGGGCAAGCAACAGAGAAAGGCATTCCCACAAGAAAGTAAGAATAGAGCAAATGCTCCTCTAGAGTTGGTGCATGTTGACTTGTGCGGTAATATGCCTACACAGGTGAGAGTGCTCTCAACGGAAGCAAGAACGGAAGAGGGAGAGAGAGAAACAGAGAGCCACACAAGTTTTGGTGGGTGCAGAACCACCCTAATCTTCTTTTTCATTCATTTATATATGTGTTTGAGTATTGTACATAACCGGGTTAAAGGCACAGTGACCTTTAACCCCCACAACCTCCCACTTAAAGGACAATGTGCCTTTAAGGGAGAACAACCAGTGAGCATACTATCCAATGCCCATCAATACATGACAATACTCAAACCGCTGACTAGGTAGACTCTTCGTCAGCATATCTGCACGGTTATCATCTGTATGAACCTTGACAAGCTCTATGCGCTTGTCCTCAAGTACCTCCCTAATGAAATGGTACCTGACCTCAATGTGTTTGGTCTTTGCATGAAAGACCGGATTCTGTGCTAGCTGAATAGCACTCATGGAATCACTATGCAATGTCGGTACACCTGTATGAATCCCCAAATCTCCCACTAGCCGATCAAGCCATATAGCCTCCTTGCAACCCTCTGTGGCTGCAACATACTCAACCTCTGTGGTAGACAAAGTAATGCACTTCTGTGCACGAGACATCCACGACACTGCACCACCTGCAAAGGTGAACACATAACCAAAAGTGGATCTCCTACTATCCACATGCCCTGCATATTCTGAATCTGTGTACCCAAGTACACGCATGTCTCCTTTACCAAAGCAAATGCACATCTCCTTGGTACCCTTCATGTACCTCATGATGCACTTAACTGCCTCCCAATGCCTCTTTCCTGGATTAGCCATATACCGGCTAACAACTCCCACTGCAAATGCAATGTTTGGTCTAGTAGCTATCATAGCATACATAAGACTCCCAACTGCTGATGCATAAGGAACCTTGGCCATCATGGCCTTTTCCTCATCTGATTTGGGACTATCTGTATGACTCAGTTTCACATATGGAGGCAATGGAGTACTCACTGCCTTCCCCCCCTCCATATTGAAACGCTGCAATACTTTTGTAACATACTCTTTTTGTGAAAGCCAAAGGAGTTTCCTACTCCGATCACGCGTGATGCGCATACCAAGAATATGACCTGCAAGTCCCAAATCCTTCATATCAAAGGCCTCATGCAACTTGGCCTTTAATGCATCTAGCTCATAAGTATTCTTGCTAGCCCATAGCATATCATCCACATATAGTGCCAAGATTATCAGGCTATTATCCTTAGCTCTTTTAGTGTAGAGGCAGTGATCAATTTCACTCCTTCTAAAACCCTGGGACCGAATGAAAGCATCAAACTTCTGATACCATTCTCTAGGCGCTTGCTTAAGACCATAGAGACTCTTCTTCAGCTTGCAAACTAAATGCTCTTTGCCCTTTTCTTCAAAGCCTTCCGGCTGCACCATGTAAATTTCCTCATGCAAATCCCCATGCAAGAAAGCTGTCTTGACATCCATCTGCATAAGCTCCATATCCTCTGATGCCACTAGTCCAAGCATGCATCTAAGTGTGGTCATCTGCACAACCGGAGAGAATATCTCATCAAAGTCCACACCCTTCTCTTGCTTAAACCCTTTAGCAACAACCAAACGGGCCTTGTACCTAGGTACATCATCACCTGTGACCTTCATTTTGTAGACCCATTTACATGGCAATGCTTTCTTTCCATGTGGCAAAGAAACCAAGTCCCAAGTCTTATTCTTCATAAGTGAACTCATCTCTGATTGCATAGCATACTCCCACTTGCGTTGATCCTCACGCATCATAGCCTCTTTGTAGCAAGAAGGCTCCCCGCAATCGGTAAGCATCACATAGTCTACCCTTGGAACAAACCTATCAGGCGGTCTAGACACTCTAGATGATCTTCTCAATGGCATTTCAGCTTGCTGTCCCACTTGCATATCAGCCACATTTGGCTCATCATTTCCACCAATAGATGATCCATCATCTACCCTTGATTGTATACCTGTGGGAGTACTTGGTGGTACCATTTCTTGCACATTTGGTGCATGGACAGCTTGCAGTCTATCAACATATGCAGGTGGATTCACATCCTGGAAAGTGATTCTCCTCATTTCCACATCCCTCATGGGTGCCTTATGCATCTTCTTCTCATTGAAGACCACATCATGGCTACGTATGATCTTCTTTGCTTCTGGATCCCAGAGACGATAGCCCATCTCTCCACTTTCACCATAACCCAGAAAGATGCATTTCCTAGACTTAGGATCTAGCTTCTTTACTTGGCCAGCACTAGGACGTTTTTTCAAATTCTGAAATCCTGTGCTTCCACATGGCACAATATACACCCTTAGATTTTTAAATTCTGAAAGCCCAAAAGCTTTGAAAGCTTTTGAACAGCTGCGTAAAAAGCCTTTTTATCCTCTTTCAAAAAAATTTGCTAATGGATTTATGACGCTATATCTTTGCAGGCAAAAGATGCAAGATTGCGAAGCTGAGTACGGAGATGTCATCCGATCGGTTTTGGAAATTGCCAAACGTCTTTCCAAGAACATGTGTTTGGGCTCTTTTACTGGTCGGCTAGATAATAGTCCAAGCTAAGCAAATCCTCATCATGAAGGCGGCCCAGCATGGGGAGCACGAGCTCCGATTGATCGCAGGTCAGCGATCTCTGCAATTGAGTGATTCGGTGGATGCAACACTGTAAATTCAAATGGCAAAGATGCCCATGATGTTGGGTTGCGAATTTCAGTTCAGAAAAACCTCTCCAATTGTCTCTCCCCTTCTAGATCGTTCCTCGCTTCCCTCCTGAGAATCAATCTTCATAAGACTTCATGGCAGAAACAACAGGAGGATTCGAAGGTGATGTTTTGACGTACTCTTCTGCGCTTTGACTCTCTTCCCTGCTGCTCAACTTCTTCCTTCTAACACCTTTCTTACGTCAATCCTTCTCCCTTTGTTCGTCCCTTTCGTAGGTGGCCGCCTCCCTTCTTGGTCATTCTCTTATCAACCGACTCTATCCATATAGCTGCATTGTATTCTACGTATGTCTTCACCGTTATGTAGCATTCACGGTTTTTGTGCCAAGTCAGCCTTATGGTGGACTATGGCGTAGCTATAGTTTTTTGCCTAGCTTTGGTTGAGCTTAACTGCCTTAGATTTTTTCTTCTTTACTTGGCCAGCACTAGGACGTTTTTTCATTCAAATTCTGAAATCCTGTGCTTCCACATGGCACAATATACACCCTTAGATTTTTTAAATTCTGAAAGCCCAAAAGCTTTGAAAGCTTTTGAAAAGCTGCGTAAAAAGCCAAGGCAAAACCTTTAAATATAGGCAAAACATAAAAAAACATTGTAATTTCAAGTGTGTTGCTGTTTGTTCATCATCACCATCAGGTTTGCTTCTACTTCCTTACTTGCGGATGCGTCAATTTTACGAGCAAAAACCTATGAGCAGGTTTATCCGAGCATGTTTTTCAAGAGATTTTTAAAAATGTTTTTCTTTAGGAAACATGGTTTTTACACTTTTATTTTCACTAAAACTAGATCCCTTTATCATAAAAATATACAGACTAGTCACTCATTCATTTTTACACAACATAATTTTCTTATTTAGAGACATCCCTTTGTACCCCTGTTATTACCTTAAAAAAGTGTTGATTCCTTTAAGAAACATTCCTCATAATCACTCTCAATGTAATAATACTATGCATATATAATTACTTATTAACACATTTATATCATATGGCAATATCTTTTTAGAGTTTTTATAGCATATTTATGGACATGTTTCTAAAGAAGTTTAAATTACTATAAATAAGTATTAACTTGGGCTTATATATCAGTCTCATAAAATACATGTAATATTTAATACTATATATGAAAGATTTTCCAAAATATAACTCCATAGATGTGCTCAAATGGGGTGTTCCGATCAATTTGAGTGGTTGAATGACGATATTTGGACATTGGATATGAAAGTTATGTCACTTTTAAAAGTGCTGTCCAAGGTAGTTTCGCCAGCGAAACTACCTTGGGAGACTTGCTTCAAAGGGGTTTCGCTGGCGAAACTACCTGGATGGCTTGCTTAATGAGTTTTCTTTGAATAAACTCTTTCATGAAGATAGGTTGAGAGAGGGTTTTCAATGTCACCCTCTATTAAGTAAAAGTTGTAAGAAGGATCATAAGGGAATTTTCATAGAGAAGTCTACTCTACATGTGGGTTTCTTCAAAAGCCATCCCATTATGCTCTCACCATTCCTACAGATTCACCTAAAGATTTTTGTATAAAATAGGCATTGCTATAATACTTTGCATATTTCTAAGTGAAACTATGTTTTCTTCTGATCGATTTTTGCCATATTTATGCATAGTTAGAAGCTTTTTTTTTCCTTCGCTCGGACGCTCGGAAGATTTCGCTCAGAAAATGCTCGTCCCCCTTACTTGCCTTCAACTCATTTATTAGATCATCAATCGTTGTGTTTGTACTTGGATTCAAAGTAGCCAATCGTAAACAGATTTTTAGTGCTTCACTGTTGCAACTTCCCTGATCTCCCACTATTTCTTTAACTCTCTGTGAACGATTCTTCTCTGAGTGCGTAACCAACAGACTTTAGCTAACAATTTTTGCTGCCTCTAGCCCAAACTTGAAGCCCTTCCATCTCATTTCGCAGTGCCCTTTTTGAACTCCTCAAGCTTCAATGCGAATCCACTTGTTTTCTGGGTTTCATGTCCAGAATTCGTTGCATGTGTGTTCTCGTTGTAGGATGCATGATAACATAGATAACTTCATCAGGATCTGCACCTTCCCAGCTACTTGAAGATAATAATTTTGCAGCCTTCCGTGAAGAGACTTGTGATCCCCCATTGCCGCATTCAGAACACAGATAATTTCCTATGTTAGATAATTTGCTCCTCCAAAACGCTTATCGTAAACTTGACATTCGTTATCGACGTAAATACTTGCACGCCTCAATTACGATCGAATAGCTCTTGAAACTTCGATCTAGCTAGAAAATTACAATCATGGTCCAGCTGACGATTGCAAATCAGGCATCACCTTCTACATCGGTGAAGGAAGTGCCAGGAGGTAGGACGAGAAGCTATTCCAGTTGCCTTCTCTTTCCTTTTTTTGAGAAGCTCTTGTCTGTCAGTTGCTCTACCTCCTTACGTAGCTTTTGTCCCACCTTAGATGCGCAACTCACTGCTCACTTGCGTTGGTGGCCTACGACCTCTACTTTCTACTTGTTATTCGAAGGTGATGTTTTGAGGTACTCTTCTGTGCTTTGACTCTCTTCCCTGCTGCTCAACTTCTTGCATTGGTGGCCTACGACCTCTACTTTCTACTTGTTATTCGAAGGTGATGTTTTGACGTACTCTTCTGCGCTTTGACTCTCTTCCCTGCTGCTCAACTTCTTCCTTCTAACACCTTTCTTACGTCAATCCTTCTCCCTTGGTTCGTCCCTTTCGTAGGTGGCCACCTCCCTTCTTGGTCATTCTCTTATCAACCGACTCTATCCGTATAGCTGCATTGTATTCTACGTATGTCTTCACTGTTATGTAGCATTCACGGTTTTTGTGCCAAGTCAGCCTTATGGTGGACTATGGCGTAGCTATAGTTTTTTGCCTAGCTTTGGTTGAGCTTAACTGCCTTAGATTTTTTCTTCTTTACTTGGCCAGCACTAGGACGTTTTTTCATTCAAATTCTGAAATCCTGTGCTTCCACATGGCACAATATACACCCTTAGATTTTTTAAATTCTGAAAGCCCAAAAGCTTTGAAAGCTTTTGAAAAGCTGCGTAAAAAGCCAAGGCAAAACCTTTAAATATAGGCGAAACATAAAAAAACATTGTAATTTCAAGTGTGTTGTTGTTTGTTCATCATCACCATCAGGTTTGCTTCTACTTCCTTACTTGCCTTCAACTCATTTATTAGATCATCAATCGTTGTTTGTACTTGGATTCAAAGTAGCCAATCGTAAACAGATTTTTAGTGCTGCACTGTTGCAACTTCCCTGATCTCCCACTATTTCTTTAACTCTCTGTGAACGATTCTTCTCTGAGTGCGCAACCAACAGACTTCACCTAACAATTTTTGCTACCTCTAGCCCAAACTTGAAGCCCTTCCATCTCATTTCGCAGTGCCCTTTTTGAACTCCTCAAGCTTCAATGCGAATCCACTTTCTAGGTTTAATGTCCAGAATTCGTTGCATGTGTGTTCTCGTTGTAGGATGCATGATAACATAGATAACTTCGTCAGGATCTGCACCTTCCCAGCTACTTGAAGATAATAATTTTGCAGCCTTCCGTGAAGAGACTTGTAATCCCCCATTGCCGCATTCAGAACACAGATAATTTCCTATGTTAGATAATTTGCTCCTCCAAAACGCTTATCGTAAACTTGACATTCGTTATCTACGTAAATACTTGCACGCCTCAATTACGATCGAATAGCTCTTGAAACTTCGATCTAGCTAGAAAATTACAATCATGGTCCAGCTGACGATTGCAAATCAGGCATCACCTTCTACATCGGCGAAGGAAGTGGGAGGTAGGACGAGAAGCTAGCAGAGTCTTCAGCACCTTCCCTTCATGATTGATCAGCTGCAGTGGTGGAGAAGAAGGCCTTCTGCAAAGGCAAGGCAAAGTGGCTAGATTGTGAATTAGGCTGGCCATTCGAAGAGTAGACTGGAGTGGAAATCGACCCGGATGCGAGAGGATGAGTTTGCATTGCACAAGACTGAAGATATTATCTATGTCAATGTTGACCATATCAGCATCCGCCTGCTTGATTGCTTTGTTACAGCTTGCATTAGATTTGATAAGGGGCCAGTCAGGATCAAAGTCACAACTTCTAAATACGTTTGATCAGAGATGGGGAAGGTGAGCCATCCCTCGGAAACGCAGAGAAGAGAAAGCATGTGAGGCAAGCAAGTTCTTTGGAGGGGACGATGACAAAAAGTAGCCCTTATATGAGACCGAGCTCAGGAAAAGCTCACCCACACCAATGTGCATGAGAAGTGCGTGGAAATAAATGCACGCAGCAAAGGGAGGAAGATATCGAATGAAAGGGTGAAGAGGAAGACGAGCATGAGTAGAATGCAGATAGGTTTGTCGAGGTGGTCCGCCATAGCCACCATGGTGGAGAAGTGTACTTAGTGAAGGAAGTTCTCCCTTACCTTCTAGTTTGGAAAGAGTGAGGATCATCTTCGAAAACTCTCCCTAGCTAACATCTTTTACTCAAGATTTTGAACACTTGCATTTTCTTGGTTCCCATATTGAAAAGTTTGCCTTTGTCTTGGTCCTCTTTCTTCACCTCTTCTCTAAGCCTTGCCTTTATGTCTTTTGTGCCTCCCTCGTTTAGGTTGAGTTGTGGCGGCATGGGAATGGTCTAGCTTTATAATGTCATCAATGGCTTTATGTAAGCCTGGGCATGCTAAGTGACCTCACCATCATTAAATGATTGTAATCTTGCAAAGGCAAAAATTGTAACTACAACTGCTCGAAGATGTGTGAAGATGATTACCTTGATGGTTTGAACATCTTTGATCGTTGGATTGTGTATAGCTTTTCTGCTTGAATTTTTCATCTTTAGGAAATTGCACATATGCTAACCAACATATCCAAACATGCAGAACATGAGGAATGCATATTGACTAATCATGATTGTTTTTCAGATTCCAACATTCCAGGAAAGAAATAGGCGACTTCTCGTCGAGCTGTGGACATCACAAAGGATACTCCACGTAAGTAGAATGTACGGTCATTTCAATTCTGAAATGTTTCTGCACCGTCTGTTGCTCTGGTCCGCATTAATGCGCTACACCTCCAACACTGGAGGTGACTATTCGAAACGGGGGGATGGCACGTTCCCCTATGATATATAATTTTTGGAGAGAAATGTGCCAGCTCTCCACCATACATTACGTATGGTTTTTTTTTTTTAACACCTCATCTTGAGCACGCACACTTCTTCGCACATTCTGTTTTCGCAAGGGAACATTACATTTGCTTGGTTCGACCAACATACTAATCATGTCTGCAACACTTCTGTTTTCGAGATGTTTGCAACCTCCAAACGGGTATCTTCTCCTAAAGGTACGCACAACAAAATGTATTTGCTTGATTCAAGTTATTTTATCAATTCTTTCACCTTCTAAAGATAGAGGTTCAGTCCATTTTGTTTTTCCTGTTGCGTTTATACAAAACCACGTGAGTGAAACTGTAGCAAAGTTTCGGATGCTTTTTATTATTAATCCCTGTAGGTGTTTAAACCCGAACATAAGACATCGATTCATGTCACGATGTAGAAATGACCACCGGAAACTCCTTCGAACATGACCATTTGTCAACGCTCAGAGCAGCCAGAGGTCGAGCTATTCAACTTGATATAACATCAAGAAAGATATCCTTGAGGCCAGCTACGTCATCGTGGTTGACCATCGCAGATAGATACAAGCAATGGGTTAGTAATTGCGCGGCTATTTTCTCTAGCCTTCAAATCTGCAGTGTCTGTGGCATAACCACGCTACTGTCTGCAAACCAAAGGATCATTTCTTCGCAAGGCATAGGCATCTCCAGCCACAGCGCCGCACTCGGAAACATGATACTTTTGGATGCTTGCGAGAATATGGGCATGCAAGTGACTTACTGGAAATGCCAAAGTTGCCCACGAGATGCCCAGCGGAGCAGATACATTGTGCGGTTGATGCCACAGGGGAGGAAGATATCGAATGAAAGGGTAAAGAGGAAGACGAGCATGAGTAGAATGCAGATAGGTTTGTCGAGGTGGTCCGCCATAGCCACCATGGTGGAGAAGTGTACTTAGTGAAGGAAGTTCTCCCTTACCTTCTAGTTTGGAAAGAGTGAGGATCGTCTTTAGAAACTCTCCCTAGCTAACATCTTTTACTCAAGATTTTGAACACTTGCATTTTCTTGGTTCCCACATTGAAAAGTTTGCCTTTGTCTTGGTCCTCTTTCTTCACCTCTTCTCTAAGCCTTGCCTTTATGTCTTTTGTGCCTCCCTCGTTTAGGTTGAGTTGTGGCGGCATGGGAATGGTCTAGCTTTATAATGTCATCAATGCCTTTATGTAAACCTGGGCATGCTAAGTGACCTCACCATCATTAAATGATTGTAATCTTGCAAAGGCAAAAATTTTAACTACAACTGCTCGAAGATGTGTAAAGGTGATTACCTTGATGGTTTGAACATCTTTAATCGTTGGATTGTGTATAGCTTTTCTGCTTGAATTTTTCATCTTTAGGAAATTGCACATATGCTAACCAACATATCCAAACATGCAGAACATGAGGAATGCATATTGACTAATCATGATTGTTTTTCAGATTCCAACATTCCAGGAAAGAAATAGGCGACTTCTCATGGAGCTGTGGACGTCACAAAGGATACTCCACGTAAGTAGAATGTACGATCATTTCAATTCTGAAATGTTTCTGCACCGTCTGTTGCTCTGGTCCGCACTAATGCGCTACACCTCCAACACTGGAGGTGACTATTCGAAACGGGGGGATGGCACATTCCCCTATGATATATAATTTTTGGAGAGACATGTGCCGGCTCTCCACCATACATTACGTATGGTTTTTTTTTTTTAACACCTCATCTTGAGCACGCACACTTCTTCGCATATTCTGTTTTCGCAAGGGAACATTACATTTGCTTGGTTCGACCAACATACTAATCATGTCTGCAACACTTTTGTTTTGGAGATGTTTGCAGCCTCCAAACGAGTATCTTCTCCTAAAGGTATGCACAACAAAATGTATTTGCTTGATTAAGTTATTTTATCAATTCTTTCACCTTCTAAAGATAGACGTTCAGTCCATTTTGTTTTTCTTGTTGCGTTTAGACAAAACCACGTGAGTGAAATTGTAGCAAAGTTTCGGATGCTTTTTATTATTAATCCCTGTAGGTGTTTAAACCCGAACATAAGACATCGATTCATGTGACGATGTAGAAATGACCATCGGAAACTCCTTCGAACATGACCATTCGTCTTAGGCAACAGGATCGCAAAATGTGAGCGAGTAGTCAGATTCACTGACTACCACCCTGGACATCAACCAGAGGGGTACTTCTACAACGTGCTCTTGCGAAAACTCAGCTTCAAGAATGAAACGGAGCTCATATCACCTGCCAACACAGCTGGATCCTAGTTTGTCGAATGCCAAATGTGCGGCCTCATATTGAGCAACGAGGACCTCGAGATGTATGTGACCGAATACACGTAAAGGAACTTGCTAGCGACTGACCACACGGACCAGTTGATCAATATGATATTGCAAAAGGTTGCGATCATGTGAGACTGCACGATGGAAGCGCCTAACATCGACCAGCAAACCGTCGAAGGGCCAACACGTGCAAGGATCTTGGAAAAAATGGCCGAGTTTCGCACCGTCACCAATGCCGCATTGACAGTAGAACAACAAAGAGTCTTCGAAAGCCTAGCTTCAATAAGCTCGGGGCTGCATGTTGTCTGTGGAACACCAGGTAGCGGCAAAAGCTTCTTGATACGGTACTATGTTTCGCATCTGGTAGCGTGCAAAACAAAACGGCAATACTCTGTGCATCAACAGGGGCGGCTATGACGTGGCTGAGCAAGATTGCAACCACTGTACACTGCCAATTCAAGATCCCTGTGCGCAGCAGTCAGTACCCACTGAACATCCATGAGACGGATAAGCGACACCTCGTAATCAAGGAAGCCAACGCGATCATCATTGACGAGATGTCCATGCTAACAAGGATGACTTTCGATCTCGTGGTAAGACAAATCGTCAATGTGACTAATGGCACATTGCATGAGCCATTCAGACACAAAATGCTCATAATTTTTGGTGACCTGGTGCAATTACTGCCTGTCTGCAAACACCGCGAGGATCTCTGCGAGCCGTGCCACATCACGTCCTCTGCGCACTACTGCGCTCAAGCGAAAATGTACCACATGCAATTCTCGGTGCGACATGCACGAGACATGCCGTTCCTAGCATTCTTGCATACCATAAGACTCAGGACGCCCACAACTGACGAGATTTCCGACTGTTTGGGGCAGTGCATTGTCGACAAGGAAGGTGCATGCCACTTCGTCGATGCCGAAACAACCATCATTTGCACGCACAGAGTCGATGTCGCTACCTTCAACGATGAGCTTGTGGAGAAATTCAACACTCCCGAGATGATTGTGCATGTTCAAATACACAGTAATGCCGCGAGCGAACCAGCTCTCAAAGAATGGTTGGAGAACAAAAGCTTCAACGAGATACGAAAAATTTGCGTGGGGGCGAAGGCAATGATAACGGAAAACATCGACCTCGCAATAGGTGCCGCAAATGGAGCAATGTGCAAAATCAAGAGCATCAATGCAACTAGCAGGGGAGAAATCAACAGTATCACTGTCGTCGTGGACACAACAGTGGCCGTGCTCACATTACGACGCTCGAAGCATTAGCGAAAGGCAATAAATGGAAAATGGTTCCACAAGTCCACATTTCCACTAACCCTAGCATACGCTATCATGGGACACAAATCCCAAGGCGCAACCATATCCAACAAAGCGCTGCTCATATTTCGAGGAGTGTTTGCCCCTGGCCTAGCATACGTGATGTTGTCCAGAGTGACTGAGAGAACGAGGCTGCGCATACTACATTGTCCACATCCAGACATATTCAGACCAATTCCACGAGAGTTCTCATAGCCGACAACACAACCACGTGCATAAAGGTATTCACTACCATAGATTGAACAAGGTAGAGACAAGTCATGAATATGTTACGTCAAACATGCGTGCAAGGAAAATGGTTTTAATATCTTGTCTGTTGTCGAGAACAGCTGCTGAGAATCAGAAAGCTTGGGACATTGCAGCATAAGACATGGACGCAGACAAGGTAAATTCCACTAGCATGAAAGAATCTTTTTTTCTTGAAGATTTAAAAAGACGGCTCATTTGAAAAGACGGTGTAATAAGTCGTGCCTGCAAGCAGCTATTTGAGCTATACAAAGGCAACGCGAAGGCAACAAAACCTCCACCAACAAAGAGGAGGTTCTTCCTAACCACAAAGCAATTCTGGCTAGCAAACAATGCAGGAGAACGTCCGGGAGCTTACATCAACGGCTTCAACACGTATGCGGAACTACGCGACTTCATTGACAACTGCAATAGGCGTTTGCCAGCTAAAAGAGAGCCGGAAGGCTTGAGATTCGCAAATGGTGTGTAATGCTTCCGAAAATTAAAAAAAACTGCAACAATTGAGAAAAAGAATTAACGAGTTGCAAGAACAACAAACTCATCATGGATTGCACTTCTCCTGCAGGACTCCTCAAAGAGATCCTCGTCGAGCTTGACATTGAGTTCGATGAGACCGATAGGATGATGGAAAGTTCGGAGGAGCAGAAGCTACTAGACATGAAGACGAAAGGGATCACAACGTATGCGTGCGAGCTGTTGCATTACGGGTACTATTTCCTAAAGCGTAGGAACATAATTTGACCCAAAAAATAAACATTTGTGCCTTCGAAAAAAGGGATCCAATGAAGTTGCAAATGGTGCTGGAACTTTTGTCGTACATGCAATGCAGCTTTGGGTTTGGATTTTTCTTGTCACAGTTGCATGCTTCTGGCTCAATTTGGTTTTGATTTATTATTTATACATTTCTGAAATACGTCTCCCCGTCATTCGCTCGAAGTGGAATGACAATAGATTTGCTTACAGTGCAAAGAATAGGAATTAGTCTTCCTCCGAAAAAACGAAAAACTACGTTTTACTGTCGACATGAACAACATCAAGTGCAAGCAGGACTGGATGATAACGAAATCTCTAGAAAAGGTTGCATGCAATTGAACATCAATCTTCTACATCATTTCTGACAACGTCACTCATGTGAACCTCGACAAGATAGCAAAAGAGAGAAGTATTCATCAAGAGCCCAGCTGGCCAAGCACTCTAGTTCGAAGCTCTTTTGGCACATGATTCAGTTTGCTTCCCATAGAGACAATGCTCACAAAATTCAAAATCAGAGAAACTCAAATGCGGTACATAACCCAAACGGCATAAGAGTTTCATTCCATTCTGGCTCATGTGCCCCAACCTGCAATGCCACAAAGAAGTACTTGGCTGCTCGGTTATTGCAACAACATGATCAAATACCCCTGATACATGTAAGGGATATAAAGTCCCACACTTGGCACCCCTGGCCAAAAGCATAGAGCCCTTCTGAATTTTCCAACTCTGAAAGCCAAAAGTGGTGTGAAAACCAGCATCATCTAGCTGACCCACTGAAATAAGACTCTTGGTCAGCTTAGGCACATGTCTCACATGTTTCAAAACAAATGCAGACCCATTTGCAAAAGAAAACTTTATGTCACCTGCTCCCACTATGTCACATGCATAGTCATTTCCAAGATGCACACAACCTGTCTTTCCACTATCATAAGTGGAGAACCATTCCCTATGGGGAGTAAAATGGAATGAAGCACCAGAATCCAAAATCCAATCCTGGGAATATGCATCATCTCAAGTGGTAAGCAACTCTGCAGATAAACTACACATGAAGAGAACATCATTGTCACTATCATGTGTGACTGCATTGATCTCCTCGATCTTCACTTTTCCTTTGTCCTCCCTTGGACTCTCTTCCTTTTGATTTGCACCCCAATTTGCATTCTTTTTCTTATCCTTTTGCTCTCTTTTCAGCTTGTAGTAATCCTTTTTTATATGGCCCTTTTTGCCACAGTGGTAATACTCAATGTTCCGTGCCCTGGATTTGCTACGTGACTTCCCTCTTTCTTGGGACTTCCTCCTGAACTGTGATCTGCCCCTTTGCACATTTAAGGCTGCATCCTGCTTGTTGCCATCCATAGACTTCCGTCTAATCTCCTCGGCCAACAAGCTACCCACAATATCATCAAATTTCAGTACTCCACTAGGTGCAGAGTTACTGACAGCTGTACGGAAGGTATCCCATGAGGATGGCAATGAACATAAGAGAAATATTGCCTTAGTCTCCTCATCAAAATTCATTTTCTGAGCCTGAAGCTGGCTGAAAATAATATTGAATTCATTCAAGTGAGAAGCAATGGAGACCCCTTCCTTCATCTGCAGCTCAAACAACCTCTTCATGAGGTAAACTTTATTAGAGGTAGTTTCCTTCTCATAAGTGGCACAGAGTTTCTTCCACAAATCTTCCGTAGTCTGCTCATTTACTACTGTGAAATAAACTGACTCTGCAAGATGAAGTCTAATAGTAGACTTTGCTAATGCATCCAACTCATTCCAATCATCCTCAGACATATTTGTAGGCTTAGCTTCAATCCCTGCCAAGGGTTTAATTTGCTTCTTTTGAATAAGCACATCCCTTATTTGTTCTTTCCACAAAGAAAAGATTGTCCCATCAAACTTTTTAATGCTGAAAAACTCCTTTTCAGGCATGGAAGAGGATGCCATGATGCAAATGAAACAAAATCCCAAATGCTAGTCCCTGCAAGAAAGAATCACACCAAATACTAAGTGCACCCAAATGTGTATGCCACAATAGACTGAAATATCACAAAAAACTCAAAGCTCAAAGCATCAAAAGATGAATCTGACTCATGTGCATATACTATGCATCCATATGAGCAAATCTGGCCCAAAAGAAAATGCCAATAAGTGCCAAATGACTCAAGCATAAACACCGTCCACTGGCATATGCATCAATAATATCTCATCCAAGAGAGCATAGCACTATCAGTGCATCACCTGCAATGTGTCAAAGCTGTCCCTCAGCTTAAAATAGCATCCATGTGCAAAGCATCCATAAAAATAGCATCCCACAAGGCAATTTGGGCCTATCAGCACATCCAATAAGGACCGCAATGCATCCAAATGGCCTATAAATCATCCACTGCAACCCAATGCACACCACGAATGAGCGCACACTGCTCAAACTGCAACCAGAGTGATCTGCATAAGGTATGCTCAAGAAATCATAGTCCCACGGTAATGAGCGCTACTGAAAATAGAACCTGAGATGCCTCAAAACATGGGCGCCATTGCATAATCGGAATCAGCAAGAAAATCTGCAAATATCTCTCTTCTGCCAGAACTCCAGAATCCCAACCGATGAGTGAGAAATGGGAGTCAACACTTATCCACTGCCATGTGGCATAAATCTAAGGTTTCAAAACCTTAGAATGAAAAATGCATAACAGAGAGACGAAATCGAATACACAAAGATCTATAACTCTGAAAATCCTCCACCAAATCGCGCAAGAACTGATAGGTAGGGGTTTTTGGGCGTCCAGAACGCAATGGGACAGACGGTTTTGGAAACCATGGTCTCAATCACTGGGTCCAACACACGGG
The DNA here is from genome assembly GCF_047967505.1 of Dipteris shenzhenensis. Classification (NCBI taxonomy): domain Eukaryota; kingdom Viridiplantae; phylum Streptophyta; class Polypodiopsida; order Gleicheniales; family Dipteridaceae; genus Dipteris; species Dipteris shenzhenensis. The sequence continues at coordinate 53,371,687 of NC_141602.1, read as the reverse complement.
CTGAAAAACGTTTTTTGAAACAGAGCTGTTTGTAAACTCCACCGGAGTGCAAATGATGAGCAACATAGAAGTTTTAGGACCTCCTGAGTCCACCGAAACTGACAGATCTGCAAATGGTTGCTCCAAACTTGAGTTCCAACACCCGGGCAAAAAACGCAGGAACTGACACAGTGAGTCAGAAATCCAATGAAATGATCCCAGATTCAAGAATGAAGGTGTTTCCAAGCTCCTGAAGTAATGTGGACACCAAAAGCAAGCAATAGTTGCCTCTACAAATCAATATGGAGTCTCTGTCATCGAACGCGGAACAGGGAAAAGCTCAAAAAATGACTTTTTCTTTGAAAGCTCTTAACAGGCTCTCAAAACCACTTCGCAAAGCCAAAGTGACTTTTCCAAATTTTCCTCCAAGGTCTCTGTACACTCGAATGCAAGTAAAGTCACCCACAAAGCTTCCCACAAAGCTTCTCCTTCCTCCCACAGAGCTACTAAGCTTCAAGCATTCACGCACGGCATTCACGCACGCTTAGCTAGATCACCCGGGCTCTGATACCAGTTGAGAGTGCTCTCAACGGAAGCAAGAACAGAAGAGGGAGAGAGAGAAACAGAGAGCCACACAAGTTTTGGTGGGTGCAGAACCACCCTAATCTTCTTTTTCATTCATTTATATATGTGTTTGAGTATTGTACATAACCGGGGTAAAGGCACAGTGACCTTTAACCCCCACAACAGGCCTTGGGGGGATCTTCCTATTTTTTATTGATTGTCGATGACTATAGTAGGAAGATGTGTATGTACTTTCTTCGCAAAAAGGCTCAAGCTTTTGGTAAATTTAAAGAATGGCTACAGCTTGTTGAAAATGAAACAGGGAGAAAAGTGAAGAAAATTGGATCGGATGGTGGTGGTGAGTTTGTTTCTACAAAGTTTGGAGATTTTTGCAAGAGCAAAGGGATGAAGTGACAAACGATGACACCATATACGCCTCAGCAAAATTCAGTTGTTGGATGCCAAATGCGGACGACGGTGGAGATGGGGAGGTGTATGTTGAAAGATGCTGGACTGCCAAACCACTTTTGGGCTAAGGCTGAGACTCTAAGATATTAAGAATGCCACTAGAGCTAGAGTAGTGTACTTTCTCATGTTCATTGATGACTTCAGCCAAATGTGAATATAACTCTATCCAAGAAGTTTTGGGCCTTACATAAATTTACAGAATGCAAGGGCAAAGGTAAAACACAAGACTAAGAAGCTAAAGATGCTTCATACAAATATAGGGGGAAAAATCACATCTCTTGAATTCAACAAGTACTATATGGATATCAAGATCAAGAGGCGACTAATAATTCTTGACAACAAGTATAAGGTGTGGCTAAGGGGTTGCACAAACAGAAGGTCTCAACTATAAAAAGAGACATTTACTCCCATAGGTCGAATGGAGATGATCCACATTGTGATCACATTAGCATCCCATTCACAATGGTCCATCTCCCAAATGGATGTGTAGTGAGTGTTTCTCCTCAACATTTAATTTTTTGTTGCGTAGTCTAGGGATGATTAGATAAATTTTTCCAAATGTGGCACCCAAGTGTATCGTGCTTTTTGATAAATTTATGATTTTCCTTTTTGTAGGGAGGGCAAGGAAATTGTTGTTGTATTATACTAAAAGTAAATATTTACATTTGATCAATATCTAAGGCCTAAACTAGGCAAATGACACAAAACTTGAGTTAATAGACCTTTAAAAAAGGGTTTTACAAAGGGTAGGCAATTATTAGAGGCTAGTATTTATATTTAAGAAGGTTGTGAGTATGCCCTTTGTTTTTTGCAAAGAAAGGAAACTTCTATTAATGCTTGAAATGCTAAAGAGACAAATTAGGCTGTATATTATTTATAAAGATTGTCTTCGACAATGCTTATGATAAACTAAACTTGAATGTCGTGATGCAATGTTTTGAGGACATGAGCCTTGGTAATGGATTCATTAGTTATTAAGACTTATGTTTTCTAATGCTAATGCTAGAGTATGCATCAATGGAGCCATGTTTTACACTTTTACTTAGAAGATCTACTTATAGTTCTCTTATGTGCTATAGCAATTGATGCTTTTGGTCAACTCATTATGGGAGAAACATGTTAGGGTCTTCTCAATGGGGCTACCCATGCATGCTGCCCCCTCTTTGCATTCCTCTCCACTATGCCTTACATCTGCCCCCCCCTTCCAATGGTGCAACCTCCATCTCCCACTTATGTGTCCTCTTTGCCACCCCCCCTACCTTCCTGTCATCTCTGCCCTCTCCCTTCTCTCCCCTCCCCCTCCTTTGACCCTACTCCCTGAAGCTTGATTCGAATGGCCCATGAGGCTATTGTCTTTGTTTTCGAGGCTTGCCCTAGAATTATTGGGCTTTTAGACCCTTTCTCCAACCTTATCCCTTGAGTCATAGACCTCTAGGAAAGGTTTTGATGGTTTTTGGTTAGAGCATATGCTTTATGGGTTTTTTGGTTGCTAGAATTATTTTGTGTTTAATGATGCATCTAGTAGCCCTTAAGCTAGTGGGGTGTCTTAGTTCCATTGACATAATGGAGTGGCTTAAGGAGACTAAAGAAAGAATTCTAATTCTATTAAGTAGTACATGGATCTGCACAATCAGCCCTTGGTTCCAGTGACATAATGGAGTAGCTTAAGGAGACTAAAAAAGAATTTTAATTCCATTATGTAATACATGGATCTCCACAATCAACCCTTTTTCACCACCTTTCAGGATCTCCACAATCAGACCTTGTCACCACCTTTGAGGATACGTTTGATTTATACCACCATTCAAGTGTGAGGGCATATACCCCAAAACAAGACTTTTTCTCCACACTTTCAATAAGTAAGGCTTAGCAATGTCCCAAAAGCACCTATAGAACTTTGCAAGGAGATCATTTGATCTTGATGTTTCCCATCTCCCATTGCTTGAAATACATCCTCCTCCCTTTCCTCCCCTTCCCTCTCCCCCTTCCCTCCCCTCCCTTCCTTTCCCCCTCCCCCCCATCCCTCCCTTTTATCGTCAAAGTGGCTGTGCCTCCCCTTCCTTCCCTTCCATTTTTATTCCCTCCATTCCTTTTCTTCCCCACCCTCCTGTCATCATGGCCGCTTTCTTAAATTTATTTTTTCAAAATTAAAAAAAAAATCTTGCAAAGATGTGGATTATAGTCAGCCTTCATTTCCTACCCCCTTCGTGGCTTATATATGTAGGACATGGTCATGATTTTAAAAAATTTTTAAAATAAATAAATAAATATTTCAATAGATTTATTTAAAATTTGACTTTGTATTTGCTTAAAAGTCTTTGTAGCTATTATAAGGTGTTACAACGGTTGCTTTTTGAAACTCTAAAAGGTATTTATTGACACTATTATTAAGTTGAGGAGATTTTAGAGGACCCTCGTGGTATATTTATCTCATGTAGTGCCATATTAAGTATTGGAGATTTTAGAGGACACTCATGGTATATTATTCTCATGCAATGTCCTCAATTCCTTTTATGCATGGCGTTTGTTGACACCATTACAAAGTCCTTTGAGATTTTACCATTGTTGCTTTTTGAAACTTGAAAATGTGTTTATTGAAACCACTACTAATACCTCGAGATTTTAATGGGCTCTATTCATAAGTCAATCTCATGCAATGTCATCAACTCCTTTTATAATTTTACTTAAATCTGCTTTAACTTTCCCCCAAAATTTTCTTACTTTTTAAGTGATTTATTTTTGTTTTTTAGAAATTTCTATTTTTATTCAACTTTATTCCAAAAGTACTTATAAATATGAATTCGAAGAGTGCACTAGTCCTAAATAAATTCAGAGACTACACTAGTCCTAAATGAATGAAATCAACACATCTAATTGAAGCAAGGCTAAGTTATGTGAAATAAAATTTGTTTTGTTTTCAACCTTTTTTTTCAAAATGAAAGTGCCATTGATTATCCCACATGCGACATCTTTTTTCAATTCATATGTATAGATATAATGCAAGAAGGCTCCCCACAATTAGTAAGCATCACATAGTCTACCCCTGGAACAAACCTATCAGGCAGTCTAGACACTCTAGATGATCTTCTCAAGGGCATTTCAGCTTGTTGTCCCACCTGCATATCAGCCACACTTGGCTCATCATTTCCACTAATAGATGATCCATCATCTACCTTGATTGTATACCTGTGGGAGTACTTGGTGGTACCATTTTCTTGCACATTTGGTGCATGGACAGCTTGCTGTCTATCAACATATGCAGGTGGATTCACATCTTGGAAAGTGATTCTCCTCATTTCCACATCCCTCATGGGTGCCTTATACATCTTCTTCTCATTGAAGACTACATCATGGCTGCATATGATCTTCTTTGCTTCTAGATCCCAGAGATGATAGCCCATCTCTCCACTTTCACCATAACCCAGAAAGATGCATTTCCTAGACTTAGGATCTAGCTTCTTTCGAAGCTCTTTTGGCACATGTTCATATGCCTGACACCCAAATATACGCAAATGAGAGTAAGAGGGCTTCTTGCCACTCCATGCCTCTTCAGGAATACCACCATCCAAACTCTTACTAGATGATCTATTGATCACATGCACTGCAGTCTTCCTTGCCTCAGCCCAAAAACCACCAGAAAGGCTTGCATTGGAAAGCATGCATTGCAACCTTTCTTGATTGGTAAGGTTCATCTTTTCTACAACTGGATTTTGCTTTGGAGTACGAGGGGATGTGAGCTCCCTCTTAATCCCACGTGTATCACAAAAATGCTGAAAGTCATGAGAGAGATACTTTCCACCATTGTCAGTCCATAGGCATTTAAGTGTTCTACTTGACTGATTCTCAACCAAGGCCAACCATTTCTGAAATACCTGGAACACATCACTCTTCCGAGCTATAGCATAAGCCCACACTTTCCTAGTTGCATCATCAATGAATGTCACATAGTATTCAGCCCTGCCTAATGACCGTGTAGGCATGGGACCACATACGTCTGAATGCACCAAATCAAGCTTTTAAAACTCTTTCTTTTCCCTTCTTTTATGGGCTAATTTAGTCTACTTCCCATAGAGACAGTGCTCACAAAATTCAAAATCAGAGAAACTCAAATGCCGTACATAACCCAAATGGCATAAGAGTTTCATTCCATTCTGGCTCATGTGCCCAAACCTGCAATGCCACAAGGAAGTGCTTGGCTGCTCGGTTATTGCAACAACATGATGAAATACCCCTGATACATGTAAGGGATACAAATTCCCACACATGGCACCCCTGGCCAAAAGCATAGAGCCCTTCTGAATTTTCCAACTCTGAAAGCCAAAAGTGGTGTGAAAACCAGCATCATCTAGCTGACCCACTGAAATAAGACTCTTGGTCAACTTAGGCACATGTCTCAAATGTTTCAAAATAAATGTAGACCCATTTGCAAAAGAAAACTTTATGTCACCTACTCCCACTATGTCACATGCATAGTCATTTCCAAGATGCACACAACCTGTCTTTCCACTTTCATAAGTGGAGAACCATTTCCTATGAGGAGTAACATGCAATGAAGCACCAGAATCCAAAATCCAATCCTGGGAATATGCATCATCTGAAGTGGTAAGCAACTCTGCAGATAAACTAGACATGAAGAGAACGTCATTGTCACTATCATGTGTGACTGCATTGATCTCCTCGATCTTCACTTTTCCTTTGTCCTCCCTTGGACTCTCTTCCTTTTGATTTGCACCCCAATTTGCATTCTTTTTCTTATCCTTTTGCTCTCTTTTCAGCTTGTAGCAATACTTTTTCATATGGCCCTTCTTGCCACAGTGGTAACACTCAATGTTCCGTGCCCTGGATTTGCTACGAGACTTCCCTCTTTCTTGGGACTTCCCCCTGAACTGTGATCTACCCCTTTGCACATTTAAGGTTGCATCCTGCTTGTTGCCATCCATAGATTTCCGTCTAATCTCCTCGGCCAACAAGCTACCCACAACATCATCAAATTTCAGTACTCCACCTAGTGCAGAGTTACTGACAGCTGTACGGAAGGTATCCCATGAGGATGGCAATGAACATAAGAGAAATATTGCCTTAGTCTCCACATCAAAATTCATCTTTTGAGCCTGAAGTTGGCTGAAAATAATATTGAATTCATTCAAGTGAGAAGCAATGGAGACCCCTTCCTTCATCTGCAGCTCAAACAACCTCTTCATGAGGTAAACTTTATTAGAGGCAGTTTCCTTTTCATAAGTGGCACATAGTTTCTTCCACAAATCTTCCGTAGTCTGCTCATTTACTACTGTGAAATAAACTGACTCTGCAAGATGAAGTCTAATAGTAGATTTTGCTAATGCATCCAACTCATTCCAATCATCCTTAGACATATTTGCAGGCTTAGCTTCAATCCCTGCCAAGGGTTTAATCTGCTTCTTTTGAATAAGCACATCCTTATTTGTTCTTTCCACAAAGAAAAGTTTGTCCCATCAAACTTTTTAATGCTAAAAAAATCCTTTTCAGACATGGAAGAGGATGCCATGATGCAAATGAAGGAAAAATCCCAAATGCTAGTGCCTACAAGAGAGAATCACACCAAATACCAGGTGCACCCAAATGTGTATGCCACAATAGAGTGAAATATCACCAAAACTCAAAGCTCAAAGCATCAAAAGATGCATCTGACTCATGTGCATATACTATGCATCCATATGAGCAAATCTGGCCCAAAAGAAAATGCCAACTGCAATGGCCATCCAAAATGCCAATAAGTGCCAAATGACTCAAGCATAAACACCTCCACTAGCATATACATTAATAATATCTCATCCAAGAGTGCATAGCACTATCAGTGCATCACCTGCAATGTGTCAAAGCTGTCCCTCAGCATAAAATAGCATCCATGTGCAAAGCGTCCACAGAAATAGCATCCTACAAGGCAATTTGGGCCTATCAGCGCATCCAATAAAGACTGCAATGCATCCAAATGGTAGCAATGCACACCTTTGGGCATACCAAGGCACACCAGGAATGAGCACACAACACTGCTCAAACTGCAACCAGATTGATTTGCATAAGGTATGCTCAAGAAATCATAGTCCCACAGTAATGACCACTACTGAAAATAGAACCTGACATGCCTCAAAACATTGGCGCCATTGCATAATCGGACTCAACAAGAAAATCTACAAATATCTCTCTTCTGCCGAAACTCCAAAATCTCAACTGATGAGTGAGAAATGGGAGTCAACACTTATCCACTGCCATGTGGCATAAATCTAAGGTTTCAAAACCTTAGAATGAAAAATGCATAACAGAGAGATGAAATTGAATACACAGAAATCTATAACTCTAAAAATCCTCCATCGAATCACGTAAGAACTGACAGGTAGGGATTTTTGGCATCCGAAACGCAATGGGATAGATGGTTTTGGAAACCGTGGTCTCAATCACTGGGTCCAACACACAGACTGAAAAAAGTTTTTGGAAACAGAGCTATTTGTAAACTCCACCGGTCTCAATCACTGGGTCCAACACACGGACTGAAAAAAGTTTTTGGAAATAGAGCTATTTGTAAGCTCCACCGGAGTGTGAATGATGAGCAACATAGAAGATTTAGAACCTCCTGAGTCCACCGGAACTGACAGATCTGCAAATGGTTACTCCAAACTTGAGTTCCAACACCTGGGTAGAAAAACACAGAAACTGACATAGTGAGTCAGAAATCCAATGAAATGATCCCAAATTCAAGAATGAAGGTGTTTCCAAGCTCCTAAGCACTACTGTTTGGGAATTGAAGCCTGGCAAGAGCCAGGCAAGATCTTCATCTCTCAGCAAAAATATGCAAGGGAGATCTTGAACGCATTTGGTATGTCCAAGTGCAAGGAGATAGCTACACCTATGGAGGTAAATGTAAGGTTGTCTATGGAGGATGCCTCACCACCAGTAGACATTGGGAGGTATAGGAAGTTGGTCGGTAGTCTCATCTATCTATGCAACACTAGATCGGACATCAGTTTTGCTATTGGCATTTTGAGTAGGTTCTCCAATAAGCCCCGAGAGAATCATTGGAATGCAGGGATGCGGGTGCTCAGGTATGTGAAGGGCACTCTTGAATATGGCATCACCTATGGTATGGGCACTTCCTTGGCTGGTCATTGTGACTTAGATTGGGGGCTGGAGATGTTGATTCTAGGAAATCAGTTTCTGGATATTGTTTCTCTTTAGGTTCAAGTATCTTCTCTTGGATCAGTAAGAAACAACCAACAGTGGCATTGTCTTCTATCGAGGCTAAGTACAAAGGTAGCATGTTTTGCTACATGTGAAGCAGTGTGGCTGAGGAGGATCTTATGGCACATGGGAGTGCAAGAGGATGAGGAAACTGTGCTGAGGTGCGACAATCAAAGTTGCATGGCCATTGCTAAAAATCCAGTGTTTCATGCACGCACAAAACATATAGAGATTCAGTATCACTATGTGCATGATTTGATTGAGGACGGGATAGTGGAACTGGTCTATTGTCCAACAGAGCAAAATGGAGCAGCTATCTTCACCAAGGCACTCAGGAAGGATCAGCTTTAGGGTCATCTTTAGAGACTCGGCATTGGGCCGAGAAGGTAGTTCACCTACGGGTGGACATTGAGGGGGAGTGTTAGATATGCTCAATGCCCCACCCTCTTGGTAACCACCAGTGATCCAAGGTGCTCAAGTTGTAAGCCCCCCATATGAGGAGAAGCCATGTGTGAGCTCGGGACACTGGATGGATTCTGACTTGCATGTCAGATGAGGTCTATCAATGAGACTGTTGATGGTAGAAAGGTGATTGTGTGGGAGCCCCTTATTCTTGCTAGGGCTTGGGGGCCAGCTGGCCCCTAGCCCCCCTGGTGGGGGTTCGGGGGCGGGAGCCACCGAGGTGATGGTATAGGGAATATTCCTTGAATATTCAATGGACGACTAGTCGGTTCCATCGACTAGGTTGACCAGTCGGCTCCACTGACTAGGTCGACTGGTTGACTCCATCGACTATGTTGATCCGACTACTGCCACTACGTTGATCCAACTACTGCCCTCATAGCTATTAAGAGGTGACCTCCCTAGTCCATTGTATCAGATCAGTCTAGATCAGATCAGATCTTCTAGCTAGTAGCCCTTCACCTAGTATCTATTTAGATCGCCATCTAAGCTCCATTGTGGGAGCGCACGGGTGGACGGAGCCATCATCTGTACTACATCAAGAAGGAAAAGTTTGTTCCTCTCTAGTTTGCTATGTACTCTCTATTCTTTGTTCAGTTTCTGTTCCATTGTGTCATGTAATTTAACAGTGAGTGCCTTGTAGTGAGGAGTTACCTATTGCTGAGAACAACTGCATGATCATGGGTGAGCTCCTATTGAGTATTTGTATTTGTGGCAAAGGATGGAGTTAGATCCATGCATAAAGATGATGGTTGTGCATCATGAGAATCAAACTGTGTTGATATGAGCGGGACTACCTCGTACTGAGGACTTACTATCAAATTTGCCTCGTGCTAAGGGCTTACTGTTGAATGTGCCTCATGTTGAGGGCTTATCGAGGAGTGTGCCTCGTGTTGAGGGCTTACCGACAAGTGTGCATGATCAAAAACTACGGGCTGTTCCATGCTAACATCTGAAACATTTGCATCTGATTTGTCAAGGCCAATGAGGCTCGAGTCGGCATCATACACTGGTACATACCGTGTGGCAATAAATGGTCAAAGAAGGTTCTCTTTCCACTCATAGATCTCGTCCAAGTCATGACTGGTGTATCATTAACTATGTGATGTGAATAAATCCATGCCAGAGGCAGTCTGGTGCTCTCTGTAAGAGGCTTACATGTGTACCGATGGCGAGAGTGTCTACCCATGAGAACACAGTGTGTGAGCTGCCACTGGGGGGCTTACACTAAAAGGTCAAAACCAAGTCATGTGAGAACTATGTATGCCTTCAAGCTATAGTAAAATGATGACAACTGCATGTCGGGATAACCAAGAGGCTATACAAGACTGATGTGTATGTGTGCGAAAACCAATGCAAAAAATAATCAACAATACGTGACTTTACATGGGTGGCATATGTGTGTGCAAAGGTGCAACAATCCTGAATTTAAGAAAGATCACTCTGCCAAGTGTCACATTGAGGTGCTAAAGTGCTAAATGCCAAGAGAACTGAACTGGTGTAAGTGTGTGAATGTGTATACCGATGATAGATCTGATGGGAACTAATCAGGTAATGTGGAAATGGCTAACTTGGCTTGGTGGAGTTGGATTTCCTTTATGGCAATGCTAGTCTATAGCTAGACTACACATTGAATCGCAATATGGAGCAAATGAGTTTTACCTTAATTCATTTTAAGTGCTGGGTACACTGCAGTGGATCATGAGGTGGTTCCAATAATGAAGATTTGATGATGGGTGCATGTACAAGGCCTGCTTGTGGATTTTGTTTGGTGCATATGATAGCATCTCAAACTAGAATCAATCCAAGCCAATCAACTACAATTGCAAACCTCATACAAAGCTCATAAAACTCACTTGCAAACTAGAATCTGATCCAAGACAAACAAGTACATGGTATAACTCAGATTGTAAACTGCACACTATTGCTCAAATGGAACTTTCCAACTCTATAAAAATTATACCTTGGTTTATACAAGTTGTTAAACTACCATTCAACTGCCATCGATATGAAATCATAGAACATGAAACTGTAATAAAGAACTAATTTTAATGTTATACTAAAGTGACCCTAATATATCTCCAAAAGATTAATCACCTTAATAACTGTTACATTTATTCCCACAATATAATTATAAGATAAAAATGCATATATCAAGAATCCTTGTGTGGGCAAAAATAAGAGAATATACAGAAAATATAATTATATATTGCACCAAGCTTTCATGTCAAATATTGCAGGTAAAAAATATCATACGATATATTCAATAGATCTGATGACGGAAAATACAAAATTTAATGTAACATATTTTATGTCATATGTTGTAGGTCCAAAAATGAATATGAAACTTTCATGTCATATGTTGCAAGTCCAAAATACCATGTGATATATTCAATAGATCTAACAATGGGACACACGAAATTCCATGAAACATTGCACCAAAATAGTTCAAATTGTGTATAAAAGATGCACCCTCTTGTATGCATACAACTACATCATAGAGCTCCTATCTCTGACATCTCAGAGGCAATATTGTGATGGGTTCAAACTCTACCTCTTTCTTTATCTAACTATTAAATGGCAGAGCTAAGTTGGTTCTTTGTTTTCTTTAACTCATTCCATGTGAATTCCTGTGCCTGATTGGTAAACCCATCTTCTCCAAGTCTTCAAATTATAGTACAATTAAGCAATCCTAGTCCACCATTGCCTCAAAGTAATTAGCAAGATGTTCTTTGACAAGGGATTCAATGGAGTTGATGTCAGCGTTTTGATAGGAATACGCATTGTGGCCAGTTCCAAATTTGCTTGGGGTTGTTCCCCCCATCTTAGAATTCTTCATGCTACTCCAAGCACTCCATTACAAATTTTGGCTTGATGAGGTGGCCATTTCAACCACCCCACTTATTTAGCTAAGTCAGTGCCTTGATTGGCTAAGTCAACATCTTGTGTAATTATGATATCCTAGTTGACCAAAATATTGAATTATTGCTTTAGATATATTGATACCCCCCAAGCATGGAGATCCAAATTCTTGCATCATTAGGTGGCAAATTCACACCACCACATTGATTTGTCTAAGTAAGCACCCTGATAAGCCAAGTCAGCATCCTATTTGGATAGAAGCCTTTTTGGAGGAATTTTGAGTCAATACATGATATAGGAAATCCTTGACTGTGCAACTAGGCTATGATGTCATTGAATGTAAATTCTAGGAATCCCTAAATGTGGAGGTGGTCTCTGATGTCATCAACTGGACTGCAAGTCAACCACCTAGCAAATGTGATCTTGACTTGTCTACACCTAGCAAGAGGGTCAAAATTGTAGTAAAGTTGCATACCTTGTTAATAGATATGAGGAGTATGAGTTGAATTTCTCCACTATGCTTGGGAGCTCACGGTTTCATGTTCTGTTTCACTCCTTGATGGGGGTTCTTTTCACCTTTCCCTCATGAGGTATGGGACATAGAGACCAAATGTGATCTTGACTTGTCTAGACCTAGCAAAAGGGTGAAGATTGCAGTAAAGTTGCATACCTTGTTAATAGAGATGAGGAGTATGAGTTGAATGTCTCTGTTATGTAGTCTTCATCATAGTTTGGCAATTCTTGGGAAAAAATGTTGTTGAGACATTAATGAGGACCTTTGTTGGTGAAGAGTTATTCTCCAAAGGTAGCAATATTGCCTTAAGATCTTTGGTAATTCTCAATGCAAGAAGTTCTCATGGTTCTATTCCATTTTAAAGAGCAGGTTCTTGTGGTTCAATTGCTATGGAAGTGAAAGGAATGTCGCATTGAAGGAATGACTGTATGATCAGTTGTGTAGTTCTTCCTTCCCTAGACCTTGTAGTAAGTTCTTATGTAAGTACTATCTGTGCATCCGTAGTTGTTGATGTTACATATTCAACACTTTTCATCTCCACTCATGCCATTGCAATTGTGGAGGTGGATATTTATCCTAGAGGCACACGGGGAAGGTTGGGTTCACATTGGTGAAGCTTTGGTACCAGATTTGAGTGTTCCCTTAGTACTATCCTTGGGATTGCAATAAATTGCTTTGGATATCTATCGAGGTTACCACTTTGCATGGGTACCACTTCCCTCCTTGAATCAACTTTGTCGGGTTGAGATTGCATGTTTGGAGTGGATGATTGATGAAGTGTAGTACATGGCATGCATAGTTGGTCTTCTCCTTTGAAGTAATGTTGGGGCTTCTAGTAGATCCTTACCCAAATTTTCATGTGCCTTTATCTTCTCCATCTACACTCCATTTGTGATGAGGATTGGGTTGTGAAATTCAATGTGTTAGAGGTGTGGTCATGGTATGCTTAGCCTCCTTGCAAAGAGATACGATCAAGGTACAACCACCATTTGTGAGGGTGGCTAATCTCTCTCACTAATCTATTTTATAGTTGAAACTCTAGCACCATACCTATCCTTTCTTTTTTGGTGGGCATGACAAAGAATCAACCTTCAACTAGATGGTTATTAACAAAAAATGTAGTGTGACATAACCCAAGTTAGGTAGAACCGGGCCATCAATGGATTTAATTCTTATAGGAGTACGATTAAGAGTTACTTGTTGCAGACTTTCTTATACTCTTGCAAGATAAATTTATGACTTGCACCTTGGTCAACCAACACATTGTTGTTATTTTTTATGAGCTTGTAAATGCACAAGCAACTTGTCAAGGTTGACAGTTAGCTCATCAAAGGTACCCTCATCATCAAGAATTGCTTTATAGATGGTCATTGATGATTTTTGCTGAAGCTTAGCATTCCTCTAGCCTTGGCTTCCTCCTAGGATTTTCTTTATAGGAGCTTGAGATGCTTCTTCTACTCCTTATCTCGATTAATGGCTTGAAGGGTTGTAGGGTGTGGCCCATAATAGCATTTGAGATTACCACCATTGATATATCCCTCCATTTCCACTCCATCTGGGTTGCAATATGACATGACCTTATGGAGTGATCTCTACAAGCCGATAGGGACCCATGCCCCTATACTTCAATTTCCATTTGATGTTTCTCACACAATATAGTAATTCAAGAACCCCCTCATTTAGGTCTTTGTTTTTCATTTTGTGATCAAACCACCACTTATGCCGTAGTTTCTCTACTTTCATATGATAGGCAGACCTAAGTCTAGTTTCATCAAGTTTTCAAGCTCGATTAACCATTTGGACAATGCTTCCTTACAGTGTCTATCCCTTACCACAACTCTTAGGCCTTTGGTACTAGGAATTCCATGGGCATCACTGTTTCCAACCCAAATGCAAGGCTAAAAGGCATGCAATTGGTGGCAACTTTGTATGTAGTATGATATGCTCATAGCATTGTCATGCCTTTATGCTCCCAATCATTTTGGCTAGCTTCCAAGGTGTGTTAATAGTGTTGCACAAGGTTCTATTCATTCTCTTGGCTTAGACATTGGCTCTAGGATAATAAGTTGTGGATTTCCTATGGATGATCGAGATTTTTCTCATTAGGATTGTAATTGTTTCATTGATGAAATGAGATCCTCGATCGCTAACAATTTCCAAAGGCATCCAAACTGTGATATGGAGTTTCCATAAGCATCGACCTTTCTTGTTACTTTAGCCTCTGCCCACTTAGTGAAGTAATTATTTGTGACAATGCTGTACCATGCTTGCGATGATGATGTACCATGCCTATGTGCTTTTAGCCACTAGACTAATAGGGCCAATAAAATGATACCCCTTTTTTCAAAGGGATGATTGGTGAGAACATAGGACAGAGCATTCTATCATTTTCCTATGCTATAGCTGCTCTCTGACAAGGACTGCAACATTTAACAAACTTGCCCTCGTCTCCAAAGAGGTTAGGCCACCATAGACGTACTTGTAATACATTATGGGCTATGTTTTTGCCAGCAAAGTGGCCACCGGCTATTCTAGAATGTGCTTCTTCTAGGATATCTAAAACTTTATCTTCTCACACACATTGTTGCATAATTCTATCTTTTTCCATTTGATAGAGTTATCCAATAATCAGCTGGTTTGGCATTGCATCCTTGATTCACTTTTGTGCCTAGTCTTTGTTAAGAGTTCTATCTTGTGGAAATCCATTTGCCAAGAATTGACAATCTCCTCTACCTATTTTGGTATCATATCTATGAGAAATATTGGGGCATCCAAAATATCATCATCAATGCCAATTGGTGGCTCGCTATTGGGCATTCATGACATATGATCAGCCGAGACATGGGTTTTACCCTTATGAACCACGATATAAAAACAAACCCCAATGGAATTAACACCCATAGGATTATTTTCCCAATCATGAAAGGCTTTTTTACTAAATAAAAAAGTGCTTAATGGTCTAGAAAAAACACAAATTTGTTGGCCAACAAGTAATGAAAAACTTCTTAATGATAAGTTGAGACATGGGTTTTACCCTTACAAACCATGATATAAAAACAAACTCCAATGGAATTAACATCCATAGCGTTGTTTTCCCAATCATGCAAGGCTTGTTTACTAAATAAAAAAGTGCTTAATGGTCTACAAAAAACACAAATTTGTTGGCCAACAAGTAATGAAAAACTTCTTAATGACATAAAACATAGCAAGGACTTCTCTTTCTGTGGTCATATCATTCATTTCCACTTCATTAAGTTGGCAACTTGCAAAGTAGATTGGATAGTCCAAATCATGCTCACTTGGGTGCACCAATGCATACCCTATGGCAAAGTTTAAGGCATCATTGTGAACATTAAATATTAGATGCCAATCTGGTGACTTTAATATCGGTGCAGCTAATACTACAAGTTTAGGGGTGTCAAAGGTAATTTGGCATTCTTTTATCGAGATGAATGCCGCTAGAACCTTGTATAAAGGGCATAAATATTATATATTAGCCCGTATGCCCTATAAAGTGTTGTATGCCTTTAGGATTCGTGGGAGGTGGTAGCTCCAAAATGAGCTTTTATTGTAGTCAGTAGAGATTTTGTTCTTGGACACATATCCCAAAATCACTCTATGTTTCACCCAAAATTGGCATTTGAGGGGTACTATCCACAAGTGTCACTCATGTGGCTTGAGTGTGGCTCTCGGGTTGTTGCAATTGTGATTCCACAAGAATGAGGAGGGGGAGGGGAAAGGGAAAGGAGAGAATGAAAGGGGGAGGGGAAGAAAATGAAGAGGAAGATGCAAGCGTGGCAATCACAAAGGCATGAAGGGAAGAAAGAACAAACACCTTGGAGAAGCAAAATAGCTTGAGCTTGTATTCCCAATAGAAGCATACACAACTGAAGACCAAGGTTAAAGATCTTCCCTTAAATGCATTCCACCTTTGTAAGGGAGGGTCAATCATATGCTCTCTCTATCACTCTCTTTCTTCATGCTTTACAATCCTCTTGGTTTGAACTAGCTTTAAGGCACAATCCAACTACCAACTCTGCTAACTATCAAAATGGCAAAGTTGGCCTTACTAACAAATGCGGTTAACAAAATTTGATTAATCTAGAGGCAGATGAATAGTTTAATACACCATTTTGTGCTCTTGCATATTTTTGGAAAAAATATTCTATCAAATTTTGGTGAGTATTTAACTCTTTTAAAGAGTATATATAAAAAGCAACCCATTACAATTACTTCAAGTTATATGTGATTTGAAAAGAATCCAACAACATCTTAGTCCAAGTTATATGTAATTTCATAGAAAAATAATGCAAAGCAATCATTCTTCAAGCTATGCAAAAGGTGCCACTATTAGAAGAGACATTGGAGGAAAACCAGTGTAACTTATACTTTCTTCAAGCTATGAAAGAAAGCCTCATACTTGATAAAAATGCCAAAAATACCTCTAGATATGCCAACTTCAAGTTTGTACTTAGCAACATAATCAACTTCAAATAGGATATGAGGAAAACAAGACATTATTTACTTAGGTCTTGCAATAACTAGCCAATTAAGCATTCATTTCTTTGTTGTGATGAGGAGGCACATGTAAAAAAAAGAAGGAAAAGTGCTTAATTTTTCATGTTTTCAAACTGATTAATTAAAATTGAGACTTGCATGTCTTAAAATCCAAAGCAAAGTCTATGTGAGCACCATGCTCTAATAGATGAAGAGCATTTCAAAGAGAAACAACAAAACAATTGGATCATGGGATTGAACAAATAGAGGAAGATGTATGAAGAAAATATAACTTCCTATGTAACATTAGGTCAGTAACAACTTGAGATAGTAGAGTCATCAAGGGATGATGTATGAAGAAAATACAACCTCATATGTAACCATAGATCAGCAACAACTTGAAATAGTAGAGTCATCAAGTTCTCCCTTGAGTGAAAGGCGAGCCTGCATCAATATCAAAATGTCAACGAAGACAAGTGAGAAAGCTAGTGGAAGAAGCACATGGCATAGCCAAATATACAAAACCCAAATTCAAAGAAAGAAATCATTTTCCAATTAAAATATTGGATGGATGAGGAATACGAGGCATGATAAAAAATGTGAAGAGAGTGGAAGAGAAGTAACAAGTCTCACTTGCAGCTTTCTCACATACACAATGGGGGAATACACACAAAGGTGGAGGCTGAAAACGGTTTTCCTCTTCTTAGTTGTAAAAGCCAAAAGAATCTCTCTTAGTACAAAAGGAATAGGTGAACCCTATATGTGGGTCTCAAAACAAACTCAGCTAACCTAGGTGTCATACTAACTGAGCCACTAACTAGAGTACATAAAAATAGTTATCATCTAGCTGTTATTCATGGGCGGTGTACCAACCGCATCTGCAGCTAACAAGTTGGTGACATAAATGCACAATGGTCACCCTAGCATATCATGAGTGGAGCTCGATATCTCAACACTCCCCCTCGAGCTCGATCCCAATTCTTGCACACCAACCAGGTCTCTGAACTTGTGCAGCTTCTCTGTGCCCAATGCCTTCATGAATATGTCAGCTACTTGATCCTCTGTGCTGACATAAACTAGATCAATAAAACCTACTAGAACCTTCTTCCGCACATAGTGATAATGCACCTCAATGTGCTTTGTTCTAGCATGATAGATTGGGTTATTTGCCAAGTGTATACTGCTCATGTTGTCACAATAAATGACAACTGGCCCATCTATAGACTGATGCATATCATAAGTAGCTTATGCAACCAAGCTGCCTCACATGCAGCCATTGCTACACCCTTGTATTCAACCTCTATGCTCGACAAGGCAACTGGAGGCTATAAATTGACAGGCTTCACATACCTTATGCATTTCTACAACCTTGAACTTAGGCAATCCTGCAATAATATTTTGGGCCTACATTAATTTAAGTCGCTGTACATTAACATGGCCAATGCATTTATGCCAGATATCAACATCTGCAACTACACCGGTCCCATGTGCAAACATTGTTGCACTCAATTCAAGCATGTCCACATCCAATGTAAACATCCTGCCCTTCTTCTTCCCTTTTGCTATCAAGCGACCTCTATTTTTCATATCCTCAACAAAGCATCCATGAGGATGAAATCTGACGTGCAAGCCCTACTCAACCATTTGACCAATAGAAACTAGGTTCTTGGTGATATTTAGGACATGAAATACATTAGACAGGTATTTCTTTTTCCCATCCTGCATAGACAAAGGAATTTTACCAATCTACATAACAGGATGTGTAATATCATCACCAGTCTCCACAAATCCTGGTTTTTCCATTTTCCTTGCATCCTGCATCCATTCTGCATGACCTGTCATGTGATTTGACGCACCTGAGTCAACATACCACACATCATTGCTTTCTTCTGCACTTGTCACAGAATTGATCAGTGCTGCACCATAAACAAATGCTCATTTCTGTCATCACCCTGTCTACTAGAGAATGCATAATTGCCTTGCTACAATTTTCCATTCATGATGTCATTCTGCTTTTTGTAGCAGTCTTTAGCCATATGACCCATTTTAACATAGTAGTAGCATTCAACATTGCTGTTCGCATTTTGGCCTCTCTCCCATCCACCACGACCTCTTTGGCTCCCCTTGCCTCTAAAGTTACCACATCCTCCTTCATAGGACTGGTTTTCTTGAATTTGCTACATATTTTGATTTCTGCCATGGCCTCCAGATCGGCTTGTTCTACCTTTGCCTCTACCTCTTCCAGCATTTGAGTAGAAGACATCTTGTTTTGAAGTTCCTCTTGAAGAAGATGCACCACCATTTCTCTGCTCTTCAGAAATTAGAAGAGCAATGGACGGCAATGGATGTCCGAAATTGTGCACAATCTTTTCCTAGATCACATTCAAGGTCACAGAAACTAAATCATCATCTTCCACTCACGACCCAATGGAAGCAAGTGCATCTGCAATCTTCTTCACCTTCATGTGGTAGTCATTGATGCTCATATTTTCTCTCTGCACATTATGCAACTCTTGCTTGAGCTGCATTTTCCTGGCTTGCGTATTTGTGTTGTACATTTTTGTCAAAGTATCCCACGCCTCCTTCGGCGTGCTTGCATCCTGAATATGCACAATCATAGAATCTGAAATACTGATAGACAGCCAGTACATAACTTTTTTGGCTCTCTCATGCCATCCTTTAAATGCCTGGAACTCCTATTGATTGGGAACATTAGGAATAACTGGTTCTTGTTCAGCTCCAGTAATGAACTCCCAATAGCCTTTTCCCTTAAGGAAATTTTTCATTCTAAACTTCCATGCTTGGAAGTTGTTCTTGTCAAGTTTTTCAATGACTATCTGTGAAAGAGCATTAGACGCCATTACAGAACATTGCAAAAATATTCTGTCACTACAAAAAACACAAGTGCCTCACAAGGGCAAATCTGCAAAACTGACGAAAGTGGTATTTGACCACACAGTCACTTCTTAGTGACGCATCAACAGGCAATAAAAATGATTATGTCACTCTCAATATCTCTGCGCACAGGCATACGATGTAATTTCTGCAGCAACTTTTCACCGACCTGCGGAACAATGGTCGCACAACAAAAAATAGGACACTTTTCTGAGTGCCCGCAGCATATACTACCCTCTCACCACACCGCGAAGGGCGTCCCAATCTAAGACAGTGCACTCTTGCACTTTTTGGTTGTGCTACCTGCAGAGATTTGCTCCCAAACTTGAAAAAGGAAAGCAACACTGATCCTCTTACCAAGACACCGTGAACTTGGTTTGCTTTCTTGATCTCCTTACCATGAACCAAGCTCTGATACCATGTGAAGAGAGTGGAAGAGAAGTAAGGAGTCTCACTTGCAGCTTTCTCACATACACAATGGGGGAATACACACAAAGGTGGAGGCTCTTCTTAGTTGTAAAAGCCAAAAGAATCTCTCTTAGTACAAAAGGAATAGGTGAACCCTATATGTGGGTCTCAAACCAAACTCAGCTAACCTAGATGGCATACTAACTGAGCCACTAACTAGAATACATAAAGATAGCTGTCATCCAGCTATTATTCATGGGTGGTGTGTACCAACCGCATCTGCAGCTAACAAGTCGGTGACATAAATGCACAACGGTCACCCTGGCATATCACGAGTGGAGCTCGATATCTCAACAAAAAATAGGCACAGGAACTTGTGAAACAACCTCCAAAAGAGAACATTGTTAGTTGCAAATGGGCTCATTTTGTAGGAAATCATGTAACATGTGCGAGCAAGCACACCTTTAAAAAATCCCCATGGATATTTAAAATGTAACATTTTTCATATGATTATTTTCTCCTCTTCCATATGTATACATAATGCAAATTTGATTTTAGAGGCCCCTCCACTTGTGTACATACGATTATTATATTAGATAAGTACTTTTAAAACACCCTCCTCTCTGCTCGATTTATGAGTCCCCCAAATTGAAAAATCCCATTCCATTAATAGGCCTACAATCTTAGGTGTTGTATATAGTGATCACCCCAGGAAAATGGGTTTACAAGGCAGACTGAATGTAAATGGCATAGTGGAATGATGCAAGGCTAGATTGGTTTTTAAAAGGTTACTCTCACGGTGGTTCGCCACATGAAGGACTAGAGTTTGAGCTCAGTTTGAGTAAAGTTTTGCACTAGTAATCAAATGGAGACAATCAAGTTAATATTACCCTTTTCATGCACTTTAGACTTGTATCTTCATCATACGGATCCTGAGTTAAGAGGAAGGTTTTACATGCAACAACCACTACGTGTAAAGGTGGAAGAAAAAATCATGCAGTATGTAAACTAAAGAAAGAACATTATGTTTTGGAGCAAGTACTAAGACCTTAAGTCAAAAGTATTTGTTTGAAATATAGAACATTGTGGGTTATACATTTAAAGGAAATGTGAAATTGTAATAGTCAATTATAGTTTATGTGGATGATCTAATCAACAACATGGAGATGATAGATCATGTCAAGGAAAAATTGAGTAAACAATCAGAAATGAGATATTCTCCCAAATCGCAATACATTTTGTGAATGGAGATCAATAAGATAGAAGATAGAATCTTTTTCAATTAGAAGATACTTCAAAAGGTGTCGCCTTCTTCATCACTTAACTTTAAAAGTTCTCTTAGAACACTAGCCTTAACTAGAGTATGGCATACATCACACAACATAAAATAATTCTCTTTAGAGGACACGATGATTGTAATGCATCACCTTGTTGCACTCTCTTCTTTTATATATTTATGTTTGCTCGTCATTTTAGAGTATATTGTCATCAAAGATATAAGCTAATCATTTTGTTAGGCAAACATGTATAAGGAAATATTGTATTTTAAAGAACATGTCTATATGAGAGAGTTGTAGATCTATTAGTGGACTATTCTTTTGATACCCTATAATTTACGTGGTTTAGTTCCTTAGAAGGTGAAATAGGGAGGAAATAGGGTTTGGTAGCTAGACATCCAAGATTAACATGGTCTCATGCTTGGACAACAGACTCACATTGGATGGGCATAGTGGGATAGTGGGCCATCCAATTTTTTGGGGCATGGAGCTATCTCTCTATGGAGGCAGAGGCTCGCATGTGAGCCCTCTCTCACTTGAGGGGGGATGGTAGCAAGATGGTAAAATTGACTCGATGATTCCAAAGTCATGGTGGAGGTTTGCACATGGGTCATTGTTTGCTTGGGTGTAGCCATTTTTGGTGAGGTTCAAGGGCTTTTCTGTATATGGGTATCTTGCATGACCCATAACTTATGCATTGCTCAACAGAATTCGGCAAAATTTGTCTTCAAGTTGTAGTACATATTTCAAACTTGAACATGAGAGCAAAAAATTATGGAATAAAGACTTGCAAGGAGACCGTTAAAACATTACAAGTGCTATGTTGCATGTGAAGCATGCATCCTGAAGACTATAGGATATAGCAATTTATTCAAAAACATCAAAATTTTGTTCTATACATACATGCAACCAAGTAATCATTCTAAAGTACACTACGTGAGCTTCTCCTCAACCTAAGGACACACCTAAATGAGATCATTATGCATGGGTTAATGGGCCTCCAATGTTGTGCTAAAGTGATGCATACCCATTTGAGGGCATGCTCCATAACTTTTTTCTGATTTGTTGAAAACAAAAACGGATTAAAAATTTGGAATCCAAACTATTGGGACTAGTGCATGGTGGTCTTAAAACATTGATAGTTGTTGGTATTGGTATCTAGATTCACCCTAAAATGGAAGGAGTTGGAAAAGTGCAATTTGTGCATGTGAAAAGATATTTTAATAAATCCAACACTATTTACAATTTTGAATTGTTTCTTTTTCCATGCACTTGCTTTCTATATGGCTCATAAGCATGCCAAAGGTCATTGCATTTAATAATACACAACACCAAACCTGATAGCGTGCCCTTTGGCCTATTTGTGTTTTCAATCATTTTAGGCCACATTGCACTTGTTTAGGATATCCAATTCTACTCACGTGTATCGTCGAAGGGGGGAAAACTAGCGGCTGAAATTTCACTACTCCTAGGAATTTTAAATTTTCACACCTCCTGCCCATCAAATCTTGGAAGATTAAGTACCTGCAACCTACCCCCACCCTTCAAATGCCCTACAATGTGCACGCACCTAGACGTGACCTTGCATAGACTTTGTTTTGCCATTGTCTTGTTTCGGGTAAGTTGTCATCTATTCTTTGCTTGCCTCACGAGCTAGCTTCTCTTTGTTTTGGTTTGGCATTGTCATCTTTCATTGATCGTTGGCATGGCAACATGCAGCTTGCCATGGCTTATAAGAGAAGCAAACAGAGGCTGTGCGATAGAAAAGCTGAAAAGCTTGGTCAGGGCATAAGGAATAGAAGCCTCCTTGTAGAGCAGCAGTAGGAAGTAGTTGTTGCAGATGCACGCATTCGATCATTGCCATCAGAGCAAAGAAAACGAGCTGTGATGTCATGATTGGTGGTAGTATTCGAGGAAGCAACATCAGGCCATTCAGGTAAATACCATTCTTGAGTCTTCACAAGCTTTAGCTTGCACTCTAAAGTTCATAGAGTCACAAGCCTATCGACACCTTGTATTTTTGTGCCAAAACGTCACCACTATTGTAAAGACTTCTGCACTTAGGATGTCTCTCCTTTTCTTGCGTTCTGTTGAAGCCCATAGACTACTCAGATCGGGATGATCAGGCATTGCTTCTACTCTTTGTGCATCTCTCGAGAGTTTCTCCAAATAACAAGGACATCTGTAGAAAGTAGACGGGATACAAGATGTTTGACAAGCACATCATACACATGCTTGATACAATGCAGTTCAATGGTTGCCTAAACCATCCCGGTGGTTGCTTGTGATTGAGCTTTGGGATACTTTACTTGTTTCATTTCTTGATACAACGCAGGTCAGGGGTTGCCTAAACCAACCCGGTGGTTGGTTGTGATTGAGCTTTGGGATAGTTTACTAGGATGGCCTAGACTTAATGTGATTGTCCTAAAACAGCCTGGTGGTTGGAATATCATGCAACCGTGTGGCTGGTTCAGCTCAAACACCAGAACTAGGCTCTAGCTTGGATTTAATGTGATTGTTATAAACTAGCTCGATGGTTGGAACATCATGCAATCGTGGTTGGAAGAGCTCAAACACCAGTTATGTGATTGTCCTAAACTAGCCCGGTGGTTGGAATACCATGCAACCGTGTGGCTGGTTCAGCTCAAACACTAGAGCTAGGCTGGCTTGGACTTAATGTTATTGTCTAAACCAACTTGGTGGTTGGAACATCATGCAATCATGATTGGGTCAGCTCAAACACCAGTTAAGGCTAGAGGAGGTAGGCACTGGCAAGGAAATGCATTTTTCTTGGCTTAGGATTACTTGCAACCCCCACAAAATATAACCTTTACTAAATCCCAAACATCCACTGCGCTTGTTTCAGTAAATTGCAATCAATAAATCCGAAACAAGGGAAAATGTAAATCCCAAACAGTATACTAATCCCAAACAAGGGAAAATGTAAATCCCAAACACTATACTAATCCCAAACAACCACCGAGCTTGTTTTAGTGATAATGACTATGCATGAGGGACCATCTAATTCATAGGTTCAAATTAGCATTCAGTCGGAATCAGACTGTTATAACAATGACTATGAATGAGGGACCATCTCATTCACAAGCTCAGATTAGCATTGAGACAGAAGCAGTCTGTAATAATAATGACTTTGCATCTAGTTCACAAGCTTAGATTAGCATTCAGTTGGTTTATCAAGCTATAATAACAATAGTTTAGAATGAGAACTAGCATTAAGCTGAGATAGATTGTAAGAACACATCACATGGCTAGAATTACCATCTAATCGCATGGCATGAGTGAAGAAGTCATAAGAAGATAGAACCTTTGAATCCAACTAAATGCAACATTTTCAAATTATAAGGTCCAGCTGAGTGAAGCAATCGTATCCAAGGACGTATAAATGGTGAATTATTACTTTAAAACTCAAGTTATATAGAAAAGCCAAATGTATGTCAGCCCCTAAAGTTATATACCCAAGTAGTATACAACCAAGTTTTACTCTTCTAAATTTTGAAAAGAGACCACCATCGTATCTACGTATGGATAAGACAATTTACTATTTTTTTTTCAAAGAAGACAATTTACTACTTAACTCAAGTTGTATTGAAAACTCGACTATAGTAGAGGGGTGGTCAGTCCCTAAAAAAGTCTTGGGTAATATATATCTAAGATTACAAGAGATAAAGTCTGAGATCTTTGAAGGACTTTGTATTTACGCAAGGATTCCAAGACGTAGGCTCGACACTTTGCATAGTGGGAGCCTTCAGCAACATACTTCGCAAACTGTGGGTTCTTATAGTATTGAAGGCCTTCCCACAGTTCCTCATGCAATACGACCATCTTGTGAATGCTCCAAGCAATCAATCTCATCTACGACAATCTTGGGTTGTCGAGGGACCCCTTGTGAAATGGCTTCATCACAAGTGGTAGGAAAAATGTCATTGCCTTTGTGGCTTTCCATCTCTGTTCCTCCGCTATTCCTTCACTCGAGACCTGTCGGGTTTCTAAACTAGTTTGCTCTCCTGCTAGCTAAGATGTAATTGTTCATATATTCTAATCTATCAAATCAAGCCGTCTTGACATGCTCAACGATGTAATCTAGTGAGATCTTTGCTATCTTTGAAGACCCGTGTACCGATAGATTCCCCACACATTACATTGATGAATATGATAGGTTAGTTGTATGATAGTTAAGGCTAGAGGAGGTAGGCACTGGCAATGAAATGCATTTTTGTTGGTTTAGGATTAACTGCAACCCCCACAAAATTAATCTTTAGTAAATCCCAAACAACCACCGCGCTTGTTTCAATAAATCCCAAACAAGGGAAAATATAAATCCCAAACATCCATTGAGCTTGTTTTAGTGACAATGACCGTGCATGAGGGACCGACTAATTCATAGGTTCAGATTAGCATTCAGTCGGAATCAGATTCTAATGATAAATGATTGTGCATGAAGGACCATCTAATTCACAGGCTCAGATTAGCATTGAGCCGGAATCAGACTGTAATAACAATGACTTTGCATGGGGGACCATCGAGTTCATAAGCTTAGATTAGCATTTAGTCGGTGTATTAGGCTGTAATAACAATAGCTTAGAATGAGAACTATTGTTGTTATTACAGCCTGATGAATCGACTCAATGCTAATTTGATGTCCTGTTTTGATCTTTCCTTTCTTCAGTTGACTGTACAATAAGAATGACTTTGCATGAGGGGCCATCTAGTTCACAGGCTGCCTAGATTAGCATTTTTTGATGATCGAGAAATTCTCCCATGGCAACTATCTAATCGCACATCATGGCTAGATGATGATGTATATGACCGCCTACGCTAGGCTGGGCTACCAGCAAAGCTGGGTGTATGTGTCACCGCTCCTCCCCCCTCATCCCATTGAATTATTATGATCTTGGCTCTGATGACCAAGAAATTCTCCCATGGCAACCATCTAATCACACGTCATGGCTAGACAAGCCAAGGGAAACGAGGCACTGGGAGAGAACTCAACTTGGTGTTGAGCCTCTTGTAATTGCGCACAACCTTCCGCACTGTGGAAGGAAACAACTTGGTGATCAGCTCTAACGCCCTGAGAGCATGCGTCAGTGTGCTAGAGCTCACCACCATATTGAGTTCTTTGTCCGCTGTCGAATGTTGTGCTCGATTGAGCTCACCTCCAAGTTCAGTTCCCTTTTCAGTGCCTTGACTTCTGAAGTTGCTATGAAAAAGGTTATTTCAATTACAAGGTGCTCGTGTTGTCCCCTGCATACAAGGCACTAGGTCAAAAGTGGAAGAAAGTGCTAACAAGGGCAAAAAGTGACACCTAGTCCTGCCATAGTGGTGGTGTTGACAAGTGCTTAAAGAAGTGTCACAAAAACAAAGTGCTAGCATCTTTGTACGTAATCTGTTTTGTTAAATGTTTGCTTCGGATGTAATTTATTTTGTTTCAATTTCGATGTAATACTATTATCGCAAAAACTCTCGGATGTAATTTCTTAATGTAATTTCTTTTGTTTCAATTTCAATGTAGTACCATTATCGCCAAAACTATTGTTGGATGTTACTTCGGTAGTGAAAGCGGCTCTAATGAAGAACAAATGGCATATTTCTTCCCCCGTTTACATTTTACCGCAACCATAGGGATCGTTGCACAAGAAATTGTTGAAAAAACTATTCTTACTGTAGTGAAAAAGGTTCTAATAACCAGCATGGTGCTTTAGAACTATGATAACTCCAATAACTAGCACGGTGGTTGCAAGGAAACTATACTAAATTGTAAATGCTACATTTTCCTTAGCTTGGAACTAAAATAGCTCCAAGAATGTGTGCGGTGGTTGAGAAATTGTTGCACAAGGAGTAATACGACTAAAATATTTATAAAATAACACTATTTTCCTTGGTTTAGAACTAAAATAGCTCCGACATCTAGTGCCGTGGTTGCAGATATGGACATTGAGGGGTCCCATTAGAGATTGACATGCCACGGTGGTCTTCATGCCAACATGGTGGTCTCTCCATGCCAACATCATTGCTTGAACTAGCACGGTGGTTAGTGCAACAAAAGATTGTGTTGCACAGTGAAGCTGCGTAATGACAAGTGGCAAGGCAAAAGTTTTGTGCTGTTGTCAGGCCAACGTTGTTGTGCTCGAACCAGCAAGGTGGTCGGCGCAGCAAAAGATTGTGTTGCACAGTGACAGATGGCAAAGTTGCACAATCAAACATGGCAAGGCAAAGGCTGCGTGATGTCGTCAGGCTAGAGGCAAAGCAACAGTCTCCGTGCTCATGAGTAAATGCATATAGTGCCATGTGTCGAGCTCTGCGTTATTGACCATGATAAGATTACATCTCATTATTACGCTAGTGCACGTTCATGACGTCGGGAAAATTTTCGATGGGAGCGTGAGTGCACAAAATTCAAATATTCACCCAGAAGCGCATCACGTCGCAGTCCCAAAATGGCCCCGAAAATAGTTTCGCAATTGGCTACACCCAAGCAAGCGTTGACCGACATAACCTTGCCTCCTCCATGCTCCATTTTTTTGGGGCATGGAGCTACCTCCCTCCAGAGGCAGAGGCTCACGTGTGAGTCCTCTCTCACTTGAGGGGGGATGGTAGCAAGATGGTGAAATTGACTTGATCATTCCAAAGTCATGGTGGAGGGTTTGCACATAACCTCACCCCCTGCAATGCTAGTATATAGATTAGTTGGCACATTCAATCAGAGTGGGCAGCTTGGACTCCCTCCAGAGAGCAATAGGTTTCTCAAGAGGCTATTTTCAAACTTTGGCCATGCATATGGACTAGCCATGGACTGAAAAAGATATGTTACTTCTTCTAGTGGTAGCTCATCGTGGGTTTTGTCCATCGATTGGAGTAGATTAATGTACATGGTTGATGCCACCATACAGAGACAAGACAATTCCTTACAGTCTTTGGAGCTCCCTTGCAACACAATGGATTTGGTTGGGGCCCTTCTGCTATTGCCAGGACACAAAGCATGCAGGTGGGACTTCACTTAGGGGGTGGCTACCTAGCTAATAGAGGGAGTTTATGCCTTCTCCATTGAACCAACCTCCCAATTCGGGGGCAACCGTTCTCACAAATAGAGGTACATGATTTGACACCTTCCTCACAACGTCCACTGGCCTCAACAGAGGATAGCCTATGGGAGATGATGTCCAGCATGATTGCTTGGAACATTTGGATTGCTTGCTACTACAACTTTGTGATGGGAGGCCACATTGTTCCCCCCTTAGCCACCCCAGTTGCCATAATCTATACCCCGCGCATTATTAGGGAGCAAGGGGCATGAAGTTCTTGGATGACTGCTAATGGATGACTGCTAAGAGGCAGGCGGATTTCTCCAAGGCATGGCCTACAAGGGCATGTATGAGTCTTTTATGTAATGACAGAGTGAGGAAATCACTAGATGTGTAGCCCTCCAACCTAGTTGCTAGCCCTATTTTATAGATGTCCTAGGCAGTGTGCTAGGTTCCTTGAACAAGGTATGGTTGTACAACCAAAATTTTCCTAATTTTCTTCCTTGATCAACAGTTGTTGGTTGACTACTTCGTATGGTTGGTTTTTACAAAGCATAAATAGAAAGTTTTTTCCTGTCGCGAAAAAGAAGATGAAATGAATAATGGAAAAAAGATGGAAAGAGACACTTTTGGCTAGTTTCCTACATGGACTTCCATGCCAAGTTTCAACATGTCAATTTGCAACCCTAAAAGACGATTTTAGCATAATGGCTCCAAGTAAAATGTTATTACAAAGAAATGAACTCTAATCAAAATTCTGCTTAATACTTTTTTGCTACTTCAATCATTCAAGAGAGAGAGAGCTCTTTGAAGTTGGATAATTGCCTTGTGTTGTAAAATGTTCAAAGAAGAAAGGAAAGTGTCAAATTTAACTTTTTGTGTCCATTGGGTGAAAGCCATTTCGGCTTTGGGGGAGACTTTGTGCGAGAGAATGTCCTCACAATTTTTGCACAGAGCGAAACTAGATTGGGATGTAGATAAAAATTCCAAGAGAAAAAATAAAACTTCACTTGTGATTTATTTTCTACCTATGACTAAAATAGAGATTGAGATTGTTGTTGGACTGGTTCAGTGACAATGGCAAAGAGCAGAGGGGCAAGGGAACACCCAGATTGCCGAACAGAGCGCCAAAGAGGGACGAAATGAAAGTCATATCCATTGATTGAAATGGTAGCTGCAACATTGGTGAGTAGCACTTTAGTCATACGGCAGAAACCATCCTCGAAGCCGAGCTTATTCATAACCCGTGGCATAAAATGCTGATCATAAGCTTTCTCAAGGTCCATATTAAGGAGCACAAAGCACGAATTCTGCATAACGGAATAATCAATTGACAAGAGAACATTGAGAATGGCTTCATGAATATTCCGCCCATGTAAACATCCGAACTAACAAGAGTGCATGGTGTGTGACAAGAGGAATTTAATCCACAATGCTAGCGCTTTAGCCCAAATCTTGTATGCACCATTGAGCATGGTAAGTGGCTGCCAAGCAGAAGGTACTTGGGAATAAGTTTAGCCAATCCCATGTTTACCAAAACTCACCCCTTGAGAATCCATATTCATGCGTGCCTTTTTCACTTTCATCAGGGAAGATTGGCCTTTAAGCTCAACTTATAGAGATTCTCTAGGTCTGAGTTTCTGGGTGAATAAGAAAGGGAAGAGTGTTCGCCACTTTTTGCTTTGAGAGTTCCTACAGCTAGATGATTACAACCTTGCTTTCGAAGTTAAATATTCATGAAATAACTTTCCTCCAACGAATAACTTGGGATATGCACCTTCACCGGATATGGGCACCACCTTTTCCAATATCCTTAATTTTGCTTTATGGCAACGACTCATTCTAGGTACCCAGCATATGACATGATTTCCAAATGCCATCTGGATGTCTCTCCCTTATGCCCCCTCTTTCTGCTTGTTGTTGAATCCAACTTCTATCTTTTTTGGAGTTGTCTTTTAACATGCCCGGCTTGCGGATCTATTTTCAATTAGCTAGCAAAGCTTCATATTTTCATTGAGCCACGATGGAAGGTAGCTTCGATAGGGGGTTGTGGCCAAATGAAAAAAGCTCAACATAAGATTTGGAATTTAGTTCATGCAATGATCCCCATTTGGAAGACTTAGAACACTATGTCTTTGATCATCTACCACTTCCAATTTCAGCTTTTATTTGCTTTAATTTGAATTGCAAGTGTGTTGAAAAATGGTAGCAACAAATTTGCGGATTTCTAGTTTTCTTTCTTTGTCTTAGGCGAAGTTTAGACCTTTCACGTTGTGCACTGTAAACTCCCTTTTCTATTTTTAATTACTCACATCTTTTGCTTGAAAAAAAAAACCTTTTGATAATTAAAGATGTGCCTTTGAAATCCTTTTATATCCGATTGGTTAGTGTGAGTGTTTTCTCTATTCACTTTAACATCTTTAAATACTAATAAGACTAGAAGAAATATAATGTTAGAAAAGAGAAAACCAAACGCATACCATACATGAAGAATATGAGACTTAGGGACTTTTCCCACTAGCAGTTAGATTATGTAAGTGACTACCATAACTCGTTCTATTAAGTTGAAGTAAGCATTACATTCCCATTGTTAACCCATTATGTTGTACACTAAGTAGTCTTAAATAAAACTTTAAAGATGTTTTTTACATGAAATGGTTTATATCATCGATGCAACGTCAATTCTTTAAAGTTAAGGTCAGAATGCATTCAAGACCTTTCAAATGGCTACCCATATTGTGTAGTTCCAAGTTGATCATGACCATCAAGTTTTCTTAACAAAGAATATTGCTTTAAGTATAATTCCAACTACCATTAAATTCACATTCCATCTTCTTTCCCTTCTTAAAAGTCTTTAAAGAAGTACCTATTTTGAAAAGGTTAAATTTATAAACATTTTGAACAGGCAGTTAAAAGATTTAACTTAACTACATTCTAAAAATGCTAATTGGAATGCAACAAATGTGGACACTCACTTAAGAGCCTTAACTAGTGCACAGTAACTGGTAATGAGAATAGGCCCTTATTATGTTAACCGTTGACAAGAGAGGGATTTTTACTAATATATATGAAAACCTAAGTTCGATTCGCCTCGTGGACAGATTACATGAAAGACACTCTGGAAATTTTCCCCAGGACGGGAGGTACGTTTACTAGGACGGAAGACAACGCAGTGGTCACCTTATAGAATACGCGGATGAACATTAGTTTAAGTTTGCCAGGACTTCGAAATAGTATCGATTTTCGGTGATTAGCAACATCATCCGGGTGCCAGGATTGAAGACGGTATGGAGTCACGCTAGAACAAGCCCGCATGATAGCGCCATTAACAAAAACGCTGCTTCCTCCACGTCCTTTGCAAACACCCTTGTCAACCTACTTTGCTTTCCCAACGAAGCAAACTGTGCAGCAAACTCCCTCTGCCTCGAACTTGCGCTGGGCATATATGAAACCTGCAGCTTTGACGAAGCTGTTTCGGGAGAGGTCAGGCAGCTCTCCGAGTCTTCACCCTTGGATATACACTCTCTCTTGAACATCATCGCATTGGACCACCGGTTCCTTTTCGAACTTCCAGCTCCTTTCACGATCTCCCCCTCGGCCTCTTTACAAAGCTTACGCTTAAGGGAGCGGGCGCAGGACTTGCTGGACGTTGGTGTGGTCGGGAGAGAGGACTCCGGAGGTAGGCCCTCGCTGGCAGCTTGAGATCTTCTAGATTTCTTGAACCGGATCCCGCAGGCGTTGCACAGAGACTGAAAAAAGAACCAACGTTTAAATGTCTAGATGCAGAATCTAAAAGATCACCCAAAAAAACTTAAACAATCATACCTTCGGACCCAGAGGACCGCTCCTCCACAACGGGGTTTTGGTGGTACCACAAAGCTTGCATGTCCGCAACGAGTTTCGGCCAAAAATCGGTGTCCGGGCTTCAGATGTTAAGAGTTCACCCTTTCCATCAATAGATGAAGGCTGACTCGATTTCTGCACTGCGATGTAAGGACCGAGAGTGGCATTAATACACGCATCACGAGTGCTCCTGTCATAGAGTGCTCCCTCTCGTGACTGGAATTTTGGATCCGCGTGCAGCTCTGATGGAAACGAAGGCAGCTCGTCCCCAGAAGTGAAGGTTTTCTTCTGCAAATGAAAGTTAGGGGGCGATGTGAGTTGTTATCCACTGGATGCGTTTAGCAAAAAGCGAACAAGACGGCCAACAGCTACCTGTGCAGACAGGTCGAGTGATTCCGAGCCCATGGACGGACTGTCATGCTGACTCGCCTCCTGGCGGGAAGAAGCCAAAGCTGCACGAACATTTTGCGTGCTGAGAGGGGCTGCGTCATGAAT
The DNA here is from genome assembly GCF_047967505.1 of Dipteris shenzhenensis. Classification (NCBI taxonomy): domain Eukaryota; kingdom Viridiplantae; phylum Streptophyta; class Polypodiopsida; order Gleicheniales; family Dipteridaceae; genus Dipteris; species Dipteris shenzhenensis. Next base: position 53,339,171 of record NC_141602.1, on the reverse strand, counting down.
GCGATCGGAGTCTCTCTGGCGAAGAATCTCAGTTTCACGAGGGGTGCCACAACCGTGTAAAACACCCTCATGGGCACCGTAGTCTGGGAAGCTCAGTGTAAGGCGAGATGGGGAAATGCAAGGAGAAAACGAAGCCGACAAATTGCTGACCTCTCTCTCTGCTTCAACGTCTCTTTGAGTGTCTCGCATATCCATACAATCAGTGGATCCGCAGTCGACGAATGGAAGTCGAGATAATCTATCAGAGACTAGTTCAGGACGGAAAGGGCTCAGGGATTCAGCGCAAGTCGTAAGGCTAACGAGGGTACCGTTGCCATTCAGTACGCCTACGCTTCCAGCACCGTTGCTACCGTTTGAGCCCGCACCTGTGACAGACCAACTCGGTCGCCCAGCTTGTGGTGCTGCTTCTAATACAAAATTCCTTGCAGCCGAGCTGTTCCCAGAGCAGAGCGGAGCTGCAGGCTTGCTCTCAGGACCTTTGACAGAAGCGGGAACGGATCGTGTGGATCGAGATCCAACGCAGCAATTGTCCTGCTTATCCATCTGGGTTTGCATAAGCCAAAACTTCTTGTAGTGACTCTGCCCGCACACTCTACTCAAGTGGGAAGAAGACTGCAACATGATCAAGATACAATAGACTACGCCTGGAGAGACGATCGACAGGGATGTGGAGCTTGCTGAAGGACTGCCGCCCGGTAGATCAGAGACTCTGAGCTAAATTGCAACGTGATCAAGACACAATAAACGACGGGTGGAGAGAGGATCGACAAGGATGTGGAGCTGGCTGAGCAGAAAATAATCGGAAGGAGCGGTAAGGGTAGACAGTACTAAATAAGTGAAGGGGGGGGGAGAGGGCGACATGATGATGATCGGGCAAGCGAAGAGCGATGGGAAAGATAAGGAGGAATGAAGCAGGAAGGATAAAATAAAGGATGGAAGTGGGATATAGAGGGAGAGAGGGGGGTATATGAGAGGTGGGAGATGGCGAGCAAGAGGAGCTAAGGAGGGAGAAGAGGGAAAGTGATAAGAAGAGAAGTCTAAGGTGAGGGAGACGATGATCCTCTACAGTCCATTAACTGCAAATTACAGCTATCCAGCCCCTGCAGCAAATTGTAGCGGTCTCGGAAGATCACCTGCATCAGATTTGACGTATGCACAACGGTAAGCGGTTTTAGGTTCGTGGTTTTGAGTGCCCCTCCCTGTTTAGGGTTTCTGCGCCGCCTCACCTTCAACGTGTTCCTTCTAGAGTCCCCAAGACCTCCTCGGCTTCCTTGATTTTTAGCATTCCCGGCTCTAGAAACTCCTTTGAGGGCTCTAACTTTTTAGCTATGGCTCCTTAGAGGTAGTGGCAAGTGCTATATCGGGGATTGAAACTCCTTTGTGAATTTCCACTTGTAATTCACAAAACTTAACTAGGTTATATGTTTTGAATTGAGATTTATGGCTACAAGAATTTTGCCTTTTAATAGCCCGCGGCGTTAACAAAATCGTTTACATCCAAAAGCGCTTGCTTTACTAGGAGCCAGTGTCTACGCAAACTTGTGTACTCTTGTTTTTTCTCCCGAGGAAAAGTGAAGAATTTATATTAAACAAAGAGGAAAATACAAGAAAAGAAAAAGTAAACCTTAGCTAATCTAATGGACTTCCCACTCTATATTGGCAAGAACACTCAATATGAAGTCCTTTGTGTTTCCACTTTTGCAAAAGATGAGGTAGATAATGGTTTACACAATCAATGCCAACTTATTCCATGGACCCTATATGATCTCCAGTAATTGTAACCCTGATTTAAATGCAAACATGCAGATGATCCTCGAACATTGCAGCTCCACTTTTACTTAAGATAAGGTAGAAAAGTGTTTACATATTGTGTTTGCACTTTTGCATAAGATGAGGTACATAATGATTTACACAATCAATGCCCTTATTCAAGCCTATAGGATCTCAAGTAAGTTGTCCATGATGTAAATGTAAACATGGTTATCCTAGCACATTGTGTTTCTGCTTTTGTTGAGATAAGTTCTTACATAATCAAGGTCTTCAACAATCCCCACTAGATTGATCCATGACTAAGCCATCTAATGTGATTGCACAGTGGCCTTCATGAGGTTGATGCGTGATAGCCCAATGGGCATTAGAGTTATAACCTACGTTCACATGTTGTCAATTATGTCACCACATTGTTTTTTAAGTAAAACTTTAGTAACATTTCAATAAAGGCACCAACACTTCCTGTTCTTTGCAAGATGACATTTGGAGGCAAGAGGAACTGAAGACATCTTCTTGGTTATTATGGTGCAAATGCTGATCCTTAATTGAAGGAACCAAAGATAGCGTCTTCTTGGCTATTATGGTTCAAATGGTGATATCAATCGTCTGTCTCAATTTAGGCACCATTTAGCTCTGATCATAGCCAACTTGTTGATATTTTTCATGAAAACTTCCCATCTTTGTCTAATCAAGATACATGTGAAAAACAAATTCGGTAGTCCAGGCTATCCATTGGTCTTCTTTTGCTCCGTTAGTGGAATGGCCATGAATGGTGGCAAAATATGGAGGAAAGGAGAGCAAGTACATCAAATCTCTTTCGGTACAAATGCTCACATCAACCCACAAGCTAGGTTTAGGCCATGTTTCGTTCAAAGAGAGCCATTTTTGGCATTTGTTGTAGTACTCCACATAGTTAAACTAGCCAAAGAATCCACATGCTCCTCTGATTTTAATGGCCATCATTAATTTTTAGGGGATCAATAAGTCTTAGATATAATAATATGAAACACTGGAGCCTTGATTGACAAGTTTGAATATAGACCAAGTTGTGAGGCACATACTGTTCAACACTCGGAGTCAACTTGATTGTAGAATGGCACAAACAAATCCAATCTCTGACAAAGTAAGGAAACAAAGAACTATTAGCAATGCAAGCATTAAAACTTACTAAAGATGATTGTGTAGCTCTACCATGACTGTCAACCAAGAATGCTCACATGATGTCACATGGCAGCTAAGGCCACAAGTTTCTAGGTCCAAAAAGTTAGTTAACTAGCTAAGCAAGCTAGAAGTGGCCATCTTCCTATCCTAAGCTTTCGACTATCTTTGCAGTGTTGAGTGCTAGTTTGCAGGTTTTGGAGCTCTCTCGAATGCTTGGGAGCAGGTTTGAGGTTGCAACCCGCGAAGATCACATCAGGTAAGATTTCTGCCTTGCCATGGGAGCTTGGAAATCCAACCGGTCGCATGTTTGTTGAGTCATGGAAATGTTCAATTGTTATGGGGACGGGCTCTTAGAGGCCTTTCCCAAGTATGCCAGGACTGGCAAATATGCTACGAGCCCTGACAATGGCAAGCATAGCACGGTGTTTATCCCCGCGATTGCTGGACGTTAGCTACTGCGAACATTCGTCTTTTCCTAGAAAAGGAAGGAGCCCCGTATTGCCCGGGTGGAGACAGAAAATTTATGTCACCAAAGGAGCTCCTGCAACACTAGGATGTGGCACCTACAAAATCAGGGCTGGATGGGGGAACACACTAGACCTGAACATTTTTCGGCAAATTTGCCATCTTAGCATACGCAGGAACAACCTCGTATGTGCTCAAAACCTGATATCTTCTAGGGTGGCCAAGCAGAGAATGCCCTAAAGGGATGATGAACCAATAATTGTAAACTCTAAACTTATGTATGGCCGCCTAAGTCCCCGTGGGGCGAGAACCCTAATTCTGGACAAGCCCTCCAAAAATATCTGGCTGGCTACCTGCCAAATGCTGATGCTTGCTGTCTTCTGCCTGCTGACTGTGCTCAGTCGCTCTGTCTCTTCACGATTCATCAACAAGCAATCTCGATTCTTCACCTGCCAACGCTTATCCAGAGCTTTTTGGTGGTGAGAAGTGCACGTAAAAGCCGGCAGGAACGAATAGCCAGGATCGTCCCAGAATCGTGCTTCGTTGGCGTAACTAAAAGATTTGTTCTCTTGTGATTAGAGGCTGTTTCGTTACGAGACACGGGGTCTGTTCTTTTTGAAAAACGAACAGACAATGGCGATCACCAATCGCTGCGAAAGTTACTTTGCGACTTGCAAGCATGATAATCCGTGAATCCAACGTCCAGATTCGCCGAGGGTCGAGCTGCGGACCTGCACGGGTCGTTCCTACCTGAACCCAAAATAGCATTCCTTGGATCCACAAGCAGCTCTCGCCTTCCAACAAATCCACTCATTTGTTCGGGAATCTACCGCCGTAATGCAACTCTCATCCCGAACGCCACGTATCTGGCGATGCTGAGGCGACTCACCATCGCCGTAAATTTGTTGTTTCGTTATATTTGGCTCCCTGTTGTTAGCCTTTGCGGGTATAAACAACGAATCAGCACTGAGCCATGTAGTATGCGCCGTTTCGTTCTCGCATGTTGAGCTTTATACGTACGTACACGTGCCCGTATGCACTACAGAAAATTGTGACCGCTTTGCGTATTTTCCAAACAGCAGAGTCCTATGGCCGACAGTGCAATGGAGCCGTATGTCGCCTCCGCCCTTCATGGTCCGATTACGATCGACACGTAAAAAGCTGAAAACACAGGCGCAAGGGGTTTATTTTGTAGGATGACACTGCGTAAAGCGTTAATCAAAATAATATTTTCGTTAGATTCTGCTTTATACAAACGTGGACTCTCTTCGCCCAAACGACCAGTGGTCACTGGTGACTCGTGAGATAACTCCTCATCTCCAATCATTTAATGAGCTGACCTTCCTTAAGCGTTCCGTCCATCGACCTTGGGACTCGGGAGACGAAGCCCCTACCTCACGCTTCTTGTTGCCATCAAGATGAGATTTGCACTTTCCATGCTTGGTTCACAGGCCATTTCGTACCTTTTATGGATCTTTGTTCTAGAGGCCTTCCATTTTCAGATTCCGTTTCACAAGAATCAAAGCCTCAAATGCTTTGTTCCCTTAGGGCACAAAACTAGTAGCTTGAAATCTCATTTTAAGGTACCTTTTCAACTACATATTTGAATCTCAATATGTATGAGAATATCATTTCCAAGAATGACAAATTTAAAGCTTTAAACATCCTCATGAAGTCTTTTTTCTTAAAGAAAGAAAGAAAGATTTATTTTAATAGAGCATTACAAAAGAACTTAGAGAAATAATCCAAAGCATCTAAAACTTCGTGCTCGACTTGACTATAGTAGCTTTTGTGATTTCAAAAGGACCAAATCTATTGTATGACCACTACTCAAATTAGTTGCCTTACCATACCGCTTGACTGGCTGCAACAATCATTATGAAATCTTTAGAGCCAAAGATATTCCTTTCTTAGAATCTAGGCTGATAAGATGAGTGAGCCACAAAGACGTGGCATTGATGGTACATCTCCTCATTGCCTTAGTATTAGAATGAAAACACGTTATTCCATGAAAACACTTATATTAATGATCACGAACATTTTAGTTTAAAATGCAAGTAATGAGGAAATTAACATGTACAAAAGTTAACACCTATTTTGTTGAGGTTTACATCATCACCAACGTATGCACTATGACTTATTTAATTTGGACAAGTGCAAGTTGCGCCTTACTAAGTTATGGTAACATATTTTGTTTCTTATTTCCATTTGTCATCACTTCCATTATGAGTTGTTGTCATAACAAACCTCCATAGACTTGCAAAACTACTATAGATATAGCAATCCACCAAGCTAACTCCATAGCAATTGGAGTGAACACCTTCTAAATCACACATTAGTTTGCATCTACAAAGGATCAAGCCAAATCTTTAATCTTTATTGCATTAGTGTCTTTAGCTCTAGAGTTGGCTATGATGAGGAGGAAAGCCACCACCAATATTTTTGGATTGGTTAGCGAGAATCAAGGATGGATGAGGTATGTGCAAAAGAACCAATTCCTAAATTTTCATCAATCATCATTTCAGTATGATGTGATAAGTGGTATCATGAGCTCAACTAGGAAGATGGCTATCAACCCAATATAATCTCTTGATGTATCTAAAATGGCATTCTAACCTTTAATATTAGAGGGCACTCTTGTATTGCCCTATGGAAAAAGCCATGGGTGTTTATATTTCTTCTCCTAGTTACTATTTTCTTCAATATATGTAGACTCCATCAGCCCATAAATAATACCCTAAATTGCAATAATTTCAAATATCATGGCCAATTTGATAAAACGAGTGCAACTCAATATAAGCAACAACATCAAAAATCCAATGTGAATATAGACTACCAATTTAGAGAAAGAAACATCATTAGCAAGGATGCAAGAAAATGACACATAATTCAATGGTTGTCATGACAATTTGGTGACAAATATTGGCACTGGTGATGGTGTCCACTATGTATCACCTTATAGTGTGCCAAAGCATGAAAAGCGATCTTGAAAATATCCTTGATTACTTCTACTCAATGATAGTACAACATTATCCAAATTGTGTTGAACATGGCCACATATGGGAGTCATACTTTCTATGGGGATCTCTAGTTTAAGAGCTTTTTTGTCATGCAAAGAAAACATAGAAATGGCTAAAGCTCTCCGACAGTCACCCCACAACACCATAAAGTGCTAAAAAGAGTGTTCATCAGTAGTTAGATGGTTCTCATTAATGCTAAGGACAAATCTCTATCGTTGAAATGTGATAACCTATAGTAGGATGTACACATCGGTCAATATCAAAGCAAAATAACAGTCCTTGCTCTATCTATTTTTTCAGGGGGTCACTATATATAAAACGCTCTCTATCACGAGTGTTCAAGGCCTATCTTTAAAATCCATTATCTATGAATACTGTTTGATGGAGTATTGCTAGTGGCATGGGTTGTGAGGCGATTATAGAAGCCAAATGTGTGGCTCCACTTGAGGTGATCACTAAGGGTAAAGCGAAAGCTCTGCAATTGGAAGCATAGAAAGCTACAAGGGATGATGTCATAGAATTGGTCCGAATTGCACAAACATTAGATGTGAAAAAAAAGGCACAAAAGATGGTGGGAAATAGAGTAAGCATGAATTCTCTAGAATCAACCAAGGTGCCATAGGTGAGACTCCATATGCCATCATCCCACTGGCTAGGTATAGGTGAGAACTTGCACCTAGTGCAGTGTTTTTGTGTCTACTTTGCTATGCAAGAATAAAAGCTTCAAATGCTTTGTTCGCCAAGGCACAAAACTAGTAGTTTGAAATCTCATTTTAAGTTACCTTTTCAAGCACATTGCTTGATTCTAAATATACCCAAGAATCCTTTGAAATTAATTAGTATGTGAATATCTTTTCCAAGGATGACAAATTTAAAGCTTTTATCTTTAGATTATCATTATGAAATCTTTAGGAACAAAGATATTCTCTTGGCATTTTTAGGCTAACAATGTGAGTCAGCCATAAACAGATGAGAGCTTGCCCTTAGCATCTATTCCTTGCATTGTTAGAATGGTAGCATAGGGAATCTAACTAGGGTAAAAAATATGAGGGGAACATAGTTATAGAAGTGTAGGTCATTGGGTCAATCTTTCAAGAACATAACTATGGAAGTCTAAGTCGGCGGGCAAAACTTTCCCCAATATAGAGTTACAAATATTAACCAATGATACCATTTTTCAAGGCTTCAACAGGTTTAAGTACTTAGCTTAATATATAGGTCTTTTATAAGCTAGAATTTGAAATACCTAGCCTTATAGATGGGAAATTAACATACACAAAAATTAACTTCCAATTTTGTTGAAATTTGCGTCATCACCAACGTGTGTACTATGATTTATTTAATTTGAACAAGTGCAGGTTGTGCTTACTAAGTTATCTTAACATATTTTATCTCTTCTTCCTCAGTTACATTATGAGCTCCTATCATGTAGCAAAACCTCCATAGGTTTGCAAACTACTATAGATAGCAATCCACCAAATTAACTCCATAGCAATTGGAGTGAACACCTACTACATCACACATTAGTTTGTGATGCAAAGAATCAAGCTGAACCTTAATCTCTATTGCATAGTGTCTGTAGCTTTAGAGTTGGCTATGCTAAGGAGGAAAGCGACCATCAGTGTTTTTGGATTGGTTAGTGAGAATTGAAGATGCATGACGTAGCATGAGGGTCATGCATGATTGGGTGTAGCCAATCACAAAACTATTTTAGGGGCAGTTTTGGGCTGTGACACATGTGAGACTTTGAAACTAGGGGTGGCCTCTTGCTCTTACCGAAGTTTTTTTAGGTGTAATGATTGCCACACTGGTGTAGTAAGAGTGTAATAATGAGACCAAATTTGTTAAAACTTGCTATTTTGAACACTAGAGAGCTTGACACCAACTTGACATCACTACATGAGTAGTTAAGCCCTGCATTGCGTAGTCCCTATCCTACATCTTTGTGCATGAGACTATTTATAGTTTATCCTGTCATCTACCTGAAGCTTGCCACCTGTCATCTACGCACAGCTTTGTTCGCTTTGGTCTAGATTCACGAAAATCCGAGCATGCAGATCTAGACTTGAAAAAATCTATGAAGATCTAGATTTGCGACCACCACGCCAGTCTATGTAGGCAGCCTCTGCATGGCTGCCACATGTCCAAGGGAAGCGCCGACCTCGGGGGGTCCCACACCCCCGCCTCCTAGCCACGTACATCTCCCCACTCCCCAAAAAGAGCTGGCTGGGATTATGGGGAGAGTCTCAAGTCTTCTTTATATGCAAGGCCCCTCAAGTGCCACCATTATATATGGGATTTCTATCCCATTTCCATGTGTCACCTGCGCTTGCCAGGGGCCTCTTAGCCCCTCTAATACTTCACATATTTACCAAGGCGCCACCATGAGAGGGGATATGACCACATACCAAGGTCCATTTCTAACAGCCCTCATGGGCCTAACCCCATGAATGTCGAACTGCCTGTCCACCAATGTTGCACACCAACTTAGGGCCCGAACAGCCAATCACATGCAGTCGCCTGCTAAGAGACCAGGCCGCCAATCAATACTGCACAGTCCATTGATGCAGGGCGTCAATTCCTATGTCAATCATTACATCACGGAGAGGACGCACACACAGGTCATTATCTCTCGTGTGTACTGCCGCCATAGAATTGTGGCTTTCCTCAAACAGTCACCACCGTCATTGTTGCATGTCTCATCACCACAGTCTGCACGCCGATTGCCTACTCTGATACCACTGTAGGCAGCCTCTGCATGGCTGCCACATGTCCAAGGGAAGCACCAAGTACAAGGGGTCCCACACCCCACCTCCTAGCCACTCACATCTCCCCACTCCCCAAAAAGAGCCGGTTGGGATTATGGGGAGAGTCTCAAGTCTTCTTTATATCCAAGGCCCCTCAAGTGCCACCACTTCACATATTTACCAAGGTGCCACCATGAGAGGGGATAGGACCACATACCAAGGTCCACTTCTAATAGTCTAGACTCATGAAACTATTTGAAGATCTAGATTTACAACCACAGCACTAACACAGTGGAGACATTGGCTTGGAGCGACCACCGTACTGGTTCTTGGAGTTATTCTAGTGGTGGTTGTAGTTACTCCTAAACCAAGGAAAATGTATTTGTTTTTTTGTTCATATATTTCACATTATTTGCCCTAGAGGGGTCCCCTTTCATGTCATATGGCCCTTAAGGCATTCCTTTTAAGGGCAAGGGCCATATGTGGTAAGTCCTTAAATTTTTTGCACAGTCTTAAGCTTCACAAAATCCCTTAAGGCCTAGAATATTCTAAGATATGCTGTGAAGTCTTAAGGTTCATAAAATCTCTTAAGGCCTCAAATATGTCCCTAGGCTTAATGCTAAATCTTTCTCAAAATAATCGGGAGTCATATGACGCTTTAAAATGCCATGAATCCCAATCTGCTTAGCAAATTTAAGCAATGTATGTGGCATGTCTATATAGCCCTTGCCTCTAAAGGCGACCCCTCAAGCGCCATATTGACAATTGTATTTTTAAATGTTCATAGTGTGCCATCAGGCAGGTTTAAAAGAAGCCCGGTGCTTGGAACGACATGTTGTTATAGTGTAGTGAGAATGCAATTAATAGTTTAAAACAAGAGGTTAAAAGTTAATCCTAAACCAAGGAAAATGTATTTCTTGTGCAACCACCATGCTGGTCCTTGGAGCTATTTTAGTGTTTGTGCAACAACTGCAACCAACAACGATTGCTACCAACAATGACTCCTACTAGCAAAGACTGTGATTGTTGGCTCTTTTGTACGGCTTCCATAGGAAGAGCAGGGTATTCTCAGTATGCAGGGTTCTGAGATTTTTATCACCTACAGATATATTGGGGTTGTCGTTTGTAGTATACGTGTAGCTTAGGACCTCGAGTCGTGTTCCGGTGAGAGATGTAGGCTTAAGTGTGGTAAGCAAACATAGTGCATGCATGTGTAAAAGGAACATGTATCATCCTGGTTGAGGCAATGAAGGCCTTCATCTTCATTGGGGGTTTCAGGGTTTAGGAGGAGTTTAAGGCTTAGAAGGAGGTTCCAAGGTTTAGAAGGAGGTTCCAGAGTTTAGAAGAAGTTCAAGGGTTAGAAGGAGGTTCCAAGGTTTAGAAGGAGGTTCAAGGGTTAGAAGGAGGTTCCAGGGTTTAGAGAGAGGTTCCACAGTTAGAAGAGGTTCCAGGGTTAGAAGGAGGATCCAAGGTTCAGGGTAGAGTGCATGGTGGAGAACTCGTTTCCCTCGTAGATCATGGAGGTTAAGGGTTCATGAGGAACTAAGGGTTTAGGGGGAGCATAGGAGTGGGAGAGGAAGAAGGTGTAAGAGCATGGGGGAAAGAAGAGAGAGGTGGGAGGAGGAGGAGGAGGAGGGAGGAGGAGGAGGAAGAGGGAGGAGGAGAAGGGAGGAGGATGAGGGAGGAGGAGAGGGAGAGGATGGGTTGCAAGGTTGGAGGAGAGGGGAGGAGGAGTTGCAAGGTTAGGACATGCTGTTGGACATGGAGTGCAAGGAAGCATGGACACTTGAGACAATTGCTTGGAATACCAAAGTAGAACTCAACACAATGCCCCAAAGAGTTGGGCTTCATTCCATTATGGGCTATTTATACAAGTTGGAGAGCTTCTCTCTCTGCATGTAGGAATTGTAACACATTCTCTCTCTACATGTAGAACTTGCATCACTACAAGGCTTAGGCCATTTTCTGATGAAAATACCGACACTTTTTACATTAAAATTTTTTTTTTTCATGGGCGCAAACGTCGCTATAAGTGTCGCTAAAAGCATAAAAAAAGGACTGTTGCTATAAAGCGTCGCTATATAGCGACACTGGCAAACGTCGCTATATAGCGACACTGGCAAACGTCGCTATATAGCGACACTGTTAAGCGTCGCTATATAGCGACGTTTACCGTCGCTATATAGCGACACTGGTAAACGTCACTATATAGCGACGATTAACAGAACTTAAAAAAAAGGGTTAGTGGGGCTAAACAGGGCTTCCTTTTGGCCCTGTTTAGCCCCACTAATCTTTTTTTTTTTTTGTAATTACAAAACAAAGTTTTTTTATAACAAAATTTCCCTTGTGAAAAGAGTGATACAAAATCGCTCTTGTGAAATGATGAGCAACAAAAGCATATACATGTTGGACATATACAACATTGTTTGTAACAAAATTACCCTTTCGAAAGGGCGATACAAAATTGCTCAAACGAGCGGATATACAAAATGCTACTACCACTACTACTCATTCAAATCCGAATCATCCTCGTCTTGTTGGCCTATTCCTTGGTCCTCGTCACCTGCATCTTCTCCCTCATCCTCGTCACCTGCGTCTGATCCTTGGCCCTGTTGATCGCTCGCCTTCGATGATGGGACACTTGAGCTTTGACCCTAAGAGTGAACCATATAAATCAAAAATTAGATTGGAACTTAAATTAAAAAGTGAGATTACAAGTAGGAGTAAACTTATACCGTGCGAGCAGCCACCTCAACCCAATCGACCGTCGCTCCCATTGCCTCTTGCTCAATGAACCACGGCTTTGTTCCTATCCAAAATGCACGTCGCATCTTTGCATCTGTAGGAAGACGACCCATCGCAGCTTGCTGTGGATCCAATTTACGAGAGTTAGAGTTAGCTAAAGTGCATGTAATATGTAGGAAAACAAATAGAACAATACATTAAATGAGAAGAAGTAGACTTACCACGGTTGCCTCGAATGCATACCGTCCGCCTGCACCAAAGTGCGAAGTACCTACGATGTCCAGCCGTCTCTTCGCACCCTCCTCTGACCCTCGAACAATTCAGGATGGTCCCTATGTTGCTTCTTGAAGTACTTCCAATCAGCTTTGTCTGCCCAGCTGGGTTTAGCCAACCCCTTTGTGATGGAAGTACGCAAGGTTGATCTACGATGCTTCAAGACCAAACCCATGGGCTCTCGCATATAATCGTCATTAAACTCCACATTTGGCGGATTAGGGTATCTTTGTTTTAACTCATCGATGACCGCCTGCTTCTTTTGGGCATCTTGATACCGCCAATCAGTATTTATGCCGCTCTTGAAGTGATGACTCATCAACCTCCTCATGGCGGCCATCACTACTTTACCCTTTCTATCTTCTATTATCTCTCCGACAGCTGTGATTTGATAGGAGAGATCCCCTGATGAGTAAGGAGGACTGACGGTAGCAGAGTCAGAAGGAGTGGAAGCTGCGCGAGCGCTTCCGGAGCGAGGAGTAGCAGTGGGAGTAGGAGAGGGAAAGGGACCTGACTGATACTGTGTCTCCGGACCAAGTGGAGACCTAAAGGAGCGTGAGTGTGCTGACTCGTCTACATCTCCTGAGTCAGCACAACATGAGCCGCCCGTCCTACTCCTCCTTCCCTTACGAGAGGCATGCGCAGGTGATGACCCAACGGTCGAAGGGGCACGAGGGGACAGCTGGGCAGTACGTCCACCCGTCGGTGTAGGGGAGGGAATTGCTGAGGTCCTCTGAGATAGCAGAGAGAAGAATCTCACTGCCTCCTCATCACTCATCTACGCTACAAACTCGTCGGGACTCTCGACAAAGCCATGCGCGGCTAGCAAAGGAGTTCCCCGAGGGGTAGTCGCAGTGCTACGTGGAAGAGGAGTCGGACCAGGGGTAGTTGTAGTGCTAGGTCCGAGAGGAGTTGGACCAGTCCTCGGGGTAGTCACCTGAGAGGAATCAAAATCCTCTGGAGCATAAAGATCATGAGCTCTTCTCCTGCGAGGCTGTCCGTACTCATCGGATGAGTGACGTGATCCCATGTCTAACATAGACACAAACACGAAAACAAAAAACAAAAAAACAAACATAAGAATGTGGCATAGGCATAGGCATAGGCAAGAAGAAAGAAGAGGGAAAGGAAAGAAGAGGGAAAGGAAAGAGGGAAGGAAGAGGGAAAGGAAAGAAGAGGGAAAGGAAAGAGAAGAGGAAGAAGAGGGAAATAGAGAATAAGAGTTAGAGAGAATAAGCTCATGCTTATGCTTATGGGGAAATAGAGAATGAGAGAAGGGGGAAATAGAGAAGGGGGAAAGAGAGAAGCATAAGCATGAGCTTATGCGGAAATAGAGAATGAGAGAAGGGGAAAATAGAGAAGAGGGAAAGAGAGAAGCATAAGCATGAGCTTATGCGGAAATAGAGAATGAGCTTATGCAGAAATAGAGAATGAGAGAAGCATAAGCATGAGCTTATGCGGAAATAGAGAATGAGCTTATGTGGAAATAGAGAATGAGAGAAGCATAAGCATGAGCTTATGCTTCTCTCATTCTCTATTTCCGCATAAGCTCATGCATAAGCATAAGCTTATGTGGAAATAGAGAATAAGAGAAGGGGGAAATAGAGAAGGGGGAAAGAGAGAAGCATAAGCATGAGCTTATGTGGAAATAGAGAATGAGAGAAGGGGGAAATAGAGAAGAGGGAAAGAGAGAAGCATTCCCATGAGCTTATGCAGAAATAGAGAATGAGAGAAGGGGGAAATAGAGAAGGGGGAAAGAGAGAAGCATAAGGATGAGCATAAGCTCATGCTCATGCATGAGCATAAGCATGAGCTTTATGCTTCTCTCATTCTCTATTTTTGCATAAGCTCATGCATAAGCATAAGCTTATGCGGAAATAGAGAATGAGAGAAGGGGGAAATAGAGAAGGGGGAAAGAGAGAAGCTTAAGCATGAGCTTATGCGGAAATAGAGAATGAGAGAAGGGGGAAATAGAGAAGAGGGAAAGAGAGAAGCATTCCCATGAGCTTATGCGGAAATAGAGAATGAGAGAAGGGGGAAAGAGAGAAGCATAAGGATGAGCATAAGCTCATGCTCATGCATGAGCATAAGCATGAGCTTATGCTTCTCTCATTCTCTATTTCCGCATAAGCTCATGCATAAGCATAAGCTTATGCGGAAATAGAGAATGAGAGAAGGGGGAAATAGAGAAGGGGGAAAGAGAGAAGCATAAGCATGAGCTTATGCGGAAATAGAGAATGAGAGAAGGGGGAAATAGAGAAGAGGGAAAGAGAGAAGCATTCCCATGAGCTTATGCGGAAATAGAGAATGAGAGATGAGCTTATGCTTCTCTCATTCTCTATTTCCGCATAAGCTCATGCATAAGCATAAGCATGAGCTTATGCTTATGCTTATGCATAAGCATAAGCATAAGCTCATGCTTATGCTTATGCATGAGCTTATGCGGAAATAGAGAATGAGAGAAGGGGGAAACTTAAGCATAAGCTCATGCTCATGCGGAAATAGAGAATGAGAGAAGGGGGAAATAGAGAAGGGGGAATGAGAGAAGCATAAGCATGAGCTTATGCAGAAATAGAGAATGAGAGAAGGGGGAAATAGAGAAGGGGGAATGAGAGAAGCATAAGCATAAGCTTATGCGGAAATAGAGAATGAGAGAAGGGGGAAATAGAGAAGGGGGAAAGAGAGAAGCATAAGCATGAGCTTATGCGGAAATAGAGAATGAGCTTATGCGGAAATAGAGAATGAGAGAAGGGGGAAACTTAAGCATAAGCTCATGCTCATGCATGAGCATAAGCATGGCATAAGCATAAGCATAAGCTCATGCTTATGCTCATGCATGAGCATGAGCTTATGCAGAAATAGAGAATGAGAGAAGGGGGAAGTAGAGAAGGGGGAATGAGAGAAGCATAAGCATAAGCATAAGCTTATGCATGAGCTTATGCGGAAATAGAGAAAGAGAGAAGCTTCTCTCATTCTCTATTTCCGCATATGCTCATGCTCTCATGCTATGCGGAAATAGAGAATAAGAGGGAAAGAAAAGAGAGAAGGGAAAAGAGAGAAGGGGGAAATAGAGAAGGGGGAAAGAGAGAATAAGAGAAGAGGGAAAAAAGAGAAGGGGGAAAAAAGAGAAGGGGGAAAAAAGAGAATAAGAGAAGGGGGAAGAAGGAAAGAGTTTGAGGGGAAGAGAGGGTTCCTACGCCCATCACTGTAGCTAGCGCTTAAGGCACTAGCTGCAGGCCAATGCAAATAACAAAAATAATAAATGGAAAAAAGAGGAAGCACATACCTGAAATAGTATGTCCCGCTCGGTGTAGTGGACTGGCCCTACAAAAGAGAGAAAACAACCCATTTTTTCAAATAAGATGTTAGTGGAAGGAGGAGATTACAAAAGCAACTTCTTGAAGGGAGGAGATTGAGGAGACAAGGAAAGGAGGAGATTGAGGAGAAAAGGAGAAAGAGAAGGAAGAGAAATACAGAAAAAAGAGGTGAGTCTTCTTTCTTTCTTGAAATCTCGTTTTTTGTTTCAATCCTTTCAAAACAAGCATGAAAACTAGTTTACAAGTTTAGCAATACAAGAAGAAACACTCACAAAACTAAAGCTAACAAACAAACAACCTACATTGTTGAAACAAACTCACCTCTTAAAGAACTTCCTTTCAAGAAACCAAAGAGGGAAAAGGGTAGAGAGGGAGTACAAGAGCTAGGAGAAGGGGTGAGGAGTGGAAAATAGAGAAGGAGGTTGCTTGAAATAGGTGGGAGGTCATCGAAAATAGGTGGGAGGAGATATTGGCTTGCTTACTTGAGAGATTAGGAAATAGGATGAAGAAAACACCGCGCGATTAGAGTTTCGGGTTTTAACCCACAGCATCGCTATAAAGCGACGGATAGCGATGTTTTTAATTAAAAACGTCGCTATATAGCGATGGAACAAAGCAAAAAGGTTGCTATATAGCGACGCTTACAGTCACTTTTTGTTGTAACATTAAAATAAGCTCAAACATGCTATTTTATAACTGTTAATATCTCTTCTTCATGCTTATGTTGTGATTTTATAAGTGTAGATGGAAGGGACAAGTGGAAGCTCTCGTCCGATGATGCGCCAACGCCCGAGAGCACGAAGTGGCTTACGGAGAGGTTATACTGTCATTGCACTCATTGCAAGCAAGAAGTACGACATCAACATCGTATTATCATGCGCCACTTGTGGATGTATGGGGAGGAGCCGGAACCAGTACCCCCCGTTGGTGTTGCACATGTTGATGGACCATCGGTAAGTCAAAGATATTTAAGTTTGCAATCTTATTGTATACCAAGAAATAGAAGATCTTATATTTACATGAAATCTTAAAACAGGATGAGGAGGGTGACGAGGGTACACATATACCTCCTCACTTTCAGCAAGACTATAGTCTCTCGGATGACGACGAGGGTATGGTCGACATGATGGATTTCATTTTTAGGGGCACTACATCCCACGTACACATGATGTCAGAGTCTGAGGTCAAAATGTGAGAGTTGCAATCAACACAATTGTACGAGGGTGTTAGGATGTCTAAACTACATTCTTGTCTCTCAATCTTGAGTCTACAAGTACAGTATGGGTGGTCGGATACAAGTGTCTCGGCCTTAATGAGGTTAGCTCTTGCATTTATTTGACTCATTATTTGGATATTGTTTGTTTTGAGAATCATCATTTGGATAGTATCTTTGTCATAGGTTGCTCCAGAAGATGTTGCCTGCACCAAATACCATGCTTGCATCAAGAGATGAAGCGAAAAACATGCTAACAACGGTGGGTATGGATTATGATACCATCCATGCTTGCCGTAATGATTGTATTCTCTTTCGTCGTTAGCATGGAGATTTGGCTAGTTGTCCAAAGTGTGGGGAACAACGATATAGAGATGACTTATAGGGTGAGCGGATACCGGTAAAGGTCTTGAGACACTTTCCCATCATTGCAAGAATACAACACATTTTCCGATGCAAATCCATAGCGGAGTTGATGACATGGCATGCATCTCATTGGTCCACTGATGACACATTGAGGATTCCCATAGATTGTGCAACTTGGAAGCACATAGATAATCAGTGGCCGGACTTTGCGAGGGAGCCACGCAACTTACATCTTGGGCTAGCCATGGACGGCGTGAATCCTTTCAGGTTACGCTCGACATCTCGGTCGACATGGCCCATAGTCGTGGTGAATTACAATATCCCACCATGGCTAACAATAAAAAAGGGACACCTCATGCTTGCACTACTTCCAGGAAAGTACAAGGCAAAAAACATGGACGTGTACATGGCACCTTTGATAGAGGAGTTACAGATATTATGGAGAGGAGTGCAGGTCTTTGATATTTCCAAAGCTCCTAGACATACCAATGATATTTTGGTGAGGGGTATCTTGATGTGGACCATGCATGACTATCCAAGATGCCTACCACATAACATTGACAGAGCATCAGGTCTCCTTGGTGAAGCAGGCCGCCACTGACTTCTCCCAGATGTCTGTTTATGGGAGAGTCATTGGCTACACCCCTTCACGAGCAGACATCAGGAACCCACCCTCTACCTTGAGGACAGCCACATTGAGGAGGTCGCACTCATGGGATGTGGTATCTTCTGGCTCAATCTCTCCTCAACATAGGCTGCAAGTGATATGGTCAGACGGTCCCCTACTTCTGTGGGTGGGAAGATCATTCTTATGGTCCCATGGTATAGGGGTTTCAGTGTAGTGGACTTTGATGCCCGCTTCCGCATTCCTCGCCATCCAGTTACCCTCATTTTCCCAGGCCTTGCAACAGAGCTTCGCCCGATCATCAAGGACCTGGGGGCGCACTTTGGCTGGCTCATGCAGGACACCTTCGTTGATGCGGCGGCAGCCCAAGGGGTGCCACGTGTCAAAGCGGCAGTCCTAGATCCGCAGAGTATCCCCTCGGAGTTCGAGATTGAGATGGACACAGGTGTGGTGACACAGCGCATTATGGTCACTGGTCGCCCAGATCAGTGTCTGCGATGCCACGGCTTCAGGCACCAGGCACGCTCCTGCCCTCGATTCACGAGGACAGAACCTCAGATGGCCCCCATCCAGGCAACTCAGGATCCCCCCCGCCAGGCATTGACACCCCCTCCCGAAGGGGAAGGCTGGACTGAGGTCAAAAGAAAACGGAAAGGAAACAAAACAGGACCAAAAAAGCCTTCCCATCTATAGCAAGAGACCCCTGTGGTCACCAATCAGCAGCAGCCCGGTAAGGGGAAGGAGAAAGGGAAGGAGAAGATCAGCCAGCCTCCCCCTCATCCTTCACCCCCCCCCCAATCTTCTCTCCTGATAGTTGGATTATTGTGGAACCATACGCGACATCTATGAAATTGATTTCAGACGATTTACTATTTTCATTCTTGATGAAAAATGTAGAAAAATGATTGTAATCATTTTGTTGGCTAAATTGTATGGCACCAACCTTAAGCAAAAAATTAAGCAAGTGGACGAACAAGGAATAGGGGCACCATTGCAAGCAGGGTTCAAGATCAAACACTCATACTAGACTAGTTGGTTGCTATTAGAGCCACAATAAAGGGCCGTGAGAATGAAAGGAAAGCCATCTACTATTTTTTTATGGACTTCTAGAAAGCCTTTGACACAATACCCACTAAAAAATATGGGAAAGATTAAAAAGCTGAAAATCCCCAACCATTCAGGGAGTGAAATTTATATTGTATAGGAAGCACTAGCAATTTGGCAAGGCCACTTGTATTGAAGAAATGGTTTTGTATACGTACAAAAAGTATGTATATACTCATAGTTTGTTTCAATCCATTCCAACATGATAATCTAAATAATATTGCTCGATAAATAGGGTACGCATTGATAAATTTATTATATTGACTTAAATTGAATGAGCTTTGGTAAATATGGTACACATTAATAAATTTATTATATTGACTTAAATTTGATGAGATTTGGTAAATACGGTACACACTGATAAATTTATTATATTAACTTGAATTGAATGAGATTTAAAGAAATTTATAGACTTAAATTGAATGAGATTTAAATAAAATTATAAAAAAAAGAAAAACTATATTGGTTGCATGAAAAGATTCTTACCAAGCATGAAGATTATACATTTATTATATTGACTTAAATTGAATGAGATTTAAATAAAATTATAGAGAAGAAAAACTATATGCATTGCATGACAAAATTCTTACTAAAAAGCAAGAGCCTATGAATTTGGTGAGGTTTGATTTGGGATCCAAATCAAATCTATGTTTTGATAGGCTAGATGGTTGGTATTGTGGGTGATTCTATGTTAATACTAATGTTTCTACTGCGATTGGTGTTATTACAATTGGACATATTCAAGGGTTGTGTTATTTGACATTTGTGTATAAAGAATAATTGTCAAGATTAAGTGGTGTAATGATTCATCAATTCATTTTTGCTAGCATAATTGGAAACAAATACAAATAATTAGTTAGATACTAAGGAATGGGGTGTGAAGATAGTGGGAGAGAAGGAAGGAGTCTCACTTGCGGCTTTCTCACATACACAATGGGGGAATACACACAAAGGTGGAGGCTGAAAACAGTTTTCCTCTTCTTAGTTGTGAAAGCCAAAAGAACTCTTGTACAAATAAATAAAAGAACCCTATATGTGGGTCTCAACCAAACTCAGCTAACTAAGGTGGCATACTAACTGAGCCACGAACTAGAGTACATAAGCAGGTCTCTGAACTTGCGCAGCTTCTCTACACCCAATGCCTTTGTGAATATGTCAGCTACTTGATCCTCTATGCTGACATAAAGTAGATCAATAAGACCTAGTAAAACCTTCTCCCACACATAGTGATAATGCACCTCAATGTGCTTTATTCTAGTATGAGAGACTGGGTTATTTGCCAAGAGTATACTGCTCATGTTGTCACAATAAATGACAACTGGCCCATCTGTAGACTGATGCATATCATAGAGTAGCTTATGCAACCAAGCTACCTCACATGCAACCATTGCTACACCCCTGTACTCAGCCTCTGTGCTCGACAAGGCAACTGTAGGTTGTTTCTTGCTGCTCCAAGTGACTGCACCACTCCCAAAAGAGAACATATATCCACTGGTAGATCGTCTATCAGAAATACTGCCAGCCCAATCAGCATCAGTGTATCCATGCAACTATATCTGAACCCCAACCGCATAAATAGTCCATACTGCAATGTGGACTTCACATACCTGAGTATGCTCTAGCCACATCCAAATGCGATTTCCTTGGAGCTTGCGTAAACTGACTTACCAATCCAACAGCATAGCTCAAATCTAGCCTGGTAATAGTCATATAAATCAAACTTCCTACTATGCGCCTGTACATAGTAGGGTCTTCCACAAGCTCACCTGCATCTGCACTCAGCTTCACATTCTACTCCAAAGGAATTGAAATAGGCTTACAGCCTGTCATCCCATATTTGGACAGCATGTCCCATCCATACTACCTCTGCAAGAGCCGTATCCCACTTGGTGATCTAATGACCTCAATGCCCAAGAAATAATGCAGCTCTCCCAAATCCTTCATCTCAAACTTCTGCTTCAATAGCATTTTCACATGAAGGATATCTTCATCACTATCACCTGTGATGATCAAATCATCAACATAAATGACAAGCAACATAATACCTTTCTCTATTTTTCTCACATAAAGTGAGAAATCTGCCTTGGAAATCTGAAAGCCAATAGTGACAAGATACTGTCCTATCTTGTCAGACCATGCTTTAGGTGCTTGCTTCAAGCCATACAAGGCTTTCTTCAACCTGCAAACAAGCTCAGGATGAACAGCATGAACATAACCTGGTGGCTGCTCCATAAAGACCTCTTCTTGCAAATCACCATGCAAGAAGGCATTCTTTATATCCATCTGATGTAAAGACCATCCCTTTGATGTGACCATAGCAATGACTGCTGTTACGGTTGCCATCCTTGCAATCGGACCAAATGTTTCTTCATAATCAATGCCATATGTCTGTGCATACCCCTTGACAACTAATCTTGCCTTATATCTGTTCACAGAACCATCTGCATTGTGCTTCACCTTATAAACCCACTTATAGCCAATTGCATTCTTTTCTTTAGGCAAAGGTACCAATTCCCATGTAGCATTTGCTTCCAAGGCATCCATTTCTTCATCCATGGCTTTCTCCCATTTTTATTTTCTCATGGCTTGCTCAAAAGAAGTGGGTTCTGGTTCTTGTATCACTTTGACCATATAGGCATAGTGAATGGCTGTAAATCCATCATATTTCAGCCTATCCATAGGATACCTAGCTCTGCTAGACCTGTGCAAAGTAGGCTCACTTCCAGGTGCTCTCAAAACATCCCTGGTCTTCCTTACTCTAGGTGTAACAACAGAAGGAATACCCAACTCATCATTAATGCTCTATTCTGAGCCACTGGATTCACCATCCACATAAGAGTGACCTGTATTCACATCAAACATGGGCTGATCTACCTTCTCTTTTCCTTTTCGTGATACCTGCATACCACTATCTGCATTGCTTTGAGGAGATTCTCCTGATCTCAATCTGCCTGTCCATGGTGAAGTATGTGAACCACTACTAGAGGACACTGTAGGTCCACTAATATTTTGTGATTACTACTGTGAATTCTATGCAGCATTACCATTTTGTGCATCTATATCATCAATCACATTTACTGGTTTATACCAACTGCTCATCTCATCAAAAACAACATCTCTGCTCACTGAAACTTACGAGTAGAAGGGTTATAGCATCCATACCCTTCTACTACAGAGAATAACCAATAAAGATGCACTTCTCAGCTTTTGGATCCCCAACTTGGACCTCAATTCATCTGGCCCATGAACATAGGAAATGCAACCAAAAGTTTTCAAATGAGAAATATCTGGTTTCCTACCAGTATACATCTCGTCTAGCATCATGCCATGTATTGCTGCAATGGGAGTCATGTTCATTATGTAAACTACTGTAGCAATTGCTTCAGCCCAATAATAATCTGGTAGGTATTTTTCATTTAGCATGGCCCGAGATACCTTTCCAATATGCCTGTTTTTCCTTTCTGCAAGTCCATTTTGCTGTGGGGTATGACTACATGAATATTGCTGCTTTATGCCATGCTCCTGCAGGAACCTTGCAAACTCATTTGAGATGTACTCTCCCCCTCCATCTGACCTTAGGCATTTTATTTGTAGGCATGTTTCTTTTTCAACCATAGCTTTAAAAGCTTTGAAATGCCCAAACACTTCACTTTTCTTTTTCATAATATACACCCAAACTTTTCTGCTGTAGTCATCAATAAAAGTGACAAAATAATGATAGCCTCCAATAGATACAACTTCAGTAGTCCACACATCAGAGTGGATTAATTCCAATGGCTTCTTACTCTCTTGAACATGTTTAGGAAATGGTTTCCTTGCCTGTTTTCCAAATTGATAGGCTTCACATACCTTATGCATTTCTGCAACCTTGAATTTAGACAATCCTGCAACAATATTTTGGGCCTGCATTGATTTAAGTCACTGCACATTAACATGACCAATGCATTTATGCCAGATATCAATATCTGCAACTACACCGTTCCCATGTGCAAACATTGTTGCACTCAATTCAAGCATGTTCGCATCCAATGTAAACATCCTGCCCTTCTTCTTTCCTTTTGCTATCAAGCGACCGTTATTTTTTCATATCCTCAACAAAGCATCCATGAGGATTAAATCTGACCCGCAAGCCCTGCTCAACCATTTGACCAACAGAGATCAGGTTCTTGGTGATATTCGGGACATGAAATACATCAGACAGGTATTTCTTTTTCCCATCCTGCATAGACAAAGGAATTTTACCAATCAGCACAATAGGATGTGCAGTATCATCACAAGTCTCCACAAATCCTGAGTTTTCAATTTTCCTTGCATCCTGCATCCATTCTGCATGACCTGTCATGTGGTTTGATGCACCTAAGTCAACATACCACACATCATTGCTTTCTTCTGCACTTGTCACAGAATTGGTCATATGCTGCACCATAAACAGATGCTCATTTCTATCATCACCCTGTCTACTAGAAGATGCATAATTCCCTTGCTACAATTTTCCATTCATGATGTCATTCTGCTTTTTATAGCAGTCTTTAGCCATATGACCCATTTCACCACAGTAGTAGCATTCAACATTGTTGTTCGCATTTTGGCCTCTCTGCCATTTACCACGACCTCTTTGGCTCCCCCTGTTGCATTCTCAAGCTCTCTTTCTCATTCATGGTGTTTGGTCTTTCTTCCATGTTATGCCATTTGTGATTGCCACCCTTTTCTCCTTTATGAGGCTCATGAGCCCCTCTCTCTTTTCTCCTTCTTCTCCCCTTTCCCTTCTCCTTCTTGTGGAGTCATAATCACAACAACTAGAGAGCCATAAGAGTGACACTTGTGGACATCTCTTGCTTACATTTCTCTCAATGGGGATAGCTTGGTGATGAGACCTCCAACAATGTTTTGATACGATCCCATGACAAATGAGCCACTATCAAGGACTATACATTTTTGGCACCGTTTTTTGGGGTCTTCCAGGTACTCTTTTGCTTGCATTTTTTCTCTCTTCAATGACCCATTGACCAATGCTTAGTAGCTCAATGAATGGATATTGATAGTTGAGTATAGGAATTATTGAATATTGATAGCTTCATTGACCAATGCTTAGTAGCTTAATGAATGGATATTGATAGTTGAGTATAGGAATTATGCAAATGGAGAAAGAGTGTTTTCAGAGTAGAATAGTGGCCAATTTGCAGGAGTATATAGGTGATTGGATTTCAACTGAGAAATTGTGCGAATGAAAAAAGAGTGCTTTTGGAGTAGAATAGTGGCCAACTTGAAGGGCTATATAGGTGATTGAATTCCTAAGTAGTAGTCTTATCAAAAGGAAAAAAAAACATTTAGAAAATGGTGATTTTGTGGAAATTTTGGGACTATGGAAAGTGATAGGTTGCTATGCACTCTTAGAGACCCATAAAGAGTTGAAAAGTTTTTTTAAAAATTGTTTATTTTTTTTAATAGGTAGTGTAGAACATCTAGGGCACAAAAAAACATAAATATAAACAAGATTAGACAAAAAATCACTCAGAACCCACTAGTGACATAGGTGCACTCAAGGCTCTGAGATAGCTTGATAGGATGTTGAGATAGCTTGATAGGTGGCACTAAGGTACATCTCAATATGCTGAGATAGACTGGCACCATGTATCACCTGACACATCCACCTACCTATATAACTGGACATTAAACATGCCCAATTGGCATGATAGCTCACCCTAGATGCTATGATATATGCTACCACGTTCAGATAGGATTAACTTAAGACATTCAGATAGCATAGACATCAAACGAATTGAAGATGAATTATCTTGCCAATTTTTAATGAGCTATGAACCTAAAACTATGAATTACACCAAAACAACCAAAACATAAGTCAGCGTGTTGAGATAAGGATCAATCAAAATTGTTGCGAAATTGTTCAAGAGGTGTGCCATAGACGTAAATGCTTGAATCTAGCTTGAAAACAGAGAAAATTCCATCATGTGGAGATATAATCTTAGAGTACTGAGATAACATCACACCCTGATAAGAGCTTAAAAGTACTACCAAATCTTCCAGGATCCATCCTAATCCCTTGAACATTTACCAGAACCAAAAAAACTTGCTTGTGGCATCAAGATGCTAAGATAGCTTTCTGGACATTCCCCAATGTGCGTGACAAAAAAAAACTAAGAAAAAAAACCCAAATCCAGTTGTACGCATCTCCACACTAGGATAGGATAACTTAGCACACTAGAATAGGGCTAACTTAGCACATTGAGATAGTTCTAAACATGTTGAGATATCTTGTCAACTTGAGTTGGGTAGACATAACCATAGGGATGTGCTTGGGTTGGTAGCACCTTGCAAGGTGACATTGTTTCATCTATATGCATCTTAGGTTTGGTAGAGTACTAGAAGCAGAACTTAATCGTGAAGATAGTGCCTCAAACAACATCTTGTCTAGCTATCTACCCAGCTTCACATAAATCCAATTAGAGGATTCAATCCTTAACTCATACTCTATGCATGGACCACCATAGGGTAAACTACCTAGTTCAAAAGAATCCATGAGCTTTGACATGGACATGGGAGAAGCATGGTCTCCATTTATCGCCCCACTAATTCTAGTTAAAATGCTAGGTGTTGGAAAATATAGAAAAAGATTGACATGCATGATAAATACTTCCTTACAAGAGATTAGAAGAAACATCACAAAAATTTTGGGCTCAAAAGGGACCTTAGAGAGACTTACTAAAATAATAGAGGGCAATATGGCAGATTAAGGCATGTAGAGGCCTCTCTAGAAGAGGCTTTCCAATTCAAGGTAAAATTCGATGTACTTTTAAAAAATCCTTGAAAGTCCAATACATAAATTTGTGAACCATTATATATGGAGAATCTTAATTTAAAGTTGTTGATCATGCTATTATGAATAATATCATGAAGATGCTTTAATTGCAAAGTCTAGTTTTGACTTGTAAAAGAAGTTTCAAAGCACAATGTTGGACTTAATATAATTTGATTTCTGGTAAATAATGGAGCTGATCAAAAATTTTATTTGAAAAAAAAGGAATGGAGCTCATAAAATTATGAATTATTAAACCAAAGGCCAAATCATATGCAAACCTAAAAGTGCAAAGCAACAAATAGTATATAAAGTTTTAGAAATCATATAAGGCAAAGGAATAAAATTTTTTAGTTCCATGGAAACAATGGCCAAAGGAGGAAATGCAAGGATTCCATCATGATGCAATGAGCTTTACATGTAGGTATAAGTGGTTATAATTCATAGGATAGGTAGTAATTAACACCCTTAATATAATTTGATTTCTAGTAAATAATGGAGCTCATAAAAAATTTTATTTTAAAAAAAGAATGGAGCTCATAAAATTATGAATTATTAAATCAAGGACCAAATCATATGTAAACCTAAAAGTGCAAAGCACCAAATAGTATAGAAAGTTTGAGAAATTATATAATAATGTGGTCCTATGATTTTTTAGTCCCATGGAAACAATGGTTGAAGGAGGAAATGCACGAATTCCATCATGGTACAATGAGCTTTACATGTAGGTATTAGTGGCTACAATTCATAGGATAGGTAGTAATTAACACCCTTGTAATGATCTAAGGAGAGTTTGCTTCATCCCTCCTCCTAATGGTTGCCTATCATGGTGATAAACAATTTGAGATATCACAATGTAGTTTTGAACATAAATGCTAGAAAATGACATATTTGCAAGACAAGTATCCTAATAAGAAACCTTTGAGATGGTCCAAGGAGGTTCCTATCAAAGACCAAGAAAAGACTTTACTTTCAAAACTATTAAAATTTAGGATATTTTAAAAAATGTCATCTCCGTATTATTGCATCAATTTTAGGCTTTTGGATCACTCGTGGTCATAATTGGATTAAAAATGGATCCAAAAATAGAAAAGACACAATAACAAAATTCAAGTTTGCCATGGTGTGCCCTCAGTTGACATGGATAGTCAAATTCATTGGGACCATGAACTCCCTTGAAAATGAACCAAAACACCAAAAGACAAATAAATAAATAAAATAAAACTCAAGTCTACCATGGTGCCCAAGTTGACATTGAAAGCCAAATTCAATGCGATGATTGTTGGATGTGGTGGCCTTCACCCCGCATATATGAGGGATGCCCTACGCATCTGATATGTGCACATGAGGGAGTTTGATCCCATAAGCCCTTGTGCCCTTGAGGAGTCCTTAAATATATTAGACCTTTTAGCCCTCCACGTTCATCCCCTTCCAAGGCTTTTTGGGAGGCTGTGGAGCTTTGTGGGAAGCTATGGGATAGGACATTGGGACCCTACACTTGGCTCACCTCTATGTGACACTTGATGTGTTTTGGTTGCTTACATGATATCAAAGTATGGTGGCTATCACATATGTTCGACACGTGGTCGACTGCACCATTTTTGGATCCTTGCACCTATGTGGTATGCAAAGGTGTCACAATCTATATAGTGGGCAACCAGTGTGTCCTCACGATATAGTGGATAACTAGTGTGGCCTCATTGTGGAGGGTCATGATTCGTGGTGCAATTTGTAGTGCAATATTATTGTAATAGTGGCTATTGGCACCGGCATAGCTATCTATTGATTGCGTGATCTTTGAGGCACTTTGGACAGCTTTGATTTGTTGACATGTGCAGTTTGTCCACATGGCTATGTTTGGTGTGTTGGTCTTGCTTTGGCTAGTTCTTTGATTGGTGTTTTTGGGTTTGTCCACAGGGGGTTGTTAGATGTAGTGGCCTTCACCCTCATGTATATGGTCATAGTAATGGAATTCAGGGGATGCCTCGCAAATCTAACACGTGTACATGAGGGCATTTTATCCCATATGCACTTGTGCCTTTGACGAGCCATTGAATATGTTGGACCTCTATGCCCTCCATAGTCATCCCCTCTAGGGACTTTTTGGGGGCTGTGGAGCTTTGTGGGTGGCTATGGGGGGGACCTGGGGACCCCACGCCCACCTCACCTCCAGGTGACACTTGGTATGTTTTGGTTGCTTACAATAATGAATGTTGGCCACAAGGAAGCATAGTAAGGGACTACAGGAGATCTAATATGACAATTGTGACCCAAGGGAAGTAGCTTATGAATAATTGAAACCAAAAGATAACTTTATACTTAAAGTTCACACTTTACATTAATGAAACACTTACTTATGACCTAGACTATCAGTTGGAACTTCACATTTTCATGCATATTTGAAAGCATAGTAAAATGTATTATATATTAATAAAAACCAAAGGGATATGTGTGTCTCTATTTTCTTATCTCAAATCTTATACATCATGAGGGAACATAAAACCCAATCCGATCATGAGAAAGTAAAGTCCATGTTAGATGGAAGAGTATAAAAAATGTGTCCCAAGCTTGACCAATATTAAAAAACATCCAATGAAAGAAACCATATCATTCAACATAATTATCTAAACTAAGAAAAAATTCCATAATTAATAAAGAACTGATTAGCATGCATGATCTCATCATTGAATAGCATTCCTGGAAATCCATATAAACCATAATATATAAGCCCTGATAAGTGTCCATTTGGCACAGATTTCCATACTTTTCTTGCTCTTGGGCAAGCAATGAATAGATGAAATATGTCTTCTCTGCTCATCACATAGTATTTGCTTGCACCATCCCCCTTGCCAATACTGAGACTTCTACCATTAGTCCAGATTGCCTTATGTAAAGTTAGCCATAAAAGTGTCGACATTTTCTCAGGGATTTCTTTGTTCCATATCAACTCAAATCTGAATGTCCATTTTCTTTCATTATCAGAGTAGTTCCATCTATTGTTTAGCTTAACTACAATCTCCTCTATAACTTTAGAAGGTGTGGGTATAGGTAAGAGGGATGAGCTGCCAACCCATCCAAACTCTTTGGTGTAATTAAGCACTCTACCCCCCTTTCAAGTGATGTCCCCATCCCACAATTGTATTCTTCCCATGATTAGCTCTTGGTCTAAATTTTGCAGTCTGAACTCTTTTCTTATCTCCAGCCAGTTTTTCCATCTAATATTATTCTTGTCCCATAGGTCACCCCAGCAAGAGATTCCCTTCTTTACCAAGTGCCATGCTCTCAGAAAGTCATTGTCACTCAGATATTGGTTTGGGAAGAAGGTACAAACCCATATGGAATCCGAAGTCATGAAACTTCCTTTCCCAGAGAGAGTGATATAGCATTTGATCTGTACATAGGCACCCCACAGGGATTTCCACAACTAGCTCCCTTTAGTAGTGCAAGGTTTTGGGTTTCCAATAGTTGCCAATAAAGGATAGTCCTTCCATCTAGGAGCTTTGAGAGGTCTGACATGTCTAAAATTCCTGAGAAAAAGGTTAGCCCAGTCCGTTTTAGGGTTGGTAATAGCTTTAATTATCCACGTGGCTGCTAACTTGTAAGCTGCCAGTTGGATATTTATGACACCCCGTCCTCCTTCTTTTCTTGGTCTAGTGCAAAAAGCCCATTTAACTTTTGCTATCCTTCTTCTGGTGTCATTCCCACCCCATAAGAAGGATCTATGGATCCTTATGAATTTTTCTAATCCTATTTTGGATGGACACTAGGAAGAGAGATAAAAGATGGCAATTGGATAAATACAGTGGTTTAGGACTACCTTTCTCCCTACCAAATTTGCCTGCAACCCCTTGATACTATTTAATTTCTTTTTGAAAATTTCAAGATATCACTCCCATCTGTCCTTCATCTTGACATTGAATCCCATAGGGATATCTAGAAGCCTAAATATATGTCCATGGTGTATCTTCTTGCATCCAAGCTCATCCAAAAGGTTTAGGTTGTCTCAAATAGTAAAGCATACCTTGTTTTGGAGTGGTTTATTCTTGACCCAAATGCTCACATCTGTGTTTTTGATTGTAAGAGTAGTGTCATCTACAAATTGTTGATTAACCAACTAGTTTCCTGAGGGGAGTTCTATGACAAAACATGTGTGCCTCAGGATCTATGGAGCACTCTAAGGTGGATGGAACCTATGTGGAAACATGATGAAGAGAGTGCTCATGACATGTATCTCAAGTCAATTAGGTTCCAAGATAGATTAGCTTGGACTCATAAAGAGAATCTTGAGATAGTGCAAAGTGCTTGATTGATATTCCTTCAAATGAACCTCCCTTTTATAGGTGAGGGTACTTACATCCATTTGCTTGCTCACATGTGGGATATCTCCTCCATGCCATGTGGCAGCTTACCCTTTGCTCATACCTTTGCTCTACAAGTGCTCATGGCACCACAACTCTCAACACCTCCCCTTGGTGCCATAATCCTTTGGCTACTGCAAGGTGGCCAGATGTGAGTTACAAATCCATCACCTCCCCTTAGTGCATGCATTGCTACTTAAGGTGGTAAAGTGTGGTTTACATGTCAATACCTTCCCTGGGTGCTTTCATAGCTACTCTCAGGTGGTCAGGTTTGATTTACAAAACATAGGCAAGGTTGGCAAGGTTTTTGCTTTTCAATACATTCCATTGATGTCACCTTTTGGCTCATAGCTTGATGACAATGGCATTCTCTTCTTTGCTTGGTGTAGCTTCATGCATGATGCTTTGTTCTTCGATGTGCCTTGATGCTTTGTGTGTGGATGCCATGCTTTCTGCTATGGTCATCTCATGTACTTGTGCTTTTGGCATACTTATGACGACGAAGTGTGCATTCATGCTTTGATTTGTCATTTGTTGCAAAGGTCTTACCAATTGATTTCTTTCAATATTGGCAGTGTCTAATTGCATACAATGAATTTGACTTGATAGACGCGTAGAGCTCAAAAAGACAATCACTTTTCCTTTTTGGAGCGTGTCCAAATTCTTCCTGGATTGCAAGTTACGCCTTGTTGAAGGTTTTGTGAAGAGGAAAGGCCTTTGATGATGTGGCACAAGGATTCACATGCTGAAATCCATACTGTGCTTAGCAAGAGACTCTGTGCTTAGGTGGCACTTTGGTGACTTTTAAACCAGCTTATTTAACCCAAGGTTACTTTAACTGTACTATGGTTCAACTAACCTAGACAAAACCTAACCATAGTTAATTTTTGACTACCTTATCTGCCATGTGGCAAACAATTAACTATTCCCAAACCCAAGTTTAACTAACCTAACCTGGGTAAGATTCTATCTTGCCACGTGTCTTTGTTGAGAAGCTTAGGCAATCTTTGAGGCTGCAGAGAATTTGCAGCGACGACGGCGATTGGAGCTCGTTGGGTATGCAGTTGGAGCGACCGGGTGCTGAGCCAAAGCCGTGGAAGATCAGCCTATGTGTGGCGTGAAGCTTGTGGATAGAGCGGCTTTTGTAGTAAGCTCAAGGATGGAGCTTTCGGACTCCTATTGCAGGCCACTCAGGAAGCAATCGTATATCCGCCTCATTGTCTACTCAGAGTATCTTGAATTCAAGGAAATGCTTGTTCATGAGCGGACCAAAGTTCCATATGTCCTAGAGCTACTGTCGTGAATGGGTTGCCATTTTGGATCGTAGGAGCTTGGTTGGAGCGCCACTTTGATGGAGAAGGCCGTTGGAAGCTTTGGTTGAGGTGCCTCTGCTGTGAGATGAAGCATGGGCGTCGATGGAGCTCGTCTCAGGAGGCTGGCTCGTCGTTGGATTTGGAGAGGCGTCGAGGATGGCTGGCCGGTAGCACGTTGTTTGCTGGAGCAGGCCAGTGAGCCATGTGGTTGACTATTTGCTTCTGTGCTGCTTAATTTGCTGCTGTTGCAAAGCTTGGGCAGAGTGCTCTTGTAGATGAAGCCTTGTCTCTAAGCTGTGCTGCACCTTAGGAGGTCGCCCGTGAGGATGTTGCGTTGTCCGTGGCGTCTGCCGTGGAGCCTTGCAAGAGGACCTCTTTCATTGGCGAGGCTTCTTACTGCAGGGAAGAGTCATTGAGCCACTCCAATTTCAAGGCGTTGATGGAGCTTGCAGCCAAAATAGACTCTCGAATCCTCTCTCTCTCTCAAAAAAACTGATCTTTCTGTGAGCTCTCTCAAACTTAGATCGATCCGTTACTCTATTTCACAAATTTTTCAATCTATCTATCTCTTTGGAAGAATGAGCAACTCACTCACAATAAAGAAACAAGATCTCTCTATGTCATAGAGATGAATGGAATGGACGGAAATTTTCTTACAAGAAGAATGAATCTAGATCTCTCTCACTACTCAAGAAACACTCTAAAGAACTCTCTAGATCTAAAACTAATCTTACATTCTGAAACTAATCTAGGAATGGGAGCAATCCTAGTGAACTACTAATGAGCTAAACTAGGAGAGCTAAACCTATGCTCTGATACCATGACAAAACATGTGTGCCTCAGGATCTATGGAGCACTCTAAGGTGGATTGAACCTATGTGGAAACATGATGAAGAGAGTGCTCATGACATGTATCTCAAGTCAATTAGATTCCAAGATAGATTATCTTGGACTCATAAAGAGAATCTTGAGATAGTGCAAAGTGCTTGATTAATATTCCTTCAAATGAACCTCCCTTTTATAGGTGAGGGTACTTACATCCATTTGCTTGCTCACATGTGGGATATCTCCTCCATGCCATGTGGCAGCTTACCCTTTGCTCATACCTTTGCTCTACAAGTGCTCATGGCACCACAACTCTCAACATTCTATGCCATTGATTTCTCTTGAAGTTACTTGTTCTTTAATCAGCCATCCCAAGGCATCAGTAGCAATTGCAAATAGGAGGGGGGCTAGAGGGCAACCTTGTCTGATGGATCTTTTCAACATAAAACTCTGAGACATCTCACCATTCACATATACCTTTGCAAAGACATTTGATAGTAGCAAAGCTACATAGGAGATAAAGTTCTTTCCCAACCCCAAGCTATTGAGTGACTGTAGAAGAAAGTCCTAGTTTAATCTATCATATGCCTTATCAAAGTCTATCTTAATAAGACATATCTCTTGCTTACTTTCCTCAGCATGGGTGCACCCTTCCCATAGATTAATGATTGCCTCCAATAAATGTCTGTTCTTGATGAATCCTTTTTGTTCTTCTAGGATCCACTTGTCCATCTTGTGTCTCAGTCTCAAAACAATTGCTTTAGCATAAGGGACCTCCAATTTTTTAGCATTGTCCTGTCCCCTCACTTTGGAATAAGTTTAATGCCCCTCCATTTAAATGCTCTAAGAGCAACTCCTGTTTGACACTCTCCCTCCAGACAGCCAATAAGGAACTAAGTTGCATTAATTCGCTCAAATTTTTTTTCAATTAGAAAAATCACGATTTTCTTGATTTAAAATGAATCTAATGATTTTTCCTAATTTATTCGTATGAATAAACCTTTATTCGTACGAATAGATGATGTTATTCGTACGAATAAACGTAGTATAAACTTACAAACATTGCCATTTTTGGTATTTGTATGAATACATCTACTTGGATTCCTTGCCACCTGAGCCACCTGCTTGCCTACCTGCCACCTCTTGCTTGCCTACTTGCTACTTCCTGGTTACTTCCATACCTACTAGCTCTTGTCATAGGAACCTTATTGCACCCTTACTTGTGTTATAGTCTTTCATTAGTAATTAATGTTTCTTTTGTTTTGTTTTGTTTAGGACTGACACTCATCTCTCTTACGAGAGTTGTGTGTTGCACTCTTTTTAAATTGTTAAATATTTATTTTGTATTGTATTTAAGTGTGTAGATAGGTTGGCACTCATCTCTCTTGCAAGAGTTGTGTGTTGCAGTCTCTTTTTGTTGTGTGTTGCAATTTTAATTATAATATAAATAATTATCTTTTACCTGAGGCTAGCACTCATCTCTCTTAAGAGAGTTGTGTGTTGCAATCTTAGTTTGTATAAATATGTTTGTTTGTAGGAACTCTTGGGCTGGCACTCATCTCTCTTAAGAGAGTTGTGTGTTGTAGTCCAAGCTTAGTGATGTTTCATAGATGCTTATTCTAGCACTCATCTCTCCCTTGAGAGTTGTGTGTTATAGTCTAAGTTTAGAGATATTTTTAAGCACTTAGTATGGCACTCAACTATCCCTTGATAGTTGTGTGTTCTAGTCTAAGTTAGATATCATGCGATGTGCTCTTAGACACTTAGTTTGGCACTCAACTGTCCTTGGATAGTTGTGTATTGCAGCCTAAGTTAGATATCATGTGATGTGCTCTTAGACACTTAGTCTGGCACTCAACTATCCCTTGATAGTTGTGTGTTTATAGCTGAAGCCTAGTGTTAAATGGTGAAGTCCACGATTAGGTTATACCTAGGTCAATTTTTGTGTTTTGATTTTCTATAGTCTGTTACATGATTTGAGCTTGAGTTGAGAGGTTATACCTAGGTAATTTCTTAGACTGCTTGCATTGTTAATTGTTATGGCTTAATGAGTTTCTTATTGCACCTGGCAGTGAATTCTTTTTTGAATTCTATGTTGCAGCTTAGTGCATATGAGATGGCTCATGCAGGTGAGAAGAGGAAGTGTTAAAAACTTGATCTCACTAAGTTTCAGAGGAAGGTGCTAAAAAATGAGAATGTACACTTCTTAATGAATGTCGATCAGGACATCATTGAGACAACTTTCCAAAATGGTGAAAGTGGTGTATAAAATTTGGTGAGGACAATGGCAGAGCGTGGAGGGAGGACCTTGCATGACCGATTTCTAGATGTTTTCATAGTAGAGTCTATAGGCCAGTATTTGTACCACTTAGCGATGGAGGGTCAATGATGCCTCGGTCAAATAGATCGAGACATAAACTCATGTGACACAAAGTGGGAGGATCCTGCTGTAGATGCTAGGGTCATGTACATCAAGAATGTGTGGCGAGGTTACAAAGGCAAAGGAGCTACCTCGACCTCCCTTCCATCAATGCACCCACGCCCCCAAGCACAACCACGACCACAAGCATCAATGCACCCATGCCCCCACTTAGATGCTGCATTACATCCACCACAACCACAAGCACCAATGCACCCACATCCCCAGTCATATGTCGCATTCCACCCAATACAACCACAAGCACCATTGCAGCCACACCACGTGTATGCACTAGTGCATCGACCACAACATGTCTTTCCACGTATCTGGGCATTTGTGATTGGGGCATGATGACCCCATGCAGCACTAGAAAGCACTATCCCACATTACTCAGTGATAGCCCCAACACTGTGCAGAGCTTCATTGCTAGGTTTTGTCACATTGCTCTAGAGTGCCTTTGCACCCCCCACCTTTTGATGTTGTACAAGTATGCCATGTCTCATCACATCCTAAAAGTCTTGGACATTTGTGCACCATCACCAAGTATGGGATACACAGAAGCCCTAATTGGGCATCTACGATGATTTGCGATTCAGGGAAAGTCAGTCAAACCGAATAGATGTCCAAGTACTACAGATTTTTGTGGGGTTTTGGACATTGCTCCAAGATGTGGTATACAGGTCAGTCTAAACCAAGGACTTAGACCAGCCAAGACTGAGTCTTTCTTGGACGGGATGTAACATGAGTGACTGAACATGGAACTTGTAACATTTTTAGTTTTATATATCATCCAAGTTTGGATCCACTCCATTGTTCAAGTTTGTATATTTATAGTGACATGATAAATGATGCGATAAGTAATGTTTAAATATTGTTTGTATAAGTAAATGATGCAATAAAAATGATGATCCAATTGTTAAAAATGATAAACGATGCAATAATTAATGTTTAAATATTATTTTTATAAGTTTAAATAATTGTGTTTAAATATTTAAATATTGTTTGTATAGGTTTAATATTGTTTAAATATTTAATATTAATTGTGGGTACAAATTAATTCTATCTTGTTGTCATTTTTTAGGCTAAGTATGAGCATGGAGGGAGAGAACTTAGAGAACATTCTCCCATAGGGTCCTCCCCAACCAGAGCAACCTCCAGTCCAAGAGGGCCCACAAGGTGCTTGCCTCAAGAGGCTGATTTAGCAGACCAGCTAAATCACGCCGAGGTTCAGGCTATCTTAAAAGTGCAAAGAGTGGAGAAAGGACAACAAAAGAGAGGAGAAAAAGAGAGAAAAAGTGGGGATAAAAGAGAGAAAAAGAGAGAAGGAAAGAGAGGAGAAAAAAGAAAAATAGAGGAAAAGAGAGGAGAAAAAAAGAGTGAAAAAGAGAGGAGATAAGAGAGGAAAATTACCACGAAAAGAGAAGGAAAGAGAGGATAAAAGAGAGAAGGAAAAAGAGAGAAAAGGTGAGGATAAAAGAGAGAAAAAGAGAGAAGGAAAGAGAGGAGAAAGGAGAGGAAAAGAGAGGAAAAAATGAGAAAAAGTGGGGATAAAAGAGAGAAAAAGAGAGAAGGAAAGAGAGGAGAAAAGAGAGGAAACAATAAAAACATATTGCAGTACACATTTAATATTAAACAACACATATCCTTTGAAAAACACTTTCAAGCATGCAATATATTAATTATCATTCAATCATGCTCTTTTAAAATAATTCACATTCTATTGAAAGAATATTAAATATTCATTCAAAAGAAAGTGTAAGAATGAGAACTCTTCTAATAACTTTTAAAACTTTCAATTCATACACTTTAAAACTCTTTGTATTCTTTCAATTCCTGAGATCTCTTATGAGAAATGGGCTTGTTTTCATGTCCATCAAAAGAAATCTAAGGAACTCAACAAGGAGATCCTCAAACTCTCACAAATAAATTTATCTTACAAGAGATCTAAGGAACTCAACAAGGAGATCCTAGAACTCCCACAAACAAATTTCAAACACATAAATATCTAAAATATTTTTATCACAAGAGATCAAAGGAACTCAAAAAAGAGAACCTAGAACTCCCACAAACGAGAACAAAGACCAAAACTAAAATCCTCACAAGAGATCTCAGGAACTCAAAATGAGATCCTAAAGCTCCCTAACAAAAAATCCATCTTATTTGGACCTTCTAGATTGCTTTCACAACCTTGAGGACCTTTCTTCTTCTTTTCCTTTTTTGATCTCTAATGCTCGGCTATGGGAAACCAAGCATGAGATAAGTGACATAGGCAACAGTGAGGTTATATGCAAAAACGTAGGAATGTATTCATCTTAATACAAATTTATTCATATGAATACTTTATTCGTATGAATACCTATTCGTACGAATAAAAAATATTTGTACGAATATGTGGGGATGACGTGGTGATTTATATAAAAAATGTGACGTGTCACTATTTTTTAAACCGATTTTCTCTTCCATTCGAATCATTCGAGAACAAACCAAAGTGTCACCATTGCAAGAAGCTCGGACACAAGGAAGAAGATTGCAGATTGAAGAACCAGCAGGTCAACTACGTGGAATCGTCATCAAGCCATGAGCCAAAAGGTGACATCAATGGAATGTATTGAGAAATGAAAAACCTTGCCTATATGTTTGTAATCAAACCTAACCACCTGAGAGTAGCTATGAAAGCACCCAGGGGAGGTATTGACATGTAAAAACCAAACTTAACCACCTTAAGTAGCAATACATGCACTAAGGGGAGGTGATGGAATGTAACTCACATCTAACCACCTTGCAATAGCCAAAGGATCATGGCACCAAGGGGAGGTGTTGAGATATGGTGCCATGAGCACATAGATTAAAAGGGCTAAGGTATGGTATAGGAAAGAATTAAAGTAGCCACCCTAGGATGTGGACTACATGATGTGGAGATGTGGATTGAGGATATCCACAAGGAGAGATGTGGATGAGAGGATCCCACATGGTTTGACTATTCTAAAGGCTCTCTCTCTATAAGAAGCCTATCATGTATTGTTGAACACACATTGTAATAGATTGAGTGTTTTCTACCCTATGTCTCTCTTGTGGTGCTTTGATCCTCCTTGATCCCTCACTTTGTCAGAGTCCACTATGCTTAGTAGGTTTTTGAAATGGCTGACTATTAACTCTATATTTTTTGTTTCTGATTGAGCCAATTCTCCATCATCCTTTTGTAGCCAAGGGATTTCCTCATGCTTCCTCTTTTTTCTGATCCTTCTGAAATTCTTAGTTGGTCTATCTATCTTGCCTTCCCACCACTCTCTAAAGTAGATATTGGCACTGTGAAGCTTGATCTCTATTCTTGAACTCTGACTTCTTTTCTTTTGATCTGTAATTGTTGTTGGGCATCGATATCATTGCTTCTAGCTCTTTATTCTACAGAAGGAATACCCAACTCATCATAAGGCTCTATTTTGAGCCACTCGATTCACCATTCACATAAGAGTGACCTACATTCACATCAACCATGGGCTGATCTACTTTCTCTTTTCCCTTTCGTGATACTTGCATACCACTATCTGCATTGCTTTGAGGAGATAGTCATGATCTCAATTTGCCTATCCATGGTGAAGTATGTGAACCACTGCTAGAGGACACTATAGGTCCACTAATATTTTGTGATTGCGGCTGTGAATTCTATGCAGCATTACTATTTTGTGCATCTACATCATCAATCACATTTACTGGTTTATACCAGCTGCTCATCTCATCAAAAACAACATCTCTGCTCACTGTAAACTTATGAGTAGAGGGGTTATAGCATCTATACCCTTTCTGCTACAGAGAATAACCAATAAAGATGCACTTCTTAGCTTTTGGATCCAACTTGGATCTCAACCCTACATCAGTGGCAATCAGCCCCTATTATGATCTAGTTTCTGTGACCTTGAATGGTCTAGGAAAGGATTATGCACAGTTCCGGACATCCATTGCCGTCCGTGAAAAGTTTCTTGATTTTAAGGAGTTGTTTGCTCTTCTAATTTCTGAAGAGCCGAGAAATGGTGGTGCATCTTCTTCAGGAGGAACTTCAAAAGAAACTATCTTCTACTCAAATGCTAGAAGAGGTAGAGGCAGAGGTAGAGGAGGCCGATCTAGAGGCCATGGTAGAAATCAGAATATGCAGCAAACTCAAGAAAACCAGTCCTTTGAGGAGGACGTGGTAACTCTAGAGGTAGGGGGAGCCAAAGAGGTCATGGTGGATGGCAGAGAGGCCAAAATGCAAACAGCAATGTTGAATGCTACTATTGTGGTGAAATGGGTCATATGGCTAAAGACTGCTACAAAAAGCAGAATGACATTATGAATGGAAAATTGCAGCAAGGAAATTATGCATCCTCTAGTAGACAGGGTGGTGACAGAAATGAGCATTTGTTTATGGTGCAGCACATGACCAATTCTATGACAAGTGCAGAAGAAAGTAATGATGTGTGGTATGTTGACTCAGGTGCGTCAAACCACATGACAGGTCATGCAGAATGGATGCAGGATGCAAGGAAAATGGAAAGACCAGGATTTGTGGAGACTGGTGATGATACTGCACATCCTATTGTGCATATTGTTAAAATTCCTTTGTCTATGCAGGATGGGAAATAGAAATACCTGTCTGATGTATTTCATGTCCTGAATATCACCAAGAACCTGGTTTCTGTTGGTCAAATGGTTGAGCAGGGCTTGCAGGTCAGATTTAATCCTCATGGATGCTTTGTTGAGGATATGAAAAATAATGGTCACTTGATAGCAAAAAAAAAGAAGAAGGGCAAGATGTTTACGTTGGATGCGGACATGCCTGAATTGAGTGCAGCAATGTTTGCACATGGGACTGGTGTAGTTGTAGATATTGACATCTGGCGTAAACGCATTGGTCATGTTAATGTACAACGACTTAAATCAATGCAGGCCCAAAACATTGTTACAGGATTGCCTAAATTCAAGTTGCAGAAATGCATAAGGTATGTGAAGCCTATCAATTTGGAAAACAGGCAAGGAAACCATTTCCTAGACATGTTCAAGAGAGTAAGAAGCCATTGGAATTAATCCACTCTGATGTGTGGACTACTAAAGCTGCATCAATTGGAGGCTGTCATTATTTTGTCACTTTTATTGATGACTACAGCAGAAAAGTTTGGGTGCATTTTATGAAAAAGAAAAGTGAAGTGTTTGGGCATTTCAAAGCTTTTAAAGTTATGGTTGAAAAAGAAACAGGCCTACAAATAAAATGCCTAAGATCAAATGGAGGGGAAGAGTACCTCTCAAATGAGTTTGCAAGGTTCCTACAGGAGCATGGCATAAAGCAGCAATATTCATGTAGTCATACCCCACAGCAAAATGGACTTGCAGAAAGGAAAAACAGGCATATTGGAGAGGTATCTCGGGCCATGCTAAATGACAAAGACCTACCAGATTATTATTGGGCTGAAGAAGTTGCTACAGTAGTTTACATAATGAACAGGACTCCCACTGCAGCAATACATGGCATGATGCCAGAGGAGATGTATACTGGTAGGAAACCAGATATTTCTCATTTGAAAATTTTTGGTTGCATTGCCTATGTTCATGTGCCAGATGAATTGAGGTCCAAGTTGGATCCAAAAGCTGAGAAGTGCATCTTTATCGGTTATTCTCTACAGCAAAAAGGATATAGATTCTATAACCCTTCTACTCATAAGTTTACAGTGAGCAGAGATGTTGTTTTTGATGAGATGAGCAGCTGGTATAAACCAATAAATGTGATTGATGATATAGATGCACAAAATGGTAATGCTGCACAGAATTCATAGCAACAATCACAAAATATTAGTGGACCTACAGTGTCCTCTAGTAGTGGTTCACATACTTCACCATGGACAGGTTGATTGAGGTCAGGAGAATCTCCTCGAAGCAATGCAGATAGTGGTATGCAAGTATCACAAAAAGGAAAAGAGAAGGTAGATCAGCCCATGTTTGATGTGAATGCAGGTCATTCTTATGTGGATGGTGAATCCAATGGCTCAGAACAGGAGCATTGATGATGAGTTGGGTATTCCTTCTATTGTTACACCTGGAGTAAGGAAGACCAGGGATGTTTTTGAGAGCACCTGGAAGTGAGCCTACTTTGTGCAGATCTACCAGAGCTAGGTATCCTGTGGATAGGCTGAAATATGATGGATTTATAGCCACTCACTATGCTTATATGGTCAAAGTGATACAAGAACCAGAACCCACCACTTCTTTTGAGCAAGCCATGGGAAAAGAAAAATGGGAGAAAGCCATGGATGAAGAAATGGATGCCTTGGAAGCAAATGCTACATGGGAATTGGTGTCTTTGCCTAAAGACAAGAATGCAATTTGCTGTAAGTGGGTTTATAAGGTGAAGCACAATGCAGATGGTTCTATGAACAGATACAAGGCAAGATTAGTTGTCAAGGGGTATGCACAGACATATGGCATTGATTATGAAGAAACATTCAGTCTGGTTGCAAGGATGGCAACTGTAAGAGTAGTCATTGCTATGGCTGCATCAAAGGGATGGTCTTTACATCAGATGGATGTAAAGAATGCCTTCTTGCATGGTGATTTGCAAGAAGAGGTCTTTATGGAGCAGCCACCAGGTTATGTTCATGCTATTCATCCTGAGTTTGTTTGCAGGTTGAGGAAAGCCTTGTATGGCTTGAAGCAAGCACCTAGAGCATGGTCTAACAAGATAAGACAGTATCTTGTCACTATTGGCTTTCAGATTTCCAAGGCAGATTTCTCACTTTATGTGAGAAAAACAGAGAAAGGTATTATGCTGCTTGTCATTTATGTTGATGATTTGATCATCACAAGTGATAGTGATGATATCCTTCATGTGAAAATGCTATTGAAGCAGAAGTTTGAAATGAAGGATTTGGGAGAGCTGCGTTATTTCTTGGGCATTGAGGTGATTAGATCACCAAGTGGGATACGGCTCTTGCAGAGGTAGTATGGATTGGACATGCT
Source organism: Dipteris shenzhenensis (assembly GCF_047967505.1). Lineage (NCBI taxonomy): Eukaryota > Viridiplantae > Streptophyta > Polypodiopsida > Gleicheniales > Dipteridaceae > Dipteris > Dipteris shenzhenensis. The sequence goes on along the minus strand of NC_141602.1, from coordinate 53,297,652 downwards.
GTGTCCAAATACAGGATGACAGGCTGTAAGCCTATTTCAGTTCCATTAGAGTAGAATGTGAAGCTGACCGTAGATGCAGGAGGTGAGCTTCTGGAAGACCCTACTATGTACAGACGCATAGTAGGAAGTTTGATTTATATGACTATTACCAGGCTAGATTTGAGCTATGCTGTTGGATTGCTAAGTCAGTTTATGCAGGCTCCAAGGAAACCGCATCTCAGACGCATCTCAAGTATGTGAAGTCCACATTGCAGTATGGACTATTTTATGAGGCTGGGATTCAGATACAGTTGCATGGATACACTGATGCTGATTGGGCTGGTAGTATTTCTGATAGACGATCTACCAGTGGATATATGTTCTCATTTGGGAGTGCTGCAGTCACTTGGAGCAGCAAGAAACAACCTACAGTTGCCTTGTCGAGCAAAGAGATTGAGTACAAGGGTGCAGTAATGGCTGCATGTGAGGTAGCTTGGTTGCATAAGCTACTTTATGATATGCATCAGTCTACAGATGGGCCAGTTGTCATTTATTGTGACAACATGAGTAGTATACACTCGGCAAATAACCAGTCTATCATGTTAGAACAAAACACATTGAAATGCATTATCACTATGTGTGGAAGAAGGTTTTACTAGGTCTTATTGATCTAGTTTATGTCAGCACAGAGGATCAGGTAGTTGACATATTCACGAAGGCATTGGGTGCAGAGAAGCTGCGCAAGTTCAGAGACCTACTTGGTGTGCAAGAATTGGGATTAAGCTCGAGGGGGAGTGTTGAGATATCGAGCTCCACTCGTGATATGCCAGGGTGACCGTTGTGCATTTATGTCACCGACTTCTTAGCTGCAGATGCGGTTGGTACACCGCCCATGAATAATAGCTGGATGACAGCTATCCTTATGTACTCTAGTTCGTGGCTCAGTTAGTATGTCACCTTAGTTAGCTGAGTTTGGTTTGAGACCCACATATAGGGTTCTTCTATTTCTTTGTACAAGAGTTCTTTTGGCTTTCACAACTAAGAAGAGGAAAATTGTTTTCAGCCTCCACCTTTGTATGTATTCCCCCATTGTGTATGTGAGAAAGCCGCAAGTGAGACTCCTTCCCTCTCTCCCACTATCTTCACATGCATGTGTGTGAAGGGTGAGAGAGAGAGAGAGAGAGAGAGAGAGCATGTGTGTGCACGTACACCCACACACACATACGTATACACACAGACATAGACACCTCTTTTAAATGCTCTTGCATCATCATTCCCATACATGCACCTAAAACTTTATAGCATAAATAGAGCTTTATTTTTTTTCCAAATCTCAAATTTCAGCATGGGAGCATAAAGATCTTGAAATTTCGAGTAAGTTTCATTTTTGGACTCCCTTAATCCGAGCTATGCATCAAAAGTTATGACACTTCGAAGTTTTGGCTATGTATATATGGAAAGGGCCCAAAAGAAAAAAAGAGGCCACGTGCTAGCGAAATGCCACGTGGCCCCTTTTAATTTAAAAAAAAACCTTTCCACATATACATAGCTAAAACTTCGAAGGGTCATAACTTTTGATGCATAGCTCGGATTGAGGCAATCCAAAAAGGAAACTTACTCGAAATTTCAAGATCTTTCTGCTTGTTCATTCAAATTTGAGATTTGAAAAAAAAAATTAAGGGGTCCTTTTTAAACTATTGTTGGCCACACACATGGCCCAAAATTAACGCAAAGTAGAGAGGGTTCCCAATCCCACTTCCTCCTAGCCACGTTGTCTTGCAATCTCCAAAAAGACTAGAGAGATTATGAGAGATGCTCCACAAGTACTTGAAACTATACACAAGCACTCCATGGTTATGGGATTAGTCTTTCCTTCATCCATGTGTCATGCAGTGCCAACTTAAGGCATTATTCCTTCAAATAATTGCATGTTGTTTCTGATGAGATGAGTAGCTGGTATAAACCAGTAAATGTGATTAATGATGTAGATGCACAAAATGGTAATGCTGCACAGAATTCACAGCAGCAATCACAAAATATTAGTGGACCTGTAGTGTCCTCTAGTAGTGGTTCACATACTTTGCCATGGATAGGCAGATTGAGATTAGGAGGATCTCCTCCTCAAAGCAATGCAGACAGTGGTATGCAAGTATCACGAAAAGGAAAAGAGAAAGTAGATCAACCCATGGTTCATGTGAATGCAGGTCACTCTTATGTGGATGGTGAATCTAGTGGCTCTGAACAGAGCCTTGATGATGAGTTAGGTATTCCTTCTATTATTACACCTAGAGTAAGGAAGACAAGGGATGTTTTGAGAGCACCTGGTAGTGAGCCTATTTTGCACAGGTCTACCAGAGCTAGGAATCCTGTGGATAGGCTAAAATATGATGGATTTACAGCCATTCACTATGCCTATATGGTCAAAGTGATACATGAACCAAAACCCACTTCTTTTGAGCAAGCCATGGGAAAAGAAAAATGGGAGAAAGCCATGGATCAAGAAATGGATGCCTTGGAGGCAAATGCTACATGGAAATTGGTGCCTTTGCCTAAAGACAAGAATGCAATTGGCTGCTCGTGGGTTTATAAGGTGAAAGCCACATATATCTTATTAGCCTCACATATGTTATTATACACACATATATCCCCTTATGCCTTGTGAAGCGGTTGTGCCACACAACCCATATTCCACCCCCCCCTCCGCCCCATTTATGGGCCAAACACATGAAACAACATCCTGGCCTTGAATACGGGATCTTGGCACCACAAACGCGACTCTCCACAAAGATCAACCCCTTAGAGAACAAGGGAGAACAAGGAGATTAGTAACAGCCAGAATCCTAATGATCAAATGATGATAGAGGTTGGATGGTTAAAAGAGTTTGTAGAATAAGTTAGTAGAGCTAATGCCATGGAAGGGGAGGATATAAGTGGACAAGATCCAAAAGAGAAACAAGTAAAAGGTACCAATAGAGAAGATGCAAGTCAAGGTAAGGCCTTCACTTTGGTGCAGAACAAGAGAGAAGATGCAAGTCAAGGTAAGGCCTTCACTTTGGTGCAGAACAAGAGAAGACAATCCAAGGCAGCTTCTACTCAAGTGAGCAACCCTAACCCTAGGGCTAAGAAGGGGCTAAAAAAGAATGCCAGATAAAAGCATCTCCTTCTTAACTCTCAATGTTAAAGGGTTGGTGGACCTTGGTAGAGGAGAGGAGATAGCTTATTGGTTGAGGGCCAATTCTCTCTCTCCTACCTTTCTAGCATTGCAAGAAGTCAAGGCTAGTGGAGTTATCTTAGAGAGTATACTTTAAAATATTGATAGAAGGAGAGCTTGGTACTTTACCTCTACAAAAGGGAAGGGATTGCTATTGGAATACTCTATCATTATCAGGGAGGAGTCATTCAAGTAGTGATTGATGTCTTAAATAGATTGCAGTGCTACTCAAACGTCTCATCAAAGGTATTGAATTTTCTGTGTGCTCTATGTATGCCCCAAACATTGCAGCTAAAAAACCATTACTGTGGGATTCATTAACCTATGTAGAAGGCAATTGTTTTACCATGGGGGACTTCAATATGGTAGAAAGGAAATGTGACAGATGGCTAGAAAAGGGCACTGTGATTAGAGAGACTGAGTTAATAGCTTGGGAAGATCTCAAAGAACATGGCCAATGGGTGGATGCAAGTCCAGAGGGTGACTTTACTTGATGCAACAGTCAAATGGGACAATTCAGAAGAGAAGCTAGATTATACTTAATCATCTTTAATAGTAGCTGACTTCTCTATAAGGGCATATTGAGAGATGATAACCAATGCTAATAGTAAATCATGAGAGTTACTCTCTTCAAAGGCATATGTGTAGATTGTCTCTACTGATTGCCTTGATGCTGATGTGGATGTCTAGATCTATTATTCTAACCATTGGCTAAGTCTCTTTCCTCTTCTTGGATTCTAGTTCCCAATGTCTTGGGATACCATAGTAATTATAGTTGCTAGCCCTCTTAGGAGTATTTGCCTAATTTCCTCCTCTCCTAAGGTCTCCTCTACCTTGAGGATTCCATGTCTCCCTTTAGGGGCAAATTCATTTTGTTAAAATCTACTAGAAATTTTGCCTCTTCCTCTGTGGAATCCTCTTCCTATGGTTGATAAGACATGCTCTTGATTAATTGAATAAGTGTTTCTACCTATTCTCATGTACTGCTACATAAGCATATCGAATGTGATTTCAAATGAAGGCAGTGCATCCCTGGTGACCATTGAAGTCAAAACTTGATCTAATCTTTCCCTAGTCCATTGAGAGCAATTTAGACTAGCATGATGAATTGATGTCTTGACTATTGAAGTCATCTCATCACCAATGTCTTTTTATTTGACTAGGTAGTTTGTTCCTATCTTAGTTTGCACCTTTGATGCATTATTCCACCTGATTCTCTAGAAAAATGATCATGGACATATTGTTTGCATTGAAACAGATCTCCTTACTATTGCCCACTATTAGGGCAATGATATGAAATCAAATGTGTGAGTGTGAATACTTATGATACATCTAAGAGGATTGAATCTATTAGAAACTTATCACGTTGTTTAGGCAAGGGTGTAATTGGCTTGGTGGAGTTTAATCTCTGCTAGTGTTCAACTAGAAGTACACATTGATATGAGAAGTGAAACATTATATCCATCCCTTTTCTCCTTTTATGTACTAGTTTGGAGAGGGTACAAACGAACCACTCCAATGATGAAGCTATGTGAATTTACACTATGTGAATGCCAAAAATAAGTAATGGAGACTCTATAGTTTCCTTAACCTGGTCTAGCCTCCAAGCCCTTATTACTGCTCTGAGCTTTCTTGCATCCTTTAGTGTTTGTTGCATTTCCTTGACTTCTTGCTACCAAATATTAGAGGCATTTTGTCTTCCATCCAATCTACTCTAGATCTTATTGATCTGGCTCCGCACTAATTTGAAAAGGAAAATGTTGGGATCAGCCTTGAACCAAGACATGGATTTTTGACCATGGCAAAAATCACAAATAAGCATGACAGGTTTGTGATCAGAGAGCACAAGATTAGAAAAAGATTGAACACCCACATAGTCCATGACATTTCTTCATTGGGAGAATCCTCATATATACATAAATCTAGATAAATGCACAGTTGAGATTCATAAGGCAATTTATGCATTACCCAATTCTACATTAGCCATATAACTTGAAGCACATGCTAGTCCATTTTCATAGAAACTTAATATGAAAAAGACCTACCAATCCATAGGAAAAGCTCACAGTTGAGTCTCACTTGAGTGCATCCCTCAAAACACGTAAGAATATCTCAATTATACACAGTAGAAGATATGGAGCCCAAACATATATTCATGTAACCTAACATGTCCATGCCCCAAAACACTCAAGATCATTACATATGATCTTGGGATATATGCTCTACCTTAGGTTATTTCCATGCTTCTTGTGACAAAAGGGAAATAAAGAAACAGAAACTCCACAATAACATGTTTTTAACATCATCTATTGCATAATAGAAGAAGAAGAAGAAGAAGAATATATTATCGTCCTCTGAAGACCACATGCAAAACATGGCAAAACAACATGAAGGTACAACCAAACCTTGATTTTTGGGGTGGAGCTCTTCTTCCAAGAGATATTTCTGAAAAACAATAATCCAATTGACCCAGTATGTGGAAGTGATGTAACTGCATCCTTTAAAGAGGGGAAAAATCAAGGTGGAGAGTCATGGCATCTTTTGGGCATCGTTTTTACCACAATAGAGTATTTTAAGGAGAGTAAAAGAGGCCACCTAGAGATAGAATACCATAGGAGCATGTTAAGGCATGAGGCCCATAGAGAAAATGCGTGAGGAGAGGTACCTATAGGAGGAGAAGGGTGGTGACCTATTTTTGAAGTATCTGTGATTATTTAGAGAATGAGATATGATGCTTACTATCTGGTATATATTTCATAAGTTAGTACATTGTAGTTTGCCACATATATGCACCTCTAGTGGTTCAAGTGGGTCAAAGCACGTATAGTAACATTTGCCTGGCAACTTTCGCAAGCGACTACACGCTTACTCGTGAAAATGCCCAAAAAAGGAAGAAATCTAGGATAATATGTTACAATAACTACAGTGAAACAAAAGATTCGGAGGAGTACTATAGAGAACTATGCACTTTATTTCTCCCATGCCACAACATAGAGCCAACGCTCGACCAACAAATCACTACGTGGCATGACAAATACAACCAACACAAAATAACAATCATACAAAATAAAGAAAAGTTCAACAAACTTTAACCTAAGTTTCCTTTGAAATCAAAACCTTCCTCCGATGCAAGTCCAACTTCATATAGCCAATCTGGTCCTAACAATCCTCATCCATATGACATTGCAATTGACATGCCACCAATTAAACAAAAAAACAATCAATAAAATTCAACATTATTATCAGACAAGCTCATCTCTAATGACGAACACTTTAGTAAATTATGAGATTTAAACAATGAACAAAGGCTAATTTTCGATGATATCATGCTCAAACAAAGATTTGACCCAAATAGAAGAATACATCTTTTCCTAACAGGCAATGCGGGTATAGGTCAAACATTTGTTCTACTTTCAATGGCACAATAATTATTGAGATATTATTCCCACAAGCAAACAACCAATATTGAATTGCCAAAAGTTCTATTGCTTCCTTACATAGGAAAAGCAGCTTTCAATATAGGAGGCACAACAATTCATTCAGCTCTACACTTACCTCTTATGGCATCACATTACACAAGCCTTTCCGCTAAAAAACTGCAAGAGCTGTCACAACTATATAGAGACCTAGAACTTGTGGTTTTCAATGAAGTCTCCTTAATTGGCCACAGCACATTATGTGTAGCAGACATGCACCTTAGAGAAATTAAATACAAGCACATGGAACCATTTGGAGGAGTGGATGTTCTACTATGTGGAGATATGTGTCAAGCTAGCCCAACAAAGGATACTTGGCTTTTCATTGACAAGAACTCAAGCAACAAAGCACTTACATCATATTGGGAGAACAATGTTTTCCTTTACGAATTAACAAAACCCATGCGCCAAACGAACTCTACTTACATAGAAATACTTAACAAAATAAGAATAGGACAACAAACCACTGAAAACATAGAATACATAAACAACCTATACTTACGCAATCCAACACACAAAGAAAAAATACCACACTTATTCTACACAAATGCAACAAAGGACATCCACAACAACCACATGTTTGAATTACTTAAAGAAACACCACACATCCTCCGAGCAATTGACAAAAAACACAAAACATGCAACAAAAAAATTATAATCCCACTAGACCCAAAAAACACAGCTGGACTACACAACATTCTTCGTTTGAAACCAGGAATGATAGTTGAAATTTGTTCAAGAAACTTGGACATACCTGATGGCTTGGTCAATGGAGCAGATGGAATATTCGAACACTATGAACGAATTATGGAAACAAACATTGTCTGGATCTCCTTTGCAAACACCAACATAGGTAAACATGCACTATTCAACAACAAAAATCTTTACAACAAAAGAATACCTTCAAATTGGACTCCAATATATCCAATCACACGGGAATTTCAAATTGGAAAAAATCACCTCAACACAATTTCCTATTCAACCTGCAGTAGTAAGAACAATCCATCGTTCACAAGGACTATCAATGGATTCATTGGCATTTGACCCATCCTTCATAAAATCACATGGTCTCACTTACACTGCACTTTCACGTATACGAGACGCTTCAAATTTATTCCTAATAAAACCACTAGAATCAAAGCACATCAAAGTTGACAACATTGTACTTAAAGAAATTGAATGCTTGAGAAAAGACAAAATGTGGATACCTAAACAAGTCAACTTCTACACAACTAAGATAGGGGAAACAACATTACAATCTCTCAACACATGAGCACTAAACTCTCACTTACAGGACATACTTCATGACAAAAGTCTCTTAAATTCCACAATACTTTGCCTCCAAGAATTACATAATAAAACATCCAACATCCTTACCTTGCCTGAATTCAATTGCCTGGAAAAGAAAAATGGTACTGGTATTGCAACTTGTTTTAAAAAACACATTCAATTACAATTACAAGAAATGTCAAAAAAGAGGGTTGTGAATGCTTCCTAACAATTTTTAAAAATAACATAAATCACTACATTGCAGTCATTAGTGTGTACAACTCACCAACAACATCATGCACAACACTCACTTCGTCCCTTTAATTTCTTCTAAACAAAATTCAATCAATACCACAAACTATAATTATAGGGGACTTCAACATTAACTATAAAATACACAACAACAAAAACATAAGACTACAAAAATTCATGAGAGACCATGACATGCACCAAATTATCGACGATCCAACAACTATACATGGCTCCACTATAGACCACATTTGGACTAACACACCATAACAACATTCTACATTTGGATCTAACTATATTTATTGGTGTGACATTCTACCCAAAAAAAAAACTAGAGTGCTTGGCCAGCTGGGCTCTTGATGAATACTTCTCTCTTTTGCTATCTTGTTGAGGTTCACATGAGTCACGTTGTCAGAAATGATGCAGAAGATTGATGTTCAATTGCATGCAACCTTTTGTAGAGATTTCATTATCATCCAGTCCTGCTTGCACTTGATGTTGTTCATGTCGACAGTAAAACGTAGTTTTTCTTTTTTTCGGAGGAAGACAAATTCCTATTCTTTGCACTGTAAGCAAATCTATTGTCATTCCACTTCGAGCGAACGACGGGGAGATGTATTTGAGAAATGTATAAATAATAAATCAAAACCAAATTGAGACAGAAGCATGCAACTGTGACAGGAATAATCCAAACCCAAAGCTGCATTGCATGTACGACAAAAGTTCCAGCACCATTTGCAACTTCATTGGATCCCTTTTTTCAAAGGCACAAATGTTTATTTTTTGGATCAAATTACGTTCCTACGCTTTAGGAAATAGTACTTCCGTGCTCTAGCCGGATGGCCCTCGAGCGTGTTGTAACCTAATGGACCTACTGTGTTGTGGCTCCTTATGTAGTACTGCTCTAAAGTTCGTGCTTTGTCTACAGTGTCTGTTGTTTCCAAAACTTTGATTTCGAAATTTTCTTTCTCTGGTAGTGAATACCTTTATGCACGTGGTTGTGTTGTCGGCTGTGAGAACTCTCGTGGAATTGGTCTGAATATGTTTGGATGTGGGCAATGTAGTATGCGCAGCCTCGTTCTCTCAGTCACTCTGGACAACATCACGTATGCTAGGCCAGGGGCAAACACTCCTCGAAATATGAGCAGCGCTTTGTTGGATATGGTTGCGCCTTGGGATTTGTGTCCCGTGATAGCGTATGCTAGGGTTAGTGGAAATGTGGACTTGTGGAACCATTTTCCATTTATTGCCTTTCGTTGATGCTTCGAGCGTCGTAATGTGAGCACGGCCGCTGTTGTGTCCACGACGACAGTGATACTGTTGATTTCTCCCCTACTAGTTGCATTGATGCTCTTGATTTTGCACATTGCTCCTAGCTGGCCTCAAGGACATCTTTCTTGATGTTATATCAAGTTGAATAGCTCGACCTCTGGCTGCTCTGAGCATTGATGAATGGTCATGTTCGAAGGAGTTTCCGGTGGTCATTTCTACATCGTGACATGAATCGATGTCTTATGTTCGGGTTTAAACACCTACAGGGATTAATAATAAAAACCATCCGAAACTTTGCTACAATTTCACTCACATGGTTTTGTCTAAACGCAACAGGAAAAACAAAATGGACTGAAACTCTATCTTTAGAAAGTGAAAGAATTGATAAAATAACTTGAATCAAGCAAATACATTTTGTTGTGTGTACCTTTAGGAGAAGACACTCGTTTGGAGGCTGCAAACATCTCGAAAACAGAAGTGTTGCAAACATGATTAGTATGTTGGTCGAACCAAGCAAATGTAATGTTCCCCTGCGGAAACAGAATGTGCGAAGAAGTGTGCATGCTCAAGATGAGGTGTTAAAAAAAAAAAACCATACGTAATGTATGGTGGAGAGCCGGCACATGTCTCTCCAAAAATTATATATCATAGGGGAACGTGCCATCCCCCCGTTTCGAATAGTCACCTCCAGTGTTGGAGGTGTAGCGCACTAATGCGGACCAAAGCAACAGACGGTGTAGAAACATTTCAGAATTGAAATGACCGTACATTCTACTTACGTGGAGTATCCTTTGTGACATCCACAGCTCGACGAGAAGTCGCCTATTTCTTTGCTGGAATGTTGGAATCTGAAAAACAATCATGATTAGTCAATATGCATTCCTCATGTTCTGCATGTTTGGATATGTTGGTTAGCATATGTGCAATTTCCTAAAGATGATAAATTCAAGCACAAAAGCTATACACAATCCAACGTCAGACATCGTCCATGTGCTGATATCTATCTCTCGGAGGCTTAGTTCCTTTAGTAATTATTTGTCAATGCTGCGAGCTTGTAGCGAGCTAGAGAATGTCAAAATTTCTCATCAGCGTTTTAGTACTTTTGTCTATCGACCTATATGCACTATTGATTGGAAATTCTGAGTTGTAAAAGGGGGTTCACATCCCAACCTACAATGAAACAAGGTTGTGGCAAGCCAGCGCAACACGGGACTCCTCTATCTTAGGAAGATAGAGTATATGGCAGCCAAGGGGAGAGTAATCAACAGGGTTGTCCATCAAGAGAATGTAGTTCTCTTACCTAGTTGGGATTGAGGACCATAAGCAGTCTTGGCATGAGTAAATAGTCCTGGCTCTCGTCTTGTGTGGCTTTGAGCAAAATTTTTGATGCAAGGATTCTGTAATATCCATGCACGCAAGGGATGTAAGCATCACGCAGGGCTTTCAATCACAAAAAGTCCTGCAATTATGAGAATTCAAAGTTATGCCTAAGGCTTCAAAAGCATTACTTTTACTGCAAGGGATTTTGTAATATCCACGCCGCACGGTGAAGAGTCTCTGCAATGAGATAGAACTAAGACCTCTGCTAGCTCCACAACTTTGAGCCTCATATTTTTATTAGAGTTAGGAAGCTCAATCTGAGATTGGATCGAAGGCTTTTAGAACTACGTAGACTGTATGCACGGCTAGATGCACGAGTATATGTATGCAGCAATAGGCCTCCCATACCCAAAAAGCAAACTATGATTTTCATCATTATCAAAGAATGTGGCGGAGGCATGTTTTGTTGCCTATACAGACACCACGGCTGGTCGTTGCACTTCTTACTACTAATTCAATACAATTTCCACAATTAACGTGAAGTTATGTTTGACATGAGTGGCAGAAGGAGTATAACACTATTGTGGACGCAAAGAGATGGCCATGGTGTAGGTCTAGGCAACAGGGTCGGGCTGTCTTTTTTTGGCTTAGATTCATGACGTTGCTGTAGAGTTCCGAGCTGTTCTTACAAAAAAATCGACTAAACACTATTATGAATCAACGTAGGTTGTCTAGAAATTTCGTCTCTATTATGGAATCCTGGACAATTTTAGAACCGGCAGAGAGCTCGAAGATTTTGCCTTAGTATGTAGAGCTATGAAGTAACTATGAATGGACTTGAATATTGCGCACAATGTCCGTCGATGAACTCCAGATGGTTGATGAAAGAACGTTCATGGGTTGCAACAACGGCCAATGGCAACTAGAACTCGTCATATATCTGCAGCAAGCAAATGTTCAAGGTGGATATGCACAAGCGTTGATGATAGACAGAGGTGGTGTGCAGCGTAAGCGAGGAAGCAACTATGGAGATGTCTGACTCTCGCAAGCTGTTCTTCTATGACTCAAAGTCTCAAGAGGTCACACTCCTACCCACCCAAACGTTGCACATGATCATTAGTGCCCGAGAATTGCAGATCAAAATTAGAAGCAATTGTAGAAATTATAGCTAAAGAACTAGAGCATCTCTCATTGCAAGCCCATGTTCCGACTATAAAATTAAGTCCCTAGATCCTTCCATCGATTCCCAATTCGCTGAAGTTCATCAACAGTTTAAACAGACCGATCTATAGCCATAAGCTTCGTTGAACCTCTCAAAGACACAGAAAGCATAACGAAGGAGATTCATGGGCAGTGGCTCGATACAAGCTTCAGTATAAGCAGGAGCAAACCTGATGGTGACGGCACGTGAACATTCGAAAGCCAATACGTGAGGGTCTCTTCACAAACCAATAGCTTTCATAAAGCAATCTACGTTGTTTTTGGCTTACGTTCGTCCATTTCGCCTATATTTAAAGGTTTTGCCTTGGCTTTTTACGCAGTTGGCTTTTTATGCAGCTTTTCAAAAGCTTTCAAAGCTTTTGGGCTTTCAGAATTTAAAAAATCTAAGGGTATATATTGTGCCATGTGGAAGCACAGGATTTCAGAATTTGAAAAAACGTCCTAGTGCTGGCCAAGTAATGATGCAAGTTTCGGACGCTGAGATGACTCCTTGTTGGGTGAGAGCTCGTATCGCCTCCCTGATCGGAGGGCCAAGGCCTTTTTGGAAAAAACAACAAAATAAAAAACAATGAAGCGAGAGACAGTAATCCTGAAGCGTTGGTAATGCAGATTCTTTTAGTATAACCCTACCTTCCATTGGATTGAATTTTTCAAGTCCATCTGCTCCCATCCGCTCTAGTCCCGCCACCTCTTTTTGACACACTGGTATCTGGCGTGGTTCAGATAGAGGACTTTGTACTTCGGATTGCTCAACAATTTCTGCAGTGGACACAAACAGAGACAAAAATAAAGTGTACGGTTGATTTTTGTTTGGAAATATTAAAGCGAATTAGAGGAGAGAGCGTGTAGAGGAAGGCAGCAAGGGGAAAAGAGCTGAAATTTTCAACGCGGGTAGAGAGGAGAGAAAGATGGGGGTGGAAATACTAAGGTGAATGAGAGCAGAGAGTGTGGCAACTTGAGACTGGAGTTTAGAGCAGTTTTGAGGGGTCGGCCATTGGACTAGAAGGCAGCAACGGGGTGAGTCTTCTCTGTCCTCAAAACACTCTTTCTTTCCGCCTAGCAGACTGTTTTTTGCCGGAGCAATATGAAGATACAAAGGGATGTGGGGGATTGTTCGAGAAGCCTAAACGTGCAAAGAGCTCTATCTATCCCGCGAGGATGAATTTCAGGAGGACCTGAAGGATTCGGAGGAGGCACAGTCAGCATTGTGCCGCACGATCAGAAAGGGGGTCTGCCCGCCAATAGTCTAGAAGCTGACCATTGGATTTAAGAAGTGGTCGAAATTGGAGGATCTTTGCGCACGATGCCAGGTCTCACTTTGCAGGGTAGCAAAGAAGCATTGGAGCAACTATTGAAATGCGATTATTTGCAAGACAAGAGAGAGGGTTGGGGGGTTGACGACAGAGACACTAAATCTTTTACCTCAATGATCCGACAGTGCTTTCCCTCTGCCAAGGTTCCCAGATTCTGCCATGTTCATCATTCCTGCACAGAGCCATCATAAACGTAAGTTCGTGCAAAAGAAGTCAGAATTTTGAATGGAAATTTGAAAGGAAATTGGAAAAACATCGGACCTCATTCGAATTCCCCACTACTGGTGTCCATCGAAGCTTTTTACGCAGTTGGCTTTTTACGCAGCTTTTCAAAAGCTTTCAAAGCTTTTGGGCTTTCAGAATTTAAAAAATCTAAGGGTGTATATTGTGCCATGTGGAAGCACAGGATTTCAGAATTTGAAAAAACGTCCTAGTGCTGGCCAAGTAAAAAAAAAGGTGTGACATTCTACATTTGGATCTAAGTATATTTATTGGTGTGACCACCGAATGATTTACACAAACTTACAACTACCTTCCAGGTAGGCCTTTTGAATGTAATTCATCTTGTTATTCTTTCTATCTCTCTCTCTCTCTCTCTCTCTCTCTCTCTCGCACTTGCTCTCTTCACAACTATCGATCTAGAAAAGGTAGCGCTCTCGAGCACTTCATGTCCATAATTTAAAGCTATGTAATTACAATGTTAAGATGTCTGTACTAACTGTCCAACACTGGGTTGAGATTAAGAGCACATGCAATCCAACTGGTTCAATGTTGGAAAACGTGGGATCTGTATTAGTCATGTTGCGAGGCTCTTTAGCCTCAAAACTAAGATTGTGCGAGGCACTGGTGGGAACTGCTTAGATTTTCCATCCGTTGGAATACAGTCATGAAATGTACAGATTTATCGGCGTGGGCTATTCTGGGGTTACTCTATATAGGGATGGGAGGCGACACTTAGATGCATGTAAAGGACGTTTCAGCCAGCTTCGTCGAGGGCACTCTGTATTTGAACAACTTAATGTTTGCAAGGATGGAAAACCTGGGACTGAGAGCCCATTGGACTTAATGAATGAGCTTCAGCAGCGGAAGCCATTATATGAGAGACTTGATGAAAAGCAAATCAATGTTGGAAAGTGGTCCTGTAAGCAGATATTGAATGAACTGGATCAACCTGCCTTTCAGGCAGATATTGCAACCTATGCTTTTCTCTTGCGATCGTGTGGTAATGCACATGCTCTCTTGGATGGCAAACGCGTCCACGACCACATCCTTAAAAGTGGCCTCGAACAGAACCTGTATTTACAGAACCTCCTTGTCCAGATGTACGGCAATTGTGGAGCTGTGGAGGTGGCACGTAGATTATTTGCCAAGATGCAGCAACGAGATCAATTTTCATGGAATTTTATGATAAGAGCATATGCTCACAATGGTCATGATAAAGAAGCCCTTCAACTATTTCAGCAATTGCTGTGGGAAGGAATCATGCCGGACCAGCATATATTCGTTAGTATTCTCTCAATATATACAAACCTAAAGGCCCTCCCTGAAGGCAAGCAGCTCCACAGTTGCATTGCAACGAGTGGGTTTGAGTCAGATGTCATTGTAGGGACCGCTCTTATGAACATGTATGCGAAGTGCGGGAGCCTGACTCATGCACGGGAGGTTTTTGACAAAATGTCCAGACAAGATGCTGTCTCATGGAATGCAATGATGGCTGCATACACCCAGAATGGCAAGGGCAAGGATGGCTTGCAACTCTTTGAACAGATTCAACAGGAAGGTGCAGTGCCAAGCAAGGTCACCTTTGTCATCATCCTGGATGCCTGTGCTAGTGAAATAGCCCTAGCAAATGGCAAGCGCATGCATGCTCGGATTGTGGGCAACGGACTGGAATCAGACGTAATTGTGGGGACAGCCCTTGTTAACATGTATGGCAAATGCACCAGCATGGAGGGTGCCTGGACCACGTTTGACAATATGATAGAGCAGGATGGGATATCGCAGAATGCCATTATTGCAGCATATGCTCAGCAAGGACGAATCAAAGAGGCCCTACGGCTCTTTGAACAGATGCTACAGGAAGGGATAGTACCAGACAACTACAGATTTGTCAGCATGATTTCTGCATGTGCAAGCAAAGGTGCCTTGGCCGAAGGTGAGGTGATGCATGCCTACATTGCTGGAACTGGAATGGAATTAGAGGTTGTTGTGGGGACTGCTCTTATCACCATGTATGGTAAGTGTGGCACGCCAGATGTTGCGAGGCAATTGTTTGATAAAATGCCCATGCATGACGTTGTGTCTTGGACTGCCATGATTGCAGCATATACTCAGAATGGGAAAGGCAAGGATGCTCTCCAACTGTTTAACCAAATGAAGCGCAAGGGCATAAAGCCAAACAAAGTCACATTTGCTACCATCTTGGATGCATGTGGCAGCCAGGCTGCTCTAGCTGAAGGCAAGAGGATACACGCTGATATCTTGGGAAGTAAAATGGAGTTAGATGTTTTTGTAGGAACGGCTCTTGTCAATATGTATGGCAAGTGTGGCTGCCCCAAGAAAGCTCGAAGGGTCTTTGGCAAAATGCCTGATAAAGATATTGTTGCATGGAATGCAATGATTGGGGTCTATGCGCACAATGAGGAAGGTAGGTGCGCTGTGCAACTGTTTAAGCAAATGCAGGAGGAAGTTGTTATGCCAAACAAGGTAAGCTTTATCAGTCATCTCAATGTATGTACTATTCTCTTAGATCTTGCTGAAGGCAAACGGATGCATGCTCTGATTCGGGGGAGTGGATTGGAGTCTGATATTGTTGTGGGAACAGCTCTCGTTAACCTATATGGAAAGTGTGGCTGCTTGGAGGATGCAAGGAGGATTTTTGATATAATCCCTAAGAGGGATACTGTCTCTTGGACTGCAATCATTGCAGCATATGCCCATCATGGGCAGAGCAAGGAAGCCTTCCAACTTTTTGATGAAATGCAAAGGTTGGGAATGGTGCCAGACAAAGTCACCTGTATTAGTGTTCTGTCTGCATGTGCCAGTAAGACAGCTTTGGATGCAGGCAGGCAAATGCATTCTCGTATCGCCATTTGCGGACTTGAGTCAAATGTTGCTGTGGGCAATGGACTCATAAACATGTATGGCAAATGTGGCAGCATGGAAGATGCAAAGAGGATGTTTGAGAAAATGCCAGTACGAGATAGAGACACCTTTGTGAGCATACTGTCTGCTTGTGCCAGCCAAGTAGACCTAGCTGAGGGTAGGCTAATGCATGAATGTGTCATCGAGCGTGGGCTTGAGGTAGAGGTTGTAGTAGGGAACGCCCTTGTCAACATGTACAGTAAATGTGGCAGCTTGCATGAGGCCCAGACGGTGTTCGACATGATGCCTGAGCGGGATATGGTGACATGGACTATTATGATTGCATCGCATGCTCAGCATGGAGAGGGTGTGTGTGCCCTTCAACTCTTTGACCAAATGCAGATGAAAGGATTGGCTCCAAACGAGGTCACGCTTATGAATTTACTTAGTGCATGTAGCCACACAGGTATGGTTGATGAAGGGTTTCAATGCCTTGGTTACATGGATCAAAGTCATTATATTATGCCAACTGTGGATCATTATAACTGTATAATTGACCTACTTGGGAGGGCAGGAAGACTGGGTGAGGCAGAGGGCCTAATCAATAACATGCCATTTCGACCTGGTGTTATAACATGGACAAGCCTGCTTGGTGCCTGCAGACACCATGTAGACGTGGAGCGAGGAGAACGTGCTGCTGAGCACATGTTTCAACTGGAACCAGATAATTCTGCACCATTTATAACACTATCAAACATTTATACTGCTGCTGGAAGGGTTGATGATGCAGCCGTTATCATGAGCAGACTGAGGGACAAGGGTCTGCAAAGGCAGTTAAGCTGCAGCTGAGTGGAGACTAGGGGAGTGCATTAACAATCTACGGTCATTGTCATATTATATATGGAGCAAGGACAACTGAAGAGAGAGATCGGCAATTTATACCACCATTTCTTATCTAACTGCCCTCTGATAGGGAGATGATATAGCAAAGCTTTCAAGCAGACTGAGGGAAAAGGTCACGTGCCTGATTGCTAAAACATCCTTTCTTGCCTGTATGGGACATAAATCTATGAGAATGTGCTGTCAAGCATGTATGGAATGATATAATATTGGCATGTATACCACTGCCAATGTGCATATTGCTGCTAGCCGCAGAAAAGCTTCTCAACTGACTGCGGAATATGGGTCTGCCCAATGTCAAGCAGCAGCTGAATTCATGTGAGAGGGGTGTTTCTGCGATTTGTTTAAGATGAATGGTCACCCAATGAAAGAAGATATAAGCAAAAGGAGGCTTTTGGAGCAGATGTTGCAATCCGTTTACAGAAATTTTGCAATGACCTGCTGCAATCTGTTTCTGGAGAACACGTAAGTGCCACTATGAGAAGCTGGCCATTTCTTTTCAAGTTCTCAGCACCCATGAAGATGCTGGAGTAGATGATGGTTCATTGTCCCACCTGTAAGGCCCCAAATGAGGAGAGCAGAGGGACATGAAGCCTGCATAGGATTGGGGGAGCATGAGAGGCTGCCATGTGTCATTAGATATGGATGCCACATGGGCAGATCTAGGTGGAAGTGCTTACCCACATGGGCTGCCATGTGGTCAGCAAAAAGGCTGGCATATGTGGAGATAGGCTGTTAGGTCCACCTGTAGATGAAGCTATGATCATGGCTGCCACGTGGGTGGTGGAAGGACTGCCACGTGGGCAGCAAACAGAGGTTGGAAAGGCTGGAAGACCTGCTGAATAAGTGCTGCAGCATGAGGCCTCACAGGCAGAGGAAGAAGCTGCAGATGGTGGCATGGAGGGCAAAGGCTGGGGCAGATTGTGTGGCCAGAAAAAGGTCCAACCAATGGGATGCTGTGGGGCATAAGAGTGTAAGCCCTACTCATAACGTAACCCAATGCAGCGGAATACAATCAATCTCTGACTGATCTCTCACACTGTTGGTGCACACCCTGAATCCACACTCAGAAATCTGAAGTGGAAGCATGAGAGGCTGCATAGGATTGGGGGAGCATGAGAGGTTGCCGTGTGTCATTAGATATGGATGCAACATGGGCAGATCTAGGTGGAAGTGCTTACCCACATGGGCTGCCATGTGGTCAGCAAAAAGGCTGGCATATGTGGAGATTGGTTGTCAGTTCCACCTGTAGATGAAGCTATGGTGGTGGAAGGACTGCCACGTGGGCAGCAAACAGAGGTTGGAAAGGCTGGAAGACCTGCTGAAGAAGTGCTGCAGCATGAGGCCACACAGGCAGAGGAAGAAGCTGCAGATGGTGGCATGGAGGGCAAGGGCTGGGGCAGATTGTGTGGCCAGAAAAAGGTCCAACCAATGGGATGCTGTGGGGCAGCCCTACTCACAACGTAACCCAATGCAGCGGAATACAATCAATCTCTGACTGATCTCTCACACTGTTGGTGCACACCCTGAATCCACACTCAGAAATCTGAATCGGAAGGTAGTGAAGCAGAACTCAGAATAAATTCGTCCACAGGTGTGGGGAAAGATGCTCAGAGAAGAGCCGCAAACATCCAGCAACGTGCTGGGGAAACCTTCAGTCAGGACAGACTGAAATGCTGAGAACGGTAGGGAGCTACAAAGCTCACACTCCTGTTCCTGTGATTCCTACAATGAGGCTTCAGTGGGATGGGAAGGAGTGTGACAATGTCTCCTATTTTTAGGGGGTGGGGGGGGGGGGGGGGGCTGGATCCCCCCCTCCCCTTCTTTTCAGGTCCAAGTGATCTCAATCGACCAGGGTTTGAAACCCACCCTAATGCAAGTTGACCAGGTTCGTGACAGACTCGCATGGTCTGTGCACCTGCCGACCTGCCTTCAGCTTCCTGCAAGGCCTATAAGTAGGCCTTGGCCCTATAGCATATACTTGCAAGAGCTTAGATCTAGATTGGCTAACTATACTGAATTATTTGACAATGGATGGACAACAAGAACATGTCATAGTGAAGACTTGGTACAAGGTCAATTGAACACTTCAGATGTGACATTTTGGTAAGCAGGTCTAATAATTCTTGTTTGTATAAAAAATTCTAATGTTACAATATAGTATGTATTGACAGATTCCAATGTTTGTAGCTTAGATCTAGACTGGCTAACTATACTGAATTATTCGACAATGGATGGACAACAAGAACATGTCATAGTGAAGACTTGGTACAAGGTCAATTGAACACTTCAGATGTGACATTTTGGTAAGCAGGTCTAATAATTCTTGTTTGTATAAAAAATTCTAATGTTACAAGATAGTATGTATTGACAGATTCCAATGTTTGTAGATTTTTCATTGGAAGGTAAAATATTTTCATGTCTTTCACATATAGAAGGTTTATATGGAAAAGTCTGCAATGGGAAGCAATGGATGATGATATATGTGATGGGAATCAGAGTCCCTCCCCAAGACTACTATTTTAGACTTGACAATCACAAAGTTAGATATTGGGATGAGACAAATATCCTTTGTAAGAATTGTTGTCCCCCACATACTTTTGAAATAATAGAAACATGATGGCAAGGGCTCATATTTTTTATTCCAGCGATTTGAGATCAAGTGCTTGGATTCTCAAGGGACTTGGCCTTGAGGCATTGTTAGATGTATGAATAGAACAAATAATACAAAGTAATGTTTCATTAATTGTGTTAAATCATTCAAAACTCTGAATTTATGGCTCTCTATGGTGTCAAGGGACAATTCTATAAATCTTTGTAATTTTCAATCTATGCAGATGTTTGTAATTTTAAATCTATGTGGAGTGGAGAGAAGCAGAGGGAGATAGAAAGAGAGGGAGAGGCAAAGGGAGAGGGAGAAGTAGAGGGAGGGGAGAGCGAGAGGGAGAGGGAGACAGAGAGAGAGAGGGAGAGGGAGTGCAAAAACCCGCTGCAAGCCTGCAGCACTGCCAAGGACTCACTGCTATTTCTGCAGCTCCTCCCTACCTGGCACAGCCCTAATAGTGGGCATACACCAGCCTCTACAACCCAGATCTACCCAGGTCTACTGCACCCAAGTTGTCCTCATATGGGGCTCACAGGTGGGGTCAGTGACCTTTTTTAACATATATAAACCAGCATCAGTCAGCAATCTAGGGCAAAGCTGTAGGATCGGCTGACTCCCAGACTGATCAGCCATTTACAGTCTGGATCGTCTATTAGGTTGTCCTGATAAGAGGGGGGCAGAACAGGCCCTCTCCTATGTAAAGAACCCAGTGAAAGTTGTCACTAACATTTGTAGAAAGCTATAGAAGCTCACCGAGGAGCACACAGCTAAGAGTGAGTGTTAGGCAGGGAAGAGGAGCAGAGCTTGAGCTCAACACTGAGCTTCCAGGGCTGCAACTTGGCTGCATGTGACTGGACTCTGAGGCAGCATCTTTTTGTATGGTTTTGGCCCATTTTGGAACAATATACTTTGAGAATCAGTTCATTACTGCTATCTACAATCTCAGATCTGAGTGTATGCGAGTTTATTCTTGTGCACCATGTCAATTTGAAGTTGGATCTCCATCAGTGTTCCCCTTTGTCTCGAACAAAGAATCCTTCACCACTGCAATAGGTCTTACCCCAGCAACGCATCTTGCCTTGTGCTACTAGAAGGCTGGAAAGGTTGGAACAATCTAAGTGACAGCTTCTAAATATGCTTCCTTTTGATCACTAGTCCTCTCACTCTTCCATTGAGGACATTCCCACCAATAGTGATGTGTCTAGCCATAATGATTACCTTTACATGAAGCCTTTAGGGCTTCTCTTTCCTCAGCTGCTGCTGCTGCCATCTCTTTCTCCCCTTCTACTTAGCTGCCAAAGCTTCTGAGTGATTGTGCTTGAAAGGATCCAGAAATCTATCCTTCTGGTTGAGCACCATGGGTACTAGTTTACCGAAGCTCTTGCTCCCGCATCGATCAAGACTTCATGGGATCCAACAACCTCATTTGAACTTCAAAAGAGACCATCTTCATGGGAGAGGTTCCATCGTGCAAGGACACTAAATGCTTCCAGATACTTTTGGCCACCATCATGTGCTTTATATGATTAATCACTTGAGGAGTACAATTTATGAATGAACTTGCCCTTGCTTTGACTTGGTCCCTGAGCTGAGACACGGTCTCTACTTCCTCCTACTATAGGATCCCTAGATTTTCTGCAAGAGGATCATACCTCTCAACCCCCACCAATATGAAGTCTGGTAAATCATACGATTGCAGGACGACCTCCATCATGATCCACCACACACTGTCATTGAGTCCATCCGTAGATGGACCAAGGGGAAGGTAGGTAATACGAGACTTTTTACCTTGCTATCCACCAACTCAGCTAGAGTAGCCATATCGAAGTGAAGAGAGAGTTGAACTAAGACGAGAGGGTGGATCGGAAGGGAGGTAGAGAAGGGGATTGATAAAGAAAGAGAGGAGAGGGCCAGAGAAGATGATGAAGAGGCTTGGGGCCTAGGTAACTCCAGACCTTCCCTATCCCGGCCTTGAAAACACTTCCTTTCGAATATGAAAAAACCCTTCGAAGTCACCACACCTTCCTTGACACCCAATCTCTACACACCTCCACACACTCCTCTTTTGACACCTCCAAACAATGGCTCTAATCTCCACATGGTTTCTTGTCTCCAAGCTCCCTCCACATCTTGGGTCTCTAGCCTACCGTTGGCTTTGATACCATGTGAGAAGTGCACCGAAAACTCAATAAAAAAGAAGAGAGAAAACCAAACCACACAAATTGAACTGAAAGGAGAGAGAGAGAGAAAATTGAATGGAAAAGGAGAGAGCAAACCAAACGACACAAACTGTAATGAAAGGAGAGAGAAAAAGGAGAGACTGCAAGCGATCTAAAGAAAACCCCTTTGAAATGCTGGGGACAACCTCCACTGTGAGATGTAAAACAACAAGTGAGGGGGTCCTATAAATATGCACTTCACCCCCCCAGTTGGATGGTGCAGTAGGCTAGCCAAACATCCTAAATGGGACAAACGTAGAGGGTCGACTCTTTCTCTATATGGGCTGCCTTGATCTACACCAGAAGGGGTTGACACATAGCCATAAAAGGGGCTTCCCTCTTTGCCATATGGGGGCTGCATATCCAACCTAGGTGGCCGAGAAGTAGGTCATCCCATTTCAGCCAAAGCCTGGTAACTTGACCAGCAGGTTGGGTATACTACTCCACAGGGTGGCCTGATTGGCCCCCTCCATAAGCCTGCCTAGGATACCTCGAAAGAGCAACCATCGGGGCACCAAGAAATCCATAAAGAGGCCTTGAACTAGCACCCCTCATGGGAATATCTACCTGCAATGCGCCTCAAGTGGGCTGCTAAGCAAGTGGTACATAGGTCCTAGACGAACCTTGATCTACCCCGCACCCCCCAGGCACATACAAAAGGCCCTAGCTTAGCATAGAAAGAGCGAGAAGTGCCTCAAAGGTGGAAGATACACATGCCTAGGTAGGCTCCCAAACCTACTCTATACTATCCTCACAAGGGGGCAAGCACAACCACGACTAAGGCCCTCACTCTCTACCCTAATGACGGTATATCCAGGGATGCTTTCCTCCAACAAACGAATATGCAAGCATACTTGGATGCATTAGAAGAATTTTTCAGACACTCGGGCATGTAGGTCAACATATCCAAGACCAAAGTGTTGGTAATCAGCACTTGAAATAAACATATGAAATTCATATATGAAGTGGAGCCTTTGGACAGAGTCACTACACGCACGTACCTAGGGCTAGAATGTAGTGTAGGAAGGCACACCCATGGAGCTGAAAGGTCCTATACACCATGCTTGTGCAAACAATGATCCTCTATGGATGGGTTCCTGGGATCTCTAGAGCTTATTGGAGAACAATAAAACATAAAATAAACACTTTCTCATAGGAGAACTAGGGATCAAGTACAAACACCCTATCCCATTGGATGAGATTGTATGATACCTCTCAGAGGGAAAGAATATGCCAATACCTCAAGAAGGATGAGAAGATGGATGAAAGAAGAATATCACACAAACCAATGGAAGTTACAAAGACCAATGGATGGCACAAAAAGGGGGGGGGGGGGGGAATGGATGGAATTGTGGCATAAAGGCTGTTGATATCCCCAAAAATATGGGAGAAATCAAAATTTTGGTAACGTATAAGATCATCATATATTCCTATCGTGTCACGCATTAGGGGAAAAACTAGCAATAGCACTGACAATCTAAAAACCCTTTGAGAGCAACCAATCAAAAAGTTGGGGGCTTACCTAAAGGAAGGCTTGGAAAACCACAAAAATTCATTGGAGTAGCACACAAGTTAGCTAAACAAATACTCACAATGAAATTTTGTAAATCTTTCTTTTCAATTCTTTGGATGTAAAAGGAACCACTATTAATAAATGATGGTTATCAGTCCCATAGAACTTGAAGGGTCTCAAACAAACTTTAATACAATCATATCACATCAATCATCTCTCTCTCTCTCTCTCTCTCTCTCTCTCTCTCTCATAATCAATGATGTAGGGGTCAAAAAAGGATGTCCTTTATCCCCAACTCTCTTTGGTCTCTTCATAGATGAATTGGAAGATGAACTCTCTCTTCATAGATGAACTGGAAGATTGCATGATAGAAGATACCACAGAAGGATTCTAGGTGGTTATGCATTATTATTACTAATCTCCGCAGATGATGTGGTTTTCTTTGCTAAGGATGAGTGATATGTAAGTACACTTGGATGCTATAATTTCTACCAATACTGAAAAGTGCAGGTGAACATACCGAAAACCAAAGTCATCGTGATTGGGTTCAAAAATGAACAAACAAATTTTCACACTCGAAGGAGAGAATTCAAAAACAATGACTTCATACAAATCTTGTGCTATATTTTATAGACAATTACAAATGGAATGCATGTGGAATGTGAAAAATGTAAAGGGGAGAGGGATATGCTCACACACTGCTCCATGAAATATTCTCTTGCATTATGGGGAGGAGTCAATATTACACTTACATACTGTCTTCTTTTCATAATCCTCATTCTCAATGAGGTGCATAAGGTCCTTCACACGTATTCCTTAAAGATGCCATGCCACCTTCACAATATCTATCCATACATCAACAATTCTCCTTCTTAAGCGCAGCATGAGCTTGGACATAACATTGGCCTAAAGCCTCTCTAAAAAAACAAAACTTAGCTTTACCCAAAGACTTGGTAAAGATAGCAACAACTTGGGCATCTGTCCTAGCGTATCTCATGTCAATCTCTCCACTTATTACTATCTCCCTGATGTAGTGATAGTGCACCTCTATGTCCTTGCATGGTAAGTGGGATTCCTAGCTAGCATTATATTGCTTATATTGTCACATTATATCCCTATTGGTGGACCATCAATTAATACACCTAGATCATGAAGAAACAATCTCAGCCAAGTTTCTTCACATGTTGCTATGGTAACCCCTTGATACTCAAATTCCATGCTAGACAATGCAAAACTGGGTTGCTTTTTTCTACTCCAACTAATCACACCACTTCCAAGAGAGAATGCATACCTAGTAGTTGACCTATCATCAATGGTGCTAGTCCAATCTACATCTATATATCCATGCAAGCATATTCCTCCTTCCTTGGCATAGAACAAACCAACATTGATTGTGGATTTCACATATTTAAGTATCCTTCTCACTGCATCAAGGTGACTCTTCTAGGGCCTTTTTATAAATTGACTCACCACACCCAAAGAATAGCTCAAGTCCAGTCTAGTGATGGTGAGATATATTAGGCTTCCAACCATCTTCATGAACATAGTCACATCTTGCAAGTAGTGACCATCATCGACCATCTTCATGAACATAGTCACATCCTGCAAGTAGTGACCATCATCAACCATCTTAGTATTTTCAAGTGGAGTTTCAATTGGTTTGCATGATGTCATACCATACTTTTCTAGCATATCCAAAGCATATTGTCTTTATATCATCCAAATACCATAAGAAGTATCAATGACCTCAATGCCAAGAAAATACCTTAGCTGTCTTAAGTCTTTCATGTCAAACTCCCTTTCTTTATGGCTGTATACAGTTCATGCATCATAGTTGCCTGTGATATGATCAAGTCATCAACATATATGATTATGACCACCATTTTTTACTCCTCTTATTGCAGACAGGAAGTAATCAGCTTTGGATTGTTTGAAATTTAATCTTAGCAAGGTCTTACTTATCACATCATGCCCTAGGTTCTTGCTTCAATCCATATAAGTCTTTTCTTAGCTTGCACACATGCATTGGAAACTTAGGGTGTACATACACTCCAGCACTAGCATATATAGTTCCTCTCGTAAAAAACCATTGCAAAAGGCATTTTAAACATCCATCTACTATAACTTCCATCCATTCATGCATCATAGTTGGCTATGATGATCAAGTCATCAACATATATCATTATGATCACAACTTTTGTCTCCTCTTCTTACACAGACAAGGAGTAACGAGCTTTGGATTGTTTGAAATTTAATCTCAACAAGGTCTTGCTTATCTTGTCACACCATGCCCTAGGTTCTTGCTTCATCCCATAAAAGGTTTTTCCTCGGGGGATTCACTCTTCATTAAAGGGGGATGTCACTTGCGTGCATGAACTTCAAGAAAACCCCCTATTTAAGATCCCTATTTAATCTTATAAAATACCATCAAAATTCTGTTATGTCCCCCCCTTTTCTTAAATCTACGTTCTTTCTCAAGAATTTAGATTACACAATAAGCAAATTTAGATTACTTTCCCTATGACTAAACCAAACTTGTTCGGACTCGTTACCCAAGGTAGCCTATACTATGTCCCCCCCTCTTAAATATGTCATGGACCCCCTAACTTAAATTCAATATTGGGAAAAAATAAAAGGGCCTCCACCCCTAATGTATAAGCTTATGCCTCATTTCAAAAAACCCCCCTATTGTATACTCATGTGATATCATAAGTTTCCCCCTGTGAATCCCCCGGGGGCTTTTCTTAGCTTGCACACATGCATTGGAAAATTAGGGTGTACATACCCGTTCAGCTACAGTGTCTGCTTGTAATGAACAATTGAGAAAGGCACTTTTAACATTCATCTGCCATAACTTCCATCCAAACATACTAGCCAATGCAATCACCGTCCTTACGGTAGTCATCTTTGCTACTGGGCCAAAGGTGTCATCATAATCCAAACCATATGTTTGGGCATAACCCTTTTCTACTAACATTGCCTTATATCTTTCAACACTCCCATCCGATTTGCATTTAACTTCAAAAACCCATTTACAATCAATAGCTTTTTTCCCTTTAGGAAGCTTGACATGAGTCCATTTACTGTTTTTATCCAAGGCATTCATCTCCTCATCCATAGCATCCCTCCAACCTGAATTTTTGATAGCTTCTTCAAAACATGTTGCACTTTGCTTACCATATATGCATAGTGCATCCTCATATAACCAGTTTATGTCAACCTATCCACGGGGATGCCTTACCCTTTTCAATCTCCTCAAAGGGTTGTGAATTTGCCACTTGCTTTCTTGCATGTGGTGGCACATGCTTTGTGGCATGTTTGGTATCTTGAACTTTCACAAGCTGTGAACCACTCCCTTCATCAACACTTCCATTCTCAATGCTCTCATCCACCTCAATCTGTTTCTTTCCTTTGCCCACATGCATACTCCCCCTTAGTCTACCACTCCAAGGTTTCACACTATCAACACTTTGTTCTTATTGAGATGGACCTATCATATCCAAACTTACTGTAATTTTGGTTTCTCAAGCTTAGGCATGTATTCATCCTAAACCATAATTGGCTTGGGCTGATACCAAGGTGCATGCTAATTAAATCTAACACCTCGGCTTTCATATATTTGTCTTGTAGTGGGATCATAGCATTTATATCCCTTTCTCTCATATGGGTATCCCAAAAACACACATTTATAGCCCTTGGCTCCATCTTCTTCCTTACCTCATTTGGCACGTGGACATAACAAATGCAACCAAACACCTTCAAATATGTCATAGGTTGGCTTATACCCATAAAACTTCTCAAAGGATGTCATCCCATGTATGGCATCCATGAAAGTTCCATTCACTATATACACTGCCGTAGCACCGCTTTGGCCCAATATGTCAAGGGCATTCATCCAACATGGCTCTAGACATGTCTCCAATCACTCTATTTTCCTTTTTGCAATGGCATTTTGCTATGGGGTGTATCTATATTCTTTATGATGTGACTATACAAGAACTCATCAAACTCATAAGCTGTGTACTCTCCACCATTGTCCGTGTGAAAGCATTTTATTTGATACCCAAGCTTCTTCTCAACCATTCTTTTGTATTGGCTAAACACATCACTCTTTGCTTTCAAAAACTATACCCATATCATGCCGTTCAAATCATCAATAAAGGTAATATAATACCTTGCTCCTTTGGGGGTTACATTGTCCGTAGGACCCCAAATATCAAAGTGCACTATTTCCAAAGGATATTTGCTTACTCTCCCACTCTTTGAAAATGGCAACCTAGTTTGTTTGGCAATTTTGATGTGCTGGGCATACTCAATAAAGTTCTTGGATTAGCACACAATTTAGCTCAACAAATACTCACAACATAGAAAATATTTGTGAGATTTGTCTATCATTGGATGTTACTCACTACTATTTAGTTTAATAGTGGTCATTGGTCTCATGTATCTTGTAGGGACTCAAGGACTTTAATACCATCATATCATATTACCTCTCTCTTTCTCTCTCTCTGGATCAAAATATGGAATCTAGTGGGATGGACTCTAGACAAAGTCCTTTGCATCTTGTAACGCCAGCTTTAGGCCCCTTATTTCCTCAATATCCTCATCCATTATCTTTGATCCATAGTGGATATTTCCCTTCTATTGTAGTGTGGCTTGCCTTGAGCCTATTCATGCATTAAAATTCCCTACCAATATGATTGCACAGTTTTTAGAATACATGACTACATACATGAAGGGGTAAACCTCATGACATATTATTGTGTTTGTAGATGGGGATTTGCGGTGAGAAAAATAACATGCTGCCAAGACGATATTCCTATCATGGGCATCCATAGTCCATGTCATACTCCTTTCACATGCTACCACATCAGAAACACTATTTGACAGATCTAACCATACAAAAGCAGATGACAAATCATGTCAAAAAATGATAGTTGACTTTTTCAATCAAAAGAGTTGGCCAATGAGCAATTGTATTCCTATAAAACCCACTAATCCCCTCTCTTTTTGCATCTCTTGGTATAGAAAAAGTTTCTCCAGCTTACCTAGACCCACCTAGACTAGGCTGCAATGATAGCCTTCAAAGCAATAGGAGCATATTGTGCCTCAGTTCTAGCTCTTGGACCTATAGCATCAACTTTAACAATATTATGAGGTCCATCTTCATCCACAATTGCTTGTAGCTTGGACACTTGATGTTCTTAAGATTCCTTGTATTCTGCGTATTCCTCTTTGGGTAGGTCCAATTCCTCTTGGCTTTCCTCTAACTGCTTTTGTTGTTGTTTTGTTGCTGCATGTTGAGCTTTTGCCTGACTGCATCCCTTTCCTTTTGTAGATCCTAAATTTGTCTCGTCAAGTTGAGATGTACACTGTCCGGTTGATCCTGGAATGACTTATGTTCATTGCATATTCGACCTCCGAACTGGATACTTTGCCCAATGTACCAGTACCACAATGTACCAACTGTGGTACTTTGCTTCACCATGGTTGGAGTTACTGGATTTTCTGCCCCATGTGTCGATGCTGTGAGCATGACTGTCTCAATGTCCTCTTCACTGTCATTGTTCTGCTATGCGAGCTTGATGATAGGCATATATTGTGTTGTCAGTTTGGTCTTCTTGGCCTTCTTAACATCCGACGGTCCAACTAATAATTATGCTCCTCTAATAGGAGTATCCCACAGAGTGTCTACTACGGGCTTCCCATATATCATTAGATTTGCCTCCTCTATGTTGTAGTTTGCCTCTATCAATTGTTGTACTACTTTTGCTTTACCTTTGGGGTCATCCTGTGGGTCTTGACTAGCCTTGGTTCAGTCTTCCCGGTATTGCATGATAACCTACCAGGACGGTTTGTAGACTTGTTTGCAAAATCAAACAAGGTAGTAATAAAAGGAGCTACCTTGGAATGCTTGTTAGTGGTGATCAGGTCCTTCTTGGACATCTCAGTCATGAGTCTGGAGTGGAACACATTTGCCCAAGAAATCTTCATGCCCTTCTCAATAGCTCAGATGATTGCATAGCTCTCGCGACTCATGGTGTTTGTCTTTACAAGCAATTGAACTCATTCCAAGTACCATTCGAGTTGTTGTCGGGCGAGCAAGGTCTTAAACTTTGTTGACAAAGAAATAGTTCTTGGCCATTTCTGGAGGTCCGAATTCCTTTTGCAAGTCGGCTTCCACATTCTTTTCGTCTTCAAGAATTTTAGAATGTTAGAACCATGTTGTGTGATAGTCTCCAATCATATGTGCCTCAACAATCCATCTACATTATATCACGGGCTTTGCCTTTGGTCTTAACATAAACTTAACATTCTATATTCTCTTTTTTTTTAAAGCAAAAAAGTTGTAGATTGATATTATAACCAAAAATATTTTTAGAATGAAGTCCCTATCCCTAGCTACATCTAAAAAGAGTTGATGAGGAAGTACGAAAGGAAAAACTTAAGTATTACATCATCTCTTGTTGGATATATTCCAAATGGAGAAACTCATAGGAGTCACACACATTTTGTCTTGACTTTCTTATAGTTTAAGAGGTGTACTAGATTTCCTGCATTAGTAGGGCAACTGGAAAAAGAAGGGATTGGACTTGAACCATGATTTGACCTTCTTATGTGTTCCTCTATCCAATATCATGAGCATCAAATTATGATCAAAGAAATGGCCAAGGTTGAGGTCAATGGGTATAATTTCCTCCTTTCTCCTTCAAAAGTTACTGAAAAGAAATGGAAAGGGATGGGAAAGGGATGAAAAAGGGATGAGAAATGGAAAGTGATGGGAAATTTATAAGGGGGAGAAAGGAGGGGGTGAGAAAGGTATGAGAAAGAGGGAGTGATGGGATGGGAAAGAGAGGGCAATGGGAAATTTTGAAGGGGGAGAAAGAGATGAGAATGGATAAGAGATGGGGGAGAAAGGGATGGGATAAAATGGAAATTTTAGAATAAAAAGAAATAAAGAGGGGGGGGGGGAGGGGGGGGGAAGAGTGTAATTGAGGGATGGGAAGGAGAGGGAAATGGGAAATTTAGAAGGGGAGAAAGAAACAAGGGAGATGGGGGGGAAATGGAAACTTTAGAAGAGAGGGAGAAAGGAGGATAGGAGAAAGGGATGATAAATTATGAGGGGAGAAAAGGGCAAAAATGTAGGGGAGAAAGAGGGGGAAATGGAAAATTTAGACGGGGTATGGGGGGAAATGTGAAATTTAAAAGGGGTGGAAAAAAGAGGGGAGAGAGGGGGGCAAAGAGGGAAAAAAGGGATGTAAGGAGGAGGATAGGGGAAAATGGAAAATTAAAAAGGGGGAGAAAGCAGGGGAGAAAGGGGAAGGAAAGAGAGGGAAATGGGACAATAAAGAAGGAGGGGATAAAGAAGGAGAGGAGAAAGAGTAAAAGAGGGGAGAAAGAAGGAGAAATGAGGAGGAAAGAGGAAGGAAGAGGGGAGAGGAGGAAGAAAGAGAGAACAAAGAAGGAGGGTTTAAAAAGAGAATGAGAGAGAGAGAGAGAGTGTGTGTATTGCTGCCACTTGACCCTGCAATACTCAGCAAATTTTTGCACCCTGTCCGGCCCTATGACAAACTGGTCGACCAGTCTGTTACCCGATCTGGTTAATCTGCTGACTTGACACATGGCAGACCGACAGGACTGTTACCTGTTTGCTGCCCTGGTTGTTGCAGGCAATCCCTGCTGCAGCCACCTGCAAGGGCTATATAGTGGCCCTAGCAGCCCTGTTGGCTGCCTTTGTAAGGCTTCTATTGCCTGCACTTCAGCCCTCTTGCAGGCCCTATGCTGTCATATATGCTGCTCATATGCAGCCTACATGTTGGCCATGTGGCAGCCCTGCTACAACTCTCAGATCTGCCCTGTGGTGGCAGCCTCCCTTAGTCTTCCCATGTGGCATCTCTCTAACCCTTCTTTTGCTGCTGTCTACCTCCCCCATGTCCTCATTTGGGGGCTCACAAGTGGGGGGGCGACCCCTAAAATCTCAACATATATATGTGTATACATATGTATAGATACATACATACATATTCATATTCATATACATATACATCTGTGTGTATGTGCGCGCGTGCGCACGGTGGTGGCGCAAAAGATTGCAGCACATCTGGGTTTCCAAACTCCCTCTTCGACCGAAGTTCTTCTTGTGGCGAGTTATGGTTGGGATTCTTCCTTTTGGACAGATTTTAGGTCGTCATCATATTGCTCCTGCCACTTGTCAACGATGCCTGTCCACACGGGAGTCTATGCCTCATCTGTTTTGGCATTGCCTAGAGTCTTGTGATTTCTTGTTCTTGATTTCATCCGGTAAGGCAGGGATATGATCTTTTTTTCTATTTGTCGTTTTTGGGCTCTCTGGACCCTTTGGAAAGACCGTAATCATCGGGTCTTTGGTGATCCCTCCTTGGCGAAATATCACTTCTTCTGTGCCTCTCTATGACAATCATTTTATAATTGTCTGCATGCACGGGACACAGATTTTCCAGCCTTCTTGTCATATAATGACGTCTTGTGATGTTTGTAATCTTAAGTCCCTCTCTTTGGGATAGTTTTCTGTAATATAATGAAAAATGGACTTCACTAAAAAAAGAATGTGTGTGTGTGTGTTCAAAAGCTTTGTTGTTTCAACAGTCCAATATATTGCCTCTACCAAGTGATTTCTTTTACATAAAAAGAGAGTTTTTTCAAACGTTTTTGAAGAAAGCGCAAACAAAAAGATACTGATTAAAGCTTTGAAGGAAGTCCAACCACCTAGTTATTTTGTCAAGCAGAAGTGGAGAGGTATTCTAAACTTGCTCCACAAAAGGGTGAAAAGCACCAGCTTAGTCTGAAGTTTGATCGGAATCAAGACAGGAATTTGGAGACACAAAGTAACCAAGTGAATAGTTGAAAAGCAATTCGGCATAATTGGCAATTGGGTGCATACATGTAGTATCCTTCATTATTCATCTCTATGTCCTACACTTGAAATGTACAAATGTTTTTCACTCGTGAACATGCTCATACACCTAAATATTTTTCATTGCATTTGTTCCACTCTACTTTCTTTTATTGCATCACTGTGCAGAGTCTTTCGATATCGATAGGCACAAAACTCTAACAAAGGAAACAAGTTTAGTAAGAAAGCTTTTACATTTCAAAACTTTGATGAGAAGAAAGATGCATGCACTATTCTGTCCTGGATTTATAAGCTCAATGATTACTGTTTAGGGAGAGATCCTCTGAGAAAGACACAATCAAATGTGCTACTGGTCATTTGGTAGAGAGTGTCACTCCTTAGTGAAATATAACAAAACAGAGTTGAAGGCGAGTCGAAGACTATCAAACACCTAGAAATCTTATCAAGAGTTGATAAAGAAAGACTTTACTTGCAGAATTCAAGTCTATGGCTAGACAACAATGGGATGCCTTTAGACAATTTGAGAAAGAGATAGTCTCAGCATGTATTGCCCGATTTTAGCACACTTTATTGTAATTACAATCCTTAGAAAAAGAAGATCAAAAGAGAACATATCTAGCAAGATTGAAGTCAAAACTTAGGGCTGAGATTAATATGTTTAATCCGCACTCACGTAGCTTTGCCATTTCACTTGCCATGAATTGTGAGGGAAAAAACAGTATTCCAATAGATTTTATTATCGAAATGCCTACTATTATTACCGAAATGCCTACTACTATGAGTCAAGATGATATGATATGGACTAAAATAGACCGCTTTCTTTATCCCATGTGAAAAGATTCTATGACTCAGCAAACTACCTTTGTGTTCATCAAGCAGATCTTTGTGCATCATGTCTTGCCAAAGATTATATTGTCTGACTGAGATTCTAAATGTTGTAGTAACTTATGACTTGCATTCTTTGAGAATCTTGAGACTAAGTTATACTTTTCTTCAGCCTTCCATCTAAAATATAATGGACAAACTGGAGCAACAAATAGTACTGCTCATAGCATGAGGCCTCCCGGTCCATCTCTTCTTCAGCTCCAATTGATCTTCTAGATGAGGCCCTCAATACTCTACTCCAGCTGCTGACGGTCATACATTCCACTCCAATTGGGAGTCTAACCTAAAACACGTTCATCTCGTATAGTTTGCCTACAATATACCCCTCATATTAGCAACTAGAAGAGCATCATCTGAGAGAGTCTATGGGAAGGTTTTACCTTTACCTATCACTAGATTGACCCATTTGAGATAATCTATGGGAAGGTTCCACTATACCTATCACAAGATTGACCCTTCGAGATAATTCATGGAAAGGTTCTACCTATATCCATCATTAGGTTTGACCCATAGACTTGAGGCAGATAATGAATTTACCAACAACAACGAGAATATCTTCAAAAAGGTAAAAGAAGCCATTAGCCTTGCTCAAAAGAAATACATGGAGCAAGCAATAAGAAAATGAAAACATATGATCTTGAAAGAGGGTGCTTACGTTCTAGATTGAGAAAAGAAGGCTAAAAAATATGAGAAAATGGCCTGTTATCAAAGTGGCTCCATGATTTTGTGGCCATTTACAGTTTGTCCAAACAATTAATGATCTTGCTTATAGGTTTGAGCTACCCGATCATTGGAGAATCCACAATGCATTTCAATCAGTCTATTGAAACCATTCAGGGAACCTCTATCTGCACATCACACCTATGAAGAAGAAATACTTGAACTTGGTTGTATTGTGGATCATCAATTAATTACAACAAGAAAATCATCTAAGTGAGGATGCTCAGTGGATGCCTAAATGGTTCTTTCGGGCTTTACCAAACCTCATCAGTTTCTGTGATCAAGCACGCAACTGAAGTCAATTACAATCCAAGCAAGACAAATGTTCGGAAATTATATTTCTACATCACTTGCTTAGAATAGCATAGTCTTGTCGACTATGGGCTCCATGTCCTTCAATGAAAGATCTCAAATACTTTACATGAGGAAGAGTGAGCCACTCATCTTATTTTTTTGGGAGGTGGGGATTGTACTTAGTTGGTGTCACCATCCTCTTTGCTCTGCTTTTGTTTCTGTTCAATTTATCAAGTGCTGCTTTTCATTGTTCTTAGTGTAAAATGTTAGAATATGAAGCCAAAGTGAGTCAAAAATGTGTGTTCTAGTATGAGTTCTAGTCTAGTGTGTCCTATGGATGCCACCTGTCATATTGGGAGTTATTCCATGTGCATAGGTGTTCATATGTGTGTGTGTGCTCTTATATAAGAGCTGTACTTGTTTAGTGTCAAATCAATCAAGTATCAAGCTACAAGCTCTTTAGTCTACATGTGAGTACTTTCATTTTTGTTCATTGCTCTAGTCATTTCATTTCCATTTCATTATGTCTCCTTTTGAGTATCACTTCCTCTCTCCCTAGCCTATCCTCTCTCTCTCCCTCTCTCCACCATGTTCCTTCATTTGGTATCAGAGCCTCTCTTCCTACCTTCCCCTTCTTCTTGCTCTATCTAGAGGATGAGAGAAGCCCGCAAATGGAAGCTCCCCTCTCCTCTAAGGTAGAGCCTCCCTTCCCTTAGTCTCGCCATGGTTCCTCACGATCAAGTACTCCGGTGTCCTAGTGATTGCTCCTGGTTCTCGTTTGTGAGTTCAGCTCACTCCCGCATCAGTTCGTGGTTCTCCCTCAACATTGGCGGACATTCCTTGTCAGTTGGTC
The DNA here is from genome assembly GCF_047967505.1 of Dipteris shenzhenensis. Taxonomy (NCBI): domain Eukaryota; kingdom Viridiplantae; phylum Streptophyta; class Polypodiopsida; order Gleicheniales; family Dipteridaceae; genus Dipteris; species Dipteris shenzhenensis. Next base: position 53,262,376 of record NC_141602.1, on the reverse strand, counting down.
ACCAAAAACGTGTTTTGGAGCAGTCCAGCGACTGTTTTTTGACCTTTTGAGGTCCGATTTTGATGTTTTTTGACATTTCGGCATTGCCCAAACATAAACGACCTTGTCCCGCACCATTTCGAGAAAAAAAAAAACAATTTTTTTGTTCGTACAACTGTTCGTACATCCGTACGGACCTCTGCAAGTGGATGCACAACAGTGCCAAGAGTTCGTACAACTTGTCAGAAGGTGATTCCGAGCAGTTTTAGGCTACTTTTTGGCATTTTTTGCTCAGATTTGGACTCCCGTGACCTCCACCAGTGATTTGAGCTTCCCGAGCTTAGCCACAAGTCATTTCAACTATACCAACACTCCGGTATATTGACTTGAGGCTTCCGACAGCAGGGAATACTCTTTTCACACCTCGTTATCTCCGACATTGCGATATTGCAGTGTTTGATTGTCCCGAACAGTCAAATATCATTTCTCTGATCTCAATACACTTCGGTGACTACTTCAATTGGTGCACCATCTTTGCTACTCATTGCCTCTTCTGCACATTCGGTGACTCTCCGATCGGCACATTGAGAGTCATGACGTGATCTCCCTTGGTAGCTGCTCCTATGGCCTTTATTGACACATCATCATTCGAGGGCATCCTCGCCTAGTTCTTCACTGACATACCTCTTTGCATCAGGATGCGCACACTCTTGTGCGGTAGCTACTTCGGCCTCATGGGTTCTCTGCCCTTGCTATGCATAAAATGAATGAAATCTTTTACATTTTTTTATATATGTTTGAGTTAAAAGTTCTCTACCTTGAGTAGTCCCTCTAGAAAGAATGTTTGAGGAGTTAATAAAGGTCCTCTGCCTTGGATTGTCCTCCTAAAATGATGTATTTCTTTTATGGTGTGTGACTCCATGTTTCTAGTTAGTCCCTGGAGTCAAGAGGGGGATGTACTGTGGGAGCCATGTATTGGCATTGATAGGGTCTAGTTATCAGGCCTGGCATATGAGTTCTAGGATGTTGGTGCATTGGTCTCCTAGACCTCTGAGTTCTTGAAATCATTTGCAGTGCCAGAAAAGGGGCATACCGAAGAGCCGGAAGTGTATTTTCTTGGGCTACAGTGAAGAGGCGAAGGATTACCATCTCTATAACCCTATTACCAAGGAGTTGGGCAGGGCTTTGGATGCTGATCACATGTTCTGTGGAAACCCTGTGCCAGTCACTCCCTTGATAGGGAAGCTCCGTCTTCATGTACAGAGTTATGTGGATCAAGAAGACGACTTCATTTCTCCACTGAAACATCATGATGTAGTCTTAGGTATGCCTTGGTTTAACCACAAGGCAGTGAAGTTGACCCTTCCTGAAAGAGTGCTGGAGTTTGTACATAGGGGCAAAGTATATTGTGTGGTTGCTAGGAATAGAGGGGAAACTATTCCCATTGTATCAAACAGTTCTGTTGGAAAAGTAATAAAGTCTGTAGTTTTAGCTTACATGATTTTTGTAAAAGAGAGAGATGTGGAAATGCATGCTGAAATAAGTGAGGCAAATCAGAATAAATTTCAGTTCCTTGAAATTTTTAAAGATTGCTTTTTTGACGTTTTGCCAGGGGAGCTACCCCCTGAGAGACCTGAACTGAGAAATCTGAGGCTTATGAACTGTCCAAGCCTCATAAGGTGTGATGGTCTTCAATGCCTTTGTAGGACATCTGTTCAAAATGTAATTAGCACACATAATGGCATCCAATCGGCTGATCAGTTTGTGAGAGACCTCCACACAGCTTACAGCCAAGTCCGGACAGCAATTGAAAGGTCTCAAGAGAAGCATAAAAGAGCTGCAGATAAGCATAGGAGACAGCTAGATCTCAAGGAAGGGGATTGGGTACTTTTAAAGTTTGAGAAAGCTAGGCTCCATAAGTTTAAAGGCAAACAGAAAGTGTATGCAAAGTTATCTCCCAAGTACTATGGCCCTTTCAGTTACAGAAAGAATAAATGAGGTTGCATATAGGTTGGCATTGCCAGAGCATTGGAGGATTCACAATGCATTCCATGTGAGTCTTCCAGAGAATAAATATATATTTTTATATTTGTTATGTGTGCACATGTGTTCAGTGGGGATGCCCACCGTGACTAGAATTAATCCACAGTGTGTTATTTTCATTCAATGCGCTAACAATTGATGGGTGCCATGGTGTTGCGCTTTAATTAATTGTGCATGTACTAGGAAGAGTTATTTTCGTAAGTGCTACAAGAGCCTACCAAGAGTCTAGGAGGCGGTTTGCGTGACCAAGTGCTTCGAAGACTCCAGAGTTGCCCTTAGTGGCATGTAATTAGGAAAGTAAAGTAGAAATTGACAAGTGGCTTGTTGCCAAGAAGGGGAGCCTGAGAGCTCATGTAATTGAAATTCACGTTTGAATTTTGTATGTATCATGCATCCATGCATAATGAGCCTCTGAGCCATGCTAGATGAGCTTTCTACGTTATGCTCACTAGCCTCTGAGCCATGCTCACTTGCCTCTGAGATTGTGTGGGAGCCATGTCTAGTTCTAGACCGGCATGCACAGTTTTGATGACCGTCATTGTCATATTCTGATCTTGGTTCCATTCCAGTAGTCTCTCACCTTGCCTTCATGGGGGGGCGTTGGAATATGAAGCCAAAGTGAGTCAAAAATGTGTGTTCTAGTGTGTTCTAGTGTGAGTTCTAGTCTAGTGTATCCTATGGAAGCCACGTGTCATATTGGGAGTTATCCCATATGCATAGGTGTTCATATGTGTGTGTGTGCTCTTATATAAGAGCTATACTTGTCTAGTGTCAAATCAATCAAGTATCAAGCTACAAGCTCTTTGGTCTACATGTGAGTACTTTCATTGCTCTAGTCATTTCATTTCCATTTCATTATGTCTCCTTTTGAGTATCACTTTCTCTCTCCCTAGCCTATCCTCTCTCTCTCCCTCTCTCCACCATGTTCCTTCATAAAAGGGACATTGACATTGACTTTGGTATCCTCAGGGCTCTTATGCTATTTGACAGAGGATTATAGGACCCCCAAGCATTTCCTACATCCTCTTTCTTTCTGAGTGGGGAAGCAGTTGCATGGCTCACTCACGATAGAACACTTATTGCACTATGAAGAGCACCCAAAGGAGGCAGCTTGACAATGTCTATAAAGCATGGTCACTAAGATCAAAGATCTCTATAATCCTCAGCCTCAACTATGTCAGTTGCAAGTCAAGATGCAGTGAGTTGATTGAAGTCTTCTGACAAGGCCAATTGCAAGACTTCTTGTCTTGTGACATACCATAGCTCTAGAATCTGAGTGACCCGTACTCTTATAGGTATGCCATACTCTCATGTAACTTCCAGGTCATTAAGATGCTGTGCAACTTTGTTCTTCTGCATGGGATAAATAAACAATGTTCTAGGGTTATTACACAGATCAAGGGTTGATTGTTGTAAGCCTTAGAAAGAGGACAGCAGATGAATATAACAATTAGCAGGAAACATAGGGCATTATCAGGACTGCATCTGAGCAACCCAAAAATAATAAATGAGCAGTAAGAGCTGGCACAACAGCCACTGGCTGGCCTACAGATGGCAGACCAGGCTGATTAGACTACGGATCAGATTAAGATGCTGGCGTGCTGGCTGACCAAACCTAGCCAAGACGACTAGGCGGCCAGCTGAGTCCCTCCTAAGTCATCCAGTAATAAAAAATCCTGAAGTCCCAGGAATGGAAGAAACAGGCCCCTCTCTCAGGTGCAGTGGGATCTTGGCAAGTGGACATGGTCCGGCATCAGGCACATTCAAGAGCTCCACATTCCTCAGCCTAAACTATTTCAGTTGCAACATCAACATGCAGTCTATGAGATAATTGGGAATCTTCTGACGTGGGACATTGGAAGGCTTGTTGTCTTGTGACAGACCACAGCTCTTGGATCTGAGTGACAGTGCCCTTATGGATCTGCCGACCGCCCATATGATGTCTAGGTCATGAAGCTGTTGCGCAACTTTGTTCCTCCGCATGAGATAATATAAACATTTTCTAGGGTTATTATGGCCTACAGGTAAACATTGGCACACCACATGGCAAACCTGGGCTGGCTGACCAAACCTAGCCAACATGGTCTGTCTTTTTGACAAAAAATCACCCACCCTTGGCCATCTTACATTACCGATCCTTGAATGTCCTCTCCACGGCAAATGTCTTCTCGTCAGAGAGACAGACATGAAAGAGCTGTTTCAGCCCTTAGGGAAGCAGTAATGCTAGGAAACAATCCTTTGTAATTGCTGATACTGTAAAACGTTGCTACTGAGCAGAGATTCTAATAGAGCTCCAGCTCATAGAACTGCCATGAAACAATGCCAGAAGGTATCGTTCCAGTTTCAAGCTTTGCAATGTTATAATTTCTCGTCCTCATTTTTCCATACCGGAGTAGATTTCACAGAAAAGAGCAAAAGGATATGATGCCCGTAAGAATTGCAAAATAAGCTCACTTGTGAGATTATGGCCATGACAAAAAAGGACGTATCTGCAAGTCGTGTGTCTCAATACTCTAACCACTGCTGTATGCTGACCAGGGAGGATACTTGGAATCTAATGCTATCTTCCTTTTGCAATACTAAGTATTACTAACAAAGTTGGAATATCAGAATTCAGAAGACTGCTAGTAAATGTGTCATATGACTTCTCACCGAGTTTAGACGTGCAATGTGAAATGTGGCTTGTGTGACGATCAGCTTTACCCAACAACTTTGTAGTGACAAAGATTCCAATGCACGTAGAAAGAAAAGCAAAGGTTTTACCTCAATTACATATAGCTTAGTAACCGTGAACATGGAAATTATACGAGGGCAAATTACTATGTAGTACGCAGGAAGTTGACATGCAGACCACTGTAACTATGACCATACAAATTGATAGGCAGATCAATGTGCAAATTACAGAGAAAACGTGTGAAAGGATCGAGGAATCCACCGGTTGTATAGGAGCGCATCTTTCTCTGCAAGTCACTGGGCTCCAGAAAAATGCGTGTGCGAAATATGCAGTGCTGCGGTGAGTTAACCCGCGACAATCTCTATGACATGCAAATAACGATATGCCATATGCCATATTGGAAGAGGGAATCCGATGCATTCTGTGATCCTTGCAAAGCTGTATAGGGTGTAACGGCACCATTCGCGCGCAGAGTTTTCCACTCCTCAGCAAGCTAACCACAATGGGCTTGACTTACCATACGGATAAACAAAGGAACACATGCATTTCCTTCGCGATGCACTCTTAGATCGGTGACCTGCCACTTCTACTGGCATCCGAAATGCGGAGAAGGCCTTTTATGGAAGTAGATTTTACCACGAGGTGGCCTGGATGATAGCTGGCAGGAAGAAAAAACGAGGAAGCAAAACGCAGCGCGTGTCGCTGATATAAAGCAGAGCAGCGCTATTGCACGGCATAAAACTTACTCTTTTTCAGGCGTCAATGGCAGGGCTCTTCCAATATTTGGATGGGTTCTCTCGCTCCTGGCATCCTTGGTCAATCCATCGGCAGCAGAAAGTCTGTTATTCGAAGCAGATCCCGTCCTCCACCTGGACTGTTGAGCTCATCCGGGCTCAAAGTGCCGAAACACGGTCTACAAAGCTGGTCACCTTCCTCGGCAAAGGAGGTTCAGGCAAAACTATCACTGCTCTCCTAGCAGCTCAAGTATGAGCTTCATCGATGCTTTTTTGCTGATTTCCTACTGTAACTTTTCTGATCCTCTCGACGTTGGAATGATCGAAATTGCAAGAGCTGCTCGAAATACAAGGAATACTAGCAAGTGTGAAAGCCACATTGCTAGTGTGTGATAATGTTTTGACATTAATTAATGCAGTATTATGCAAGAACGGGCCTTTGCACCTGTCTGGTGCTCCAATCTCAAGAACCCACTGCCGATTTTCTGCTCGGCCAAAAGTTAGGAGGCTCTCCGACATCCTTTGTCGAGGGAGCTCTCGACATTGTTCGCCTTGAATCAACCAAGGTACTGAATCTATCTTTTCTGTTGACAACATGCAACCTGAAAATGCTACATCTTTCTTTTTTTTCCATTACTCCTATTTCCACTTCTTTTGAGTCCTATTTTACTATTTAATTACGTTTTGCAGCTGCTCCTGGAGCCACTTTCACAAATTAAAAAGGCTGATGCAAGGCTCAATTTCAGTCAAGGAGCTTTAGATGAGGTTTGTCTATATACACATATTGTAGGAAACCTTTCTTGTCCCCCCGATTGTGTTGATTTGCCAAGAGAATCTAAGGATTTTCTTAACAGAGGATCAGTGTGTCTGGATTCACAGGTAGTGGGTGAGGAGCTTAGTGTTCTTCCTGGTATGGATTCGCTTTTGGCGCTTGGAGCAATGGAACGCCTCATAGGATTTGCAGGGAGTCGCAAAGCCAACCAAATATATGATATTGTTGTGTATGACGGCTTGAGTTCTGAAGAAACCTTGCGACTTGTTGGAGCGGCTGAAAAGTTGAGGTATTTGGATCATATCAAATAATATGTCATCTCAAGAGTCAATCTATTGCCAATGTGATAAAACCTTGTCAACCAGCAAGCAAACATTGAAAAATTTATCGTTTGCCCATGGAGTAGTGATAACAAAAGACATCCTGAGAGAATCTGTTCAAGCGTACACTGATTTTTCAAAGTCATATAGATGGTACTTGCAGCGTGCAAGGAGCTTATCTGAGAAGACTGACACGGGTAGGGTCACGTCCCCATCAATCCTACGATTACTTGAAGCTTCTCTGATGCAAGAAAGCACTAGTGACTCTGCTGGAAGAAGTATTGCTGAACTATGGGATGGTGCTGACCGAGTTCTTGAGGTATATACTCCTTTACCCTGAAGCTCATCATGGATATCCTATTTGTCGTCAGGTCTATTTGTCAAAATGGAGTGTTTGACCAGTTATTTGGGTTCTCACAGAAAATTGCACAAACATTTGCAGACTCGAGAAGGTTTGCATGTTATCTTGTAATGGATCCAAGCAACCACCTGTCTGTCAGTGCGGCACTCCGGTATTGGGGTTGTGCTATGCAAGCTGGTGCACGTGTAGCTGGTTCTTTCTACAAAGAAGCACCTGCTGACGCTCTATATAGAGATTCATTTGACAAGCACTTTGCACCTCTAGCTGGAGCTTATCTGCCAGCCCTGCCTCTGAGTACAACTGTTGAGTGGGAAAAAGCTATTGCCAGGCTCAATGACAATGCCAAAGCTCTTTTTATGAAAGACAACTCCGACAATATTCCAGTACCTGTGGGGTACAACATGAAGGACCAAACAGTTTCGTTCTTTTTGCCAGGTTTTCAAAAATCAGAAATTCGGTTATCTCAGGTAATTCTTCATATGTGAGTTGCCTTTAAAATTGAAAATGTCCATGTGGTTATGGAGAGAGAGAGAGAGAGAGAGAGAGAGAGAGAGTCTATTAACGTCCACGGAAGACCAAAAGGTCTATGGGACAGCACAGAACCAACTAATACATCAGTTTAGGGAGGGCACATGGCAGCTCCCATAGAGTGCAAAAGCATCTCTGTTTATTCAGAATAGCTACATCTAATAAAGCATAAAAAACATGTAATCGGCCATATATCAGTTTAAGACTGAATTTGAATTCTTTGAATTCTTTGATAATTGCCATGGCTTCACGGTATACTGCCCATTTTCCATCCTTCCTTGCAGCTCTAACCTTGGCTAATTCAGTCGCTTTGTTCTTCAGTTGAGCTTGCGTGAGCTCCTCAACTATCCATACCTTCATCCCTTTCAGCTGAAAGTGATGATAGCATGTCCTTTGGAGTGTTTGATATTAGTTGCTACCTCTTCATCATCATCCTTCCGTTCAATGTTGGGCATGGCTGCTTCGACATGTGCTAAAGTTTCACTAAAAGAGTCCTCATCCTTATACCAGTTTTCTAGAAGTCCTATCCGAATCTTCAATGAGTTTTCACATATGGCTTCATGCTCCTTAATCTCTTCTTGAATGTCAGTTTTACTTGCCTTGGTCTCAACTTCCACACTTGCCTCCTCCTTGACTGTTTGTACTTCAGAGTGAATGAGGTCTTTAACTGAGGAGACTAGTTGAGGGGTGGGTAGGGAAGCCTTACATGCCTTCATAACTTCGTCTATGATTGCCTGCTTGCCAAGCCTGTCGAAAAACTAAGTTTAGCTGTCACAGCTGCCAATTGCATCTTTAAGTCATGAACCTCTTGCTGTTGATGACGTTAGTGGGGATGTCATAGTAGCTAGTCCCTGCTATGCGTGATGGAGTTTATGGTTTTCAATCTTATGAGTGACTATCGTGAGATTGAAACTGCACTATGTTGTGTTTTTAGAGGATGAGTTTGGGAATGTTCCTGGATTCATCTAGGTATATGCTTCTGCCGTATTAGCGGACATGCAAATTTCACCTTGTGAAGTTCTTGTCCAAGTTGCGGCCTGCTGGTATTGCGATAATTCTTTCTATCTTAAATGGTGTGTTGCCCTATCAGCTAGATTTAGATTTAGATGAGAGACTAAAATGAAATCGTTTAGACTTCAAGTTGTAGCTTGAATGAAGAGATTTGGACTACTTTTTGATTAGCCTTCTCCTTTAGTGCTAGCCTTCGTCATGGCTGAGTTTGTCCTTCACCTCCGGAGTGATGATAGAAACTCAGTACGAAGACTTTGTATAAATGGATGCTCAAGTATGTGTGGGTGTGTGGATTTGTATGTGTGAGAGCATACTTTTATACTATGGTCTACACCCACTGTTGGGCGCTGATGACGTCAGTGGGGATGTCATAGTAGCTAGTGACAAAATATGAAGAGGGGAGAGGAGAAGAGTGGAGATGAGGAGAGAGGGCACAGCTAGAGAGCACACCACAAATGACTAACTGTACACTAGATTTAGTTGAAAAAATAGAATATATACAAATCCTTTTAGGGTTAGGGTTAGGGGATCTAACCCTTTCCTTTATAGCACTCTATAAGGTTAGTGCTATGCACATATGATCACGTGATGGTGCTATGCACACATGATCACATGATGTTGAGCGTGAACTCTCAACACCTTTCCTCAAGATTAACATCATGAAGTAGGCCTTCCCTCAAGATGATGATTCTAGGGAATCGAAGAAGGACTGAGCATTACATTCCATCACACCCCTTTAATGGGAATGTCCTTCCTTTGCGTCAAACCAAGAGCTAGTCGGTGTTTCTCGAATAGCTCTTTACCGAGTGGTTTGGTAAAGATGTCTGCAACATTCTCTTTGCTATCACAATGCTGCAATGTGATGTCACCAAGTAACACTCTTTCTCTGATGAAGTGCTCTCTGACATCAATGTGCTTTGTCCTGGAGTGATATATTGGATTTTTGGCCAATGCTTGAGCCGATTGATTATCACAGTATATTGTTGTTGGCTTTGACTCATCAAAGTAATCTGTTTCTGACAATAGTCTTCTGAGCCATATAGCCTCACATGCACCTGTAGTGAGTGCTCTATATTCTGCTTCAGTCGAAGACAAAGAAACAGTTGGCTGTTTGTTTGACAACCATGATATAGCACCTTGACCAAGGAAAAATGCATATCCCTGTGTCGATCTCCTGGTCTCATGATCTCCAGCATAGTCACTGTCACAGTATCCATGCAACCGTGGATGACTTCCTCTGTATTCTATCCCAAACTGTCTTGTACCTCTGATGTATCTCAAGACTCTTTTGGCTGCATTCCAGTGAGATTGTTTTGGATTTGCCATAAACTGTGCTAGTGAGCTTACTGCATAACAAATATCTGGCCGTGTGATTGTCAGATATATAAGAGATCCAATGAGTTGCCTGTAGTATCTATCATTGACTGTAGGCTTTTCTGAATCTTTAGTAAGTTTCAAACTCTGTTCCATGGGAGTGGCTGCAATCTTGCAATCTGCCATATGAAACTTCTTCAGGAGACTGTCAACATATTTGAGCTGACTCATGAATGTGCTATCTGAATCTCTCCAGAACTCAATTCCAAGACAATAGTGCATAAGTCCAAGATCTTTCATGTCGAACTCTGCAGATAAGTCTTGTTTTAAATTTTTGATGAAGCTATCCTTGCTTCCTGTCACAATCAGATCATCTACGTACAAAAGTGCAATAGTAATATCTTCCCCTTGAACTTTGTAGTAGAGAGTATGATCTGCATTGGACTTCATGTATCCCAGATCAGCAAAATACTTGTTAATTCTGCTGTACCAACTTCTGGGTGCTTGCTTTAAGCCGTAGAGACTTTTCTTGAGATGGCAAACCTTGTTCTCCTTTCCTGGTTCAACATAACCTGCGGATTGTTGCATATAGACTTCCTCGTCTAGATAACCATTGAGAAATGCATTCTTGACATCGAGCTGATACACATTCCATTTACTGAGTGTTGCTAGTGATATCAAGAACCGTATGGAATCCATCTTTGCTACTGGAGCATAAGTCTCATCATAGTCTTGACCATATTGTTGTGCAAATCCTTTTGCAACTAATCTGGCTTTGTATCTCTGAATACTGCCATCTGGATTGTACTTCACTTTGTATACCCATTTGTTGGCTATGGCCTTCTTTCCTGGTGGAAGGTCGCATAATTCCCAAGTGTTATTTTTATACAAAGCATCCATTTCTTCATTCATAGCAGTTTGCCATTCTGGCTTGTCTACTGCGTCTTCGAAGTACACTGGCTCTTCTGTAGCCATGATGGTAGTCATAAGAGCATAGTTGGTGGTTTCCACCTGAATTGCTTTGCCTTTCTGAGCATATGTCAATCTGGCTGGTGGTCTGCTTTCCCTAGTAGACCGTCTGAGCTGCTGTGGCGCTGCTTGGGGTGTTGCTGGCAATTCTTACTCTTCTTCATCAACCTGTTCTGTAGATGACTGTGAAGTCGATGCTTCTATCTCCGGTGTAGGTGAGGTTTTCCATTTTGATTCCTCATCAAAGATTACATCTCTGGAGATAATGACTTTGTGGTTGATGAATCATACAATTTGTATGCTTTGCTTTCTTCACTGTAGCCAACCATGATGGCGTGACTTCGCATCCAATTTCCTGCGATGATCATCATGTATGTGGGCATATGCTATGCAACCAAATATGCGGAGATGCCCAATGTGTGGCTTGTGTCCAGTGAATGCTTCATAAGGAGTCATACCTTGTATCGGTTCGGTAGGAAGCCGATTAAGCAAGTAGTTAGCTGTAGCTATTGCTTCTGCCCAATACTGATTCGGAAGATGCTTTTCACTAAGCATTGCTCTAGCACTGTCTGCTAAAGTCCCATTCTTCCTTTCAGCTCTTGCATTTTGCTGAGGAGTATCTGCACATGTGAATTGTCTTCGAATGCCGTGATTTTTGCAAAAGTTCATGAATGCTGAAGACATGTATTCACCTCCTCTGTCTGATCTCATGACCTTGATCTTTCTGCCTGTTTGGTTTTCTACCATGGCTTTGAATTCTTGAAATCTGGAAAACACTTCAGATTTCTCTTTCAAAAAGTAGACCCAACAATATCTGCTGTAGTCGTCTATGAAGGTCAAGTAATAAAGTGAACCATTGATGCTGCGGATCTGGGCATAACCCCATACATCTGTATGAATCAAATCAAGAATACCTCGTGCACGAGAGGTACTTCTGACAAAGTTGGTTCGCTTTTGTTTGCCGAAGCAGCATGCTTCACAAACTTTTCCAAGAAACTGTAGCTTCGGAATCCCAATTGCCATATTCTGATTCCTTAGATCTAACAAGTACTTGAAGTTGACATGACCATATCTCTTGTGCCATTTTGCAGATAGTGGCATCTGTTGCATTTGAGCTGACATGGCATGCTTATCTGGTACTGTAGCTAGCATCCTGTATAAGCGTCCTTTCTTGACACCTTTTGCTACTAGCGGATTTGTCTCTGATAGTGCATTCATCACCGTCGAAGATGACTTTGTAGTTGTGTTCCGTCATTTGACCTACTGACAAAAGGTTCTTGCTGAGCTTCGGAACATAGAGCACATCTTTGAGTAATCCTTTTGTACCAGTGAAATTGTTCATAGGGATAACACCTGTCCCTTGAATCGGATTCGGTGTATTGTTGCTGTGTAGATGACATTCTTTTGTCCTTCTAATGGCTTCATTTCTGTGAACCATTCCTGATGATTTGTCATATGAGATGATGCACCGCTGTCGATGTACCAAGGATCTTGTTCCACTTGGTCGACTTGATAGCTGAAATCCTCTTTGGGATTGAAATCAGTGTCCAGGTGCATTGTATCAGTCTGATGCAATTCCTCACTTGCAAGAAACATATTGCCATGTTCATTTGCAAAATGACTGTGACTAGAATGTCCACCACGATGATTTCCTCTTCCTCGGGAATTCCCTCGATTGCTGCTGGATTGACCGCCTTGGTCATACTGCTTCTTGCGGCAATCTCTTTCATAGTGTCCAAACTTGTGACAGTAGTTGCACTGGATGTTTGACACATTGGTGGATGCATTCCCTCGTCCTTGAAATCTTCCTCGATTGGAATGATTTCCTCTTTGCTGATTTTGATGTTGCTGAGGATGCTGCTGATGCTGATGCTGATTCTGACTTTGATTTTGTTGATGATGACCACTTTTCTGATATGATCTACCTCTGTTTCTGCCTTTGCCTCTGCTTCAGTCTGAAGCTGTGAATGCCTGATCATTAGAATGACCTTTACATGCTTGAATGGCCTGAGTCCTGAGTTCTTCACCAAGTAGAACTGACTGAAGTTCTTCCAGTGTTGGAATTTGCCGTTGGATGGCAATACTCTGAACTAGATTCTCATATCCTTCTCCTAGTCCATTCAGGATTACTTGAACCATTTCTGCGGGATTCATAGTCTCTCCTGCTGCTGCAAGTTGATTGTTGTAGTCTTTGATGCGGAGTACATAAGCATGACCGGTTTCATTGCTATTGCGGAAACTCTGGTTGATCTGGTTTCTCAGGGTGAGAATCCTGGATGTGTTCTTGGACTCGTAGAGAGCTGGTGTCCTAGCATGACATCTTGCACATTCTGCTTGATCAGGTGATAGGCATACTTCTCTTTCTTATCCCATTCTGCTTGAGCTCGGGCAATGGCAGGATCTGCTACTGGTGCGGAAACTGTTTGTTGTAGATGTAGATCCTGATGTAGATTCCGTTGCTGGTGCTGTAACAACAGATGGAGTAGAGCTACTGGTGGCTGGATCGGCATCCATCGACATACTCCCATTTGTCCTGAAGCACAAGAATGGTCTCCATTCGGTATTTCCATGTACCATAATTGGAGTTGTCTAACTTAGCAGATGCCTCCAGATTGAGGTTGCTAGTCGACATGGTGCAAACAATGTACTAAAAAAGTGTCCTGAAAATCTCTGTATGAATCAACTGCAAATACACTGAAGATGCCAAGTGAAATCTCTGTACCGTCGGTGAAGATAGAACTGCAGTATATAAGATCTGATCTGTGTTACAAGGCTTGTGGCAATGATGCCGGGAATAGCCAAGAGGCTTTACAAGGCTGAAATGATGTGCACGATGCCGTGAGATAGCCAAATAGGCTTTACAATGGTGGCATGTGTGTGTGAAATCAAATGATATCTGCCCACTGAATCAATCTGCAATGCCTCTGAACTCTGAAGTCTGCTCACTGAACTGATGAACGTAAGGTTTCAGGTAATGTAATGATGTGAAATCGGATGTGAGCGTATGGACTGACTCCGAGTAGGTACTAGTCGGGAATTTCGGGCATGGCTTAGATTGGCAACTTGGGGAAATTCAAAGCGTCCCCTCTATGGCGATCTAGTCTACTCTGATCTAGATCTAAACCAACCGTCGATCGATGAAAGAACAGCAAATAATTCCTTTTCTTTTGTTCTTTAAGTGTTGGGTCAGATGCGTCGATGGAGAGACAAATGTGCATGAAGGAAGTGGTTTTGTCGGCGAGGCTCAAATGTGAGTGTAACTTGCACCGAAATGTGCGCGTGTGATGTGACGAGCGCGTGGAGCACGAAAAAACGAGCGACTTTCCTTTTTGGAGCACCCTCAAATTCTTCCTGGATCAAGAGATACGACTTGATCTAGGTGGAGGGGCAAAAGGAGTGCAAATGGTGCTCAATGATGATGTGTCACTGTGAGTCACATGCAGTGATGATGTGGCACTGTGCTTAGCAAGAGGTGTGCCTGTGAAGCTCTGTGCTGAGGTGGCAGGAGTGTGCACATGCAGTGTGTGCATAGTGTGCCTGGCAAGGGATTGTGCCTGCAGGGGTCAGTGCTGACTGGACTGCTGAGATGGCAATGCTGAGGTGGCACAGATGATGTCAGCAAGGTGACGTGGCAATGCTGACGTGGCATTGATGATGTGTCCCTGATGACGTGGCACAGGTGACGTGGCTGATGACGTCCCTGATGACGTGGCACAGGTGACCTGGTTGATGATGTGTCACTGATGACGTGGCAGGTGACGTGGCTGATGATGTGTCACTGATGACGTCGCAGGTGACGTGGCAGTCGACGATGACGTGACACTGGTGACGTGGCCAGATGACATGGCTGCTGGTGCTGATGTGGCAGGATGACGTGGCCTGCTTACGTGGTGCTGATGACGTGGCAGATAGGATTGACACGTGGCAAATTTTGAGACGCTTATCTGCCATGTGGCAGATAAGATGACGTGGCGCACGGGCCACGTGTCACATTGTGGGAAGCCGGAATCTACCAAGATTCGGACGGAATCTTCCGGATTCCGTCGTCTTCTCCGTCGATGGAGGCGGCCGGGCGCTGGTCGTCGAGGAGCCTTCGGAGGTCGTCCGTCGGCTGGCTGTAGAAGGAGTCGATGGAACCGTAGGCGAGCACTGGCCTTTCTTTTGGAGCTGCGCTATGAGAGCTAATGGCAGCCATTCGGTGGGCAATGGCTAATGGCAGCCATTCGGTGGGCTGCGCTAGCCTTCGATGGAGAGGCGCTTCGTTGGAGAGACCGCGACGCTGGTGGCACGTTGAGCCGGTGATGCTGCTCGGTAGAGATGGAGTCGTCGGTGGACTGGCAAGGTCGATGGAGTGGAGATGAGGAGAGAGGGCACAGCTAGAGAGCACACCACAAATGACTAACTGTATACTAGATTTAGTTGAAAAAATAGAATATATACAAACTCTTTTAGGGTTAGGGTTAGGGGATCTAACCCTTTCCTTTATAGCACTCTATAAGGTTAGTGCTATGCACATATGATCACGTGATGGTGCTATGCACACATGATCACATGATGTTGAGCGTGAACTCTCAACAGCTAGTCCCTGCTATGCGTGATGGAGTTTATGGTTTTCAATCTTATGAGTGACTATCGTGAGATTGAAACTGCACTATGTTGTGTTTTTAGAGGATGAGTTTGGGAATGTGCCTAGAGTCATGTAGGTATATGAACCTCTTGCTGTAAGTAAAAGATCTGCTCAGGGTGACCAATGACAGGCCGATTTAAACCTCCTTTATAGTATGTAGGCTCATGGTGACCAATGATGGGCCGATTTAAACCTCCTTTATAGTATGTATGTGCATATAGAGAAGGCGTCTTAGCTGCAATTGTGGAGTACTATACTCGATTAGTTGGAGTCGGTGGTGTAGAGAGGGGGGGGGGGATTTTGATGCATAGATCTTGGACATGACATGTCCAATCTATACTCTAGCACGGGTATCACTTTGGGAATAATGATGCATTCTATTCATTGCCAATCAATTTTTTGGCAAATGTGAGGCAACCATGTAGTTGATAGCTCTCCCTATCTTTCTAGATGGTCCATCCATTCTTGATCAGCCTTAGGGCATGCCACTCAGCAGTTTTGGCTTTTGTACCCCAAGACTATGCGTGATGGGTTCATGTGTCGGAATCTGCAGCAATGGGAGTGAGGGCAATTCTTTTGGCTTGCAGTTTCCAGATCATCATGCCTTTGGCAAGACCACGCAGCCAAAGCCTTACCCATGTCCCTATCCCACATCACTCATAGTCAGCGTTAGTGAGACAACTCCTATAATCTTCACTGAACCACGAAGTAAAAACTGAACCATCAAGTGCTTCATTTATGAATTTACCACCCAACCCTAAACAAACCGCTCACGGTTGAGCATCAGAGGTCATAGGAAAAACACATGGCCTGTGTCACCACAATGTAAAATATCCTAAGTCAAAGTATAGTTAACCATTTATCTCATCATAATTAAAGAGTTTCATATGTGTTAATTATGGTCAAAGAGTTCTTTTAATGGTCAAAGAATTGACTACGGTCAAAGCTACTTGACTAGAGAGTGTTGACTTCAGGCGCCTCGACCCTTGGTCAAAGCCTCTTAATTATGATCAAGAGCGTTGACTTCGGTCAACTAGAGAATAAATATATATTTTTATATTTGTTATGTGTGCACATGTGTTCAGTGGGGACGCCCACCGTGACTAGAATTAGTCCACAGTGTATTATTTGCATGCAAAGCACTAACAATTAATGGGTGCCATGGTGGTGCGCTTTAATTAATTGTTGCAGGTACTAGGAAGAGTTATTTTCCTAAGCGCTACGGGAGCCTAACAAGCATCTAGGAGGCGGTTCGCATGACCAAGTGCTTAGAAGACTCCAGAGTTGCCCTTAGTGGCATGTAATAGGACTTAGTCTAGATTTTAGGCAAGTGGCATGTTGCCAATTTGAAAGGAGCTTGAAGCTCTTGTAATATTGATTCATGTTGGATTTTGTATCAAGCAACTCTATGCTGAACTCTTGTAACAGCTTTCTCTCTTCAAAGGTGAGACAGTAGAGCAGGTACGATCTTATGTGTACCTCGGGGTGATCTTTTCTGGTCCACAATTTTCACTGAGAGTCACGATTGATGCCAGATTGGATAGAGGGTATGCAGCTTTGGGGGCACTAGAGAGACAGTGTGCACATGTACAGTTCCAAGAGCCACGCACAAAATTATGGTTGTTTGAGACATTGGTGGTGCCCACACTATTTTATGGTGCAGCTATATGGGGCCCCAGTGTAGGGGGTGCAACTGAGTGGAGGAGATTGGAAAGGCCATTAGTGACATTGATTGCCCGCATGATCCGGAGCAAGTCATTTGTAGCACATCCGATAAAACGAGCTGAATCAGCAGCTGCTCCACTAGTGACTAAGGCTCTATTCCAGGCAGTAACTTGCATACATAGATTGTGGGATCTACTTGGCTCCAGATATGCACGGTTGGCTATGATATCATCCAGGCAGCTAGCAGAGGAGGGTCGAACATGGTGCTGGTATGCTCAGCTACAGAGATGGTTTGTAGAGCATGAGTTGACAATGGATGCACTCCCACCCTTTCAATACAGTTTGGATAGTTAGACCTGTCTCAAGTTGGAGACTGAGAGAACTTGGACTAGACCACATGAGCCCTTAGGGAAGAAGATGGCACACTACCAGAGCCATTTTCTTCATTTATCTCCAGATGAACTTATAGCCAGGCCAGCATACATGGACACACACCTATCTCACGGGCTATGTAGTATTATTGGCCAAATTTGAACCTCATCACATCAGTTGAGAATAGAGACAGGGAGATACACCCACACAGCCCCTTAGGATCGGATATGTCAGTTATGCCAGCAGGAGGAGGAGACAGAGGAGCATTACGTATGTAGATGCACGGTATATTATGAAGATATCACTGTCTATTCAGAAAGGGATTTGGCCCACTCCGTAGGGTGAAGGAGTAGGAAGATAAAAAATGCTTGGGTTTGTTTTTATCAGAGCTCAAGCGACATAGAGAGACTTTGTTGGGAGACAGACAGCCAAGACCAGCCCCACCCAGGCAAAGTACACTTAGAGACTTCTTCACTGCCAGCACCTTAGCTAGTTTTATGCCCTCCCTGCCATCAGAAACCCCTGGCGCCACCACCACCTTATCACACACAGGCAGATTGCCACACTCTAGTGGTGTGATTTTGGACCGAGCCATCGCCATATCCAGGTCACAGAGGCCCAGGCCCCCAAGACCCCGTGCCTGGTACCCATATCTTCATTGGATCCGTGCCATCATTGCCAAACACCGGAAACATGTGGCACCGAGTTATGAGATCCTAGAGCTGCCCATGATTGGGATTTTTGACATAAGAAGAGTGCAACCTTTTTATTGATTTGCTTTCTGCCTATGCTGATCAGTTGGTACTTTTAGTAAATACTTGCTTGGTATTTCATTAGTTTTGGGTCACTTGCAGTCCCTCTGACTGTAAGTACCTTTAGTAGCTCTCAGCCTTCAGCTAATTTATTTTGTTGTTCTCTTTGATGAGACAACACTAGCAGATGTATCAACTGTTTTAGTCTCATAGGCCGTTTGCCTTTTAGAGACGTTAATATATATATATCTATCTATCTTTCTATCTTCATGAATAAAAACCTTTGGGGGGGTCCAGCCCGACGTTTTGTCCTGGGCTCTAGTGCATCTGTAGAGAGAGGGAGTGAGAGAGAGCGCATATGAGAGAATATTTGCAGTAATTATATGGAGCGAGGTTTCATTGGTATCAGCAAGGCAAGGATTGCCTTCTATGGCGACCACGATCAAAGGAGCCTGTGGGAGATGGCAGAAATTGGGATGATGGAAGCAGTAAATCACGAGAATTGAATGTTGAGAGGGTTCACAGAATTGTGATGCAAGTGTTGCTAACTTCTAGTACGTCGTCATCATTTTGGTTGGTTTGGCATCCTAGATTTGTATGACACCTCGATGCTGGTAAGCCAAACAGCCACGAACGACATACATCTCAAATGGTTCACGTCAAGTTGGCCGACGTATGATTTATGCATGTATTTGCTTTCATTGGCCTAGCATAGGCCTAGGTGTACCGCAGCTCTATGCAATAGGCAAGGGGCGGAATCCAACGACGGGTTGCAATCATAAACCGAAAGGAGGATCACAAATTGTGAGTGCCTCTATGAGCATCTTTGTTGCGTTGCCAGTGACGTTGATTTCGGTAAGGCGTTATGAAGGTGCAAGAGAAGCGTATATGCAAATGCAGATCGTGAGCCAATGGAGTGATCTCAAGTTCTTGAGGAAGATTGCCGCGAACGCATACGAGCGTTGATCTGTGTGCGCGTGATGCTTGGCAATCGATCTCCGTTTTGATTTTTGGCACAGGGACAGACGAGGTTGTTTGCTTCTACGTGCAGCGCTGCCAGCCCATCTGAAAACGTGGCACCGATGTGGCTGCCAACTGGACGCTGATGTGGCAGTACAATGTGCAACGATGACATGGCAGTACATGTGGCAGCTAGCTCAAATGCTGACATGGCACTGACACGTGGCAGCCAGGTGGCATGCATGTGCAGATGCTGACATGGCAGGTGAATGATGTGGCAGCTGACTTGGACTGCCAGCTAGATAGCTGAGGTGGCCGACCTGAGGTTAAGCTAACCTAACCTTGGTTAGTGAATTGGTTAGAGGTCTAGCTAATTTGACCCAACCAGACTAGTCTGGTCACTGTAACCAGACTGTGACCAGTCCAGTTAGTCTAGTTGCAGACTAACCAAACCAGAACCAGTCAGTCTGGTTAGTGTAACCAGTAGTTACCCATCCAGTTACTGTCCAAAAAAAAAAAAGACAGTTGCAGAGACTGTTTCTGCTAGCAGTTTTCACCCACCTGAGAGAGTATTTACTGTCAGAAAAAACAGAAATCAGAGAAAATCAGAGATTTGCAGAAAAAGAATATGCATGTCTTTGAGCAGTGAAAAGAGGGAAAAACAGATGCTTTTTGAAGTCATTTGCATCAGCCAGAAAAGGGGCACACAGCTTTGAGTTTATGCCTTGAGTTGACAGCCCATTATTGGCACAAGTTGTGAATGCAAGACACCTCTTGTTGAGGTACTTTCTTTCTGAAAAGCAAAGGCTGAGTGCATCAGTTGCTTACACAGTGTGTGTGAGAGAGTTGCAGATCTCAGACAAGTTGCAGAGATGGCTTCACAGCATCATGCCCAATCATCCCATGAGGGAATGGCAGAGTCTAACCAGGTAAAGTCTAACCAGGTACAGCAGGCTGAAGCTTTACAGATAACCAAAGAGAATGCCTATAGAGAGTTGATTATTCAGTTGGGAGAGGGAACAAGCGATCCCTTGTTTCACAGGATGGTATAACCTCTTTTTGATGGAAAGCCAAAGAAGCCTCCCTCTGGACTTAGTGGCATGTAATAGGACTTAGTCTAAATTTTAGACAAGTGGCATGTTGCCAATTTGAAAGGAGCTTGAAGCTCTTGTAATATTGATTCATGTTGGATTTTGTACCAAGCAACTCTATGCTGAACTCTTGTAACAGCTTTCTCTCTTCATGAATAAAAACCTTCGAGGGGTCCAGCCCGACGTTTTGTCCTGGGCCCTAGTGCATCTATAGAGAGAGGGAGTGAGAGAGAGAGCATATGAGAGAATATTTGCAGTAATTATATGGAGTGAGGTTTCAGCCTGACCCTTGGTCAGTGGACCTCCGCATCCCACACCATGGAAGCCCCATCCACGAGGGATGCATCCACCTAGCTTGCTCAGTACAACCATGTCTCTACTAGGAATCACTGTCTAGGTGCGGACCAGTCTCCCCAACACTGAGCTCCCCCCCCCCCAAATGCCATTATGTAGCCATAGTCCATAGCTATAATTAGCATAGAGGTCCGATCCCTTTGAGAAATCCTTCCAAATATAACCTTGTAGTTAGGACTACTCATCCTAATCTTCTGACTCCACCCAATAGGGTGTCCGCAACCCATAGATGAGTCACAAGCTAACCAGGGTCAGCTAGGGATGTAATGAAATTCCTCCCAACAAGTATATACATCCTCAGAAATAAAATAAGGTTTTCTTTAAGTCAGCAACCCTCTCCCATGTTAAATCTTCATCTAGCCTATCTTTCCATTTAATATAAAACTCAATAATAGTCTTATTTTTGGGTTGTTTCTGACTTTTACTTAGAACCTTTTCAAATCCATGTGGAACATAGGTCAAATCCTCCAACTCTCTAAGTTTCTCCCTGAATCTACTCGTATGGAAAGGCTGTACTAGAACAGCTCCAACAGCTCTCTTGGTGCCAAAAACGAAGGTGGTCTGATTCTAAGAGGCTGACCAGCAAGCAACGGAAGTGAAGCTTCTTGCGGTAGAAGTATTCCTGGAGGCTTGAGCAAGAGCGGGCAGGTGCGGGGAAGCAAGGGGCAAGCTCCTCTGAGACCAACTAATGGAGATGGGCAGTGGAGAACACAACATGGAGAGAGCAAAACATGAGAATCCACGAACTGAAGTTGCAACAATAGGACTTAAAAGAGTACCCCTAGGGTAACCCAAACTAGGGTTAAACCTACACATCCCTAAGCTCAACCATTAATTGTGGTTAGGGAGAAAAGCCTTAGACAAGGAAAAATGGCCCACCGTTCTAACGAATTTTTACATTGGCACTGCCTTCATATACTAATAGGTCCAACACAAATGGGATGAATAAGCTCCTCTAGGACGGATTCAGCTCAGCCATCATAGAAAATTTCAGATAATGCAGGTCAGCCCAGAAGAAGGGTAAGTGTCATTATTGTAAGAAGCATGGATACCATATCAATGAATGCAAGATGAGGTTGCAGAAAGAAAAAGAAACTAGATGCAAACAAGGATAGTGCTTCACAAAATATCTGTCTGAAGCTTGGTCCTTTTTGGTCAGCAATTATGATGCTAACCATGGGGTTCCCTCAGTGTCACTAATGCTTCAGCTGCAGTCTAGTATTTTGAAAGTGGGGCTTCTAGGCAGATCACTTCTAATGAGAATTTGTTTGGCGATTTACAGCTTGCTCCAGTTAGCAAGAGGGTGTCTTGTGCCAAATTCTTCATATCCTATGAAGGGAATTGGAAAGATTTTGTTGTCATCAGTTGATGGGATTGATTTATGCCTTGCAGATTCCCTCTATGTGCCAGGGATAAAGAAGAATTTATTGTCAGTTTACTATTTTGGGAGAAGAGGCTATGCTGTCATTTGTTATGATGATGATTGTATGGTCAAGGATGGAGAAAAAGACTATCAGATAGTCACAATAAACATAAGTTGTTGGATTTAGGAGTCAGGATTACAGGACATTTAAATAGAGGGGGGCTAAAAGGGTGAATATGGGGGAGTACTGTAGAAACCTCACTCCATTACCCAAGCATGTCAACTTCCTAATCCTTAGTACTGTAGAACATGGTGCTGGTATGCTCAGCTACAGAGATGGTTTGTAGAGCATGAGTTGACAATGGATGCACTCCCACCCTTTCAATACAGTTTGGATTGTCCCAAGTTAGACCTGTCTCGCCATGACCGAAACAAGATCATTAGAGCTGATATTGTCAAGTTGGAGACTGAGAGAACTTGGACTAGACCACATGAGCCCTTAGGGAAGAAGATGGCACACTACCAGAGCCATTTTCTTCATTTATCTCCAGATGGACTTATAGCCAGGCCAGCATACATGGACACACACCTATCTCACGGGCTACGTAGTATTATTATTGGCCAAATTTGAACCTCATCACATCAGTTGAGAATAGAGACAGGGAGATACACCCACACAGCCCCTCAGGATCGGATATGTCAGTTATGCCAGCAGGAGGAGGAGACAGAGGAGCATTACGTATGTAGATGCACGGTATATTATGAAATCCGAGGAAGATACCACTGTCTATTCAGAAAGGGATTTGGCCCACTCCGTAGGGTGATGGAGTACGAAGATAAAAAATGCTTGGGTTTGTTTTTATCAGAGCTCAAGCGACATAGAGAGACTTTGTTGGGAGACAGACAGCCGAGACCAGCCCCACCCAAGCAAAGTACACTCAGAGACTTCTTCACTGCCAGCACCTTAGCTAGTTTTATGCCCTCCCTGCCATCAGAAACCCCTGGCGCCACCACCACCTTATCACACACAGGCAGATTGCCACTCTAGTGGTGTGATTTTGGACCGAGCCATCGCCATATCCAGGTCACGGAGGCCCAAGTCCCCAAGACCCTGTGCCCAGCACTCATATCTTCATCGGATCCGTGCCATCATTGCCAAACACCGGAAATGTGTGGCACCGAGTTATGAGATCCCAGAGCTGCCCATGATTGGGATTTTTGACATAAGAAGAGTGCAACCTTTTTATCGATTAGCTTTCTGCCTATGCTGATCAATTGGTACTTTTAGTAAATACTTGCTTGGTATTTCATTAGTTTTGGGTCACTTGCAGTCCTGACTGTAAGTACCTTTAGTAGCTCTCAGCCTTCAGCTTATTTATTTTGTTGTTCTCTTTGATGAGACAACACTAGTAGATGTATCAATTGTTTTAGTCTCATAGGCCGTTTGGCCTTTCAGAGACGTTAATATATATATATATATGTCGTCCATCGCTGCTGCTCATCTGTCTCGTGAGCTAGTCATTGATGCTCGTCCGTCGCTCTCCGTCGTGAGCTCTGTCTGCTTAACTCCCTCCCTTCTAGCTCTCTCCCTCTCTCGCCGCCAGCCCCCCCACCAGCCCCTCGTGAGCCCCTTAGACCCCCTACCAACCCCTTGCCTAGCCTCAGGCCCTCCCTGTCCTATCGTGGTTCAAGACGGCAGCACATGCCACCACCTTGCGCCCTTACCCCCCCGCCTGGTCACACCACCATCCCGACATGTCACACTCCCCTTGCTGATGTCGTACCTCAAAAGGGCCACTAGGGGTATCCTACAGCTCTCCTTGCCTCAATCCTCAGTTGATGTGACAAGACTCGCAATTGACCTATGGCGATCCTCAATGCATGTGAGACTCTCCTATCCTCGAGGTACTGAGGCCTGAAAGATGTTACGCTCAAGTCGAGGTAACATGACCTCGGAAGGGTCAGTTGACATTTTACTTAAAAGGATCAATGTTTGTATTATATTTGTTTGGGCTTCATGTAAATGATCCAAAAGGAATCAAGGTCAAGGTCCTTGGTGAGGGTGATATGGCACTAGACTAGGTGGATCTAAGGCTAAGGGACCTAAATGCATGAAATGTGCCAAGGGGCAAATGGTTTTAATGACATCCCAAGAGGGGTAAATGATGCATTAAGGAGGGACCCTAAAATGAAGACATGTGGCATACTAGATCCATCTACGGAATTTTGGAGCTTGGTGGGAATCAAGTAAGAAAAAAAAGCTTCAACGTAACGATTTGAAAAAAAGAGAGAGCTTACCACTACTACTGAGATCGGCTGGGAGGTGATTCTACGTGCCTGCGCCCGTGATTCGACGTAAGCCAGGAGTAAACAAGTTTTCGTGTAATATTTGGTATCAGAGCGGTTGTGATTGGGTTGGGTCAAGGACTCATCAGAGTGACGCAGCGGAAGCGGGGAATCCTGTCCACGGTATTTGTGCATCTGCAGTATGTCTCGGCAATTTGTGAATCAAAGGGCTGTGTGATGCCCAAAATTGACGACGAATAACACGAAGCACAGATTGTGTTTCGGCATGATATGTTCACGGACGTCAAAACAAATGATGATTGCGTGACGTGAGTGTGATACGACGTTTTAATTAAGGAGGGATTCAAACATTTGGCATACGAGCTGCGCGTATAAGGAAGCTTTCGACCAACTGTTGGGCAAAGGAGGCTTTTGATCAGTACCAACACGCTCGGAACTTGGTGCCTCTCATCGGTTGGTGCAGTAAAGGGACCCGAGACGTAAAGGCGAGCACAGTGTGTACGATTACCAAGGTTTCATGTGTCATTTGGTATAACGACGGTGAGCGAAAGACCGCAGCCACAGCAGCGGTAACTTCTGAAGGAACCTTGTCAAGACCAGCCTCCTCCAGCCCAAGGATTTTGGCGGAGGTTTTCTCATCGAAGGAAGGCTCCATGAAGCTGAAATAACTCTATACGGTTGCAGTTTGCAGATGATCGCACCACCCATGAGACCAGCCTGGCGTGTGTTGTTCGCATGGAGATACCAGGGGGCTTTCCATTCTTTTTTCCCTCTGTTTTATTTTTTTGGTTAAATTTCTAAAGCTTCGAGGTGTGTGAGCTGGATTGGGAGCGAAATTTTGCCTTTGGATTTAATGACTTAAATCCATGATAAACAACAGCTTCAGCGGTTTCTGCCTACACTTCTCTGCTTGGTGTATATTGATGATATTTTAATTTATAGTAAAAATCCTCATCAACATCTTCAACATCTCCAAATTATCCACGACCTTCTCCAACAAAAGGGTTTAGTCCTCTCCCTGTCGAAAATTCATATTGGCAAATCTTCCATTGACTTCTTGGGGGTTCTTATTCAGCATGGAGCCATACAGCTCCAAGATCATGTTCTGAAGGCACTCCAGGGTTTCGCCACGGAAATCCATGATAAACAACAGCTTCAGCGGTTTCTTGGATGTTTAAATTATATCTCTCCCTTTTATCAACATCTTGCTAAGGACCGCTGCCTCCTCCAGGTGTGTCTCAGGAAAGATGGCCCTAGCTGGGGCCCTGCTCAAACACAGGCACTCGCCAACATCAAACATCAACTCAGCCAACTGCCCCCTCTCAATATTCCGTCCCAGAATGCTTCTTTGATTATTGAAACAGATGCTTCAGATCAGTTCTAGGGAGCTATCCTTCTGGAACGCACAGACACCAATGCTGAAATTATTTGTGCTTTCCGCTCGAGAATCTTTTAAGGCGCAGAACGGAATTACCACTCTATTGAAAAGGAAATTTTGGCCGTCAAAAAGGCCATCCAAAAGTTAGAACTGTTCATCTTAAATAAACCATTCACAGTTCGAATAGATAACCAAAACTTCCGCACATTCTGCACCAGGAAGATTGATAAACAAATTGGGCGTGGACGGTTAGCCCCGTTGGCAGGAGTTCTTTTCCATGTACGACTTTACAGTCGAATGGAAAAAAGGGAGCACCAATGTACTTCCAGATATGCTGTCCCGAGAAGGTGCACCATATTGGGCCCAGCATCCCAGTTCTTATTGTGCGCCATTATAAGATTCTTGCGCACTAATTGCTCTGTAAAAGTGACTAGACACTGTCTGGTATCCCAGCAGATAAGACCTTCACTTTCCCAAAACCAGCAGCGCCCCTGGTTTGTCTCACAGTAATCCCCTGAATGTACTTCTTCCCATGGTATTCACATGCCTCCTCCATGTATATAAGGAGATCCTCCTTCATTCTTGAGGCAGAGTCTGCCTACACTTCTCTTGTATACAAGCTCCCTTGTTTTCTTGCAATACACTTCGCTCCTTCGTCTTCTTCCATAGCTTTCATGCCTTCTCTTGTCTTCTCTCTTTCCAAGCCAGGCTCTCCTCTTCGTTTATCCTATACTCTTATGTATGCTCAATCCCCCTCTTCTTCAGGCTGTCGTTCTTTCCCTCGTTACATCCTGTTTCTTGTCGTTTCCTCTCCCGATTTTCATTTCTTCATTCCACTGGGTATTGTGATTGGCAACGAATACACGTATAGCATCTAGAGCCAATCTGCATGAGCAAGTTTTCCATTTGGTATCAGAGCCTCGTTTAGCACTGTACGTTCGCTTGCGAAAAGTCGCTGACAGACTCCCCCTTTGAGGCCAAAGAGTGCCGTTCGTGGTTGTAGTCGACTAGCGTGACGAAGGAACGTATTAGTCTAACCCTGTCCTCTCTTTTCCTGATGGCAAAGTTTATTCATGCTATGTCTGCCCGCTTCTCCACTCCCCATTCTGCTTCCACTACCACAGAACTTTCTGAGTCCAAGGCCTCTTGGAACCTTCCTATCATAGACCCTGAAGAGGTGTACAAATTCTCTGCTTTTCGGTATAAAGCCTTACGGCATATTAAAATTTCTGAGGTTTGCATTAATATTGCCGATGAAGGCAATTCTGGTGTATATTTGCCTCTGTTTTCTCCCTCTGAAATAGCCACTTTCACTAGGTCCGGCTATCAGTACATACATTTCGGTTGTTTTGTTTTAGCTATCGAACCTCTTTTCCGTTCCGGTGTGAATGCTACCTGCATGGTTAGTCTTGTCGATACCCGACATTTGACCATTCGGGATGCTCGTATTGGCCTTGTCCACGGTTCTCTCAACAGGGAACCTATTTATACTGTTGTCTATCCGAATTTTAAGATGTCTCTCTCGGACCCCCATCTGTCTACAGCTCTTTGTCTCTATGTACATGTCAAAGATCTTAGCATGAAGCCCAGGTCCGAACACTGTGCCATCCATGTCCGCAGTATCACTTATCTTGTATCTACCATCAATCCCATTCCCCCTAACATTCATTCTCCTAATGAATGTGTTTTATATGGTGCTACCAATGCTGAGGTGACTCGTTTCCCATTCGATGCCTTGCCTATGCCGACAGAATGGGAGATGGATTACCATCATATCATTAATGAAGCAGCTGCCATTGAAGCGTCGTATCAGATTGAAGATTCGACCTCCAAGGCTGTTATTCGACGCCGCTCTGGCGATCGTTCAAAACAGGTCATGCGCTTCTCTTTCCCCGCCTCTTCGCATATCTCCATCGCCAGCACCTCTGCTTCCGATACAGCTAGTATTGCAGAGCCTTCAGCCCAACGAGTTGCAGCTGTTCGTGACTGGTTGACCACCAGCTCTGCCCAACAATATCCGGCTGCTGATACCAGTCTCTAGTATCGCACTGAGTCAGTTGTCAATCATACGCCTCAGTCACATTCCAATTTTGAGGCCATCACTAGCAAGCATGTTCCTATGATGATGTTTCGGCCAACTGACTGGCCTTCAACCTCTGGTTATCAGGTGGAGACAGATGAGGGTACGAAATCTGTCTATTCTCCATATGCTCTTGTTGATTCCACTACTCCTGTTTCTCAAATTCCTGTGGAACAACAACAGTTGAATTGGTGTAATGCTCATAATATCCATGTGCAAGACAGTTTGGATGAATGCAGACTTGCTCTCTACAACTTGCAGCTTGCTCTCGCCAGACTTGATGATAAGCTCACTACTGCTCTTTCTTCCCCTTTTCCTGTACAGTCCTCTTCTTCCTCCTCAGCCATTCCATACATCCTTCCACCTTCTTCTGCTGCTCCTCCTCACCTTCAGTTCAATTTTTCCCCTTCTTTGATGCTCCCTCCTAGAACCTAGTTTCAGGAGCTTGAGGTTACAGATGAATTACCTTATGATGCTGTACGGGCTGCTGAATGGCTTGATCCCAGTCATCCTATCATTCGAGCCTTTCGCTGGACCGAGCAAGACGAACAGGCCCAAGATCCAACCATTGTCCGACCCCCTCTTGGCGGCGTTATTCCTCTCAATCTTTCCTACTCTTCCTTCTCCTGCCCCCGGACCTGTTGGCATTGACCCTCCTGATTTTAGTGACTCTGATTCTGATTCTGAGCCTGCTCCTCTACCCCTTCCTGTTGTTCATCAACCTCCTCCTGTTCCTACTTCTGCTTTTCCCCTTTTTATGAAGAAAGGTGGTGTTAAGCCTGAGCCGATGCATGAAGATGAGCCCCAGTCTTCTACTTGGCGCGGCAAGAAAACTGCATTTCCTGATGCTCCGGGCTCCCAGTTTATGCGTGGTGAATTATTGCACCAACCCGAATATACAGATGGCACACTTGACGAAGCGGGTGAGCTTCGTGTCCGTTTGCAGCACAAGTCCTTTCCAGGGTATGTTCTCAACTTGGATGGTGCCTCTCCACAGGCTATTAAAGATATCTTGAAAATCTTTTACGGCCATACGATGTCTCTAGTCACCGTCTATCGTTGGAATCCTCGGGATGCTGCAGTCGAGACTACGAAAGGGTTCACGGGTATTTTGGCCAATTGGTGGGAGTTCTTGAGTGATGAGTCCAAAGAACAAATCTTCAACAGTCATGACAGTAATCACCAAGCCAATGCCCCTGATGCACTTATAGTGGCAATTTCCAATCAATTCTTGCCCACTTTCACAGATGATCGGGCCCAAGCCTCTAATGAATTCTTTGCCCTGAAGCTCTGTAATCTTTTTCAGCTGGCTACCTATAATGCTCATGCTCAGCAGTTAGTTTATCGTGCTGGTATTTTCGCTGATGTTTCTGCGAAAAGACATTATCTCTTCAGTTTGCCTCATAAGCTTGGAGAAGCTGTCAACGCTCTAATTGAAGGACAGACCAAGATTATCAACATTGATAATCAGCCCACTGAAGTCCATAAAACAGTGGCTGATTTCACCTTTGCAAATCTCTTTCAATTAGTCCAAGTTTATATACGGCGCCAATGTACAGACTTCACCCTAAAACACAAGCTAAAAGAAATTAGTCTTGTTTCTCCTGCAATTTGCCAGCAGTTTCTTGGGCATCATGATTTTTGTCCGCCAGCTCACTCATATGCACAACTCCCGCGCAAGTCTTCTCGCAGGAAAGTGAAGGTCTTATCCTACAATTTGCCAGCAGTTTCTTGGGCATCATAAGGTAATTCATCTGAAACTTGTGCTCGTGCAGATTGGCTCTAGATGCTATACGTGTATTCGTTGCCAATCACAATACCCAGTGGAATGGAAAAATGAAAATCGGGAGAGGAAACGACAAGGAACGTGATGTAACGAGGGAAGTCGGTACGAGGGAAAGAACGACAGCCTGAAGAAGAGGGGGATTGAGCATACATAAGAGTATAGGATAAACGAAGAGGAGAGCCTGGCTTGGAAAGAGAGAAGACAAGAGAAGGCATGAAAGCTATGGAAGAAGACGAAGGAGCGAAGTGTATTGCAAGAAAACAAGGGAGCTTGTATACAAGATAAGCGTAGGCAGACTCTGCCTCAAGAATGAAGGAGGATCCGACTGAGAACATTCATAGAGAGATTCGTCTGTGATACCTTGGGAGACCACTTCCCATTGGTCGGGAGTATTGACGAGGGAAAAAAACCCCTTCAGTTGCTTTTGTTGTTGTGTCTTGGGCTGTTGAGTACAGTCACGAGCAAAATGGCCCTTTTTGCCACAGATAAAGCAACCTGTCTTACTGGTGGAAGGAAACCGGCGGCGACGGAGAAATCTCTGGGGACGACGTTGGTAGCGGCGACGCCAACGGATTTTGCGTAGACGGGGAAAAGAAGAAGTGCTGCCACAGGAGCAATTAGAACGCCGAGGAAAAGACCTGCGAGAAGCCTTGCGCGGGAGTTGTGCATATGAGTGAGCTGGCGGACAAAAATCATGATGCCCAAGAAACTGCTGGCAAATTGCAGGAGAAACAAGACTAATTTCTTTTAGCTTGTGTTTCAGGGTGAACTCTGTACATTGGCGCCGTATATAAACTTGGACTAATTGAAAGAGATTTGCAAAGGTGAAATCAGCCACTGTTTTATGGACTTCAGTGGGCTGATTATCAATGTTGATAATCTTGGTCTGTCCTTCAATTAGAGCGTTGACAGCTTCTCCAAGCTTATGAGGCAAACTGAAGAGATAATGTCTTTTCGCAGAAACATCAGCGAAAATACCAGCACGATAAACTAACTGCTGAGCATGAGCATTATAGAGCAATTAGTTGCACAAGAATCTTATAATGGCGCACGATAAGAAGTGGGATGCTGGGCCCAATATGGTGCACCTTCTCGGGACAGCATATCTGGAAGTACATTGGTGCTCCCTTTTTTCCATTCGACTGTAAAGTCGTACATGGAAAAGAACTCCTGCCAACGGGCTAACCGTCCACGCCCAATCTATTTATCAATCTTCCTGGTGCAGAATGTGTAGAAGTTTTGGTTATCTGTTCGAACTGTGAATGGTTTATTTAAGATGAACAGTTCTAACTTTTGGATGGCCTTTTTGACGGCCAAAATTTCCTTTTCAATAGAGTGGTAATTCCGTTCTGCGCCTTAAAAGATTCTCGAGCGGAAAGCACAAATAATTTCAGCATTGGTGTCTGTGCGTTCCAGAAGGATAGCTCCCTAGAACTGATCTGAAGCATCTGTTTCAATAATCAAAGAAGCATTCTGGGACGGAATATTGAGAGGGGGCAGTTGGCTGAGTTGATGTTTGATGTTGGCGAGTGCCTGTGTTTGAGCAGGGCCCCAGCTAGGGCCATCTTTCCTGAGACACACCTGGAGGAGGCAGCGGTCCTTAGCAAGATGTTGATAAAAGGGAGAGATATAATTTAAACATCCAAGAAACCGCTGAAGCTGTTGTTTATCATGGATTTCCGTGGCGAAACCCTGGAGTGCCTTCAGAACATGATCTTGGAGCTGTATGGCTCCATGCTGAATAAGAACCCCCAAGAAGTCAATGGAAGATTTGCCAATATGAATTTTCGACAGGGAGAGGACTAAACCCTTTTGTTGGAGAAGGTCGTGGATAATTTGGAGATGTTGAAGATGTTGATGAGGATTTTTACTATAAATTAAGATATCATCAATATACACCAAGCAGAATTCATTGTAGGGAGAAAAAACTGAATCCATGAACTTCTGAAATTCAACAGGGGCAGTTTTCAGGCCAAAAGGTAAGACTGTCCATTCATAGAAGCCTTGTGGGACGACAAAGCCTGTTTTGTGCCAATCCTTTGCCAAAACCTGGCCTTTAGATCTAGCTTAGAATAGATCTGGGCTCCACTGATCTTCTGCATCAGATATTCTTTATTTGGCAGTGGATAAGAGACTGAGATGAGACATTTGTTAAGAGGCTTATAATTGATTACCAGTCTCTTTTTCCCGCGCTTCTGTTCAGAGTGTTTGTTGACGTAGAAAGCTGCGGCAGCCCATTCTGACCGAGATTCTTTGATTAGCCCTTGCTGGAGTAATTCAGCAATCTCTTTATTACACAAAGCACGATCTTCTTGAGTAAACCCATAAGGGCTTTCTTTGTAGGGCTTTGAACCCTCTTTGATAGGCAGGCCGATTTGGTGATGAAATATATGTTTGAAAGCCTGCGGAGACTCGCTGCTGCAGTTGGTGAGAAGTTGTTGCTCCATTTGCTGCAAATTGTCACATAAGAAAAGCGTGTGCTTCTGTCGGCGTAAAGCTTTTGCAGAGTCCTTGGCAACAAGATCCTGAACTAAATCAGCCAATTCGGTATCTGTCAGCAGAGGCTGTGCATCCGGGGGAGGACTGAATTGGCTAACTGCATTCGGAGGTGAGGGTGTTGGTGATGCTCTGTATTGTTCAGGAGCAGGACAAAAAGGAGAAGAGGGAGATGCTTTATTGACAATCTCGAGATCTTCTTCATAGGGTTTAAGAACTTTATGGACCTTTTCTCGAGCAGGAATTTGAACAAGAACATTGTTAATTGTGAGGGCCATCTGATCCGTAGAGAAGCCAAAAGGAAGATGGCGGTTTAGAAAATCATTACCGATAACCAAATCAATCCCTTGCGATTCCAATTGGTAAAAACTGATCTCTGTGGGATGGGAGTCCAGAGAGATTGAAATATTCGGGGCGAATCGCTTGCAGGCAATAACTCCACGGCCCATGGTGGAACCATGCATTTGATTGACATCGGTAAGGGGTTCCCAACAATAAGCCGGTAATGCATTATATTTACAAATATTAAACCGTGAACCAGTATCAACAAGGGCTATGAGGGAATAAGGCGGAACTCCAGGAGGTCGGAGAAGAACAGAAATAAGCCATGTCTTCATGGGGTTATGGACAGGAGGTGCAGGAGTGGTGAAGAAATCATGGTAGGAAAAGGCAACAGGAGAAGAGTGGACAGAACAAGCTTGGAGATGGGTGCTGACCTGTTGGTCTAAAGAGTTGAGGGTAGAAGTCAGTTGAGTGCATTGGGAGAGGATAGTAGCAACATGAGTTTTGAGGAGAGAGATATTATCTTGCAGGGTTTGAAACTGAGTAGAACAAGGATTGGGGTGTTGTGAAACCGATAAGGTATGTACAGGAGTTTGCCAGAAAGGAAGTGGCAGGGTACGGGGATGAGAAAGAGGGACAGAATGCGGAGGAGTAAAAACAGAGGGTCCGTGATAGGAGGAAGAGGTAGCAGGAGGAGGAGGGTGAAAACTGGGTGCAGGAAGTTGCATGGACTGACGAGAAAGGGGACGCAAAGGGATAGAGGAAGGAGGAGAAGGAGGCAAAGGAAAATCTGAAATGTCAGTTGGCGTATCAGAACCAGATTCTGAGTCAGAATCAAGCAGGTCAATAATATTGGGGCGATTCATGAACACCAGAGGTTCAGAGGTCTCAGGAAGAGATAGTTGACAACTAAAACAATTAGGGGTATCCGACTCAGAACATTCATAGAGAGATTCGTCTGTGATACCTTGGGAGACCACTTCCCATTGGTCGGGAGTATTGACGAGGGAAAAGAACCCCTTCAGTTCTTTTGTTGTTGTGTCTTCGGCTGTTGAGTACAGTCATGAGCAAAATGGCCCTTTTTGCCACAGATAAAGCAACCTGTCTTACTGGTGGAAGGAAACCGGCGGCGACGGAGAAATCTTTGGGAACGACGTTGGTAGCGGCGACGCCAACGGATTTTGCGCAAATGGGGAAAAGAAGAAGTGCCGCCACAGGACCAATTAGAAGGCCGAGGAAAAGACCTGCGAGAAGACTTGCGCGGGAGTTGTGCATATGAGTGAGCTGGCGGACAAAAATCATGATGCCCAAGAAACTGCTGGCAAATTGCAGAGGAGAAACAAGACTAATTTCTTTTAGCTTGTGTTTCAGGGTGAACTCTGTACATTGGTGCCGTATATAAACTTGGACTAATTGAAAGAGATTTGCAAAGGTGAAATCAGCCACTGTTTTATGGACTTCAGTGGGCTGATTATCAATGTTGATAATCTTGGTCTGTCCTTCAATTAGAGCGTTGACAGCTTCTCCAAGCTTATGAGGCAAACTGAAGAGATAATGTCTTTTCGCAGAAACATCAGCGAAAATACCAGCACGATAAACTAACTGCTGAGCATGAGCATTATAGGTAGCCAGCTGAAAAAGATCACAGAGCTTCAGGGCAAAGAATTCATTAGAGGCTTGGGCCCGATCATCTGTGAAAGTGGGCAAGAATTGATTGGAAATTGCCGCAATAAGTGCATCAGGGGCATTGGCTTGGTGATTACTGTCATGACTGTTGAAGATTTGTTCTTTGGACTCATCACTCAAGAACTCCCACCAATTGGCCAAAATACCCGTGAACCCTTTCGTAGTCTCGACTGCAGCATCCCGAGGATTCCAACGATAGACGGTGACTAGAGACATCATATGGCCGTAAAAGATTTTCAAGATATCTTTAATAGCCTGTGGAGAGGCACCATCCAAGTTGAGAACATACCCTGGAAAGGACTTGTGCTGCAAACGGACACGAAGCTCACCCGCTTCATCAAGTGTGCCATCTGTATATTCGGGTTGGTGCAATAATTCACCACGCATAAACTGGGAGCCCGGAGCATCAGAAAATGCAGTTTTCTTGCCGCGCCAAGTAGAAGACTGGGGCTCATCTTCATGCATCGGCTCAGGCTTGACACCACCTTCATTCATGAAAAGGGGAAAAGCAGAAGTAGGAACACAGGCTTAACCCTAGCTGGGGCCTTGCTCAAACACAGGCACTCGCGAACATCAAACATCAACTCAGCCAACTGCCCCCTCTCAATATTCCGTCCCAGAATGCTTCTTTGATTATTGAAACAGATGCTTCAGATCAGTTCTGGGGAGCTATCCTTCTGGAACGCACAGACACCAATGCTGAAATTATTTGTGCTTTCCGCTCGGGAATCTTTCAAGGCGCAGAACGGAATTACCACTCTATTGAAAAGGAAATTTTGGCCGTCAAAAAGGCCATCCAAAAGTTAGAACTGTTCATCTTAAATAAACCATTCACAGTTCGAACAGATAACCAAAACTTCCACACATTCTGCACCAGGAAGATTGATAAACAGATTGGGCGTGGACGGTTAGCCCGTTGGCAGGAGTTCTTTTCCATGTACGACTTTACAGTCGAATGGAAAAAAGGGAGCACCAATGTACTTCCAGATATGCTGTCCCGAGAAGGTGCACCATATTGGGCCCAGCATCCCACTTCTTATTGTGCGCCATTATAAGATTCTTGCGGACTAATTGCTCTGTAAAAGTGACTAGACACTGTCTGGTATCCCAGCAGATAAGACCTTCACTTTCCCAAAACCAGCAGCGCCCCTGGTTTATCTCACAGTGATCCCCTGAATGTACTTCCTCCCATGGTATTCACATGCCTCCTTTATGTATATAAGGAGATCCTCCTTCATTCTTGAGGCAGAGTCTGCCTACACTTCTCTTGTATACAAGCTCGAGGTTTCTAAGATTGCAGGAATTTCCCTAGCATAGGGAAAAGTGGGTTTGGTACATAATGATATATGCCTGGTTAGCTGTGAATTTGCAAGTTGGGCTTTTGATTTGTAAATACAGTTTCAAGCGGTGTTTTATTATTTATTCCAAAAAAAAAAAAAACACCCATCGACCTAAATGGAAGTAGAAGAAGAAGCTTCTAGGATGGATCCCGTGGAGTCGGGAGTCCGGCCGACCCCGCAGGTATCGCGCCCAGCAGGTCATACACTATCTGGTAGAATTGCAATGTTAGAGGATGCCTTGCAATAGATTTTAGTGCAGCAGTTACAAGCAAATGTAGGGCAATCTGAGCTCAGGAAAATGGTACATAGTATGTCTGCTAGACCATCCCGTGAAGAGAAAGGTAAATCTCCAATGGAACCAGAGTCCAGTGTTCATACGGTCGAGCCTAGGAGGGCTAAGGTGCCTAATATTGCCAATTATAGGCCAGAAAAGTATTCTGGTCGGATGTCTGACCGTAGTTCCGATATCATTGAGACCTGGTTACACAAATGGAACGAGGCATTCGCGATTTGTGAAATCATGAATGATATGAAGAAAATCCGTGAGGCCACCCATATGTTTAATGAGGTAGCGGATAGGTGGTGGATAAAACAGCAGAAAGATGAAGTGGCATCCACTAGTTGGGAGGGGTTTAAAAAGGAATTTAGAAAACACTTCCTACCTCCTGACGAAGCATCCTGAGCTTGGGAGTATCGAAACCTTCGTCAGAGAAACTTATCAGTGGCGGAATACACTGATAAGTTCAGAGAAAGTGTAATGAAGGTTGATGAACCCCTACCTCAGTCAATCCAAGTAAAAGATTTTATCTTTGGATTGAATGATTGGATAAAGATGAAAGTTCGGGCTTAGTATGCGAACACGCTGGATGAAGCAATTGCAATAGCCCTGAACTATGAGGATGCAAAAGGGAACAAACCAAGTGGGTTTGTGCAGGTTGGGACTCAGTATGGGTACCTGAAGAAAACTGGATTTAAGAAGAAGTGGATTAGCAAAGGGAGTGTCTCACAGCCTAGTGGTCAAGCCAAGCATGCGAAACTAGTTGAGACTCCTATATCAAGTACCACCATTGGAATGAAAAGAAAAGTAACACCAATGGCAGCTCGGGCTTGGTCGAAGTCTTCTTTGAACCCAGAGCAAAAGGGAAAAAGCGAGGAGAGAAGGCTTGTGTTTTGGTTGCCTTCAGCCTCATCAGTGGAAAGATTGTCCACGAAACAAGGATCGTCGGATGGCTGAGATGGTGGTCTTAGAATGCGACGTGGAAATGGAGGGAAGTCCCAGAGCTGAACAGATGCAGATTCAGCTAGCAGGATCTTCTCAAAGGTCAGTACCTGTTTTGTTATGTGTGTCTGTTGCTAAGTTAGTAACTAGTGCACCTGATAATATCCTGTCAAAGCCCGCAGCAATGGTGTATACAGCCTTTAATGATACGGAGTTAATTAAGATGAAAGGGCAAGTAGCTAATCATGATGTCATTGTGTTGTTTGACTCGGCATCAACGCACAAT
Organism: Dipteris shenzhenensis; assembly: GCF_047967505.1. Classification (NCBI taxonomy): domain Eukaryota; kingdom Viridiplantae; phylum Streptophyta; class Polypodiopsida; order Gleicheniales; family Dipteridaceae; genus Dipteris; species Dipteris shenzhenensis. The sequence continues at coordinate 53,225,627 of NC_141602.1, read as the reverse complement.
GTAATTAACTCCAAGCTTGTAAAAAGGCTGAAACTAAAGACTAGCCCATCTGACTATGCATATACAGTCAGAATGGCAGATGGAAGTTCAACTGAAGTATGGGACCAAAGGCTTACCCAGTTTAAGCTTCGAATTCAGGTTTTATGCTGAGAAGCTTGATTTTGAAATGACTAAGGTTGCTCATGCAGACATAGCCTTGGGTAAGGCTTGGCATTCTAGGAAGAATCCAGCCATAGATTGGAAAAAGCACATTTATCAATTCAAGATGAATGATGTGATGTATGTCTTACAAGGTGAAAAGGATATACCTCAAGGACCGTTGGTTTCCATGATGGAAATTCGAAAAGCTCAAGAAGAGTTTTTGTTTCTTTGTACAGCATCGGTAGAGCCGATTGATGATTCTTCGGCTAGCACTGATGTTGCTCAAAATGGAGAGATGGCCAAGATGGCTGATCAAATAGCAGAGGAGTTCTCTGATTGTTTTAGGGATGCACTACCTTATGGGTTACCTGTGAAAATCCACACTTTTCGAGAATGCAAATGTGTGCAATGCATGCAGAATTTGAATGCTGATTGGCCCTCCAATGGGGAAGAGCGCCCTCGTGAGAGTACTTGTTTCTATTTCGACCTACATGCAAGGTGGGAGAGAGATGACAGATGAATGCAATGTGGTAGAGAGAATGTAACGTGTGATTCACAATGAAAGAGTGATACCCTTTCATTAATGTGCCTTGAGATCACTCAAGTTCCATCTTCCCATTTACACCTACTCTTAGCCTATGACCCATGCATCTACCATTCAATGCACCTTAATGCACCCTTCCCTTCCTATTGCCCCTAGGACCTAGATACGTGTGTGCACATTTTTATTAATAGAATAAGTATCACATGTCCAAATTCGATGTCGTCTGAAGCAGTGGCTCCAGCTCGACTAGTCCTATCTACTTAGATGATCCACCGCCATAACAAATCGGTCAGTGTCCATCATAAATACAAATACATGTTACACTATTAGCGTATAACATAATAATAATGTTTTAATGTCTACTAATCACAGATTAGTGATTTCTCTTGTCATGACACTCCCTCCTGCTTGAATGGGTAGAAGTCCTCTTCTAGATCCTCTCTTGTCTCTTTCTCTTGCGTACGCTTCTCTTTTACTTATGCATTTGCATCTCCTCTTCATAATCTGCAAATAATCTTCTCCTGGTAGTACACGATCTCTTCTGAATCCGAACTTAAATCTCATCTTCAAGTTCTGGTTCCTCTTGATGCTGAATATTCAAAATGCAGAAGTACCACTGCAGTGCCTCTTCAGTATCTCTTCACGCTCAGAATCCTCTTATGAATACTTAGCTGCTGAAATCTCTTTACAATAACCTGCTCAATAAGCTTAAACACATTCTCAACAAATTGGTCAGTATTAAAACGATTCTCTCACCCAAATGTTTTCATTGAACTAGGTGGACCTTGGCTATGGATGATTTTGCGATGGAGAGCTACTTAGTCTATAGAAACTATAGACCTTCAATCTCTTTTTCCAACTCTTCTATTTCAGCCCTATTTATCTTATCAGACGCTCTACACAGAGGAGAAAAATATTTATTCTCTGTCCATACTCTATAATGAATATGCCTACTCTCTATTCAGTTCACACATCCATACACCAGTGTTGGCTAAATGGATAGCATTTACTCTTGGTTCTATGTTCATCGTAGAGTCTTGGGATGAGGAGATAGAAGCCTCACCCTCCTGCTTGGATGCTTTGCCTTTCCCTTTTACAGAATTGGTTTTGACAATTTTGGCTAAGTAAGAGCAAGCTTCTCTTGCTCGGTCTTGTCTTGATGGGCAAAGTATAGCTCAAAATGACGAATCCAATAGGGGAAACAAGCACTTGACAATGCCATGACAGCCGACACGGCAGGGACAACTCCAAACACTGCATCTAATGTTCTCAACAGCCTTCAAAAGATATGTCTTGCATTGATAGAAAAAATTGACATTTTGGAATCTACAAATGTGGCCCTCCTTGTGGAGAAAGCACATGTAGACAAGACACCTACTGAAGTGAAAAAACATAGGGGTAAAATGCAAGAGGAATGGAGAAAAGAAAAAGGCAAAAAGGAGGAATGGGAGAAAGAAAAAGCTGAATGGATATGTGAAAAGAACAAGCTCCAGGATAGGATGCATGCTCTTGAAGTTGAAGTGCAGCAAATAAAGGACATGAAAGTGTTTCCAGAGAGGAATTGCAAAGCAATGAAAGAGCTGAAAACAGAAAATACCACTCTTAGGAAGGAGATTGCAGCCATGCAGGAAACAATGCAAGGCACACATGCTGAGCTTAAACAACAAATCAGCAATGGGGAAGCCAAGATGATGGAATGGAAAGATGTGGTAAAAAAGGGCACAACAGCCCCAAAGAAAGAGTTCATCTCAGAGGCACTTGAGGAGAAAAAGAGGACCAACAAAGCGATAAATGTCTTGGTGAGGGGCCTAGCAATGGGAGACACTCCAATGGGAGATGCCAACATATTGTTTACCAAATTGGGGGTCAATCTCACTTGCGAGACAGCTTGGAGGGTGGGAAAATGTGAGTCACTTACTAAGCCACTAGTGCTGAAGTTCCGGACAGCCATGGATAGAAAGATTCTCATGAGCGCGAGAGCAACATTGAAGGAACCAAGATCTCCCTGGATGATGACCAAGATTGAGAAAGAGGAGCACTTTCTCTGTGCGTGCCCATCCTGCTATAAGATCGGGGGGCGATATCACTGTCTCTATCAGGACGGCCCACTATCGCGACTGATCCACTTCCATGACCAGGTCTGCATTGGGCTTTATCTACTTGAGATGTGCCGACATAGGAGACCCTGCTACAACAGGTCAGGGAGCAACAAGAGGGGACCAGATCACAGGATACAGAGGCTGACCAGACACAGCGGCATGTCACAGATTTCTATGCATTTGAGTTAGCTCTAGGACACAGTGGGGTGGAGGAGGAGGAGCTAGGTGATATGCGAGCAGTATGGATTGCCGAGAGAGGATTGTAGAGGCTACACGTGACACGGAGAGGGACCAGAGCACACTCGATTGAGGTCCGACCTATCACAGCTTTCCTCAGAGGAGATCGCCTGAGACTAGCTGAGTCTGTCCATCTGAATCTCGTGCCTGGCTTTGGAGTCATCCAGACTAGTTGAGAGCGGGGCGGACACATGGTATGCGCGTATATCCGCATGGTTCGCCAGACACGGGATTCGGATGGACAGACTCCCTCCCTTTCAATAGAGTATGGATGCACCCCTTGAGTTGATCCTACGCGATGAGATTAACCGTATCATATGGTTAGACATCCTTAAGCTCCACATATCTCGGGCTTGGGGGGGAGATCAGGAGTTCCCCACCAAGACCCAATATTACCGTGACTATTACCTGAGAGTCTCGGAGTAGGCATTCATCATCAGACCAATATCTAGAGGATCGAGGAGTCTCACATGCACTGAGGATTGCCATTGGGCAGATGCGGGTTTCATCCCATCAATTGAGGATTGAGAAAGAGGAGCACTTTCTTTGCGCGTGCCCAGCCTACTATGAGATCGGGAGGCGATACCACTGTCTCTATCAAGATGAAAGTGGGTTCGGCCCATTATCGCGACTGATCCACTTCCATGACCAGGTCTGCATTGGTCTTTATCTACTTGAGATATGCCGACATAGGAGACCCTGCTACGACAGATCAGGGAGCAATAGGAGGGGACCAGACCACATGATACAGAGGCTGACCAGACATAGCGGCATGTCACATATTTCTATGCATTTGAGTCAGCTCCAGGACATAGTGGGGTGGAGGAGGAGGAGCTAGCTGATATGCAAGCATTATGGATTGCCGAGAGAGGATTGTAGAGGCTGCGTGTGACACGGAGAGGGACCAGAGCACACTCGATTGAGGTCCGACCTATCACAGCTTTCCTCAGAGGAGATCGCTTGAGACAAGGGGTTACTCTGAACATAGCTCAGCAGGTTCAGAGATCGAGGAGACCACGTCCCCCTCCGCCACCATAGCATGAGAAGGCTAGACAGATGCATATCCACTCATAGACGAGACACCACAGTGCCGGGTTGTTAGAAATGACCCAACAAAGGGTACGCACAACAAAAGACTGATAGTATTGCCGAGGAGCTCACACTGTGATGTGTGGGGTGTGGAATCACGAACTTCTTAAACTTATGTGCATAGATGAGCAAGCCAATAAATAGACAATGCTCAGAGACAAATATAGAAGCAACACTTTATATTTCCGTCCGTCCACAAAGTAGGACAGGATACAATACCAAAAGGTTCTTCTACTAGATGTCAAGTTCTTCTAGATCTCTGAGCCCGCGTGCTCTACCTCGAGCATGTGTTGGAATCGGAGTCCTAGTGTGTGTGTGTGGTCCTAGAGTCCTAGGAGGGTCCTACAGTTGTGTGAGTGTGAAGAGTCTTGAGGCCACTTGTGCCACCTCATGTGGTAGGTGTGATTCCTCCCCTAGATTATAGGATCTAGATTCTCTTGTGTGTGACCTCATCTATGAGGTGTATGTGTGGGAAGATAAGGCTTGCCCAGCCTATAAATGAGGCTATGTACTTGCTATGATTACACAATCTATCAACATCAGTTCGTGCCTCAGCTCTTGTCTCCAATCATGTGATTGAGTGTCTCTCACCCTCTCCCCATTTTCAACAGTTGGTATCAGAGCCACCTTAAAGCTCCTGCCTGATGGCATTCCTCTCCGATTGAGTAGCTCTACCTTTGCCAACAAAGACTTTCTGTTTTTGCTACTGTGACTGGCTATTGGGAGCTGTTAAGATGTTTCACGAGTTGGTGAAGCTCATCGGCCATTGTTGAAGCGGATTTGCACCACTTGTTGTCAGAGCTCACGGCTGGTCATCTACGTCATTCATTGAATTGCTATCTCCACTGTCTGCTACCTCTCTTATCCGTGCTGATGTTACCTCTTGCCTGCTATCTCCTCCGCTAACTCCTCTGCTTGCTACCTCTCTCCTCCCTCGCAATCTGCTCACGCCTCCCTCGCAATCTGCTCACGCCTCTCTCGCAGTCTGCTCACGCATCTCGGCCTAGAATTCTGCCCATTGCTGTTGCCGCTCCTCGCTCTCCTCCTTCCGCCCCTGACCTGCGACAGCTCCTGCGAAGGTGTCGTTGCGATGATGTTGGCGGCGTCTCACATATACCAGCGACAGACGACCTACATGTGAAATGAGCCACCATTCTTGGGATTCCAGCTCCAAAATCGCCACCACATTTGGAGGGGATTCAGACCGACCTTGAAGCCCAGCATTTCTGCTCCATGACGACCTGAAGAGCAACTTGTTCTAGCCCATTTCTGAGCCCAAAATCCTAAATTGCAATTTTCAAGAATTTTGCCTCATTTTGGGTGAATTTGTTGGGGCTTTTATGATCTGAAGCTTCCCTAGTATTGCTAGAACACTATGCTCTAGGAAATTTTGAAAAGCCCCAATTTTCTGCAAACCCTAATTTTTGGAGCAACCCTAACGCTAAAATTTAGGGCTTTTCTGTCCCGTGTCTTCCTTTGGCATAATTGAAGCTTCTACTATGTAAAATTTGGGGCTTTTTTTGCAAAATTTGAGTAAACATTGTAAGGGATTTAGACACTGGCTGTAATAACAGCTAAGACTTCCCACCAATGGATGTCATAAAAAACTCCTCATTCATCGAGAAATTCTCAGGGAGCAATTTCCCAACTTGGCAGATGAAACTCCGGCTTCTTCTTATGCGAGAAGGCATATGGAATATCACCAATGGCAAGGAGCCAAAACCCCAAAGTGATGATGCTAGAATCAGTTGGTGGGAGAACCAAAATGATAAAGCAATGGCTATCATTGGCCTAGCTTTAGCTGACAACCTTATCCACCATGTGGATTTTGATAAGACTGCAAATGACGTTTGGGAAAAATTAGAGAATTTGTTTGGAAATAAGATCAATAATTCCAAAGTCTTTCTCAAACAAAAACTCTTCAAGCTCAAGATGAAAGAAACTGAAACCCTCAATGAACACTTGAGCAATCTTGGGTCAATTCTCCAACAATTATTTGCCATCCGAGCCATTGTTGAAGATGATGATCAAGTTGCTGTACTTCTCTCAAGTATTGAAGACATTTCCAAGTACAATGAGATCCTAGCTGTCCTAAGAGTCAGCCGCAGTATGAGCTTTAAGGATATGGTAGCTCATCTCATTGATGAGGACCGTAGGCTTATAGAGAAAGCAGAATCTTCCTTTGAGTCTGGCAAAGCATTCTTTCTCAAGAATAAGCCCAAGAAGAAAGGAAAACCTCTTAAATGCAATTACTGTCAGAAGCTTGGCCATCCAGAGGATCGTTGCTTCAAGAAGATGGCAAAGGTACAAGCCAAAGAACATGCCAATCTAGTTGCGGAACAGAGCGAGGACGAAGACGATGAAGCTACACCTTCTGGACCTGAGGAACAAGCCTGCACTGCTGCTGTTTCTGGTCTATCCCTCCATGAGGTGATAGATGAAGAGTGGGCTTTCTAGAGTCATGTGTGTTAGGTACTCTGCCCTGGGTAGTCCCCCTAAAATGATGTAATAATTTGTCATTTTGTGTGCCTTGGTCTATAAAAGGCTCCACTTATTTCAGTTAGGAGACAGGGGGGTTGTTATGTCTTTCCTTTATCAGGCCTGGCCGAGTTCCAGGATGTTGGTGTACTCCCTAGACCTATGAGTTGGTCATGCATCCATGCTCAGATTTGAGTCTCTGATCACGTTGACACCTAAGCCATGAGAGTGCTTGGTTCAACCTCTGAATTATGCTCAGCTGTTAGCCTCTGAGATTGCCTGGGATGCACAGTCTGGATGTTGTCATAGTTTCTCACCCTAGCTCCGAAGGGGGGTTTGTTGGAATCGGAGTCCTAGTGTGTGTGTGTGGTCCTAGAGTCCTAGGAGTGTCCTACAATTGTGTGAGTGTGAAGAGTCTTGAGGCCACTTGTGCCACCTCATGTGGTAGGTGTGATTCCTCCCCTAGATTATAGGATCTAGATTCTCTTGTGCGTGACCTCATTTATGAGGTGTCTGTGTGGGAAGATAAGGCTTGCCCAGCCTATAAATGAGGCTATGTACTTGCTATGATTACACAATCTATCAACATCAGTTTGTGCCTCAGCTCTTGTCTCCAATCATGTGATTGAGTGTCTCTCACCCTCTCCCCATTTTCAACAATATGTAGACTCTCTGTCTAGATCCCTTCCACCTTGCTGTCCGGAAGCCAGCCTAGGTGGGCTGCCACTCTAGCTCAGTCTACAGGTTCTCCTAAGTCACCTTGTCCTCCTGCATGTAGGCCTAAGGCTCCCCCTTTGCTGCTCCTGTCTGCTGTCCTAAGGGCTGCTGCAAGTGATAAATGAATGAGGCCTAATGGCCTCTTTACATAGGCTCAAGGCCTGCTCCACAAAAACCGACCAGCAGCATCATTCTGGCCGACCCAAACAGGCCGACCAGTCTGCTGGAAAACCACCTTTAAAGGGCTCTCATTACAAGGGCCCTTGGCCCACAATACTAGGGCTTTGGCCCCCCTTTCAAGGGCAGATGCCCACCTATGTATTCAGGGTCCAGCCCCCTTCTGCCCTGCCATTTTCTAGGCATGGTAGGCTGGCTGGAACCAGCCCTAACAGCCCTATGACTGGCCGACCAGGCTGCTGGTCACCCCCACCCTGTTGCGCCTCTGGCAGGCTCTTCTCCAGCGCCGTACAGATCTGATAAGCCTCCGTACAGCCCCGTACAATGGGGCCGTACCCTGCTGATGTCAGCGCCCCCTTCACAGGGCCCTGTTGCAAGCTGTACGCCTGTCCTTTGCTTCAACAGCTGCCCATGTGACAGCCCCAATCTCTCCAGGTCTACCTCCCCCATGCTCTCCTCATATGGGGGCTTATAGATGGGGATGTGACCATTCCAACACGGGTTTCGGATTCTGAGGTCTAGTCCTAATTCCAGCTCTCTTCCTACGTTCAAATAGTACATGATATGGCATGACATGATATGATATGGTACGACATGTTTTGTATTTGTTTTTGCTTGAGCTATCAAGCTCTTTGTTTCAGCATAGTACTCAGCGAGGGCCTTAGTGTGCCCTTTGCTCCAGCCCCTTGTGGCTTGTATGGGTTTTTTTCCCTTGTGGCGTTTTCTGCGCTTTGTCCCATAGGCCCGTGAGGCCTTTCGCGGATGTTTATATATCTTTCTTTCTCTCTCCCGTTGGGCACCCACCTCCTCCCCCACTTAGGGAGGCGGGGTCTATGAGACTCAGACCTCCGAGACCCTATTCTGTACCATTTAGAACTGCAATGGTACCTTATGGTTAGAACCAGGGAACTTCTCGGAATCCTATACAGGTCATGACATAGTCTTTTATACAGAGACACATCAGAGTCCAGAGCGCCCACTATCAGTATCAGCGAGTATACATGGGAGTCTTCTTACAGAGATGAGATGAGGGACACAGGGGGAGTGCGAGGTCAGGAGGAGTAGCAGTTCTTTACAGGTCCACCCTTTTGGGAACCATCCCAGTAGATCAGAGAAATACACACTCCAGATTTCTTTGGATCTGGATGTGACACATGGACAGCCGGGATTTGTTCGTTGCAGTATGCTACTTCCCTCCCGAGACCTCCCACTTTGCTTGAGATATCCGAGAGGAGGCTGAGACATCACCATAAGCAGCTCTTTATTAGGCCATTGTTGACTTCTCGAGCCGTGAGGAAGTCCTCTTGGTTGGGGACTTCAACGCTACGATAGGCGCCCGTCAGGCACCACTCCTCGACTTCAGGGACGATTCCATTCTACTGCCAGACATTGATCTTGAGGAAGCAAGTATGTTGCGTGTTTCGGATGACGGGTGACATCTAATGGTCGTGATAAAACTTTAGGTGGTCTCACGTGCTTCCCACATGGTGGGGGCTCTAGCGTTGTCGATTACATCATGGGATCCCTTGCATTCACATCTCATTGTTAGAAATTACCCAACAAAGGGTACACACAGTGGAAGACTGATAGTATTGCTCAGGAGCTCACACAGTGTGGTGTGGGATGTGGAATCACAAACTTCTTAACTTAATGTGCATAGATGTGCAAGCCACTTAATAGACAATGCTCAGAGACAAATATAGAGGCAACACTTTATATTTCCGTCCGTCCAAAAAATAGGACAGGATACAATAGCAAAAGGTTATCCTACTAGATGTCAAGCACTTCTAGATCTCTGAGCCCGCGTGCTCCACCTTGAGCATATGTAGACTCTCTGTCGCGTGCTCCACCTTGAGCATATGTAGACTCTCTGTCTAGAGTGTTCTTCTCAACCTTGCTGCCCTGAGTGTCAACCTAGGTAGGCAGCCCTCCAAGCTCAGTCTGCAGCTCTTCCTTCTCTCCTGGTCCTCCGGGAATAGGCTCCAAGAGTAGGTCTCCTGCTCCTTCTGACTGCTGGTCTTTTTCTGCTCCAGAAGATATGAAATGAGGGCCTGGAGGCCTCCTTTTATAGGTCCGCAAGGGGGCTGGCAAAAATCGACCAGCCTACCCCATTCTGGCCGACCAGTCTGTGGCTGGTCCAGCCCTTTTAGGGCTCACAAACTGGGCCTTTTGGGCTCACTTCTAGGGCCTTGGCCCTCCAATCAAGGCAAGGGCCCAGCCTATATAAAGGCAGGTCCCTACCTCATAGCAGCCTCCTTTGCTGCTCCACCAGGCCTCATCCAGCCTTGTACCCTGCTCCGTACACTTGCTGATGTCAGCGCCACCTGTCCCAGGTCTGCACAGCCTTGTACCCTGCTTCGTACACTTGCTGATGTCAGCACCACCTGTGTGCCTCTATTCGGGGCCTGTTCTAGCCCGTACACCTGCTCTGAAGTTCTGTCTTGCCAGGCCAGATCCAGGGCTACATGCCCCCGCCATCTCTCGTGCACAAGGCCTTCTGATGCGTTTCTTGTGCTGTCCACATGACAGCTCATGTGCAGCCCATGTGGCAGCCCCCTTCTCTACCCATGTGGCAGTCTATACATCCCTAGGTCCACCCCCCCCATGCTCTCCTGATATGGGGGCTTACAGATGGGGAGGTGACCATTCCAACACTCGTATCACGGATTTTATTGTTGCACCTCCTCCCCCAGGGGCTGATCATACATATCCTTCCCCAAATCTTTGAGAGCTCTGTTCTCTGCCTGCAAACGACCATTGCCCAAACCCTTTGAGCTGCAAACTCCTCACGTATGGGCGAACTTCGAGCTGCAAGCAATCAGAGAAATTTCGATTGTACGCGCAATGCCAACACTCACACTCTCTGACAAAATTTCGCGCAATGCCGCCTCTGTACTTACCTATCTGCAAATTTCTCTGAGCCCGTGCTGGACGACACTGAGGGCAAGCTGCTGCTGAAATCTGAGCTCATTTGGACAAGAGATGGAGGAGAAAACTATGAAAAACCAGTCTGTCTTCTCAAGCCTGGCTATGGCGACCTGGCGCAACATTGCGCCCCTCCTTGCTGGTAGCCCTTCTCAGGTATAAGGCCTTTCTTCCTGCATAAAAATCCCCTTGAATAGAGCTATGAGCTGTGAGAATTGCACCCTCCAAGTTCTGGTCTCTGTTTTGGACAGTTTTGACAAGGTTGTGAGTTTGATGCTACATTAGATGCTACTTAAGCATTTTTTATGTTTTAAAGTGTTGAATAGCTTCAATACAACTATGGATACAGCTTTGCTTTAAGTTGCTACACCTGGATTTGCTTGGAATACTTTCATTTAGCCACCTCTATGAAGCATGCAAGTGGAAGCATCATTTCCATTATGTTTTGTAGTATGGAATTTGGTTGCAAGCCTTTGCTACACTAAATGCTTGTACTTTGAAGGAATATTTTTTATTGCTCATATTTTCACTTGTAAGGCACTAGACACTGCCCTCGGGTAAGACCTTGCCATGGAAGCTAAGACCTTTTCTGATAAGTTTAATGGAACTAGTTTCCATACTTGGCAAACAAAAGCTGAGTTTATGCTTATGAAAAGGAAGATATGGAATGTTGTGAATGGAAAGAAGTCTACAAAAGAAAAAGCTAATTAGTTGATCAAAGACAAGAAGGCTCTTGCTATCATAGCTTTGGGATTAAGTGGCTCATACTTTCATCACATTGATGAAGGGAAGTGCTTCAAATATATCTTGTTCCTTTGCCTACAATTGGAAAAGGGAATGTGTTATTCCATGAAGAACAACAAAGAGAATCAAGCATTTCTTATGAAGGACTACTTCAACAACAAAGCAAATCTGGCTGAAGGAAGAACTCCATCAGCAAATGAAGAAAATGAAGACTATTTTTTAGGCACTTCGTCTTTTTTGTTTATCATCACTTGGTCAAATTTTGAGGTTCTCTGCTTGGAGTACTACTCCAAAAAGAATATGTTATGTAAATCACCTCTGGTCACCATATGATGTAGGCCATGTGATATGTGTTTTGACTATCCCATTTCTGTGAACCTCACACCCTTGGGAACCCTTGCTAGCATGAGAGCCTAGCCATAGATTAATCCTTGACCACCATGAGATGGCATGAGAAACTATGAGACTAGATGTATCCTTGACATTGCAAGAGGCAACCCCTTGAGGGGGGTTTGTTGGGGTAAGTATGATCAAGGGCTTGCTCTATGGTGCATGTGTGCATCTAGGGGAGTCACATATGTGTTTGTGTGTGTTGTAAAGGCACATCAAGTGCTATGATGTGTCTAGTTTGTGACCTAAGTGATGACGTAAGACAAAGGCAATCCCACTGATGTAGGGATTGATTCCCACTGATGTAGGGGCTGATTGCCACTATGTAGGGAAGGTATTACCTTCTCTCCCTTTCTATAAGAGAGAGTCCTCTCACTCATAATCATAATAGAGATCTACCATCTTTCTTTCATTGTGCTCTCACACCTCTTGCAAGATGCATCTATTCTATCCTACGGGATCCTACATCTATTACCTTTATTTTTATTCCCAATAGAGGCAGGAGCATCCTTATTGGGCATCTGAGCAAGCAAAGTAGCAGGAGGCATTTTATGCTGACTCATTGGACACTGCGAAGCCATGTGCCCAAATTTTTTACATTCAAAACAAGCCCCTGCAAACAATCTCCATTTCAATTTATAAAATGCACTTCCCATGTTAACATTGTTCACCGTGACTGAATAAGACTCCGGTGTGGGATTATCAGTATCCCAGAGAATGCAAAATTGATTAGAGTTGCCGTTAGGCCATGGTGGGCAAACCACTTTGCCTAAACTTGCTGCAATTTTAGGCAAGAGTGAAGCCATGCACTGCGGGAAGTCTACAACTTCAACCCAGACCGGACATCGATGTCGAATCAGAGCCTGATAATCCCTTGTGGGGGACCATGGCAAAACGTGCACCATTTGCTGCCCAAAAAAGAGCGGCGAATGTTCCAAAAGCATTTGCTTGTGAACCTCATCTACCATAATGACCTCAAAAAAGACTTTGACTGCATCCTTACGAACAAATGAGCCAGCCAGTGTTCGGGTCAATCAGTTGCCTACCTCTGCAACAGGTGGCATCTGACTTGGGAAAAATAAAATGACTACATTCTTGGCATATTCTTTAACTGGATCCACAATTTCATCCACTTCAACCATGAGACCAACCGATGGAACAGAGTCTTTCCACTCTTTCCTTGTGTCTGCAAATCCTTTGTGCATGACATCATACACCAGTTGTGCTTCAACAGAATCATGCACGGGGTCATGTTGACCCTCAGCCTGCTTTTTCTTTTTGCATTGAGCCGATCGATCCTTTTGAAAAGTTTTTTCATAAGAGTATTCAGCCATGTCTTCTGAAGAAGATGGAACCTAAAAAAGGGGGTACCTGTAAAGTGATAAAAGAGGAAAAACAGTCTCGAAAAACAGCCCACAAAGAAGAAGAAAGTAGTGTATTTGCAAGGAGAAGAAGAGGAAAGAGATATTTAGGGATTTAGAGAGAAGAAAAGACAAGTTCTGGAGAAGGAAAAGAGAAAAAACCAGAAAAAAGTCCAAGATGAACTAGAAATCAGAGAAAAAAGAGAAGTTCTGGCGAGGGAAAGAGAAAAGGTAATCAAGTAGAAAGATTGAAGTTTTGAGAACAAACACAAAAACAGCATACAAAGAGAAAGGAGAGAGAATTTGATAGCAAGAGCAAGCAGGATGTGAATTCGAACGAGAAGAAGTGCCTCCCACAACGTGCAGGTCCCAGCAGCGTCAGCAACAGCAGTCCGTACAGCCGTACGGTTTCGTAATGACTGTACGGGCAGGAAGGGGGTCGAGGTTGGACTTTGGCGGGTTTGTACGGCGAGCAAGAGGTGGACAGAAGGGTGCTGGATGTACCATACAGCAAGTAGGGGCTAATGCCTCTCTCTCAATCTCGCCCTCTCTCTCTCTCTCTCACGCTTCACACACACCTACCACACATCTCTCTCTCTCTCTCTCACACACACACATTTTTTTTTTTGGGGTAAAATCTTTGATTGATTATATTATATGAGTAGCAACCTCAAAAAAAGGTGCTACAATTACATCAACTGAAAATTTCAGTGTATGCCAAAAAGACCTCATGATCTATGCAGCGGGTCTGCAAGCAATCAAAGAAAGACTGCTGCAGAGAACGCCTAAAAAAGCCAAACAGAGAGAAAGTAGGATCACCAAAGACTTTACAATTCCTATACGTCCATAAAGTCCATAGTGCCCAGTAGCGAACCCAAACGAAGAAAAGATGAAACTCCGATCTGGATGGATGAAACCCAAATAGCCAGAAGAACTTCCCAAACGGAACAGATGGGAATCTCGCTCGCAGGTGCTGTCGAAGCAGATAAAAAAACTCACGAGAGCACGGACAATGCCAAAACAAGTGAGGCACAGTCTCCAGAGAAGCAGAACATCTATGGCAAAGTAGTGCAGGAGCAATGTGTCGATGAGCTAATAGCTGTCCAGATGGAAACACTCCCAAAAGAACTTGCCAAAAGAAAACCTGTTGCCGAAGCGGTACTTTATAGGCCCAAAGTTGCTGTAATCTTTTCCTCCACCACTTGGCTGGGCGATGCATTCGCCAAACAGAATCACCTCTCTCTGAAACCCAAGGTTGAGGCAAAAGGATTTTATACAATGCAGGTACAGTAATCTGAGATGGCCTCAAAGGACGAGAAGAGGACCCTGGAGAAGTCAAAGTCCAATCTTCCAGTTGGTCGTGGAGTTCCAAAGGAGGAATTGGAACAAAGGGCGAAAGCATAGAAGTAATTTGTCGCCACAAAGGACGATAATGAGAGCCCAATCCATATGTAGTGGCTGCTGAGAAAAGGGGAGCACAGTACCAGCATCATCTATAACATCAGCAACCGAGGTGATGCCTTTAAACGAGACAAAGTAGGAATGTCGAGGTTCCTGTAAAGCCAAGGGAGGCTGAAAGACTTTTGACCAGTGAACGCTTTCAGCTCTCAAAGAATTCCCAAGCAAAGATTGCCGTCCATTCCATTCCAGATGAGAAAAAACATGCTTCCAGTCAAGAAGTAAGCGGGAGACAAAAGGACATCGAGGCAAAGTGCCATCAGTGCAGCCAAAAAAGAAATCCCAGTGATCGAGTTGCCAATGACCAAACGCAGAAATACTGATATGAGTGACTAGAGTCCTAATCATAAGAGCCCAAGGCTGATCACCTTGCAGAAATTGCAGCAACATTTTCCCCCTGTGGGCAAGAATATGCACATGAATATTTGTGATGTTCAATCCACCATGCATCTTGGGAGAACAAATGTGATGCATCGAAAGCAACCTGAGACTTTTTCTGCCATGTTTGGATCGCCAGAAGAGTTCCATAAAGATAGACATGAAAGATGTAAGGTCTGCCTTAGTGAACATGATCAATGGCAAGTAAAATTGAATATATGCCACAAGGATGGACTGCACTATTCGAAGACGAACGTGCAAAGGCCAGGTTGCCAGTTTCCAATACTCAAGCTTTTTTCGAAGCTTAGCCAAAACCCAATCAGTTTGTTGTCAGCAAGTGAGTTCCCACCCCAAAGGGTAACCAAGATGACGAACAAACTGAGTGGGTGGAATGATATCCCCGGGCCATAATAGACTATGCCAATCTTTGGAATGCAAAGGGAGCAGCTTAGACTTCTGAAAATTAACATGAAGACCAGCTGCCAAACCATAAATAGAGAGGGCCTGCATCAAGGCACCAAGATCATGGGGCGTATTCTTTGGGGTAAAGAAAGAATCATCAGCATAAGCTTGAGCAACCATGCTGCGATTAGCATCCAATTCCAAGCCATGAAGTGATCCTATAGCCACAAGATGATCGATATATTGCATCATAGGATGAGTAGCAATGGCATACAGTAAAGCACTGAGAGGGCATCCTTGGCGGACCGAACAACGAAGAGTCCACTCATCAGAGATATCCCCAGAGATAATGCAAACCGCATTGCTATCTCTGTAAAGCCAGTAAATAACCTGCTGCATTTTTTGTCCAAATCCCAAAGCTCGCATAGTTTGCGAGATGAAATCCCATTGAACTGTGTCAAAGGCTTTTGCAATATCTACCTGCAAGAGTAGAATATCCTGCTGCGTGTATTTGGCATATTCAATCCCAATATAAGCATTGGCAATGTTATCTGTGATATGGCGACGTGGAACAAAGCCATATTGGGAGGGATGCAACCCATCATGCAAATAACCTTTAATCAGATCAACCACCATTTTGGCAATGATCTTGTAAATGACTAGCATGAGTGTGATTGGCCTCCAATCACCCAGTGAATCACATAGCTGCTTTTTTGGAATCAGCTTGAGAAGACCCTTTTTCCATGACAAAGGCATCTGCTGATTTTGCCATGTTGTATTTACCATTTGCAGCAAGGTGAATTTAAGAAGATCCCAGAATGCAAGAAAATTCTTTCTGCGATCATTAGATTAAAGAGAGAATTGAGCCTGACATAAGAGCATGCTTTTCTCTGAAGACAAAGGGCGAAGATGAGCAAGCTCAGTCAAACTCTAACATGTAAATTTGGCATGTGCTACAGTCTCCCTTGTGGCTTGCATATAGGATCTGCCATAATCTCGAATAACTGCTTGCATCCGAGCAACAAAAGCCTGCCAGGCATAATCCAAACCAATGCGTATCTGACGAGAGAGAAGCTGAATAACATCAGAGACCAAGGCTTTAAAGTCAGCATGCTCCAGATAACTATTATTAATCAGCAAAAGCCTTTGGCAAGGCAATCTGTCAGTGGGAAATTCATGTAAGGAAAGCCTCAACCAAAGAGGAGCATGATCCAAATGTGTGAAAGCATGATCAACCCAAATTTGACAAGTACAGGCATCACAATGTTGTGGATCAATCTGATACCATCTGTCCAAGCATGCCCGATAAGAAGGTTGAGCATTATGCTGAAAGGTATAACCCGGAAGCATGGGCTGTAATTCCTTCCAGAGATCAACCAGGTGCAACTGAAGCAAAAAATCAAACCATGCCTGTGTTTCAGAAGCCAACATATGAGTGTGGCCTGAGGTGTTGTCACCCAATTGAGGGGCATTATTAAAGTCACTACAAATGAAGGCATGTTGTCGCCATGGATAAGTATGCATGGCAGCCCAGATCAAAGCTCTATCACGAGAAGACTGGGGGGCATAAACCGATGCAAATTCAAAAATTTCCCCTTGAACAAGGCACTGAACAATAATCCATCTACCATGGCAATCATTGAGAGCCACAATAGGTTGAAGGTCGTGCTTTACCAAAAAAGCCACACCAGAAAAGGAGTGCTCTCCAGCATAGAAGATATCATAACCAGCAAAATGGCCTATTTGACCAGCATACATATGCTGATTATGCTCTTGCAAAGCAATTATATCAGGCTGCAATTGCCTGATATACATCCAGACCAGTTTGCATTTGCGACCATCACACATTCCCTGTACATTGAGAGTAACTCACTTCAGATGATCAAGCATATTTACAGTTATGGGACAGGTATGTACAGCAACTAACGGGCTGTCTACGTCTGCATTTCCACCTCAATGTCTGGGCCTCTGCCCTGGGATGAAGCATCAGCCTGAGGAGAGGACAAAAGTGCAGCAACTTCTTCTTCAGGAAACAAGGTCCGATTTGTAGTCACAACAGCCCAAGTCAAGCCAACATCAGAGTTTTCAGCAGGTGTTTTCCCATGAGAGGATGCACCACTCCAAGTCCGAGAAGGCAAAGGTCGTCTGGGGGAGATCACTTTGCGAGGAGTTTGCCATCCATCAGTCAAAAATTTTTCCCCCTTCCCCTGAGGTGGAGAGGACAAAGGCACAGGAAAAGAAGCATTACCATGTGAGACAGCCGGGGCTTTGCCTTTGTCTTGAACAGAGAAAAATTTGACCCCTTTGTTTTTTACCACAGAATTGCATTCTTATTCAAAGGCTGAACCATTTCAGCTTGCACTGGCATTCGTGGATCTCGGAAAGGGCATTGTTAAGCCATGTGCCCAAATTGCTTGCATTCAAAGCAAGCACCTGCAAACAGCCCCCACTTGAGCTTGTAAAAGGCACCACTCCAAGTCCGAGAAGGCAAAGGTCTACTAGGGGAGATCACTTTGCGAGGAGTTTGCCATCCATCAGTCAAAAAAATTTTCCCCTTTCCCTGAGGTGGAGAGGACAAAGGCACAGGAAAAGAAGCATTACCATGTGAGACAGCCAGGGCTTTGCCTTTGTCTTGAACAGAGAAAAACTGTTTGACCCCTTTGTTTTTTACCACAGAAGAGGCATTTGCATTTTTATTCAAAGGCTGAACCATTTCAGCTTGCACTAGCATCCGTGGAGCTCGGGAAGGGCATTGTGAAGCCATGTCCCAAATTGCTTGCATTCAAAGCAAGCACCTGCAAACAGCCCCCACTTGAGCTTGTAAAAGGCACTCCCCATGGAAACATTATTCACAGTAATTGAGTATGAAGCTGGAGTGGGATGATCTGTATCCCACAAAATGCAGAAGCGATTCGAATTTCCATTGGGTCACGGGGGACATACCACCTTACTAAGGGAAGTTGCAATTTTAGGTAGAAGAGAAGACAAGCATTGAGGAAAATCCACAACTTCTACCCAAACAGGGCAACGATGCCGAATCAATGCCTGATAATCCCGGGTGGGAGACCAGGGCAGAACATGGAGCATTTGCTAGCCATAGAAAAGAGGAGAGTGCTCCAGCAAAACCTGACGGTGCTCCTCATCAGCCATGATGATCTCAAAAAAGCCCCTCACTGCATAATGAACTTTTTTGACATAAGAACCACCCAGGGTTCGAGTCAACCAATTCCCAACATCTGCAGCAGCAGGCATCCGTCCTGGGAAGAAAATTATAATGGCATGCTTTGCATACTCCTTCTGGATCAAATATATCATCCACTTCCACCATAATGCCAGTGGTGGAAAGTGGATCTTTCCAACCTTTACGGGTTTCTTCAAACCCTTCATGCATAACCTCATAAACAAGCTGAGCCTCAGCACAGTCATGAAGGGAATCATATGAATCCATCACCTGTTTTTGTTTCTTGTTGGAAACCGACTTGTCTTTGTGAAAGGTTTTCTCATAGGAATAATCCGCCATTCAAGTTAAGGAAAAAACTTGGAAGCAGCAACGCTTTACAAGGAGGAAAGCACATTAAGTACAAAACTGTACGGTTTTTCCTTGGCTGTACGGACAAAATCGTACGGATTTTTGACAATACGATTATTATTATTTTAAACAGGTAAACTGTACGGACTTTCCCGACTGTACGGACAAAACTGTGCGGACTGTACGTACAAAACTATACGGAATTTTCTGACTGTACGAACAAAATCGTACGGATTTTTGACAGTTTAAAAAAAAATTTTCCTAACAAGAAAACTGTACGGACTTCCTCGACTGTACGGAAAAAACTGTACGGATTTTTCTGACTGTACGGACAAAATCGTACGGATTTTTGACAGTACGAAATTTTTTTTAAAGAATTTTTTGATAGACCGTACGGACAGAAAACGGACGTCAAAAAGAACCTCGAGGGTGTCAAATTGAGGGAGAAATAAGAAGCTGTAGCGTGGGAGCATGAGGGCTAGCACGGAATCTCACTCTCTCTCACGGATTTCACACACACACACACATCACCTCTCTCTCACACACACACACAATCATTATAGTCTTCACAAACAATTCTCTCTCTCTCTCTCTCTCTCTCTCTCTCTGTCTCTCTCTCTCTCTCTCTCTCACACACACACACACACATATGCTGTCGAGGGAGATCAGAGATATAGGAAGCTTGGACATGAAGATGGTTTGCCACGTTTTCAGTATGATCTTGAGACCCCCTCTGATTTGCTCAATTATCATGAGGCAAACCGGGTCATTCTGTAGGATCTTGTATAGCTACGCATGTAAATGACCTAGTTAACACCTAGCAAGCCTCCTATGAAGCTCGGTTTTTACAGAAGGCACTATCTACAGATCTCAAAGGAGGGTTTCATCGATGTGCCTTGCTACACTTTGATCCACCTCCCCCATGCTTTGAGGGTGTCAATCCGGCAGTTCTGCCTTTTTTCTAACCAGTTACGCATATTGAGGCCAGATGGGATGAGGGCATTCAAAAATAATTGTAAATCCTTTGAAGGAGTCAACAAATCAATCACATATCTTCTACCCCTTTTGGTACAACTATCAGACCTGAATATTGTTGGAATGAAACAAAACATCTTCAAGAGAGAGGAAGCTGGCAAGATCAATGTCGATCCTTTTGTCTTTGCAGGTTGTGAGGATCTTCCACAATGGGCCATAGGCCTTGGAACAGCATATGGGCCATAGGCCTTGGAACAGCAATGACTTTGCATAGTGTCACAACTAGACCTGCCCTCCCAGTGTGACATTTTCTAATCAGGACAATGTTTTCCATACTTCTTGTACTAGTCCCGTGTGCATATTGTATTTGCTTTTGATTTCAAGGATGTAATTTGTATTTTTTGATGACAAGTGCGAGCATGCAAGTGACTCTTAGTGAATCTATGGAGATAGGCTAGTGTAAATTGAACTCCAAAGGTTCTTGATCTCCTCTAATCTGTATCAGTTGTTAATTCTCTATAGTTGGGAATTCCATGCCTAGACATGCAAATTTTTTTATTTTTTTTCTCAATTTTTGTAAAGGGTTATAATGCTCCTCTTATCAAATGCAAACATTTTTTAAATGGAAGATTTCTATTATAGTCTTTCTATATCGTCAATGCAACTTTGGCTTCATGTTTTTTGCATCTTTTGAGACCCAATAACAATTGAATCTCTAGCGTAGCAATGTAGAGAACTATTCTTTTACAACTGTTTTGAAAGAGGCTATGTGGATTTTGCAGTGGAGAGGAGGATCGGCCCTGTTGATTGAGGTGGGTGATCAAAGGCGGGTAGTAGAGTTGCCCGTGGGGTTGCGAGGAAAGGTTGGTGGTGCTAAATTCGAGGATAAAACCTTGATAGTTTCCATGAAACCTCGCTAAGACCGTTGGAACATCAAAGTCCAGAATGGGGAAAAGGAGGTATATGCAATTTTCTTACAAAGAGAAATGAGTGTAAAACATAACAAACTTTTTAACAAGAGAATCTCTCATAATTAAAGGGCCTCTACCTGAAGGTGTTTCATACCACCTTGAAGTTTTTTCCTACAATGTGAATTTTAATTGACACGCATGTTCTTTGTGTTTGTTCTAATATGTTGGAATACTTTTTTGGGTTTCATCACCTATATTCTTGAATGTGTGTGGCCTTTTGTCTTTCAAGGATGTTAGTTTCTTAATATAGTTGTTGGCAGTGTACTAACAAGCATGAATAGTCTTAGAGGCATCTATCAATGTGATTGTCCTATGGGTATGAACTTCATTGCATCATCATGTACATCGATTTCTTGAAGTGAACATTGATGATATTGACTTGTTGAATCGAAAATTGCTAATTTTTATTTTCTATCATTTTTAAATCCTCAGTTTTCTTGGACGTGAAGCAAAGGAAGTTGAAGAGATTAAGAAGTAAAGGGATAAGTTCCACCGTGCTTTGAAAGATCACTTAAGCACCACACATAGAACATTGAGCTGCAAGGGATGACCATTTTTCGAGGGAAATCTTCCAAGCGTCCGAGCGAAGGGGAAAAAAAGCTTCCGACCATGTAAAAATATGGCAAAAATGGATCGGAAGAAAACATAGTTTCACTTAGAAATATGCAAAGTATTATAGGAATGTCTATTTTATGCACAAATCTTTGGGAATGGTAACATAAACCCACATGTAAAGTAGACTTCTCTATGAAAATTACCTTATGACTCTTCTTACAACTTTTACTTAATAGGGAGTGAGATTGAAAATACTCTCTCAACTTATCTTCATGAAAGGATTTCTCCAAAGAAATCTCATTGAAGCAACTCATCAAGGTAGTTTCGCCAGCGAAACCCCTTTGAAGTAGGTCTTCCAAGGTAGTTTGGCTAGCGAAACTATCTTGGACAACACTTTTAAAAAAGTGACATTACTTTCACATCCAATGCTCAAATATAGTCATTCATCGACTCAAATTAATCAAAAAATCCCATTTGAGCACATATATGGGGTTATATTTTTAAAAATATTGCATATATAGTATTAAATATTACATGTATTTTATGAGAGTGATATATAAGTCCAAGTTAATACTTATTTATAGTAATTTAAACTTCTTTAGGAACATATCCATAATATCTTGTTATTTATGCTATAAAAACACTTGAAAGCTCTTGTCATGTTGATCTAAATGTGTTTAAGTAATTATATATGTATAATATTATTACATTGAGAGTGATTATGAGAGATGTTTCTTAAATGAATTATTTTTAACACTTTTTTAAGGTAATAACAAGATATAAAGAGATGTCTATGAATTAAAAAATTTATGTTATGTAAAAATGAATGATTGACTAGTCTGTATATTTTTATGACAAAGGAATCCAGTTCTAGTGAAAATAAGTGTAAAAACCATGTTTCCTAAAGAAATACAATTTTTTAAATCTCTTGAAAAACACGCTTGGATAAACTTGCTCATAGGTTTTTGCTCGTAAAATTGACACATCCTGAGTTGCAACCTACGTTGGTATCCTTTCAGCAGTGAAAAGTGAGAACATTTCTATTTAAGCACAACCTGTGTATCCTCTCTCTGCTAAGCAGTCGGCTGGGTCACTCAAGCATCTCAGGCAGCAGATCAACAATATCATCAAGTAAATTCCATATGAGGGCAGCCAGTTTCACATGTCTTTTAGCTAATACCACATCTTTCTTGAGACAATCATGTGCCTGATGAACGAGTTGGTCGTAGTGTTCTATCTTTTCACTTTGAGCTTGTGTGCAACCACTACGTCAAAGTAAGTTGACCTACATCCAAAACTCGCCGTGGAACAAATTAGCATTCCTTTGTGATCAACTATTCCACAATGCATGGCTCTTGATACAATTTTAGTTCTCTTTTAACTTGCTAGGCATATCCAAAATCAAATATATGCATAATTAAAAGGAACAGTGCAAATGTGGGTTCTGACTATTTCCCACACATTCAGTGTGACCGAGGGCAATTCATGAATAGATGGGGTATTCTATCCTATGACCTAAGGCATCTTCTGCATTTCCCATCCCCCTGTTAGAAATTGACCAATAGAGGGTATGCACAGTGGAAGATTGATAGAATAGCCCAGAAGCTCACATGGTGTGTGTGTGTGCACGCGCGTGCAAGTGGAATCACAAACTTCTTTAACTTATGTGCATCACATAGATGTGTAGACTCATCAATAGACAATTATCCAACCAAATAT
This sequence comes from Dipteris shenzhenensis, assembly GCF_047967505.1. NCBI lineage: Eukaryota > Viridiplantae > Streptophyta > Polypodiopsida > Gleicheniales > Dipteridaceae > Dipteris > Dipteris shenzhenensis. The sequence continues at coordinate 53,202,738 of NC_141602.1, read as the reverse complement.
AGAAGCTACCAAAAAGAATATATATTTCCATCCAAAGCTATGGACACAATACAAAAGAGAGATATATCCAAAGTAGTCCCACCAGAGCGTGGTCCTTTGATCTTACCACAAGGTACTTTTACTATCTGCTAGATATTTCTAGACTTGAGCGTGCATGCTCCACCTCGAGCTTGTGGGGACCCTCTATCCAAAATGGTCTTCTCTACCTTACTGCTTGTGAATCAGCCTATGTGGGCAGCACCTTGCTGAGCTAGGTCTATAGCCTTCCAACTCTTCTTGGTCCTCTAGAAATAGGCTCCAAGGATGCTGGTCTGTGCTGATCCTACTTGCTGCTCCAGAATATGTGTTATGGAGCCCCAAAGGGCGCCTTTATACAGGGCACAAGGACCCCTTGAACCAACTGACCAGCCAGCCCTAAATGGGTCGATTGGCTGGTATGCTATGTTGGCTAGCCAATCGACCTGGTTGGCTCAGCTCAACCAGCCCTACAAGGGCTCTCCTTGCTGATCCATTTGTACCTACCTGGCCATGTGGCACTGCGTCACTGGCCCAAGCCATATGCATCCTATTGCGGGCCTTCCTATAGGCTCCATCTTGCCCAATTTGTAGCACCATGGTTGTGCCTTTGTATGGCCTACTTCTAGAGTCTGATGCAGGCCACAACCCTGGCCATAGCCCTTGCCTTATTGCTGTACTGCAAATGTACCTGTTCACCTCTATCCACCTCTGTCTGGAGCTCCAAACAACCCCGAACCTGCCCATAACTATTGTGACCTAACTTCTCCAACCATTTGTCTACCTTGTATAGGATTACTCAACCAGAGGCTCCACTCTTGGCCAAGTAAGTCCATGAATATGCTACCCTCATGGTGGCAGCTTGTTTGTTGCCCATGTTGCAGCCCCTTTATCTCTATTTTCTTTGTTGTGAGGTGTTGCCCATGTGGCAACCCCCTCTCCAGCAGTTTCCCTCTAGGCATGTCTTGCCCTAGGTCTCCCTCCCCCATGCTCTCCTCATTTGTTGGCTTACAGGTGGGCAGGTGACCTTTCCAACACCCCCTACTTAATAGACCGGGCCATGCTTGTTATCCACACTATTTTGGGTAGTATTAACCATAAAAGACAAGAATGTTTTTTCGGTATTGGTCTTGTCCAAATTCTATCAAATCAGGCCAACCAAACTCTGTGGGAGTCCTTTTATGCCATCTCATATTTAGATGGTCCACTATTTCCTCTAAGTATTCCTCACAAACGGGAATAGGAGATTTTCTCTTCTTAACCCATCTGAACTCCTGAGGGATGGTGTTGTTGCCTATCCGTGCCCATCCAGGCTAATGTCTCGCTATCCCAGAGGCTCCTTTCGTGAATTAGCATGAGATCAAAACGGTTCAACTTGTTTATACTCTGCAATTCTTTATCCTCAATCGATCTATGGTTTTGTATGTCCCATAAGTCCTACCATATAGCATCCTTCAAAGGTGCATTTTCCCAAATGACAGAAATAAATTGAGTCAGTGCATGAGAAAGTCCACATTTTCTTGGAGAAGCCTTTCTAGAGGATGTGTGATCTTAGTATCTCCCAAGCTTTCCACATTGCTTTCCATAGTTCCAATCCCTTTGAATATATGGTTCTTTGCCAAACATGGCAAAGGCTTTTTGAAAATGTTTCCAATGCCTGCCTGCATCTAAGGGGTTTAACCCTAGCTAAGTTTCTTTAACCTAAAGTTGAATTTGTCTTTTGGAAAGCCGTAAGCAACCAATTCCCCACGAACTTAGGAGAGGATGTTTATATGTTCACTACTCCAAGGCCTTTGCCATTGTACAAAATGTTCATTGAACTTTGGCCTCTCTCCTTTGTCCAGGATGCTTGCATGAGATAAAGTAGATTAGTGAGGGGTAGAGAAATGATTAAGAACAAATTTTCTTTTGGCTACCAAGGGCTAGAGACCTTGGCACTTAGCTACCCTCTTATCGATCTTTTGAAACCTCCCAATCCCACCTATCCCTGTTGGTGCACTTGAAACCCATAGGTATGTCCAATAACTCAAAGGTCTCCTCTTTTGTCAACTTGCAACCTCTATCTAGCACAACATCAAGAGGGAGGTTTTTTGGTTCCATGAACCCTTGCCTTACTATGATTAATCTTGGAGCCTGCAACAGCTGTGCAAAAGGTATCCAAGCACTTAGACCAATGTATTATCCATTGACAAGTGGCCATTTTGAGAAGTTAGGTTGGTGTCATCGGCAAATTGTTGATTGACAAATCCCCCCCCTCTTCAATTCCTTAATCAATTTCTTGTCCACTCTGTCTTGTGTCAGCCAACCTAAGGCATCTGCAGCACAAATAGCAAAGTGTAGGGGAGAGAGGGGGAAGCCCTGCCTTCTGGACCTTCAAGGAGAAAGGAGGAGAAGTTTTTCCATTGACCTCAACCTTGGCCATTGCTTGTTTCAATAGGACTGGAACAAAACTTCAGAATTTAACACCAAAACCCATATCGTGAAGAGAACTTGGGATAAATCACCATTCCATTTTGTCATGGGCTTTATCACAATCCACTTTTAGAAAACAAATATCTTGACTTTGTTCATGTGTAAACTCAAGTCTCTCCCAAAGAGTCAACCTCCATAATATGTCTACCTCTTGTGACGGCAGCTCTTGGAGTAGTAACTCACTTAGAAAGTTTCATTGGTAGATCTATTGCAGCCTTAGGTACAAATGGAAAAGGTGTGGACTTTATGCATGGCAAGATTTCCTGTGAGAGCTTCTCCATCTATTCCCTTAATTTAGTGATAGACACGACATTGTTATGGGATGCATGTCCTTTCAAAGACACAACAATTATCATGGGAGACTTTAATATGGTTAGAATGCAAGAGTGATAGATGGCAGGGACTTGGGAATTACCTAAGAGGGAGTGAACTCATTGCATGGCAATGCCTCAAGGTAACAATAGAATTGATTGATGTCATAGAGAACACATCACACTTGGTGCAATAATCAGATTGAGGAAACTCATTGGTGAGGTAGAATTGATAGCATTTACATGTCCTAAGAGATTAGTGATGAATTTCTAAAAGACAACTACAGCTCTTTGATGTCCCTCCCTTTCTTTGATCATAATCTAATTCTCATGAGATTGGATAGAGGAACGTGTAAGAAGGTCAAATTGTCGTTCAAATCCAATCCCCTGTTTTTCCAGGTGCCCTATGTGCAATCTAAAATAAAGAAGATTTGGAAGGATGCCTTTGGTGGAACTGCTAATTACACTGAGAAATTGGTGAGAACCGTAATAGGACAATTTTCTCGTAAGGCTAGACTCAAAAGGGGACAAGTTCTGGACGAATATTTTAAGGCTTTAGCCTTTGATTGCTCCTAATAGGGGGAAACAAAAAATAAGAGTTTTTAAGGAAAATTTGAGAAGCCAGGAACAATTAGCAGCACAACAATATTAGATTTACAAGAGCTAGTGGTGGGCAAGAAAGGGTGACGAGGACAATGGTGTGTTCAAGGGTGATAAGGCTAACAATGATATGTTCAAGGCAAGAAAGGGTGACAAGGCTTATGATGATATGTTCAAAACTCTCAGGAAAAAACATGCACTGGAGAGCTTGAATCAGCTAATTGTTCAAAACAGATGGGTCACAGATAATATTGAAATCCTCTAGGTGGTTATATCACATTCCCAACAACTTTTTGGGGAGCCTAAGGTCAGGATGACAGAAAAACTACTAGCAAGGGCAATGCAGTTTCGTACATCCTAGAGTTGTGCCCAATTTTGATGCTGTCTTTTTTGACAAGGATCTTACATTGGGAGAACCGAAAGGAGCTGTAAATAATATGGCTAAGGGTAAAACACTTGGCGAAGATGGGTCGTCAAAAGAGTTTTATTAAGTGTTTTGGGACACAATTAGACCATACCTCTTACAAATGTGGGATGAATCAATTGAAAGTGGATCTCTTGAATCTAGGATAGACACAAGAATGGTAAAGCTGATACTAAAGGAGGAATAAGGATGAGCTTACAAATTGAAGACCGTTGACAATGCTGAACACATTTATTAAATGTTTTTCTAAGATCTTGGCATTCATACTAAAGTATAAGATGCAAGTATGAATCATTGCCACTAATGTGAGTGCATTGAGAGTAGTGCATGAGTGAGGTTTCACACACACAAATCTAAATGCCTACAACTATCTGCTGGAATTTATGAGGGATTGTAAATCCGTGTGGGTGGAAATTATTGATTGGGAAAACAGTTTACATTGGAGAGAGAATAAGTACAAGCAAGATCCAACTTCTGCACCCGAAAACTGATTTCCTTGGTTAGCACCAGAGCTATATGCAACTAAGGGATGTCCAAAACTGAAGAGTGATTGGTCATGCCACTTAGATTGTTATGTTATGGGGTTGTTACCAAATGATTTTTAAGTTGTAATATTTTTTTTAAATTTTAACTTTGAAATATACCCATGGCTCATGTTCTTTCATGACCTTGTTATTAGGTTTTAAGTAACTTTTACTTTTGCAATGGCATCATCTTCACAACCTTCCACACAAAGTGCTTATGAGGCACAAGATCAAAGCATGCATTCCAAAGGTGCCATAAAATGTTTAATGGACGTGACTAATGCAACCTTGCAAACAACCAGGAGAGCAAAGGTACATGTAACCACCTTAGCTAGTCCCTACCATGACCCTAAAGGATGGAAGTGGGACTAGATAAAAACAATTATCTCCAACAAGGAGATAGAAGGCATTTGATTCAATGCCAATGTCGGTTTTGATTCAAAAATTGCCTTCTATAAAAAATTTCATTGCCCATCAAAAATTGCACCAATTGCGCTATGCGTGAGAAAGAAAAATAACCTTTCAAGAGGGTGCAATTAAAAAAGCCACACAATGGCACTATTCCATTGTACTTTGTGAAAATGTTTTACACCTAGGCCATCTTGTGGACTTCGCTTCCTATGGTTGAAATCCGAGCAACGACACATGATAGTTGGCTGCATAGGCAGGCATGCGGTAGCCTCATTGCCTACAAACATCACAATTCCATCTTTGGGTGAGCAAATGGTATTCTATGTATAAAATCTATTGCATTTTTTTGAATAATTCAAGAGCAACAGCTTGTGCTCTCAAAGTTTGGTAAGCACCTTCCATAGATGTTCTTAATGTTCCTCCATCATTTTATTGAAAACCAAGATATCATCAATGTAAACAATGACAATAATATAGGTACTCCTTGAAAATGTCGTTCATCATGGTACAGAACGTGGCCAGAGCATTGCTAAGTCCAAAAGACATGACTAACCAATCATAGCTCCCATTCCTAGTTCTAAAAGTTTTCTCACCATCTTTGTTTGCAATCCTTATCTCTTATCTGGTGGTATCCAAATCTTAGATCGATATGGATTAAATACTTAGTCCCAGCTAGCTGATCCATCAAGTCATCCAATAGTGGCATTGGATACTTGTTCTTGATTATGATTTTGTTGAGAGCTCTATAGTCAAAACATAATTTGGAACTTTCATCTTTCTTGGTCACAAACAAGACTGAAGCCCCATATGGTGATTCTCAACTAGCTCATTGAGTTGCCTCTTCAACTCCTTCAGCTGTTCATCGTTCATTTGGTATGGCGCCTTCACTGGTGGCATGCTGCTTGGAATCAACTCAATTCTATGGTCGACATGCCTCCGCAGCAGTGATCCTTTAGGAAGTTCTTTTAGCATCACATCGCCAAATTCCTCCAAAATTATATCCAATCTAGTAGATTTCTCCCAACTCGCTCGTTGACTTGCCCTAGATGCATCACAACAAATGCTACCTTTGCCATGGTCAGCCTACACCATGCACATCACAGTAAGTGCACTTCCGTACCTCATTTGACTTCCTTGTGCAGTTGTTTAGCACTTATCAATTTGTCAGAAGCCTTGTTTATTACTCGGGTGGCTAAGTTCTGAGCCACCACTAGTCTTCTTCCATCATTGAGAAGACCTTTAGCATCCTTGGGTGATATACCTGATCGGACACACTTCACTTGGACTCCGCATCCCTACATGTCTAGGATTAAGGAATCTGCTCCCTTTCCCATCATTGCAATCACATAGTTCTCCCACTATTCGATTTCATATATTACCTCATCCAAATCCATGGGGACTACCAAGAAGTCCATCTTGGCTTTCCATTTACCCATCTAGCATGGGACATTCCATGCTATCTTAAGATAGTCTTGTTTTCCCTGCCCAAATGCCACCTATATATCTATTAGATCAGTTGTTCTAATTTTTAGGCATTTGGCTATTTTTGGGCTGATCACATTGTGTGTGGCCCCCGAGTCAATCATTACCCTTTGAGGGATGTCATTCATTTGTCCATTGACATAGATGTTGGGAATACATGTTGCCACTCTTGTAGCCATGCACCTCGCAATTGCTCTACATGCCCCTATCCTGGGATGTTCCTCCAGTCAGGAGGAGTCTCTTTCCTCAATCTCCATGATTTGAACTCCTCCTTCCATGTCTTCATGATATCCGGCTTCCTCATCCTGGGTCAAGGCAATTCGAGGCCTTGCAAATTTGCCACGTTTTGGGTATTCCTTCATGTAGTGGTCCTTTTTGCATTTAAAGCACCCCCCTTTTGGGGCTTGCTTAGTGCTGGAAGAGCTAGAACCTCTACCTGCAAAGCATATTTTCTTTGTGATTATTTAATAAAATGAGAAAGCATGAACGTCTCTCATCAGCTTTAATTTTTCTTGGTTTTGTCGTTCTTAACTATTTCTTTACCCTCGTCGGGTAGTTCATCTATCCTTTCTAGCTTCTGGTGTGGCATCCTATCTGAATCTGAGTCCACAAGCCGCAAGATTCTCCCCTGAGTCACAACTCCCCACTGTGGCTCTAATACCAAGTGTAAGGTACCGCACCTTTCCCTTAGCCATGGGAGGTCCCGTGCCCCTCAAATGTAGCCAATGATCACGTTGGATTCATCCTAAATAACTCCCGCTTGGAGTCTTCACTTGGGCATCCACCACCCCAGCCTCAAAGATCATGACGTGCCTGTCGCAATGGTTTAACATGCTCCTTAATCGAAGTCCAAACGCAAAAGTTATGTTAAAAATGAACACCAAGGTCTCCACGACCTACGCCCCCTTGTCTGTTGAGGTCTCGATCCCGTCATGCCTCGTGTGATGCGTCTTGCATCCAAGTACCTAGGCACCTATCTAGACGTTCACCCCAATCCCCCTCTATTTCATGTGCACTCAACCCACCCCATGTGTGAGTGCCAACAACAAGAAAACCAAGGGAGCAAAGAATGGTATAGAAGAATGCTTGTATTCTCACAAAATGTGCCAAAAGGGTCTGCACGTGTTGCATTGTCTGAGAAAACCACCTCCCATATGGAATCTTTTGTCTCGTACAATCTCGATGAGTTGTGGTAATATATTCATGAATGTGTATGAGTCCAAAGATGTAGAGTTAATATATTTATGGTAATATATTATGAATGTGCCTTGATGAGTTATGGTAACATATTTATGAATGTTCCTCGATGAGTTATGGTTTTATATTTATGAATGTGCACAAGTCCAAAGACGTAGAGGTGGAGCAGGTGAGTAGGGTCCAAGCCCCATTACTTCACCAAGTGGGTAGAAGGGCGAGCCACCGTGAAGGTAGATGCAAGATCCATCGCCAAATTCTTAAATGAACAAGTTATCATGCAGTTCATATGTCCCTTACTACTAGTCAACGACTGAGGTTAATCGACCTTGAAAAGTTAGAAGAGACAAGGTTGCGTGCAGCCTACTGACTTTGGATGGAGAAGGCCCGATGCAAAAAGTGGTTTGACCACAACCTCAAGAGCAAAGACCTTGTAGAGGGTGATTTGGAACTCATGTACATCATCAAAAATACCAACGCAAGCTCAAGTACTGAGGTATGGGTCCCTATCGCATGGTAGAGATCACTCAACAAGGGGCATGCAAAATAGCCACCCTTGATGGAATAGAAATGGACAACTACATTAACGGGAGCAAATTAAAGAGATACTATGGGCCACTCACATTGTGTACCCTTTAAGCCATTCATAGAGAAAAGAACTCAAGGCCGAGGTAGCCCAAATGAAATGCCAAATCATCAAAGAAGCCAGAGCAAGTAACTCTAAACTCAGACAACATAAGAAAATGGAATTACTTAAGGCAACGCTTGAACAACCAAGACTAGCGGATGAACTAACGATAGAACCAGCTAGGTTGCATGTTCAACTGCAAGGACCGGGCATGCGTATCAGAGCACTCATGGATCCGAGGTTGAGCCACAACTTCATCTCCTACCATGAGGTATGAGAAAAGCTACAGGTACCCCTAAACCTCACCGTCACTTCAGTAAGGGCTATCAATGGCCAACTCATAAGCACCTTGGGTTTTCTGAACTTAAGTCTAATGGTTGTTCGCCAGGCAGTAGAAATACGCTTTCATATTCTCCCCATAGAAGCGACTAATGAAAATATCATATTGGGAAGGACCTGGTGTTATGCTGTGAGCTGTCAAATCAACTGGCAAGCCAGAACAACTTCCCTCACGAATGATGGTAGAACTGCAGTAATCCTGCTGTGTGAACCAAGTCCTGCTCCTTTAGCTGCACCCTCGCCGTGGTCCAAGAAAAGAAGGAGCTGAGGACCAACTGCTATGGCAACTTGGTGCAATTGCCCATTATGCCACCATTCCCATCCCCCACTTAGGAGAGCCATGAATAGCAAGTGCAAGAGCCTATTCTCTGTGCTCAATACTACTTCAACTGGAACCGATGACCAGAAAGAATCCAAGTAGCACAGGAGTCCGTAATCGCTCCAGAGACGTCCTTGGTGAACACATTCATGCCAAAAAGGACACAACACCATCCCACACTTCGGTCTCTAGGCCTCAATCTGCCTCCTCAACCGTAGCATCCCCCCAAGTGCTAGGTCCCCACCAAGCTCTTGGAAGACCGAGATAGTTACAATGACAAGCAGGTCCTATGGGTGCCGAAGTTTAAGTCACAAGCTGTAGGGGTTCTGAAGGTAGCAACACAAGAACATGTGTTGACCTTGGATGCAAAACCACAAGAACCTACTGATGAACCGACTACAGCAAACAAGCCCTAGAGTCTCGAACGCACCCTATTACCACCACAAATTGTACAACTCAACATGAAAATCACCTAAGGTAGCGAGGAAGCAACACAAGAACCGACCCCTACAATGAGGGGTGATGCACAAGAACTTCCCTCCAAACCCGAATGTGAACCATCAAGGGTAGTTGCAATCATACCATCTCCAATGGTGCCATTCGACTCATGAGAGCAAGTGTTTATGCCAAAGGCAATCACACAAGAACCTGCTTCTCCTGTGGCAAAGGACCATCCTATAAGAACTCATCACAATGCCAATGTACCTCCAACATCCAAGGTAAGACACAAGCTGTACACATGCTCTACATGGCTTTTAACACGCTATGCGACAGCATGACGTCTGTCAACATTGCATTCCACATGATCATTGAGTCTAGGTCTAGGTGAGTCAGTATGGTTGGCATATCACCCTATGCAACTGCAATCCACAAGTCATTTCCTTGCACATACACCCATGTGCATCCACAGTTAGCACGAGGTGATTAGGGTAAGTACCTCTCTTGGGTTTTTGACCTATGGCCGAGTCTCCATAATACAATCTCAAGGGCATCTTGTGGCTTACCAATCCACCACCTACAATCCCCTCGGCATTATAATCCTCTTTAACTGGGTGCTACAAGCTCTCCAAGACTCACTTGAGTCCTTGGTGAGCAATTTTTAAAGCATACATGTCACATATCCCGAGGAAGTAGCCGAGGAGGGAGGCCAAGAAGCCATCTAAATATTTAATTCTACCACCCCCTTTGTCGAAATCCCACAACCACCTCCTTTGGATCCTGCCCAACCCACTCAACAAGCCACCCCTCCCATGCACCAATCTGCCTGAATATTCTTGTAATGCCTTTAACACCACCATCGCACAACACAAGACATCCCCGTCCATCTCATCTATGACTCCGATCGACCTCCTTGAAGAGGCTCTTAACACGTTGCTCAAGGTAGCCAATTTTGTACAGATGGTCAACTATACAACGCTCATAGGCACAACAGAGGAGGAACCCATGCCCATTGAAGATGATGAGGTTCTACAAGCTCCTCCCTCCTTCCCACCCAAAAATGTACAGTTGCATCCTGACTTGCAGTCGTTCCAAGAACTGTTAGATAGTGCCCTTATGCACCATTGGAAGCACCAACTCGAAGGCTCCCGCCTCCACCTCTATGAAATATTAGACATGCGCCTCCTCACACAATTCATCACCTAGTCTTTCGATGACTGACGATGTGCCCATCCAGAGCACACAAGAGGAGGATACCACCTCGCCCCTAATGCTCTTCTCCCACGGACCGATGGCGACGTTGGTCTACAGCCTCACTGGCGCATTCCCTTCATCAAAATGGAGTAGTTTTGGCAATACTACTGTAGTGCCCACATCGATCGCCGGATCCACCCCTTGTACATACCAATGGAATGATGATGGACTTGGGAGAAATTTCGAGAGCTCTAGTAGCAGGACCCTAATATGTTGTACAATTTTTTGAAGTACAACTTTCCCAAAGAAATGACTCAAGAGGAATTTTGCTTTGGCCTCTAGTCATTCAATGACGTATGGCTCGATACCCATCGTAGCAATGGTCCACTTCAACTGCCTCCTCCTACTACTCCTCGCGACCTTCTCGCCCATAGTTTCCCCATCGATAATCGCCTTTACAATCAGACCAATGAGATTATCTTCAACCTTGACATCGGTCCTACGCAGTTTCAAGACCTCCCCCTCTACCTCCGTGTCCTCCAGTGTGGCTGATCCAAGGGAAGCTCAGCAATAGGAAGGGGGCATGTTAACATCCACAGAGTATAGTCTTCGAATGCAGGGTAACCAATGATTAAAGGTGATTAGGCTCCATGATTTACTTCAACAATTGCAGCCATGGAAGGAGTACATCACAAGATCAGGGAGTTTGAGCCCCAAATACCCCCAATGGTCACAGGTTATAGGTTCTACCTGCAAATTGCCACAAAATGTGGCTAGTGCGATTAAGTGCCTCACGGGAGTCAAGCCGCAAGTAGACCAACATCGACCTTGCCACTCTAGGTTTTGAGCCTCATATAGTTGGTTTGAGCCCCAAATAGCTTAGGGCTTGGAGGTGCAAGGCTAACACAAGTGCTATTTGGGAGCCAGTTAGGAACACCTCCTAATGCCAGGCTTGTCCCAAGCACTCTTATATGGTTAACACAAGGGCTATTTCCAACAATAGGGAGAGATGGAAAGGGTAGCAATATGCCTTGGCACCCTATGGGCCTAAGAGCCTTTTAATGTAAAGAAAGGGAGAGTGCTAAAAGGAAAAGGGTTGGCCCTCTCTTCAAAAGGTGACATGTATAAAACACCGAATGGTTGACTTTGGTCTTCATTGTTGTAGGCACAAGTTTGGAATACAAGCTCCCTCTTCTCTTTCAAGAGTGTCTTTGGGTGTTATCTTATCTCCTTTGTAGTGCCTTTGTGTTTGCCACTCCATCCATGCCCTGAATCTCACCAAGAATGGCTACACCCAAACAAACATTGACCTGTAGGCTAATGCACAGGTAACTTCTAGGATTGCAGCTTGAATTGCATAGATATCCTATGCTTTCAAAGATAGACCCTCAGTATGGTGTAGTTCTAATGACCTCTTCTCTAATGGATTATGTGCATCAAAGGACAAGGTTTTTATTTTATTTGTTTTTGTGCACCCTCAACCATCTGAATGAGCTCATGTAGCTCATCATCCCCTATGGCAACATGCACAAAATCCATCCTTCTAGTAGCTCCTGCAACTCATCATCCCGAATGGAAGCATGCACAACACCAAGGATTACCAAAGAGCGAGCAAGGAAAAGCGAGCGAGCCCAATTAAGCGAGCGTGATTAAACAACAGGCAAGCGAGCAGCCCTTGATCCACTATATGATTAATCAAATCTCATTGGAGAGAGGAGTCATGCCCCAAAATGATATTGCTTTCCTCCTTCCTTCTCATGCTATCACATTAGACTCATTATGGAGAGAGATTCAATAGTATATAAAATATATGATTCACAAAAACAAAGACTACCTAGAGGGCACATTTTTTGAATTGCATATCTCCTTCCTTCTCATATATTTACATTACAATAAATTTGGCAAGCAAACACATAGTGGTACTGAATATGAGATTTGAAAAAGAACTAACATTGCACACATTTTTTACATTACATATCATGCCTGCCATGCTTATATGATTACATATTCCATACATGCATCATGAAGACAAATATCAGGCTACACATATCCTTCTTACCCATACTTGGTATCTTCCTCCATACACCCATCCAAAGAAAAGGAGTAGCCTACACATCATATTAAATACCTTTCTCTCCTTACTTTCACACTGAAATCCTTATGGAGAGACAACAACATAGGAGCACATAGAATATAGCCAAAACGTGCTCATACTACATGTACATATCATGCCTTCCATGTTTGCAGAAGTACATCTTCCAAACATCTGATCCAAAAAATGGAAGGCATGTAGAGCAAAAAAGCACATTACATCTATTGCATCTTCTACTATTCACATTAAAGGCTGACATATCTTGCTTCTAATGCTTGTAGAAGTATATCCTTACTTCCACATTAAAGGCTGACATATCTTGCCTCTAATGCTTGCAGAAGTATATCCTTACTTCCATTACAAAAACATAGAAGGATCCCTATCTCTATAATCTACATGTTCAGCAAAGAACAACAAAATGTCTTTCACATCATCTAGTCTATGGAAGATGGATTTCTTTTTCCAGCCAGTGCTTGAAACAACTCAATCTTAGTCAATGCTGCTTGATGCATAAACTGATGCACTGTATCACTCAATCCCAGCACTACAATGAACACAAAGTATATGTGCTTGCAAGGCATATAAGGAGTTTTACTTGTCTCCCTTTGAGTGAAATCAAGACACGTACAACGTGGGAATTCTGAAATTGAGACACAGTATGTTAGCCCCTTGGAAATTGAACCTGATGTACGAATGTGGAAAAGATGCACCTCATTTGGAATAATAGTGCTCTCTCTTATAACCTCCCCATTTTCTGCAACTGCCTTGCTTATCCTTTCTTTGAATTCTTTATTCAACCTAGTTCTCCATGACACAAGCTTTCCATCACGACGAGATGGGCGTACATGGCTTGGCGTACATATTTTTTGCATACGAGATGGGAAGCTCATGACACCAATAGCATCATTAGTCTCAAATACAAATCCTGCCCTTACTAGGGTCTCCCTCTCATCCACAGTAATTGATGTCCCACATGCAACCTTCCACACACTTGGAGAGTTTCTAGGAACACCTTGAATGGAATTATCCACCTTCCACATATGGGTCACAGTACTATTGCAAAACCAAACAAATTGTTCTGTCAATCCATTGGAATGTTGCCTTCTTCCCTTAAAGCAAGGCGCTGGCACACCATTGCTTGCACTTCTACCAAGCGCATTGATCATTGCCCTACACCGTCTCCGACTTTCTGTCAAGTAACCAAAGCATGTGACAACACTATGTGCTTCAGTTCTCCTAATTGCCCAATTGGCATCATGAATGTTTGCCTCTCTACAAACTACCTGGTTTGCAGGATTTAAAAAATCAAGAAGTCGTCTTTTCCCAATCACTCTCTTTGTAGTGACAGTGATGTATTCAGGGCGATGACTATCAAGTGCATGGACCACAGTTGAACATGTAGAACTCCTCTTTCTTCTCATACTCATCGGTTCTGTCATCGGTCTATCCATCTCTGGAGAGTGTAACCCAGCCTCTTCAATCACAGTGTGTGACAAATCAACATGCCTATTTCTATCTCCTTTACTAGATCCACCACCATCAAGTATTCTTTGTCGTAGAACATCCAAATTCAGACTTGTACCCAAGTGTTTTCCATTCAAAAAGGCATTATAGTGAGCACTCTGAAGGACACTCATTGCAAGATCTGCAGCACAAGCTTCATACAATGTTATGTGTCTTGCATACCCATGTGCTGCTCTCATGCTAGAGTGTTTTGTCTCCGAAAGATTTACTGTAGGAACAAACCCATAATTTTTCTCTTGCTGCAAAAACATTCCCCCCCATTGGTTGACTCTAACATCCCACCAAGCCAACCATGTGTGGAGTGCTGGCAACTCACCCTCTTTCACATGCAATGGAGACCAATACAAGGTCAATGTTCTCTTGCATTGATCTGCAGAAGCAGCTGTCATTGCCTCCCTCCATTTCATACATAGAACCTTATGCTCCTCCTGAAATTGTGGCTTAATGCATCTTTTGGTATGCTCAACCATGCTCATCTCCGAGTGAAAACCACAAGTCCTTTCTTTACCCTCCATTACATTTTCAGGCCCACCATTGTAAACTGTGCGGATAGAAAGCCAATTTGCTCCTGCTCCATCTGCCATGAATCCTCGGAATTCAGGTGGTTCAAAACCATTCTTCTCCATCTGACTATTCAAAAGCTTCCAGAATTGCACTTGTGCATGGGTATCTTCCACCTTGAATTCACATATAGCTATTGTTAAGAGTTCCCTTATGTAAGGGTCATACACATGAGCACCCATAGTTGACCATCCTTTTACTCGATGGACGTGGTCAAAATGCACCCATTATGATCCAAGGCTACCTCTTGGCCGCATTCGATTCACCAAATCAACCCCTGATCCTGGACCAATGGTCGACATTTTGAAAATATGTGGTTGTTGTTCATCTTGCAACTGTCCAGGAAACAAGATACTTTGCACATATGGATATCTGCATCTCTTTTTCAAACCCAGTATTGAATCCATTTCACCATCTCCTCCTCTAGCATCACATCTTGCACTCTGCACTATTCTCTGAAGCCTTCTCCTTTGTGTCATTGGTGTGATTGTATCCAAAACCTCTTAAATTGTTGGTAATCTAAAGGTTCCATAGCGACCCCCTCCTTTACAAGCAACATATCCATCATAAGGTCTTGTGTAACCGAGACCTCAATGTTTTTGCAAGATGAACTTGCATTTAGCCTAGCACGCATTGAAACAAGATCATCTACTAGAAATTCCTTTGCATGACTTTTTCCTTTCTCAACAGGATGGTCATGGAACCCAACATGCACAGCACATCTTGTCATCTTTGCTCTTTCATGAGGCAAGCAATAATATATGATAGCACTGCATTGATAAACACACTCTGGGATTTCCAAACAATGCTTGCAGACAATTGATCCCAAGGTTGGATCAATTGGACCAGGCACAGGTGGCTTCCTAAGCTTTCCCTTCCATTGTGTATCATTTAGAACTCCCATTCGTTCAAGGTAAGGACAATGAAGGTTACAGCATCTCAAGTATCCAAAACATCTACTCATCCTTAAAATTCCATTGAAAAAGTCTTGTGAACATGTTGAATATTTTGTCCATACATGACCATCGGCATTTTGTTCCATTCCAGACATTGGAGATCCATCAGGCAAAGGGGGGAGTTCAAAGACAACATACCCATCATAAGTTTTAGGCAATTCATCAACCTTCTCAACTCTAACTGCAGAAGTTAATGCAACATGCAAAGAACTATTCAAAGGCATCTTCTCTATAAGTGAAATAACACTATTCACTTCAGCATTTTGAAAGTCACTATGAGAATCTTTCCTTCTTATCACCTCAACTCTGAAGGTTGAATGTTGTTTTCCATTGATCTTGTACCCTTTTTGACCATCCTCCAAGTCCACCAAGGGAAGCACTACTGCAATGTCATCCACTCCGATTTCTTGATGTAGACTAATCTCCTCATCCGCAAGGTGAAAGTGTTCCTTGAGATCTACTAGGGAGACCTCCAATAAAGGAGTGTCATAACGAATGGACAATGTTTCTGATTCTCCAAAGCGAATGAACACAGATGCAGGCATGTTTTAGATGCACAAATGAACACTAAAGGATTAGCGCCACCCAAGTGCTATGAGAACAATTTCATCAATTTGCAAGTGCAAAAGAAGACGGAGCTCTAGAATAGCTAGCGGCTCTTCATTTACAAAAGAAGATGTAGCCAGTAGAAGATTGTGATAAAAAATGACATTGCCAGAGAAGAGGTGGCATCAGAAGAGCAAATGGAAGCACAAGAGATGGAAATAGAAGAAAAGAGGTTGATAGAAGAGGACATGGCAGCGGAAGAGAAGATGTTAATAGAAGGAAGAGATGACAAAAGAAGAGAAGACATGAAGAAATTATGTCTTTGAAAGGTGGCGAGTTAGATGACGCCGTCACAATTATCTTCATAAAGGCTCCATGACATGGTTCATAATATCCTATTTCTTTTCCATGAAAATGGTAATCATTTTACAAGATGGTAATCTGAATAAAGGCTCCATAACTTGCAAACACGAATCTGGTCAGAGAAAAAATTTAATATCATTGCCTACAAAACTAGAATATTAATTAAGTAATGATAGCATTAGTTAGTAACACATGGGTCAGGCATGCAAGGTTGGATGTGATCACAGTTATTGAAGACGGGCTGCAAAGATGGGCTATAGTGGACACTGCACTAGTGTACAATATATGCAGTGTACACTGCACTGTACATAGTGCAATTCAGTATGCTCAGTGTACACTGCACTGTATTAGGTTCTCACATTAAAATGAAAGATTACTTATTTCCCATCCAGTACTTATTTCCCATCCAACTAGTTCTCCCTTTCCTCGCTCCTCGCTTTCTCCTTACTCTTCTTTCTTTTACCTTTCCTCTTGCCACCCCTCCCAGTCGTCGCTTCCACCCCCGCCTCATATCATCGTGAATGGGTTCGCTTCATCGAATCACCGCCGCCTTGTATCGTGAATGGGTTCCTTGAACGCGTTTCCTGCTTGGATATATCAGACCACTTTTCAGTTGGGTTGCTTGCTTGATTGCTCAAACAGCGCTGCCACTGTAGGTAGAACCTATTTCGGGACGAAGCCGCATTCCAGGCATATCGAGCAGCAGCTAGTCCTCTGAAATATTACGCATCCCATAGTTTTGAAAGAGACGATACTACGGAGTTTTGGCGAACTTTTCATAGCCACGACTTTTTGGAACTTCTATTCTAGTGCTTGGTCTCGCTGATGCCAGGCGACATGCTAGGTTGGTATTCGTCTACAAGAGATCGGAAGGTCTGCGAATAGGATAGTCTTTGCGCATGGTTGGATTCTCTCTTGCTCTGATCGTTTTGTTTAGAGCCAACGCACAGCAAGCGTATGGTGATTCCATGGACACTAGCAGTGGCCAGTTTGAGAAGGGTACATGCTTTAGTGTGTTTCTCATTTTACTCTCTTTGCAGACATGGCTTGCCCAGGAAGATGTTATGCGTTCTTATCTCTGATCGATTTATTGTACTAGTGTTATGTTTCTTCGTGTTCCTTGAAGATGTTTGGATTTGTTTCATCCTCCCCAAAGGCTACATTTGATCTACACTCTTTTGATCTACATTTGTTTCATTCGCTTTTCTCTCACGGTAGCCACGACTTTTTGGGCTTTCCTCGAACACCACATCGGTATCCCCTCTCGAAAGCTTCCCGCTATGGTCTCCCGTTGCCCTCAGCTCCTCATCCTCGGCTTGCACGCGAGAAGCTTCGCCCCATGGCCGACTACCTCGCCGGCCTTGGTGCCCAACGAGCCGAGCTTGCCTCTGCCATTGCCAAGTTTCCCAACCTTTTGGTCTATAGCGTCGAGGAGAAGCTCTGCCCCCTCCTAGGTTTCCTTCAGGGCGCTGGAGTGAAGGAGGCTCGACTCGCCAAGGTTCTCCTCTCCTGCCCTCGCTTGATCAGCTACAGCATTGACGCGAAGCTTGAGCCCACCTTGAGATTTCTTCTTGAGCTAGGCGTTGCGAAAGGTGAGGAGATGGGGAAGCTGCTAACTCGCTGGCCTCACATTTTCGGGTACAATGTTGATCGTCGGCTTCGTCGTACTGTGGAATATATAAAGGAACTTGGTGTTCGCGATGAAGAAATTGTGAGGATAGCCACATTCACTTTTCTCCCACAGTAGCCTTCACATTGGAACCATCCTGAAATCTCGGTAGCCTGCGTAGGTTGTTCATTGGAGCTCTCTCGTCTATTGGAAGACCGATACAAAATTGGCAAAATTACAAAAGTTACTTCGTTGGAGCTCTCTCATCTATCGCATTGCTTCTCCTCGCTCCTCGCTCCTCACTTTCTATAGCCACGACCCTATTCATGAAGTTTTGTTACTCCATCCTCGCTCTAACTAATTCCCAGTTCATCCAGAAAATCATTCGCTACACACATCACATACCTGCGCCATGATGATCGGCCCTCCTTGCCATGCGAAAAGATTCTCATCTTTCATCATTTGCACTATCTTCGGCGTGAAGTTTTGCATTGCCTCCTGCCAGAATGGGAATCGGAAAGACCCATCTTTTGTTACACAATATGCGGAACTGATAGAAATCGTGTAAGTTTTTGATGCGATTTTGTTACAAATTGATATAGAAGGGTATACCATGAATAGGGTGTTGTTTGTTCGCTCATTCTAAACTAGCTCTCTGCTTGTTCTTTGCTTGTTCTAAACAGCTTGTTCTTTGCTTCTTTATGAATCGCATGGTTCTTTACGAATTGCATGGTTCTTGCTTGCTTCTCTCCCTGTGGCCATAAGAGCCACCCTTACTACTTCCTACGTAGCGTTGTTTGCAGTGGCCTCACTGATCCTACGCGACTACCTTACAACTATTACTGATCTGGCCGTCCCAGCTCCTGCGTGACTCCCTTACTGCTATTACTTGCCCGTAGCTACTACAACTGCACTTTGTTTTTGGTCTTCGTAGCCTCCCTTCTCTCTTTCCGCTTCCACTCCGCTTTCCGCTTCCGCTTCAGCTTTCCGCTTCTCTCTCTTTCCCTTTCCGCTTCCGCTTCAGCTTCGCCTTCGTTCCCTCTGCCTTCGTTGCTTCCTCGTCGACTTCGTTTCCTCTGCCTTTGTTTCCTCAGCCTTCGTTGAAGGTTTGAGTCGTCGATGGTTTGAGGAGCCTTGCTGTTAGACGTAAGGCATCTTCCCAAATCGTTCCTTCATGCTACGTAAGTCCTTTCGCCATCCACGAACATCGGGTCCTTCTCAAATCAAGTCGTTCTTGCCTTTCTTCATCCTCTGTGTGCTCGAAACTGTGAGACGTCGAAAGCATATAAAAGCATGTCATCTCTCTTTGGTTACTGATGCTTCTTTTGTTGGTCGTGTGGAATGTAGCTGTGGGGAGCTTTGTTGCAGTTGTTTACTGAAGGCGAGCAGTCACTGAAGTTGTTTCCGCTTCCGCTTCTCCCTCCCTTTCTGCTTCCGCTTCCGCTTCGCCTTCGTTTCCTGTTTTGCAGCTGGGGACCTCTCTGAGTTCTTATGTAGCTTTGTCTGCATGTCCATTCTCCACTCGTGTGAGATCTTGGATCTTGGGACCAACCTCATTCCTTGCTCCTTCTAGCCTGCATGTTCGGGGGGACATTCCTCCCTGTCTACATCTTCCATCAGCGAGCAAGGCTATGGCATTGAGCATTGCATCCCCTGCTGCAGTCGTCGTTGTTGGCAATCGTCGTTGGCAGTCATCGTTGGCCTTTTGATCTTCCCTTGATCTCCTCTTCTCTCCCACCAAGGTACATACTCCTCGCCCACACATTTGTTTTCAAGAATTCCACATCCTTTTTTTGATCTACTTTCAGTGAGAAAGGGCAGCGCATTGACGCGCTGCCCTTTCTCATGGAAAGTAGATCAAAAGAGGACACTCTTTTGATCTACACTCTTTTGATTGAGCATTGCATCCCCTGCTGCAGTCGTCGTTGTTGGCAATCGTCGTTGGCAGTCATCGTTGGCCTTTTGATCTTCCCTTGATCTCCTTCCACGCTCCACCTTCTCTCCCACCAAGGTACATACTCCTCACCCACGCTTTTGTTTTCAAGAATTCCACATCCTTTTTTTGATCTACTTTCATTGAGAAAGGTCAGCGCGTTGACGCGCTGCCCTTTCTCATGGAAAGTAGATCAAAAGAGGCTACCCTCTTTTGATCTACTTTCCATGAGAAAGGGCAGCGCGTCCTTTCTCATGGAAAGTCCATCAAAATCATCTCTTTTTTTGATCTACTTTCCATGAGACAATGCACTGCCCTTTTGACGCGCTGCCCTTTCTCATGGAAAGTAGATCAAAATCATCTCTTTTTTTGACCCACTTTTCATGAGAAAGGACGCGCTGTCCTTTCTCATGGAAAGTAGATTAGAATCATGTCAAAGGAGGTATACTAAAAAGCATTTGGACAATACTACGCCCTGCCCTTTCTCATGGAAAGTAGATCAAAATCATTGGGTCCTCTTTGATCTACTTTCCATGAGAAAGGGCAGCGCGTCTTTGATTTTGATCTACTTTTCATGACAAAACTTTCATCGATTCATGTCTATGCATCTCAAATTGATTTCGAAATTGTGAATCCTTCTTCTCCTCACATCCTCAAATTGATTTCGAAATTGTGTTAAGCATTTGTAGGAGCATTTGTAGGAGCATTTGGGATACCCTTTCCATTTAAATGGACAGCGTGTTGACCACCTTGTATCTTTCATGTACCACCTTCATATTTGAGTAAAGAAGGAAATTTTGATGCTTGTGACACCAAAATGGGCAGCGCGTCAACACGCTGTCTTTTTTGGTAGAAAAAGCTTCACAGTTTAGGACATTGATATGCTCCCACACTTGCAACAGTCTTCCTACAATAAGATTGGTTGTTCGGATCAAGAATGCTCCCACACTTGACCTGCATGGTGACTTGAAAATAAAGTTAGCTTCCAAATCCCAGAGTTACTGTGTCAAGCCATCTTGTGTCAAGTCTTGCTCAATAGTGGCCTTGTATTGGGGTAGCATTTTATATGCCCTTTTCACTGAAATAGACAACGTGTTGACACACTGTCCATTTTGGTAGAAATAGCACTAAAATGCACACTACTAATGTGTGCTTTCACAGTTGCATTCAACCTATACATTTTAAGATTTTTATTATATATGAATGCTCTTTGGACATAAGATCTCAAAGAGGAAGAGTTAAGTAGATATAAGGTCGACATAAATGTCATCTATGTAGCTTTCAATTCTGCGAGTTGTTTTCACCACAAGGATGATTTTGCCAACACATTGTATGCTTTTGCTTTTAATCTACATTCTTGAATCATGCCTCAAGTTAAAGGAGGAACTCCTTGATTGAGGAAAGTCCTCTATGGAAGGGGGTGAGAGTTTGTGGAATATTGGAGAAATCCCCCAAAAGATCGCATGTATATAAATAGACATGCTTAAGTATTCATAGACATGTATGTGTGTTATACATTTATTGTACATTTATTTGTGTCCATATGTCATGTATGAAAATGTCAAGATGTATATATGGAAGTCTGTTGTAAATGTAAGCATATGCATGGAAGATGCGGTCTCTTCCATTAGCAAATGAGTGCTATATGGAGTTGAGAGTTTGAGAGGTTATGTATGTATATGTAGATATAAATTCATACATAGATAAGTTTATACATGCATACATAAAACTATTTACATGTGTTTTCTTATTTGCTCATAGAAAAGGATATGCAGACATATGCATAAATATGTGAAAACAGATGTGTTTAAAGATAAATAAAGACATGTGTATAAAGATAAATAAGTATGTTTAGATATTCCTTTATACACATCTATGTATAGGAGTTTGAATGTTAGCTCTATGTATCAATAATAGTATATTAGTTTGACAGTTAGCTCTTTGTATCTTTAATAGTATAGTAGTTTGACTGTTGGCTCTAAGATAAACTAGACCCTAAATGCATGTGTTCAAAATGATAGTGTAAACATGTCTCTGATTAGTGTTTAAAAAATTTAACAATTGTGCTCACATTGAACTCTTGATCTTCATAGAATGTTTTGGAGAAGAATAGCATGTGCTGTGAACAATAGATTTTTTCTATAGTTTGCTATGCTATATTTGCTCTTGGATTAGATTTTCATTGTCTTGCAATCTCATTTCATATGTAACCAGTGTATGAAAAGGTGTTATTTTTGTATTTCATTTCAGGATGACTGGAAGGAAAGGTAAAAAGCCTCAAGAGGCTCTGCCTCCAAAGTTAGCAAGAGGAAAGAAAATAGATCCCCCTGCCCAATCATCAGTAGGTGGGACAGAAGAACCAGGGAGTGCAGCAGGTTCTGAGCCTGATACATCCTCTGCTCCAAGAGATGAAGGACCAAGATTGGAGGAGGTTGAATTGGATGATGACACTGAAGTGCAAGTGGAAGGAGGAGGTGATGTGATTGGAAAATGTAGGATGCTTGATTCAGATCATTGTCCTCGCATTCCATTATGTAGATTGATCCCCTATGCACGAGTACGAGGACTGCATGATGATGTGCCTTCACTAAAAAGCGCATTCCAAGTGGAGGGCTACCTTCCAGAGAAAGGATCTTTCATAGTGTCCGTTTGCAAAAGTGATGGAGAGGAGGTAGTAGTGACAGATGATATGATGGAGAGGTGGTCTCTCACTTGGAGAGATGTTGATGAAGAGTTTGAGAATGACTTGCTATCAAGTCATGAATTTAAATTTATGTCAAGAAGGATGTTTTTTGTTTGGGAGGGAAATCATAAGACTACTGCTTGGATGAGTGTTATAAAGGATATCTTTCCTACAAACAAAAAACGACACATAAGAGTGGTTTGCACGATAATTGATCCTAGAAAAATAAGTGAGATTGCTCTATTGGCTGGCCTACAGTGCATGAATTCGTAAGTACTTTGATACCTTTTTTTCTTTCATTATTTTGTGTTGTATAATTCTTTACCTTCATTATTTTTATTTTGTACAAACGAACTAATCTTTTGATGTATCTTGTAGTATGAATGAGCATGCCATCGTCAAACCTAGCCTCCGAGACACACTCATAAATGCACACAACATTTGTGAGTGTGATCCTATGATATTTATGAAATCATTGTCTCCTAATGAAGTAAAATCCATAGAGAACTGGAGGGCTCATGAGAGTAAAGGAAAAAGGCCTTGGTTTCCATTGACAAGAGGTTATCTTGCAAGATTGGTCTTTCAGGTTTAATGCTACACTTCTCTTGGTGCTTATTCTCTTTCATTCCTTTTCTTTCTATAAAAGGAAATCTTTTGTGTAGGTTGAGTACAATACAGAGCTTAAAAAAGCAATTGATAAGATATCCACAAAGATGCCTATAGACCAAAGAACAGAAGCTGAAGGAAAGCAACGCGTCCTGATTCAAAAGAGAATTGCTGACAGGATGGGAAAGGTGAGAGTTTCATTCTTCTTGTTGTTACATTTTTAAATCATTTTATGCATCTAACATGCAATTCTTGGATAGGTTTTGAATTGCATAGATCCAAGCTTGGGTGAGGCCTGGTTGGAAAAGTTATTTGCCTTGCGATTTGTTGATGGTCTGGACTCTTGTGTAACTTTGGAGAAGCTGCAACTCATAGCAAAGTCTGATTTGAGATTGGAGAAAAAAATCATTTTTCTTTCCTTGTTAGAGGCTACCAAACCAATGAGGGATATGTATTTCATGCCTGTGGGGGATGTGGAGTATAGAGGGTGAGTTGTTCCTTTCATAAATAAACATATTTTACAGTGTTTGTATGTATTGTTTGTATGTATTGTAGAAGTGCCATAAGTCTTAGTTGTGTGAATACTTTGTTTTTCACTTGTGTAGATGGATTAATAGAGAGATATTTCTTGAGAAAGTAGAGACCCAGGCTTTGAAAGTTCTTGATGACTTGAGGATTGTAACAACCATGGGCATTCCTTTAGAGACACCAAAAGATTACACAATGCAACAGTACATGGAGGACATAAAATTAGAAGGAAGAAAGCATTTGTTCTTAGCTCTACGATCAAAGGATTCAAAGATTGAGAGTAAGGGAGGAAAGAAAGTAGACGGTCTCTCTGAGCTGGACATGGCCGCTCACAGGGTTGTCTACAGGTTGGTCCCTTTTAGTTTTCATGATGGTGCTTTTCTATTTGTTTTGTGAAGCTTATAACAACATTGAACTTGACAATCATTTTTGTTTGTCTCAAATTTGTTGTGAACCTTTCTTTATATAGGAGGTCCAAATAATTAGTGATTTTTGATTTGTAGGTATCTTGCTCATTTGGTGAGAGAGAGAAAGATCTTAGAGATTCCAAATTTGTGCAAGAGTTGGGTGGAAATTGGTCATGCTGCTTGTATGTATCCTCCTGGCATGCACAATCACACTCAATGGGAACTTGCAAATTGTCCTTGGTGGATAGACTTCCCCAAGGGACAAGTCTTGGTACGTGAGAGAGACTTTCACAAGAAATATGCTTCATCTAAGGACATTGAAGAAAGTAAGGATAAAATAGGGGGAAGCTCTAGAAAAACAAAAACACAAGCACAAAAACAAGAACAAGCTCAAAAGAAAGGTAAGAAATATACATACATGTTGAGTTCCTAATATTGTTTATGATGAGGGTTTGGAATAGTATACTAACGTTATTCTTTCCTATCCATTTAGATGAGGAGCCATCTAGTCCACCAAGGCAAGATAAGGATCAAATGGAGCATGCAAGTAAGGTTCTAGTTATTTTTTGTTCTTGCTATCGATGTTTCAAAATTTCCTTTGGTTCTGTTTGATATAAATTTTCCATGTAGGTTCACAATCTATCACAAAGTTAGTACAACATTATGTATTTCATAAGGCACAGTCATCGGATAGTCTATCGACTCGTGGTATCACTCCATTATATGCTTGTATGGTGGGTGATTACATAACCATGGGCATGGACTTTTCACAGTCCAAGAAAAATGAAAAGTATACTATTTTGCATGAGTTTTTCATGAATGTAGTTCTCGGGGGGGTCACTCATCATATGTAACCCTATCACATGAGTTCAACAGAAGGATATTTTTTATTTCTAAAATTTACAGAAATAAATATACATAAGGGACTATTTAAAATAGTTTTGGAAAAAATTTACAGATTTGTATAGAAAAGGGGTACATTTTATTAATGAAAAATTTACAGATAAGGGATTTTAGAAATAGGCCTTGAACGCAGGTGGTATAGAGGGTTTATATATAGTGACCCCCCCAAGATGTAGTTAACCCTGATCGAGACTACATGCGGTTGGGTAAGAAGATTAAGTGGGCTGCGGATTTTATATTGGTTGACTTTCCCACTGGATTTCCACTTGATGAGAGAGAACCCATCCCAGTTTGGAACCTCTTATTGGAGGACCATGTGCGTTATGGGCTTGCCATTGCAGCAGCTTCATTATCAGATAGTGGTTGGTTAGCAGTTATATGTCCTATGGCAGGTAAGGTTCAATATCTAGTACTATTGTTGTTATATGTCCTCTATTCGCATTTTTCTTGTATGAGATAGTGTCATTTGATTGTAGGACACTGTATTTCGTGGATGGAGCGCTTTGCATTTGTTCAAGGCTTGGAAGTTGTTAGACGTGTAGTCATTCATGACAAGCTTCCACATGGATACTGTAAATACCATGGTATAACTCTTAAGGTATGCTACAATTCTATGCATGGTGTGTTGTAATGCTACATTCATGAACTTTTTAATGTGTTACTTTATGTGGGATTGATAGATGCCATGTTACATGTAGTATGCATGCTAGGTTTTAATGGTAAAATCATATATTTCATTTGTGTTCCATATGTGTGGTCACATGTAGTCTTTCATGCTATGATACTTGTTGGCTAAGGTCATTCTTTGGTATGTGGTTCTCTATGCATGATTCACAGATGCATTCATCTATGTTGGCTCTAGTACGTAGAGCTAAGAAGACTCCATCAATTTATTTGGAAGAGAGTGTTCCACTATTTCGAAACCTTTCCATTGATCCGCTATCTGATTTATGGACTCACTATGTGCCTCTCAGTGAGAGGACAATAGTGCCTATGTCTTCTCAGATGGCTCGAGGTGGACTTGAGCGATGTTGCTACTTTGTTGGGTGCCTTTTGTCTCTCTTATGTGTTCTAGGAGGATTGGTTTTGGAGATGGGTTGTGGCACAGCTCCTCTCATGCGTGCTTGTCAAGCTACTGGTAGACCTTGTTTTTCTTTTGATTCAGATAGTAGTATTATGGCTACCATTGTTGAGCCACTTATAGCAGACCATTCCGGGAAACGGGTGAGGTCAGAGCATGATGGCGATGGGGATGAAGATAGAGTGGACCCCATCACAAATCCATATGATGATTAGTATGGTGCTGAACTTAGGTCTTTCTTTAATGACATTTGGATATTTTTGGATTGTTGTTATTGTTTCTTTAACGTTTTGACTTACTATGGTTTCAAATGTATGTTTGATTGTAGTTTGTTACCATGCTATGCAGAAGAAATGGCAAGATTCATGTCAACTGAAAGAAGATATGATGAGAGGCATTCAGATAGGCCACGAGCTCGCATTTACTTTGTTGATGATGAGTGTCAAGAGGAGTAGAATATGATTTAAGAGACCATTTTGATGACAGCTTGGTGATACTTATGAAAAGAAGTCCCATTTTGAATATGGTAATATTGCTCTATGTATTATGAAATCCTATGCTTTCAAATTACACTTGGGTTTCTTGACATATGGGTGAGCTAACAGTAATGTGGTAATATTTCTCTATGTATTATGCATTCCTATGCTTTCAAATGACACTTGGGTTCTCCCAGATATGGGTGAAGTGGTATTAATGTTATTAAGTATGATTTCAAGCAATGTGGATGTCTTGATTGTAGGAAAATAAAACCCATTTTGAATGCAGAAGAATTGTTGTGTATGTGATGCAATCCCACGTTTTGAAGTGACACTTCACTTTCTTTTGATTACTAATGACACATATTGGAAGTTACATTATTGAGATCATTCTAATCAATTTTGTATCTTTTCTTGTACTGTTAGTCCAAAACATCACTTTTTGACATTGGGTTTGTATACAGGTCATTTGACACCCAAATCATGTCAACTACATGAAACATGTATTTCATAGACACAATGTATTTCACATGCACAATTTAAATGGGATAGGAACGACAAATACAATTACCATTTGAGAAAGCAAAATGTACAAGATTTTGTGCTTGGATAGTCAAATACAATGAAAACATTAAAAAAGGCATGAGATATTTTTGCAACTTTATATGAGGCAAATGAATACCTAGGATCTTGATGAAGAGAAAGCAAATCAATAAAAGCTTTTGACATGCGTATATAGTGAGACTCATAGGCATGAATATACAACTTGCAGCCATATGAGGGACTATGAAATATCAATAAATTGCGGAAGTCATCGTCAATAGACTCACTGAAGGATATGAGAATTGAGTTGTTGGAAAAGTGTTAGTTGCTTTAGTCTCTCCTATGCTACCAAGTCCAAGTTACATTATCAAGATAATTATAATATATTATCAACTTGCTTTACTCTCCCAAATATGGAAAGTAGGTTAAGTTTAATTTTGGAGATTCTTCCCAAATAGTGGATTTCACAGAGCGTGAATAGTGGCTACCTCTATAAGGGATTGTGAAAAAGATCGCTCACTTTTTTGGGCCCGCTCGCTTTTTCTCGCTCGCTCTATTGAGTACCCCCACAACACCCATCCTTCTAGTAGTAGCCATGGAAGAGAAACTATGGTTTGTATGTGCAAGCATGGATGTTGTCACTTTAGCTGAGTCATTCCATGTTATCCCACTTTTCAATCTCAATTCTTTGTCCTCCAACTTGGCAATCTTAGCACCCAGATCACTGTGCTTTTTTGCAAAATCCATATCCTTGAGCATCCTAGTGTACTTTCCAATGTAGCATCAATCATCATGAAATCTTCCAAAATTTGTGGTTTGACATCGATGCATGCACTTCACCTTCTTACAAGGTGCTTGTCATGGATACTTGAAGACATGCCAAAAACCATCTTCTTACAATCTTTTGAACCCACTTGCAAACTGTGAGGGTCTTGATGAGGTGGCAAGAGAGAGAGAGAGAGAGAGAGAGAGAGAGAGAGAGAGAGAGAGGGAGAGATGCACATGATATAGCTACCTGTACACTATGTTGTATTGAACATAAACATGAATATATACATGTGAACCCTATGGGGTTAGGGTTAGGGTTTGCTCCTAATGCCCTATGTAGATACTGAAATTTACACTATCCTCAACACCCCCTCTTAATTTGCACTAGGTAAGTAGAGGGTGCATGTACAAGAAGTTCTTGTGTTTTGCTTGGTACATAATGATAGCATCCAAAACTGAAAAGAAAACTGGAAAGAATTAGAGTAGTATGTGTGCATGTATGAGCACAGTGACTACGTCATGGAAACATGTACAATGAGTATAACTTATGAGATCCCGTACATAACTTGGATTTCCCCCTATTAAGTTGTGGGTCATCCTTTGCCTTTGGGAATAAAACCCAGAAGGTAGGCCGAAGGGAAGAGGAACACGAAAGTAAAGTCCACCTGGATCAAAGATTGGTTAATCCAAAGATGATTGTGTGAAGAACGGTGTGTATGGCTATGTGTTGAACATGTCATGAGTCGCCATGGACTGTGTAGCTACTCTGAAGAAGAGGCATCTAGATCTGAGGCTAGTCGATGTAGCTATGAAGAAAGAATTTGGTAGGTTGTGATGACAAACAAGGGTTTCACCAACCCAAAAGGACTAACAACAATGGCAGAGGTATGCTACAGTAGAGTAATCTCTGTCATAGTGATGCAGTGTTGAAGAAGACCACATAGTTGATCTAGACAGAGTGTTTTACAGGTTGCATAAAGGGGTTGCATAAAGGCTAGGGCCAAAGGTGCAAGTGTGATACACTGCTTGGCTGAAGAAGAGGCTCGTAAAATTGACAAGGTATGGCAACTTGTCAAACTTGTATGCTCAACAGTCGAGAGCTGAAGGGTCTTATGTGTGCATGGCTAAACATCCATCGGCATGGAATGTATATCATCGATGCTTTGCCTCCTCATGATGAGCATAGGGCGAGATATGCGGGTGTGGCACTACATCCTGTATCAAAGTATATCCAACCTATTGCACAAATCAAGAAAATTCCTTAATTTTTGCAATAGGTTGAGTGCACCATTAACCTATTCGGTCTAGAAGCCTGGAATATCACTAAAAAGTTATAAGATATCCCTATGGCATATGAGCTGCTGAATGCTGATGTAAGGATAGATATGTAGTCTTGGATCGAACCACTAATTTGCATCAAGTATGGAATGCATATGACATCCATAAGTGCATGCTAAAATACTAAGTCTCCCTAGGTTGTGTTATGATTGAACCTAATGATGTCCACTACACTGGGACAAGGCTGCATTGATCCATAAATATCCTCATGCTGAGGAGTAATCTAATGATCAAAAGAGGTGATGATAACTGGGATGCAATGCGGCATGATTGAGCTGAATGCTGGAATGTCTTGAAGTGCAAATTGTGTCCAATGTATGCTTTGTGTTGGAGGTGAAGGCATCGATGATGGATGTGGGAATGGAATCATTTAAAGAGCTGGATGTGCTATCGCATGTATCTTTGCGTGTGGCTGGAGATTTGAGTGCCTTGTACTGAGGACTTACCTATTGTAAGAGTGCATGACCAATGGTGAACTCCTGTGGCACAATCTATAATTGATGTGACAATAGATGGAGTCATATCCATTCATGAGGATGAGATGAAGATGATGGCTGTGCATCATATAGTATGAGTGGGTGTTGATGGGACTGCCTGGTGTTGAAGGCTTACCATCAAATGTGCCTTGTGCTGAGGGCTTACCAAGAAATGTGCCTCATACTGAGGGCTTACTGACAAATGTGCATGATCGGAATGTGTGGGCTGATCCATGCTAGCAAGTGAAGAATCTATGACTAATCTCTCAAGACCAACGGAGGCTCGAGTCAATGTCATAAATTGGTACATACCTTATGGATGTTGAATGGTCTAAGTAGATTATCTTTCCACTCATGGATCTCATCTGAAGTCATGGACTAGTGTATCATCAACTGTGTGACGTGAAAAAGTCTGTGCTGGAGGAAGCCTAGTGCTCTATCTAAGAGGCTTACTCATGTATTGGCGAGATTATCTATCCATGAGAACAATGGATGAAGGCTGCCACCAATGAGGGCTCACTGGGGGGCTTACACTGAACTTATAGATCTGAAACCAAGTCATGTGATGGAAAACAAGTTGTGCCAAGAATCAAGCCTATAGTAGAGTGATTATAACTAGGTGTAGAGAGTAGCCAAGATTTTTGGTTGTAGCTTGTTTCTCTCTTTGTTTGACATGCGCATAGCATTCACACCTAAACGTTCTGAAGTGGGAGATAGATGGCTTCTTACCGCTGTAAGCCTCATGTGGTGTTTTACCTGTGAGTGCCTTTGTATAGCTACGATTAACGATGTAAACCGTAGTATTGATAGCCTCAACCCAAAAGTTTGTCATTTCAAACTCTCTTCCTAGCAAATGCTTTGTTTGCGAGATCTTCTCTTCATGG
The DNA here is from genome assembly GCF_047967505.1 of Dipteris shenzhenensis. Classification (NCBI taxonomy): domain Eukaryota; kingdom Viridiplantae; phylum Streptophyta; class Polypodiopsida; order Gleicheniales; family Dipteridaceae; genus Dipteris; species Dipteris shenzhenensis. The sequence continues at coordinate 53,172,110 of NC_141602.1, read as the reverse complement.
TTCCCTGTTAAGATTCATTGGAATCTTTTGAAGATTCCATTTTGACATGAAATTTTCATCAGTTGTAGCGTGGCATTGAAGATGGAGTTGCCAAGAGAGCTAGTTGATGTTTGAGGTGCTGGAGCCCTCGGGAGGTGCACTACGAAGAAACCTTATATATCACATGTGATCAAGGGCTATTTAAGAAACCCCTCAACTAAAATTTACCCCCTAATAAAAACACTCCTCTTTACTTATGAACTAATTGAATTTTTTCTAAAATTGAATTAAAAAATCCCACATGTAATTATAATCCTGTTAATTTTTTGAAAAATTTAATTAAAAAACCCCTCCTTTTGAAGATGGAGACATCGTTTGTGAGCGTCGCCGTTGTAGAAGGTGTTGCTTAGCTGGGTGTAGTAGATTGATGGTGTGGACGGCTGCTCGTCATAGGTCGTGGGTTGTCTTACCTGGCCAGCTGCTTAGATGCTTGAGTCGGTGAAGCCAGTCGAGTGCTTTCTCATAGATGGTGGGCCATTGAAAGAGGTCGTTTGGTGGTGGTCTTTGCTACTCATTGTGGTGGTAGAGGAGCTTGCTATGGTTACCAGCTCGTTAGAGGGATTTGGCACATTGGGTGTCGATTGGCTGTTGGATTCTATATGCCGGTAGTGTGGAGGTGAAGCTTGGTGTCTCTATTGAGAGAGAGATGTCAAGGCCACTATGGTCACGCTGATGGATTACATGAGAGCCACGAGCTTTGGATCTGCAATCCATCATTGGCTTGCAGGTGGTTGTAGGAGTTGGCTATTAGTCGAGGTTGCTCGTGACGCTTTGGATGTTGGGCTACCTATTTGGTGCTAGTTGCCTCTAAAGGGCTTTGCTTCTTGGAGCTATATAGCATCTGCTCATTGGAGACCATAGCTATTAGGTTGTTAGAAGGTTGATATGCACTTGGTTCATGCAGCCCTTGAAGTCATGCTTGCAATGAGTCATAGAAGGTGCCAAGGGCCATTGGGGTAGAGAGCCTTAGCTAGAGAAGCAAGTCAAGATGGTTGCCTCTGTAATGATCTCTCAAATAGATGTCTCTGAGAGTCCCTATGTCTTTCATAGAACTAGCTCTCTCTCTCAATCCTAAACAACTAAGCACTCAAAATTGGTTTAGAATGCTCTCTCTTTCAAAGGATCCCACAATCAATATCTCTCATGAACAACCATGGAACTTCTCAACACCATATCTTGAACTCTAGAGATCAGATATGGGAGCTTTCTAAAGCAAAATGAAGGGTGAACGGAGCTTTAGAAGAAGAACTAGAGCAAAAATGAAGATGTCTCACAACGAAGGTCTTGTTGCCTTGACGGTCGGAGAGGGGCTTGCACTCTCTCTCGATGGAAAATTCTTTCAACAAAAGATGCCTCACACACGGAAGGCTTCACGCCTTTCTAGGGTTTGCCCCTAATGCCCTATGTAGATGTGCAATTTACACTATCCTCAATAGGTCCAATCCCTCCATGCTCAATCCATTGATATAGTTGAATTCAGTATCATTTTGCATAAAGTGCCCTGCAAACAGGGGTTGGTAATCTTGGAGCGAGAGACACTTCTGGTACTTTGGTGGCATCTTCAAGGAGAAGATTTATCTGATGGGCGAAAAACTCTATGAGGAGCTGAAACGTTGGTGATGAGAGGGAAGATTTTTTCCAATGAGTGATGGACAAAAAAATGAGAGTAACTGAGATGAGAGTACAACTCAGCTAGGTTTTGCAAGAGAGATTGAGCTGAGAAGGGAGAAACTAAGGAACAATGATGGGCAAAATGCAGAATGCAAATTACAAAATGCAGCGAGATGAGATCAGGAGAGATGTGATGTGCTAGTTAGGTGAAACCACGTATTGGTCAGAGACTGGTGATCAATTGGAAGGACAGTACGTTACTAGTTAGTTGCATGCAAAGTAATAAGGCTAGAACATTTGGACTATTACTATATTAAAAATTTAAAAATGTGAATATGGTTTTATTGTGCTCGCATGTGCTATTCCCTACATGCTAAAAAACATAAAAAGCATGTCACCTACCCCATGCTAAGGCCCTTTATGCTTGCAAATTGTCACTCGCCATGCCTATCAGATCTGCCCTTGTATGCTCCACGTGGCATGTCAGGTATCTTTGGTCATTATTACCACCATTGTGTGGCCATTGGATGGACTTTCTCATCCAATGGACCAAATGAGGCAACCATCTAGCTCGTTGGATCTTGAAACCATCCAATTTCCAAGGGTCTCCAAAGCATAGCACACCATTGGGATGGGAGTTGGGGAATGCATCTAGGCCGTCCAAAATGCCAAATAAATTGGCGGCCATGTATTAATGCCCCTCCTCCTCTTGAGGAAAAGTCAAAATCCATCCTTACCATGAGCTCTTTACCTAAAATTAAGGAATTAATCCATCTTCTCAACATCTCCCTTATAAGCCTCTTATGGGGCCCTTTTTGACTCCAAATCTCCCCTAGTGCTTTCTTTTGGCTTTGTATTCACGAAGCGATTGTGAACATGTGGAGGTTCAAGTATCTACTTGCCCTTGTTGCCTCTCTACTAAGAAGTCCATACGGCATTGTGTATGGGATTGCACATAGGCAAAGTTTATTCGGAAAGGGATTAATAATCTCTTGAGTACTTTTGTTCCTTTCCCCTTCTTTATGACTTGGGGTTTGGTGGCTTGTCTCTCTCGGCCTTCAGGTCTTTTATGAGAGGCATGACTCTTCCTAGGCTCTTGTGATTCAATGACATTTAGTAGGGAATTATGTGCCACATATTCCTTACAAATTTGCACATGCCTTGATGGAATACCTTTTGGGAGATTCTAGCAAGCATTTTAGCATGGCATATTTGGAGGTGCAAATGCACAGGGGCTTTGGATGGCTCCTAGATCCACTGTGTAAACATTTGGCTAGTATTTGCATAGATACTACGAGTACTAAACCCGTGCTTTGCATGGGCAAAGATACATGACCATCGTTAACCACTCCCCATCTAAAGGTGGATCTTCCCTCCGTCAGCCAGTAGAAAGCATTTGCTTCAGGGAGTTATGCTCCTATCGTTCGATCAGTTTCTTATGTGAATGATCTCATAACAAGCTATAGATTAAGAATAATGCAAGTAGTTGCAAGAGATCCACTTTGTGATCATCACCTCAACATTAGGTGGAGCGCATCAAGCACTTTGTGCAAAAGCATGCATATGATCACTCCATTTAGATCCATTTGTAAATCTCGAGTTGTAAATGCGACACTATTCTTATACAGATTAAACTATTAGTTAGTGGAAAAGTTTCCAGTAATCCAACAATGGTGGTTTGTGAATTAAATGCCGCGAGGTAGGCCTCCTTCTCCCCTAGATATTGAATGGTTTAGTGCTGGTTTCTTTCATCAATGCTAGATTCAGGAATCCAATTTGCTTACTTTGTCTGGATCCAATGGAGCTCTCATTTGTCTGCTTTGCTAGAATCAAGGAAACAGATCAACCAAAAAGTAATTGAGAAATGGCCAAGGCCAAAACAAATGGATGTTTTAAACACTTGAAGCTCCTTTTGGCACATGCATTGATCAACTCTTAAATTGCTAATCAATTCACTTGGATTGGCTTTTGGAATTTTGGCTAAGTCTTAACCTATGGCTCTGAGACCTTCCATATCCTCCTTTCATTCCATTGACCTTCTATCTCCTCCTTCCTCAGCCTTTCCATTGACCTTCTATGTCCTCCTTCCTCCCGAAGTTGCCTCTTGTCTTTCCACCTCCTCCCCACTCAAAGCCTACCTCTTGTCTTTCCACCTCCTCCCCTCTCTAAGCCTCCATCCAAGAGCTCCTTTTTTATGACACGTGGCAGGTTCTTCTTCTCCAAGCTACTACGTGTCCTCATTTTGTTTCGTGGTTAACAAGTTAAAGACACACATTTCGATAGCCATTTGGGTGACTATACAAAGATTGAGCCAATGGAATGATATGATTAAAAACATGCAATATCCAACCAACTCATGTCATTATATTAGGGAAAGGCCTTGCTAGGGACCAAATTTATCATTTAGAAAATGGCAAGTGGGGGAGCCACAAGCGATTTTCTAAATGGCAAATGGGACCCAAGCCCTTTGTCAAACATCATGGTCAATGGGAGTAAGGTAGTGATGAAAAGCAAGGTAGCTCGCCATTTTAATTTTCTACACTAAGATGAGAAGGGGAAAGCGTGTTAATCAAGGCATGTGTGCTGAATGATCTCGACAATGACCTACAAATCCAAGAGATTGAGATTCTACATTGGAATCTTAAAAAATTGAATGGCAATACACCTCCTAGTACTAAGAATATATAAAACTCTCCTCTTCTTGAAATAAGCCCGTTAATCTTGCTTGCACATGATGACGCAACCAATTGAATCTAGTTTGTTAAACCACTCAGCAAGCATTTTACACACGATGTCATTCCCACTGTTAATGTGTGTGTGTGTGTGTGAGAGAGAGAGAGCGCGCGCCTTGATTCAAGACGCGGATTCTCATAAGATGCAGATTGAGAAGCCATCTACTGGCTTGCACTCCGGGCTGCAGCTGGAAAAAAAGGACTTCGTGGACGTCGGCTGAAAGGTGCAGATGTCAATGTGCAGCTTAAAATTGTGATATTCACCTAAATTGAAACTTTGAAGCCTCTGATCTGAAGCGATTTAACAATCAAAGGCTGATCAGCACGCGAGCGTCAGAAATCACTACTTGCTTGTATACACCTTTAGTATTTTTATGCTTAAGTAGTACAAGACCTTTAGTATTTTTATGCTTAAGTAGTACAAGACCTTTGTGCTGCATCAGGAACGATCATTATACCGTGAGGGTAATACTTTTATATATATACGACAAGCCGAGGTCCATGCTCTCATCCACCAGAGCGAAAGAAAATGGTCAAGTCGAGCGCGACAGTGTACATTTGCCAAGGGACCCCGAGGGGGGTGGGTTGGACAGTAATTCGGGATCTTGGATTGTAGCCTGGTCTTTGAGGAGTGCATTGGACAAAATAGTATCCTGGCGCATCTGCAAATAAACTGTTTGAGCTTGTGCCACCGCTAGCTGCGTTTGAAGTTCAAGAACTTGTTGCTGCAGGCAGCAAATCGTTCCAACACAACCATATACGGGATCCCTGATTCTCGCGTTGGACTCGTACACCATACTGCTCACCGCATCCGCCCTCTGATCTTCGTAAAGTTGCTGGAACCCGAGAAACGATTCAATGCAACCATATCTTGAAAGAGAAGACGCTGTTGAATTGCGTCAACGACATTGAACGTTTACAAAAGATACCTGGAGCATTTTGTTGACGTTGCTGGCACCAAAAACTCTATGCACACTGGCAAACTTGTGCGGTTCGTCCGCCGGGAAGTAGGGGGCGAAAAGGCAGTCGGGGGCGCATCGGCGGCGGAGGAGCTTACAGGCGGCACAGGGAGTAGCTGTGGGGCTGGAAGTCTTGAGAGGAGAGTCCATTGAAAGATGGGCGATAAGCAAGGCAAAGAAGTTGCAGCTGGTATGCAGAAAGAGAGAGAAGGAGCTGTGATGGGTGGTGAAATGAGTGGAGGAATTGGGCAAAGCGACGAAGAAGGGGTGGTGAAAAGGAGAAGATGATGAAGAAGGTGGAGAGTGCGAGAAGGGCGTAGGACGCCGCTAGAATGAGATTGGCATGCAGCATTGGATTGGTTCGCTCTTGCGGTTTTCACGTCCCATGCAGTGTTACTATCCCTTCTTCTACAATAACTTACATTACTATTCTCTCTCTCACTCTCTCTCTCTCTCACACACACACACACATTCACCCTTTCTCCCACCTCGAATCTCCCCCTTTTAGAATCCTCATCCCTCCATCTATTTTATCCAAGATTACACCAATCTTACATGTAAGAAACCCATGTCCAAGGAGTTTTACTTTTTGGCCTCCCTCTCGCCTCTAACTCATGGCGCTTCCGCTAAGAAGCGAAATTGCGTTTTTGTGATTTTTCTACGCACGTCTCGGTTTCAAAATGTTTTGTTGTTTGCGGTTGATTGGTTGCACATGCAGTTTCTTTCTTGACATGTCAGTCCCTACATTGCAAACTCCTATGTCACCCAGGCTGCAGTGTACTTCTCCCAATGAGGGGTTTCCATGTGTTATTCTCCACATGCCCTTCTCCCTTGCGTGACCCTCAGTTTGAGGCAGTGTGTGGTCTTCTTCTGCATGGGAGGGTTTTCCGGCGAGCGGGCGGATTGGTCTTGATTCCATATTGGAGGCTTCTTGATGTGTAGTGTGCTTCGTCCCAGCGGTGCATGGCTTACATTTTCGACCGTGCAGCAGTGATGGCTCTTGGTTTGTTGAGTTTTCTTTTTAGCTCGACTACTCTGGAGAGGGACGGTTGTGGGATGTTCTATATAATGTTTGTGGAGTGTGGAAGTTGTAGTCTCGTTGTGTTGATCATATGTAGAGTTTCCACTGGGGGTCTTTTAGCAATAGCGCAGATGGCTGAAATCCCAACTCCTCAGGTGCAAGCTTCTGCTAGTTCAATGGACACTGGGAGTTCTACTTTCCAAAGAGGTTATTTAGCATTCATGCTTTTATCATTCACGATTCTTGTTTCCATTTTGATTTCCTTTTTGAAGTTGTGGATCGTTTACTAATGCATGCAAACTGTGCCGTTGCAGATTGCTGAAATTTGCAAAGAAGAAACCCGAGCTGGCCGATGGCGCCACGTCTTCTTTGGATGGTGGGTTTGTTTTCGAGTTGTCCTTCTAAATTCTATTGGGATGCGAAGTGAATGATGATTGTGTGAATAGGTGAATTGGATATCCTCTAGAAGCTGAGAAGGTGGTGCCAGATCCGAAGGTTAAGGGGAAACAAGTTATGGACAATGCTATGGTAGGTCGATGGTAGTCTGGCGAAGAAATGATTCGTGCTGTATTTGAGTTTGCTTGTTTTTGGCCTTTGTTCAATACATTTTTGAATGCATGCAGGTGTTGCTGGAGGACCTCATGGTGTGGGTGCTTGGGCGACGTGCTATATCGAAACATCTCACCTTCATAGGAAGTTGACATTCCCTGCATCGATGACCGAGAAGAGTGTCCCTGAAATAGACGGTTCTTTGAAGATGAGGTTAGGGATTCATAAATTTTTGAAGTGATCTATGAAGAGAGCTTTTGAGGCCGAAGCTTATGCAGAGAGTAAGTCGGATTGAAGGCTTTGCATGATTGGTATATGTGAAGTCGAGATTTGTCTTATTAGTGTTGCCTTTGGATGTTCCAGTCCACAAGATTTTATGTGAGAGGAAGAGGGGAATTAAGATTCATACCCTCATGACACTAAATCTGGGGCCTCCTTTTCCAAAGCGTCGCACGGCTTGACTTTGTTAGTTCTGGCTTCTATTTGACGATCATCGTGCGTTGTATTTCAGAAGCTTCGTGCTTCTTGCTGTTAAGCTGATAGCTTTTCGATTCTACTGTGCTAGAGTTCTTTGCTAGCATTAACTTAATTGCTACAGTGTTCTCTATTGGTGATAATCGATTCAAGAACTGGGTTCATATTGAATGGAATCTCTGGTCATCGTAAACAGATTTATCTTATTGTCATTTGATTATATATAAAAGTGTAAATTTTGGTTGTGTAATACATGATCCATGGTTGGTAATTTTCTGTGTTTAGAGAATAATTTGCTGTTTAGGCAATAGTTATCTCGAAGCACAGCCATTCAATGGCCAAGTATGTTTTCACCCAGATAGAATAATTAGTGTTTATGTGTCATGGGCAACAAATTAGATGCAATCTGTAGGTGGTACATTTACTTCTCTCATGGACACCATTGCATTTTTTGTTGTTAAAGTTGATTTGGATGGGCCTTCCTGTGATCAAATCATTATAGCTCACGGACCAAATCCTGAGGATTGAGCCACGGTAGGGATAGTTTTAAGAACACAGTTTACTATAAACAATTCTGGGTTTATAACTCGCTTTGAGTAGCCAGTATAGATAGGCCACTAGCATCATTTAGATTCTAGTTGTGTAGTAGTTTTAGCTGTTATTTGGGTGTCAGACTTTCAGTTTGTGTTTCAATCCAACATGATACCATCATTTCTGCTTTGACATTACAGAAATGTTACAGTTTTGGTTTGACATTGCATAATGGTACTGTCTTGGGAAGTAGCAAGCTAAGGATGTCCACTTTCTGTTCACTCCCCAATCCTTAAGGAGGTGGAAAAACAAGCTTTTTTGAAGTCTTCAGACACAACATCACACATGCTATTGTGCACACAATGGTATAGTCTGATCGAAAATTCGATGCACACACAAAAAATTTCTTTGTGTCACACGGCATGGTTCCAGGGCGGTCACACCTTTGTCACGAACAAAGAGTGTCATATTAAATTCTAAATTTCTCACTCATTTTAGATTAAATGTTATTGAAACTTTGTAGGTGGTCTCTTTACATTATGTAAAGCTTAACTTGATTTATTGGTAATTATTTGAATGATTTATCTAATTATAAATAATTATTTATAATAAATAAAGTCATAAAATACATGCATTTTAGTAGCACACCACATTTTTTTAGTATTTTGAATAATTAAGCAAATCCAATTCGATGGAAGGTTAGTAGGCACATAAGGGTGTGTGGTTCAATCATCAAATCCCAAATCCAACGGTTAGATTTAAGAAGATTGAAGTTTAATTTTTACTTTTACTCCTTAGAGGATCAACAAAGAATATTAAAAATAAATCTAGTAATTCTCAAACATGACCAAACATTTCAAAAATGTCAATATTTTTAGTCCTCCGCATGATGAATAAGAGGAAAAAATTTTGGTTAAATTTGAGTAAGAGAAACATACAATATGGCCTCCAAGAGTGAAATCTCCCTTTGTGGGGGAAAAAGGGCCACCCAAGCCTAATAGCAAGACAAGGTAGGCTTGGTATTAGGCTTGGTGAGGTAGGCTAGGAGCATCACCGACCCTAGTGGCAAGCCTTTGGAGTGTGCATGTTGCCCATGTGGAAGGCTAAGTCATCTATTTTTGCCTTGCAACCATGCCACGTTGTTAGACCGCATGGTGCCATGTCATCAAGGAGATGTGACATCACTCCTTGCCATGTCACCTTAGATTGCCACACGTGTTGCCACATCAGCCACATGTGCCACCTCATCATTCCACATCACAGGAACTCTTAGAGCCATGTCATCACACCTTGCCACCTTGGCATACCTCGTCAACATTGTCACACCACCAATCCCTCCACCTCAATTTGCCATGTCAATCTACCACCTCATGAATGCCAACTCATCATGCCACATCACATTTCCACATCATGGAAGAGATTTATATATTCCACACCATATTGCCACATCATCACCATGCATGGTAACACATCCGCCACATGTATACACATCATGATGATGGCGAGCCACATCATCAACATGCATGGTAAGTTATACATGCATGTGATTTGAGTGCGTGAGGCATAGAATACCACGATCGAGGTTTATGACCATGATGCGCGTGAGGCATAGAATACCACGATTGAGGTTTATGACCACGATGTGCGTGAGACATAGAATACCTCGATCGAGGTTGATGACTAGGATGTGCATGAGGCATAGAATACCTCGATCGAGGTTTATGACCACGATCGAGGTATTTGGAGGTATTTGGAAATGGCAAAATAATCAAATGACAAATCAAATTGTCATGGTTTATGACCATGATCGAGGTATTTGGAGGTATCCAAAGGTGGCAAAATAATCAAATTGTCATGGTATATGACCACAATCAAGGTATTTGGAGATATTTGGAAGTGGCAAAATAATCAAATTATCATGGTTTATCACATAGGTTATTCTCAAATTGCATTAACGAAAATATTAATCAAGATAGGCACATATGTTATGTGAATATTAAACTGAAATAAAATCAAACGATGCAAATATTTAAAATTAACATTGGATTCCATGTATATATAATATGATTAAAATCAACTTATTTGAGTAGACCACAAAAATTAGTTTCAAAACAAAATCCAACGTAATTTTAGTAGCCAATTATTTTCAATCTTAGCATCTTCTCCACCAATAATAATCAAGAGTAATCTAGTGGATGAGTAAGAGCAATTTAGTGGATGAGAGGCTCTCTATAAGGCACCATGTTTTGGTTCATTTCACCCATTCTTCGCCATTCTCGCCTCCCCATCACTTTGTCACACCTTCCATCCTACTTTCATTGAGAATGGGTTCTTAAAGCCGTAGAGCTAGTAGACGTGAAAGATGTAGGAACCCCCCCCCCAAATCTCATTGACAAGGAGTACAAGCGGAAGGCTCGTGAGTGCAAGAGAGCCTCTAGAGCTAGAGCTCGCGCTGCCACCACCGATCCACCTCCACCTCTACATCCCACCCCCACCCCCACCCCCACCCCCACCCCCACCTCCATTGTCCCCCCCTCCACATCCTCATCCGCTTCCCTACCTCCAGCCTTTGCCCTTCCCCTAGCCACCTACATTTTTCCCTCTACCTCTACCTCTTCCCCCTCTACCCTCCCCCCTCCCCCTCCCCCCCTTCCCCTTGGCGCCTCCCTTCCCCCCTCCACCCTACTATCTCCCATTGATCCCCTTGCCCAACCTTGTAGCAGCAGTGTTGCTTCACGATGTGACTTGCCGAAGTCCACTATCTATCGTCGTACTAGCAAGATTGTGTAGTCTTTTTTTAGTGACCTCACGCCAGCTTCATAGTCTGCTCTTCTCACAACCCTGATTGATCACCCTGACTTGGTAGAGTGTAGGAGGCTTGTTGGTCTTGGTGCACGTAGAGATAGGGTTGTATGTAGCGAGGTCCTTAGCAGTGTTCGGCGTTCCTATGCTTCTATTAAGCATAGGAACTCCAGTGATGTCTCGGCAGCACGTCGTGCTATTGTGGCTGCCATTAGTAGACCTCATATGACAGGCCATGTGCGTATCGCTTCACGTCTGAACTTCAGATTGCACCGCGCACATTGCGAGCAGGCATGATTAGGAGGCAGAGTCTAGAGGATAGTGAGAGTGATGCTCTTTGGGCTTCGAGTGGTCATGCACCTCACAGCGATCGATTGTTGGATGATTCCACTAGGTCCTTCATACAACAGTTTTGGGAGGAGCATTGCAGAGCATCCCCTGTGTTCAAGAAGGCATTGCAGAAGAGGGTGTCACGCGATGTGTACATTGAGCATGGTGCATGTTTTTTGGAGTGTACCCAGACTAAGTTGTACACTCAGTTTGTAGAGGCATATTCATAGTTCAGGATTAGGCAGAGGTCATTTGAGCGATGTAGGCCATGGTTTATGCGATGCTCTCGGGAGCGTGACACATGCTATTGTTGCTACCATGTGGATTTTGGATTGATGTATGACGTATTCCATTCCCTTGATGGTCATAAGGGAGTGGTTCCTACTAGCCCTCACGACTTCATTCATTCCATATTGTGTACACGAGATGGTGATGCTTTATTCCACTCCCTTGATTGTGTGGAAGGCAGGTGTACTTTGTGTGGTGACTTTGCTAGAGTGCCACGAGTTGCACTAGATACTTGTGACATACAGATGGTTCGTTGGCAGTAGTATGAGTACAGTACCCTGACATTAGATGGTGGTGCATAGTCGAGGAGGTTGCAGCTTGTGGGGAAGGAGACACCATGCGTTGTATTCATTGACAGTTTTCGAGGGAAGCTGTACCACTACATATGCCACTCGCACATTGCGAAGTGGGAGGATCGTCAGTTCGGTGCATGGACATTTCCTATAGGGGTGGTTGTCTCAGTGGTGGACTTTGCAGAGAATTATACCTTTGCACCACAGCATGAGATCCAATCGGAGTATTATTTCTCCGAACAGGTGACGTGTGATTAAGTTATTGGTTTTTTTATGGCCTCATTATATTGAATTATTTCAATAGTCATATTTTTTTTCAATGCCATATTGTAGGTTGCTATATTTGTGCACATTAGCTATCATCATGCACAGGCTCATGTGGATGGCATTGATAGCACCATGGACTCACGCGTCATTGTGCGAGAGTATCACTTCTACATTAGTGATGATCAATCACATGATGCCCATTTTGTGCAGCATTGCTTCACTTTGCATGATAGTTTCTTGAGGGATCATGGTGTCACATGGCAGCGGCGCTGGATCTGGTCAGACGGCTGTGGTGGTCAGTTCAAATCTGCTCGACAGTTTTATTGGTTCTGCAGATGGCACCGTGAGACAGGCATTCCGATCACATGGAGCTACTTCGAGATAGGGCACGGTAAGGGAGAGCACGATGGTGCAGGTGCTTGCGTGAAGCGTGCTTTGCATCGATACCAGTTGCGTCACAGTGCCGATCGCTTTAAGGATGCACATGATGTGGTGCGGTGATGCAGCCATCACTTATCCACTAGTGCTATCTCCTCATTTCAGTCGCATGACGATAGGGTGGTGAGCCGGTATTTTTGGTGCGTGGACATTGGGAGTCTTCATCGGTCTAGGCCTTTTGATTGTCGTTCAATGTCTAGCACTCTTGATTTCCATTCCATTAGGAGCATAGGTGAGTCTCACCCCGCGATCTTTTCTCAACGGTTTGCATGTTTTTGCTCCGCATGCATTGATGATGATTGAGGAGGGGGCTCCATGATACCATGGGCCGATCCATGGGCACGGCGAGTGCTTTCTCCCTTCCAGCCTAGGGAGGAGGTACATGATGATCAAGATGCGGGATTCAGTTCCTCTAGAGATTATGACCAGCTTATAAATATGTTGTGTATTGGTGATATCTTCACGGTCATTGCTTCGGAGGGTAATGAGGAGGGTGTGGATTATTACTTGTTGCGATGCTCTATGGTGAAGAGTGTGCTGAATGAGGATATAGTGGATGGGCATGGGATGCACTTCAACGCTCATAGCATGATCGTAGGTGTGGCCACTATTTTTAGTAGATACAGAGGCATGGTCGCTATATTGAGTTCCAGGAGTAATGGCGGATCAGGAGGCATACATGTATTCTCATCTTCTTGTTGTGATCAAGATTACTTTGAGTCGTGTTCGCACTCGCAAGGCGACGTCCACTCCACGATGGCGCCTTGCAGTGGAGGATCATGAGAGCATACTTGCAACTATTGGCATGAGAGCTGATCCTGAGGAGTAGCACATTACATATCATAGTTTTGGGATCATCAGTTGATCAGATAGATTTTTATTGGGTATCACTAGTTGATTACATATTTTTGTATTCGATATGTATAGCCTCACTGTGTGACCGTACCATTGTAATTTTCATGGACTCATATTTTGTATTTCACTATGATGGTTTTATACACGTTCATACACATCATTGTATTAGATTCTATTTTATACATGATGTCCGTTGTCTTCTCAATGGGATTTGTTGTTTCTGTAAAACAAAAAATTGTTTATTAGTAGCAATGTTGTAATTGTGTTTTGTGCTTTAGGACATTTTAAAAATGACTAAGAAAATTCGTGCACATACTAACCAAATATGCATGTGGACTTATCTGTTGGGGATGAAACTATTCACGGCTCTTAGGCTACCCTAGACCTACATCCATGCAAGATCTGGTCTCCGAATGATTTGGTATGTGCCACGTGGAAGGTATAATGCATACATTTTTGCATGCACTCACTACTAGTGATGACTACGTATTAAAAATGGTGCACGTACTAACCAAATATGCATGTGGACTTATCTGTTGGGGATAAAACTTTGCAGAGCTCTTAGGCTACCCTAGACCTCCATCCATGCAAGATTTGATCTCAAAATGATTTGGTATATGCCACATGGAAGGTATAATGCGTACATTTTTGCATGCACACACTACTAGTGACCGCATGAAAAATGGCGCACGTACTAACCAAATATGCATGTGAACTTATCTGTTGGGGATGAAACTTTGCGCGGCTCTTAGGCTACCCTAGACCTACATCCATGCAAGATTTGGTATGTGCCATGTGGAAGGTATAATGCGTACATTGTTACAATCCCTACTAGTGACTATGTATGAAAAATGGTGCACGTACTAACCAAATATGCATGTGGACTTATCTGTTGGGGATGAAATTTTGCACGGCTCTCAGGCTACCCTAGACCTACATCCACGCAAGATCTGATCTCCAACTGATTTGGTATGTGCCATGTGGAAGGTATAATACGTACATTTTTACAATCCCTACTAGTGACTACGTATGAAAAATGGCACACGTACTAACCAAATACGCATGTTGACTTATCTGTTGGCGATGAAACTTTGCACGGATCTCAGGCTACCCTAAACCTACATTCACGCAAGATTTGGCCTCCAACTAATTTGGTATGTGCCACGTGGAAGGTACAATGTGTACATTTTTACAATCCCTACTAGTGACTACGCATGAACAATGGCGCACGTACTAACCAAATATGCATGTGGACTTATCTATTGGGGATGAAAATTTGCACGGCTCTTAGGCTACCGTAGACCTACATCCATGCAAGATTTGGTCTCCAACTGATTTGGTATGTGCCACGTGGAAGGTATAATGCGTACACTTTTACAATCCCTACTAGTGACTACGTATGAAAAATGGCGCACGTACTAACCAAATACGCATGTGGACTTATCTGTTGGGGATGAAACTTTGCACGGCTCTCAGGCTACCCTAGACCTACATCCACGCAAGATTTGGTTTCCAACTGATTTTGTATGTGCCACGTGGAAGGTATAATGCGTACATTTTTACAATCCCTACTAGTGGTCAACTATGTATGAAAAATGGCGCATGTACTAACCAAATACGCATGTGGACTTATCTGTTGGGGATGAAACTTTGTACGGCTCTCAGGCTACCCTAGACCTACATCCACGCAAGATTTGGTCTCCAACTGATTTGGTATGTGCCCCGTGGAATGTATAATGTGTACATTTTTACAATCCCTACTAGTGACTACGCATGAAAAATGGCGCACGTACTAACCAAATATGCATGTGGACTTATCTGTTGGGGATGAAACTTTGGGCAGCTCTTAGGCTACCATAGACCTACATCCATGCAAGATTTGGTCTCCAACTGATTTGGTATGTGCCATGTGGAAGGTATAATGTGTACATTTTTACAATCACTACTAGTGACTATGTATGAAAAATGGTGCACGTACTAACCAAATACACATGTGGACTTATCTGTTGGGGATGAAACCTTGCACGGCTCTCAGGCTACGCTAGACTACATCCATGCAAGATTTAGTCTCCAACTGATTTGGTATGTGCCACGTGGAAGGTATAATGCGTACATTTTTACAATCCCTACTAGTGACTACATATGAAAAATGGCGCACGTACTAACCAAATACGCATGTGGACTTATCTGTTGGGGATGAAACTTTGCACAGTCAGGCTACCCTAAACCTATATCTATGCAAGATTTGGTCTCCAATTGATTTGGTATGTGCCACATGAAAGGTATAATGTGTACATTTTTACAATCCCTACTAGTGACTACGCATGAAAAATGGCGCACGTACTAACCAAATATGCATGTGGACTTATCTGTTGGGGATGAAACTTTGCACAGCTCTTAGGCTACCGTAAACCTACATTCATGCAAGATTTTGTCTCCAACTCATTTGGTACGTGCCATGTGGAAGGTATAATGCGAACATTTTTACAATCACTACTAGTGACTACGTATGAAAAATGGCGCACGTACTAACCAAATACGCATGTGGACTTATCTGTTGGGGATGAAACTTTGCACGGCTCTCAAGATAACCTAGACCTACATCCACACAAGATTTGGTCTCCAAATGATTTGGTATGTGCCACATGAAAGGTATAATGTGTACATTTTTACAATCCCTACTAGTGACTATGTATGAAAAATGGTAAACGTACTAACCAAATACGCATGTGGACTTATCTGTTGGGGATGAAACTTTGCACGGCTCTTAGGCTATCCTAGACCTACATCCATGCGAGATTTGGTCTCCAACCAATTTGGTATGTGCCACATGGAAGGTATAATGCGTACATTTTTACAATCACTACTAGTGACTACGTATGAAAAATGGCGCACGTACTAACCAAATACGCATGTGGACTTAATTTTTGGGGATGAAACTTTGCACGGCTCTCAGGCTACGTTAGACCTACATCCACACAAGATTTGGTCTCCAAGTAATTTGGTATGTGCCACGTGGAAGGTATAATGCATACATTTTTACAATCCCTACTAGTGATTACGTATGAAAAATGGTGCACGTGCTAACCAAATACGCATGTGGACTTATCTATTGGGGATGAAACTTTGCACAGCTCTCAGGCTCCCTAGACCTACATCCATGCAAGATTTAGTCTCCAACTGATTTGGTATGTGCCACGTGGAAGGTATAATGCGTACATTTTTACAATCCCTACTAGTGACTACGTATGAAAAATGGCGCACGTGCTAACCAAATACGCATGTGGACTTAACTATTGGGGATGATTTTGGACCAATCGTACATAATCATGTATTAATGTTTGACACATGTTACTACCAATGAGCACCATTCCATGCTAAACATTGACATTTTTTTCTTAATCTACAATTTACAAAAATTAGTGACAATATTAGTGTAATAATTGCAAGCATTGATATATACGAAATTCAATATGATATTCAAAATGATAAAGTTCATAGCACGAGAGAGAGAGAGAGAGAGAGAGATCTTATACTTGAACACCTTTTCAATGCTTAATGTTTACAATTACTTCACACGGCATTATTTTTAAAATACCTTATGTATTAGATGTGTGAATTGAGATATCTGAAATTCAAAATGATACTCCTAATTTTAAATATTTATGTTAGATTTGAACAAACTATAAACTGAGATAAACAAAGTAAGAAGAACATCATGAAAGTACCAAAATGCTCATACATCATAAAAGTAAGAACAATATCATGAAAGTACCAAAATGAATGTGTACATCATCATCATCATCGTGCAGAAGTGCATCCCTAGACAAGATATGTGTGAACCCTAAACAATCATCTTGAATCAGAGTGTGATAACTCCACATATGATCCTCTACTCGTCCTCTGACGTGGCTCCTGTATGACCCACTGCCCAATCGTCTGCTATTCGCCCTCAAGCAAAGCCGGATCAGATGGGCTAGCCTCATCTCCAGGATCAGATGGGCCAGCCTCATCCTGATGAAGAGGAGGGCATGCTGCACGAGCCACCTCTACCATCTCTGCCTCCCTCACCTCCTTTATGTATGTGCACCTCAGCTCCCAAAGTCGTGCATCTGCGAATACTCGTGCCTCAAATCCAACGCGAGTAATCGTCTCTACATGTAGAAGACGCTGGTCTCGGCCCCACCCAAGCAGTAGCTCCACCCATTGCTGCAATGATATATGAAGCTCTGCCTCTCGCTCAATACGACGTGCCTCCTTTGCTCATGCCTTGTCACCTGGCATGAAATCACCATATGAGAAGCGTCGAAGAACACACGCTGCAACCATTGAAGTATCAGCACCCTCCTGCTGCAGCAAAGCTCTCTGTGCCTCCTCCCTATAGTGCTCTGTCAAGACCACGTGGGCAAATGGATCAATGGCCTGACGATGACCAGGATATAGATCATCCATGCCTAGTCCTCTGTATGTGGCCACATCAATGTCAACAAAGCATACAAGGCACATTGATCGTGCCACCATGTGGCGAGTCATGCAATGGAGATGTGCGATGTGGCCACACCCTAGTCCAAACCACCCTACGGTGTCAAAATCCTCGTGGCAAAGGACGCAAGTGGCAGTAGGAAGCCTGGCTATGACTGGTGTGTTTATGGGTGTCCTAGTCGGCACATCTATAGGAGGAGCGGGGTACAGGGCCACACTGGGGTCGATCCTATGGCGAGATGGATCACGACTAATATGTCTCAACTACAAAATATAGTGCTCCGCCTGCTCGATGGTAGGCTATGCGTGTCCGAATCCTCTGCTCCTCCAAATCTGCCTCCAACTATCATACACGAGACTCCATATCCTGGCGCAATAGATGTGCCTGCCAAGCAAACATGTCGCGTACATGGTGAGAATGAACCAAAAAACTTCAGTTTAAAACACGCAACAAAAAAATAAACTAAAATAATCAAAATAACTAACCTTGACCCTAGACTCAGCCTGACAAAACATGTGTGCCTCAGGATCTATGGAGCGCTCTAAGGTGGATGGAACGTATGTGGAAACGTGATAAAGAGAGTGCTCATGACATGTATCTCAAGTCAATTAGGTTCCAAGATAGATTAGCTTGGACTCATAAAGAGAATCTTGAGATAGTGCAAAGTGCTTGATTGATTTCCTTCAAATGAACCTCCCTTTTATAGGTGAGGGTACTTACATCCATTTTGCTTGCTCACATGTGGGATATCTCCTCCATGCCATGTGGCAGATTACCCTTTGCTCATACCTTTGCTCTACATGTGCTCATGGCACCACAACTCTCAACACCTCCCCTTGGTGCCATAATCCTTTGGCTACTGCAAGGTGGTCAGATGTGAGTTACAAATCCATCACCTCCGCTTAGTGCATGCATTGCTACTTAAGGTGGTCAAGTGTGGCTTTTACATGTCAATACCTCCCCTGGATGCTTTCATAGCTACTCTCAGGTGGTCAGGCTTGATTACAAAAAAAAAAAAAAAAATAGGCAAGGTTGGCAAGGTTTTTGCTTTTTAATACATTCCATTGATGTCACCTTTTGGCTCATGGCTTGATGATGACTCCACATAGTTGACTTGTTGATTCTTCAATCTGCAATCTTCTTCCTTGTGTCCGAGCTTCTTGCAATGGTGACACTTTGGTTTGTTCTTCAATCTGCAGTCACTTTGATAGTGACCCATCCTTCCGCAATGGTAGCATTTCACTGATGTTTTACTGAATAGTGCTTGTTCTTCATTATAGCTGTTGTGTGTTGATGTCGATGCCTTCAACTCTCTTTCTTTTTCGAGAAGAGAGGATACACATTCTTCAAACTTTGGATCTGGCAAATTCTTCAAAGTGGTTGTCAATGAACTATACTCTGCAGGCATGCTTTTAAGGAGAATTGCAAGTGCATCTTTCTCTCCTACTTTTGCATTTATGCCCTCTAGTTGAGTCATAATGCTTTTGATTTTGTTGACAAATTGTGCCATGGATTCATTGAAGCCCATGTGCATACCATAGAATTCAATCTTAAGATGGATTTCTTGGTTTTTGGCTTTTGCACCAAACACTGTGTTCAACTCATCCCATGCATCCTTGGCATGATCCTTAGAGTCTATATGATGAATTATGTTTGGACCCAAGTGCAATCCAATGAGTGATAGTGCTGCTTCATCTTTTTCCTTCCAGGCATCATTTTGTGCAGTGGGTATGTCTTGTTTTACAGTCTTCCAAAGCTTTTGGTGCATCAGGAGATATCTCATTTGTGTAGACCATGTGTGAAATCCTTCCCCGGTGAACTTATCAACAGTTGGTGTGCGGATTGCCATTGCAAAGGTCTTACCAGTTGATGATACTTTCAAATCTGGCAGTGTCTAATTGCATACAATGATTATGATCTGATAGGTGCGTAGAGCTCAAAAAGACGATCACTTTTCCTTTTTGGAGCATGTGCAAATTCTTCCTGGATTGGAAGTTATGGCTTGTTGAAGCTTTTGTGAAGAGGAGGGGCCTTTGATGATGTGGCTTGGCTATTCACATGCTGCTTGCAGGACTGTGCTTGGCAGGGGCTGTGTGCTTAGGTGACACTGTGGTGACCTTTGAACCCAACTTGGTTAAACCCAAAGTTTACACAAACTTTACCATAGTTCAACTAACCCAAGTAACTGAACCTAACCATAGTTAGCTTTGACACCTTATCTACCACGTGGCCCTTTGTAGACTAACCCAAGGTGAGTTCTTATCTGCCACGTGTCTCTCCCTTAGGCTGCCATGTGTCCTAAGGTTAGGACCTTAGAACATGAGGAAGCTTTGAAGCTTCTCTGCTGCAGAGACGATGACGGCAACGACGGCCGACGGAGGAGCTCAGGAGATGCGGCTCTGTCGGAAGCCTTTGCAGGTTCATGGAGTGGGCCTTCGGTTGGATTGCTACTGCTGAGAGGTGGTTGTATGCAGTCGCCAGTCGAGGGGAGCCGGTCGATGAAGCTTGCGCTTCGCTGTTCCAAATCTATGGCATCGCTGTTCGGGCTGCTGCTGACCGGTTGTCGGAGATGGCGCAGGGAGTTGCAGGAGCCTCAGGTTGGCTTTGTTGAGGGAGGCAACTCGCTTGAAGACGGGGCTGTAGAGTCCGTTGGTTGAGAGGCACCGTTCGGGCTATTCGTTGTTGCAAGTCGTGGGCTCTAGATCAGAAGGCGTCGAAGTCTTCTGATGGCTAGAAGCTACGAACAAGGTTTCTCGTTGAAGGTTGCTAGACGAAAGAGCTTAGCCATTGATGGCTGTGAGCTGTGAGCACTAGAGCAGTCGAGAGCTTATAGTGGAGTCCATTCATTGTGAATGGTTGCTGCCTTCAGATTTGCATGCAAGGCTTGAGTTGCCTTGTAGATGTAGTCGAGTCTCATAGAGCAATGGGCCTTTGCTTGTGATTGACTAGGAGATGGCTGAACCTTTCCTCACTTGAACAATGGAGACTCCTGTTTCTCACACGGAAGAAAAGATAAGAGACCTCTCACTCTCTTTTTCTTTGAACTCTCTCAAAGAACTCTCAAGTCCTCACAAGGAATGGAATAAACGGAATGAATAACTCTCGAAGGAGATGACGGAAATCTTTCACAAGAAGAATGAATCTAGATCTCTCTCACAACTCAGGAAACACTCTAAAGAACTCTCTAGATTTAAAAACTAATCTAGGAATGGGAGCAATCCTAGTGAACTACTAATGAGCTAAACTAGGAGAGCTAAACCTATGCTCTGATACCATGACAAAATATGTGTGCCTCACGATCTATGGAGCGCTCTAAGGTGGATGGAACATATGTGGAAACATGATAAAGAGAGTGCTCATGACATGTATCTTAAGTCAATTAGGCTCCAAGATAGATTAGCTTGGACTCATAAAGAGAATCTTGAGATAGTGCAAAGTGCTTGATTGATTTCCTTCAAATGAACCTCCCTTTTATAGGTGAGGGTACTTACATCCATTTTGCTTGCTCACATGTGGGATATCTCCTCCATGCCATGTGGCAGCTTACCCTTTGCTCATACCTTTGCTCTACATGTGCTCATGGCACCACAACTCTCAACACAGCCAACAATGCCTCCAACTCTGCAATCTGTGCGTCTCGAGTCTCCAACTCATGCTGAGGCGGTGTAGATGTGGGAGGTGGTGTAGATGTGGGAGGCTCCATAGATGTGGGAAGTGGAATCGAAAGTGATCTCGATAGGGCAGAGACCATGTCATGCAAGGATGAGGCCACTGAATGAACATCCCCCCTAATCCATCCTCCAACAGCTCGCAATGCTGGTGCAGGGATAGTGTGCAGCTTTGGTGCCTCGCGTCAATGCCGAACACCTATAGTCTGACGCTCCTGACGCCCCATCCTACCATGTCCCACTCCTGATCCTGGATGGGTACTAAGGTAGTCTACCCGATGACCAAGCACAAACTCGGTGTATAGCTACATGGCAAATGACCTGGCTATCTGATGGTTGTGAGGCAATCGACCACCATTCGCAGCGAGATATCTCAGATAAATGTGTGCTACTATGACGGGGTGCCTACAACGTAAAATATAAAAGGACTGCCCTGATCGTGGTCGCATCGCCTTAGTGTGACCATCCCAAAATTAAAAAAAGAGAGATTAAAGTAGTTTTTATGTTATTTTTCAAATTAGTGCTTTTTTTATTTAAATAAAAAAACGTTTAAATTTTAATTTAAAAAATCATCTTTAAGAAAAAAAGAAAATAAGAGTTTAAGGTAGCTTTTATATTATTTAAGTTAGTGGAGTTTTTATTTAAATGTAAAAAACTTATATATTTTGTTTTTTAAAATCATCTATTAAAAAAAAAGATTAAAGTAGTTTTTATGTTATTTTTTAAATTAGTGAAGTTTTGAATTAAATATAAAAATGTTTAAATTTTGTTTTTAGAAATCATCTATAAAAAATAAGAAAATAAGAGTTTAAAGTAGCTTTTATATTATTTTTCAAGTTAGTGAAGTTTTTATTTAAATGTCAAAATGTATATATTTTGTTTTTTAAAATCACCTATTTCGTTTATTTTAAAAAAGAGATCAAAGTAGTTTTTATATTATTTTTCAAAATAGGGAAGTGTAGCATCTTCAACACAAAGTTTGAAATTTCTTTGAAAATGAAATAAGACCAAGGATGTACATCTAAATCCCTTTTTCAATAACACCGTTAAATAACTATTGTGTGTGCATCTTCCATTGAACAGTGGAGCAACTTAGAGCATGTAGGGAGTGCATGTGTTGCATTTGCAACATAGCACTGTTGTAGGCATAGCCACACATTTGGCCCATCTACCATTAGGTGCGTAGAATGATCCCAACGACATCCTACTTCATCAAGGAGTACATGAATAAGTGTAATCAATCAAACAAATAGGATGATTTGAATAACACATTCGCCTACACATCATTTTCAAATCATATGGTGCGAGAGGTTGATGCAAGGAGAGGGTAGATCATGTGGCTAGCAATCCCTTTAGGTGGCACGTGAAACTATAGAAATAGGAAACTAGGGAAGGTTGTAGATCTATGTATGGATATAGTTACATAGACAAATACAAAGACTTATGTGAAACCTTGTCATGAGCTTTTGCAAAAATTCAATCAAAATTGCCTAGCTAAAAGTTTTCATTACGCAAATAGATTATTAAGTCCCATTGAATAGAATATTAATTTTCATTACCCAAATAGAATATTAATTTCCATGTGTTTTTTTGTGCATGCGCCAGCCAGCGCGCAGGTTCCGGCACCACTGTTCATATGCAGATAACGATTTTGAAAGTTGCGATGAGGGCACTGCAGGATGCTAGGGCACCCCCTCACTTGGTTGCGAGTCTAGATTCAGTCATTGATGCTCTAGGTCGATTAGACATAGTTGAGGACGTTTTGGATATCTTTCAGGCACAGGCTGAGAGATCGGTGGTCATGGCTTGGATTAGAGAGCCATTCGAGAGTTGTTTGAGCGTGAGTCACCTCACAGGCAGGCCTTAGAGGATATATTGTCCTAAACTAGCCTAGTGGTTGGAACGTCATGCAACCATGGCTGGTTCAGCTAAAAAACTAGTTATGTGATTGTCCTGAACTAGTGTGGTTGAACATAAATTAACAACTATGTATTTCGCAAAAGAATGGCAATATATTGTTATTGTCCTAAACCAGCTGGTGGTTGGAACATCATGCAACCGTGGCTAGTTCATCTCAAACACTAGTTATGTGATTGTCCTTGACCAACGCGGTTGAACAAACATTAGTTGTTGCCTAGCTCGGTGGTTGAAACTAATGTATTTTAGTACTTAAATTTAGTTTCCTACTATTCGGGTCATATACCACAATTTCTAGACTGTGATGGCTTGGACTTAATGTGATTGTCTTAAACCAGCCCGATGTTGGTTCAAGTCAAACATTAGTTATTGATTGAAATTGTGGTTGAACAGAATTAAAGAAATAAACAACAATATATTGCTATTGTCTAATTGTGAAACTGAGAAATGAAAAGAATAGTTAAAATTGTGACTATCCTAAACTAGCCTGGTGGTTGAAATTGTGACTGTCCTAAACTAGCACAGTGGTTGAAATTGTGAATGTCCTAAACTAGCGTGGTGGTTGAAATTGTTTTGTTTTGCTAGTAGCTTGATTAGTTTAATTATTAGATTCATTATATGTCCATATTAAACCAGCCCGAGGGTTGAAATTGTTTTGTTTTCTCGTAGGTTGATTAGTTTAATTAGATCACATTTTTGCACATACCATGCTTTGTTTTGTTTTCCTCATAGTAGTATAAAAAGGGGGCTTAGTGTATTGTTGTTCCTGAATGTTGGGTCAGCAGACGGAGCTGTATCTCAATTTTGTGTATCAGAATCCTGACATTTCAATTGAACAGAGGAGATTTGAGAATTGTAAGCCTTGGTACATTAGGAAACTCAAAGACAGGAATGTTTGTTGTTGCAAAATACACATATACTTTGACCTGGCATAGCAAGCTATGAATGACTTGAGATCTGGTCATGATGGAACATTGCTCCATGGCCCGATCAATGCCCATGTCTTCCCGATGAATGCACAGTCTGTAGGCTACCTAGATCCTCATCATATGTTGCAAGGTAGACCAGGTTTTGTAGCCTAAGGTCTCTGTGGGAGCTAGTGGTTTGTCTAAAGGGAGACCCTGAGTGGCACCGCACCGAATGCATTCATGGAACATGCAAGCATTGTAGTCTGAAGGCTGAAGACGAGGCAATTTCATGTCTGTCCAAATCAAATGAGGGAAGACAACCCTATTGCTCTTAAATGGAGGAGATTTGAAAATCTCAATGTTGAAGTATTCAATAAAAAGAGATGGCTACTATCGTATAAGAGCACTCAGCTGAGGGAGCTTATAGGTCACGTGATTCAATCCATCCCAAAATATGTGCTTCACAAATTCATGGGTCCAACTGGAAGAATAAGCATTTCAGGATGTGCCTTGCCGATTTTCCCCATGACACTATGTCTCTGTCATAGATTTTACAAAAAAATATTCATTTCAAGAACAACATGAGATACAACGTGCTCACTGGTACAACAAGTAGATAATAGTGCTTGTGCATATCATGTATAGTCATTTGCTTGACTCTTCTATGACTGATGCCAATTTGCTTGTTGCTGGCTCATAGGAGTCCAAGTCCGTGCAACACACAGACCATTTCTACAATTTAGATGATAGGAAACATGACACTTTATTTGTGCAGCATGCTTTTCTACTGCATTGGGAATGGCTTTAAAAAAAAGATCCCCATGCAAAAAATATAAATCAACATGGGGTGTCATCAGATAGTGCTGCCTCTCAATTTAAATCAGCCCATGGATTCTACTTTGTCTCAAGGTTCAAATCCTTGACTGGATGTGGAATTACTTTGGGTCTAGCCATGGCAAGGGTGAACATGATTGATGTGGTGTTGTTATTAAGCAATCTCTATTTAAATACAAATTAACATGCCCTCAAGAAAAGCTCAATGATGTGTGTTAGATATCAATGCTCCACTCTTGTGTAACTACGCGAGAACCAGCTTACTCTACTTGTAAGCCCCCCATATGAGGAGAAGGCATTTGAGTAGCTCGGTTATCCAGTAGGTCCTAGTTTGGACACCAGATGGGGGCCATGTGTGGCCTGATGGCTGGACGGCTTCAGATAGAGTTGGCACACTACCAACTAGGCTACATGCAAGTGCGGGAAGGCATCCCATGACTCTGACTGTACTGAGGGTAGACGGAGCATTTCTTGGGGCAGCCCACTGTGGGGCCTGTTTGGAGCCCCAGATGATCCCGGATGGCTCTAGGCCGAATGGAGACTGTAGGTTAGTTGCTCTATTCTGTGCCACAGTTCTATCATGTGGTCAGTGGCCTATTTCGAGATCCGACCTCCAGTCGACCTTTTGGGCAGACTGGGTCGCAGTCTCCCAATTGGGTCTAGCCGACTACGATTGGTGGTGGCTATATAAGAGCAAGCCCGTGAAGCCCATCATCATCACTGGCTATAGCAACCTTGATTCCTTAGCATCCAGCCTCCGTCCTCTACTATTTCCAGTATGCCATCGAAGCTTCTCACACAAGAGCGCACGGCTGGGAGGCAGCGCCATCTATTGTATCAGTTTTATAGTAATCAAAATTTTGATTCTCCATACTATCTGCTTTTCTCTCTTGCATATGAGATCCTGTTATCTATAGAGCATAGACGTTGTATTATTTTCTTACATGGTATCAGAGCTTGGGCTCTAGTAAGAAGATTTGGTAGTGTGTTTCTGTTTGCGAGCAGATTGTGAGAGATGGCCCAGCCTGCAAGACTGCGAATCCCACCATTTGACGAAAGCGAAAAGTTGGACGGCACTAACTATCCACTCTGGAAGTTCAAGATGAAGACAATCCTAAGCGCATATGAGCTTTGGGATACTGCTAGTGGGGTGGACGTGAAGCCGGTTGCGAGAGCGATCCCAGCCAATGCAGGACAACAGATAGTGCCAACTGCGGATGAGATTCTCGCGTGGACAAGAAGAAATGCAGATGCACTGTATTCTATTGTCTGCAGTGTAAGTGATTCTGTCATGGCGTTAATTCAACATGTCACCACAGTAGAGGAGGCATGGATGGTCTTGAAAAATCAGTACGAGACCACGAATTAGACATGGATTCAGAATCTAGAGACTCAACTCACGAACGAGAAACTGTCTGTATCTGAAATGGTAGAGAAGTTCATCACCAAGGTGAAGAATCTGTGCGATCAGATGACTGCGATTAGCATCACCATCACCAACGAGAATCTAGCATGAAGGTGCATGCAGATTCTCCCACCAAAGTACGATGGTCTTGTTACAGTGCTGAATACGTAGAACAAAAATCCGCCCCTCAACTTTGAGGATTTCAATGCTATGCTTCTGGAGGAGGAGATGCGTCAAAAGATGAGGACTAGAGAAGATTCAGCTTTCTCGGCTAGATCAAAGAAAGGTAAGGGTAAGGACTCTAGTAACCCATCTTCTTCTTATGATAAAAAGAGAAAGAAGAAGATCAAGTGCTTCTATTGCAACAAGGGAGGGCACAAGTAGAATGAGTGCCGGAAGAAGATTGCAGATGCGAAGAATGGAGTAAAGAAAGAGTCCAGCAACAACGCGCAGGCAGTACCAGTAGAGCTGTTCATAGCAATTGAGGAGATTTGCACAGAGGCAGTTCATGTACTTGCACATGAGCCTTGGATTATTGATAGTGGTGCATCGTGCCACATGACCAGTCGGAAGGATTGGTATACCTGTCTACATCTAGTAGGGAATGACATCCTGGTAGCAGTCGGCAATGATACAAAATGTCCAGCAAAAGGAAAAGGTACGATTGCTCTCAAGTTAGATGGAGTTGTAAAACAATTGTCTGATGTTCTTTATGTGCCAGATATCAAGAGGAACTTGTTGTCCATTTCTGCGATCACGGATCGAGACCTCAAAGTTCACTTCGATAAGAATGGCGCAAGTACAAAAGAATTGTGGGCAGCTTGATTTACTTGTGCAACACGCAGCCGGACATTAGCTTTGCGACTGGTGTACTAAGTAGGTTTTCCAATAAGTCTTGGGAGAACCATTGGAGGGTAGGGATGCGGGTGCTGAAATACATCAAAGGCACACTTGATTATGGCATCACCTATACCAAGGGCAACATCTTGACCGAATTTTGTGACTCGGATTGGGCAGGAGATGTGGACAGTAGGAGATCAGTGACAGGTTACTGTTTCTCACCTGGATCTGGAGCTATGTCATGGATCAGCAAGAAGCAACCCACAGTTGCTCTTTCTTCTATCGAGGCTGAGTACAAATCAGCATGTTTGGCTTCTTGTGAGGTAGTGTGGTTGAGGAGGAATTTAGGGGACATGGGTGTAGTGCAGAACAAGCCTACACAGTTATCATGTGACAATCAAAGTTGCATGGCGATTGCAAAGAACCCTATGTTCCACGCTCGCACAAATATCACTTTGTATGCGAGCTCATCATGGATGGAGAGGTCGACTTGGTGTACTGTCCGACTACAGAGAATGTTGCGGACATCTTCATGAAGGCTCTTGGAAGAGACTTGCTGGAGAGGCATCTTCATCGACTTGGCATTGGGCCGAAAAAGTAAGTTCACTTTCGGGTGGACATTGAGGGGGAGTGTTAGATATCAATACTCCACTCTCGTGTAACTACGCCAGAACCAGCTAACTCTACTTGTAAGCCCCCCATATGAGGAGAAGGCATTTGAGTAGCTTGGTTATCCGGTAGGTCCTGGTTTGGACACTAGATGGGGGCCATGTCTGGCCTGATGGCTGGACGTCTTCCAAAAGAGTTGGTACACTGCCAACTAGGCTACATGCAAGTGTGGGAAGGCATCCCATGACTGACTGCACTGAGGGTAGACGGAGCATTTCCCGAGGCAGCCCAGTCTTGGGTTGCGGGGCCCGTTTGGAGCCTCAAATGAGATCTCGGATGGCTCTGGGCCGAACGGTTCTATCGAGTGGTTGGTGGCCTATTTTGAGAGGCCGTTTTGGACAGACTGGTTCGGTCACCCAATGGGGTCTAACCGACTACGGCTGGTGGCTATATAAGAGCAAGCCCGTGAAGCCCATCATCATCACTGGCTATAGCAACCCTGATTCCTTAGCATCCAGCCTTCGTCCTCTACTGTTTCCAGCATGCCATCGAAGCTCCTCACACAAGAGCGCATGGCTAGGAGGCAGCGCCATCTATTGTATCAGTTTTACAATAATCAAATTTTTTATTCTCCATACTATCTGTTTTTCTCTCTTGCATGCGAAATCATGTTATCTGTTGAGCACAAATGTTGTATTGTTTTCTTACACTTTCTTTATGGAGGGATGATGCCTTTTTCTAACACTCAGAAATGTGGCTCTTATAGTACCAACCTTTTGCATTTGATGTCATGGTTTTCCTTTAATGGAATCTACCATAATGGCTGTCAACCTTTCTCTTCTTCTAGTTTTTGTACTTCCCATGCACTCAAGGATTTTGTTTGATCCTCATTATCATCCTGAGTAGCATCCTCTATTTGTTGCTCTAAAAGTTGGTGCTCATGTTCTACCAGTCTGTGCATCGAACCGTGTGCATGTTCTTCGTGCACCTGTAGCAAATCGTGTGCATATTCTACTTGCCCTTACATCGAACTGTGTGCATGTACTGTCTGACAAATGCTCTAAGCTCGAGATTCTTTGATTGCTCCCCAATCCTACACAAAAAGATAATGAAAAATTTAGTTGCATACAAGTAAATTAAAATTTTAGAAGCTGCAATACATAAGGCTTGATATGGCAATAAACATGGGAAATAGCCCAGAAGACTTTACAGGGCTTATTATGGCCAAAAAAGTGGGAAATAGCCCAAAAGGCTTTTCCAAGCTTGTTATGGCTATAAATGTGGAAAATAGCCTAGAAGGCTTTACAAGGCTAAGTATTTTATAAAAATGTAAGGAAATAGCCAATAAATCTTTACAATGATATAAAATGCAATATGTCCACTCCACTGATAAATCTCCAATCTACCCAATAATATAATGTATCCACACGGATACATATCTCAACCTTTACAAGGCTCCTGCACTAGAAGCGAAGGATGATCTGAAAGTTCGTTCCAAGTCAACCTCTCAAAAGAGAATAAGAAAGCCCCCCAAAGAGAAAGTAAAAAGAATTTGACAGAGGAGGTACTCTCAGCATGAATATATCCTCTGGGAACTTAGGATCATTGAGAAGTACATGTAACTAGCTATTCTTAAGCTTCCGTTCCAGAAGATTGTGATCTCAATTGCGAGACATACTAACTCGAGTACAAATGGCAAGCTTTATCCTTAGGGCTTTGCACCAAAGTGCCTGATGGGCACAATACTTTGCACACACATCAGTACAATATATTTTGAGGTGCATGCAAAGGATTGTTTCCATTGGATGGTCAAAGTCGGCACAAACCCAGTTTTTCATCAAGTGTTATGTACAACTACCAAAAAATAGTATTTGAGGTGTGTTATTCAAATGCGCACATATTGGATGGAAAAGATACCTTGTACTCGTGTCAACTTAACCTTTTTTTAGTCCTGTGCAAAGTATCATGCCCATCGAATATGCTTTGGAGGGTCAAACTTGCCACAAACCCTATTTTTCA
This sequence comes from Dipteris shenzhenensis, assembly GCF_047967505.1. Classification (NCBI taxonomy): domain Eukaryota; kingdom Viridiplantae; phylum Streptophyta; class Polypodiopsida; order Gleicheniales; family Dipteridaceae; genus Dipteris; species Dipteris shenzhenensis. The sequence continues at coordinate 53,142,238 of NC_141602.1, read as the reverse complement.
CCAAGTGTCACGCAAACTGCCAAAAAACACGTTCTGAGGTGTGTTATTCAAACATGAATACACCTGATGGGCATGATACTTGGAACATGTGTCAATTAAACCTATTTTAATCTGTGTAAAGTATTGTGGCCATCACATATACTCTGGATGGTGGAAGTCACCACAAACCCCATTTTTCACCAACTATTATACACAACTACCATAAAATAGTAGATCTGAGGTGTGTCATTCAAATTCACTTATCCCAGATGGGAAAGATAGTTTTCAAACAAATCAATACAATCTATGTTGAGGCAGGTGCAAAATATCATGCCCATCTGATATGCTTTGGGTGGTCAAACCTACCGCAAACTTTGTTTTTCGCCAAGTGTTATGCACTGTGAAGAGAGTGGGAGGGAAGGAAGGAGTCTCACTTGCGGCTTTCTCACATACACAATGGGGGAATACACACAAAGGTGGAGGCTGAAAACAGTTTTCCTCTTCTTAGTTGTGAAAGCCAAAAGAACTCTCCAAGTACAAAAGGAAATGGTGAACCCTATATGTGGGTCTCAAACCAAACTCAGCTAACCTAGGTGGTGTACTAACTGAGCCACTAACTAGAGTACATAAAGATAGCTGTCATCTAGCTATTATTCATGGGCGATGTACCAACGGCATCTGTAGCTAACAAGTCGATGACATAAATGCACAATGGTCACCCTGGCATATCACGAGTGGAGCTTGATATCTCAACACTCCCCCTCGAGCTCAATCCCAATTCTTGCACACCAAGCAGATTAGAAATACTACCAGCCCAAGTGGAAATGGAGATCAAACAAGGGCAATGAGAAAATAACTTGTAGCAAAGACATCTTCCAAGTGGTAGTTGAGATCAAACAAAGGCAAAGAGAGGAATAACTCACAGAGAAAAACACCTCTACCTTGAGCACTTTTTGAAGTTGTAAAGGGGAGAGAGAGAAATGGATGAGCCCAAGGTGATGATCAGTCGACTTAGCAAAACAAATGTGGTCCCCAAGTCACCACAAGAATTGAAATTGGGCACAAAAGAAGAATCTTGGACAGTGAAGAGAAGCCAAAATGTGATGGCAATTGAACCTAAGGAGATTAAATACTTATTCACAAGTTTCAAGGATGCTTTTGCATGGAGCTACATCGACCCTAAGAGGTTTTCCTCCCAAGCTAAGGCTACCATATGATTTGTTTGGTACCAGATGCCAAACTAGTGCACCAAGGTAGGTATAGAAAGAACCCCAACCATGCAAGAATCTTAGAGTACTCATGGACTATAGGAAGCTCAATGATCTAACCAAAGTAGACCCATTCCCGATTCCTTTCACCAATAGTGCCTAATCAGGAGCCTAATCAAGAAGTAGGCCACAAAATGTCCTCGTTCATGGGTGGGTACACCCAAATCTCCTTGTCACCAAAATATCAACAAAAGATGGAATTATGCATGTTAACTCATGCCCTTAAATTAAGTAATACACCTTCCAAAGTTTTAAGAATGGTGGAAACATTTAGGGAGTAGCTAGCTAAGTTTCTTGCTATTTACTAAGATGATTTTTGTGTTTACACAATCATAAAGGGTCATTTATCTTGCCTCAAAAAAGTCATCAAGAATTGCATGGAGGCAGGAATCTCCTTGAATTCAACCAAATGCATATTTTATGTCAAGGGTAGCATGTTGCTTACACACATCATCTCTAAAGAAGGGAACAAAATTGGGCAATCCAAGATCAAGGCCATAGAACAAATGCTAGAACTAAAAAATATGACCCAACTACCCTCATTCATTTGCTTCATCAGTTTCTATCGGAGGTTCATTAATAAAGACTTTGCCAAGATGGCTACACCACTCTATATAGGCACCAAGAGGGAGTAAAGTTTCCATAGGATTGGAGAATCATCGACTGGATTGAAAAATCGAGCAACAACCACACCCATTCTATGCCAACCAAGATGGGATGTGCTTTCCAACTGTACATGTTAGGTGTGCTATAAGTTTCATCTTGGTATATGTTGAGTACATGTTAGGTGTGCTATAGGTATAATCTTGGCACAATTGGATGGCACAATCAGATTTCCCACATACATGTTGATGCATCAAATTGTGCTCCCTTCCTAGTGCAATTGTAGCACAACTGAGCGAGAGTCCCTTGGCATGGTCTATAGTGTTTCAAAAATTTGGCATTATTTTCTTGATAGCTCATTTGTTCCCTATTTTGATTACAAAGTATTGCTCTATTTAATTAACAAGATAGTCATCCAAGGAAGATTGGTATGTTGGATGTTGTTGTTGCATGAATTCGACTTCAAAATTATCCACAATCCTAGAGAGTTATTTGTCTGAGAGAACTACCACTTGAGACTACCAATGCAAGGAAATGAGGAGGGAGTTAGCACCTAGTTATTAGTAGATGCTCACCTATTTGTAGTTGAAATCTCAAAAAATGAGTACAAGGATATATTCCACCACATTGGTGTTGTCGCTTTCAAAATACTAGCACCATTTATTGACTAGTATCTTTGGAAGATTTGGCTCTTTCGTGGGGGCTTCAACTACGTCACTATCCAAATCTTTAGGAGCAACGATCTTTCCATTCATCCAATCAGAGAGGTCTCTCCAATGGGGCTCACGCTTAATAGGGCTGCTATGGACATTTTTGCCTCCATGGACAAGAATGTAGCTAGCCTTGCCACATCGCGAGGCTAGGTGATGGGTTCTCAGCCTTTTAACTACCGTTCTTCGAAACCATAAAAGGACATACGGTCCTCTTTTGTAGCCTAGTGCCACGTAGGGTCCTCTTCAAATTTCTTATGTCTTAGAGTGACCGCCATCCCACCGATGTGGTGTCTGGGCCTTTGTCACCCACTTTTTTAGGGTGGGGGAGGCCTTAATGGCCTTGTTTTGGGCTTGGTTGTTTGGATGTATGGAATCCATGCCCTTGCTAATCTTGAGCCTCTCCTCAAATTTTGCCTAGGAGTCACAAACCAACTATTGTGCCTTTGCGAAATGTTGCTTCTTGATTACGAGGCGGGGGTATTCTGATATGTATAGTTGAGTTTAAGTTCTACTGGTGTGACCATACCCCTCTTACATTACCATTTTTTGTAGGCCAAGGGTTGGCAAGGTCTAGCACCACTGACTGGGTGTGTTTAGACAATGTGGAAGTAGATACGGTGGCTGTTTCCTCATCGAACCCCCTTTGGATTATCACTTTATCTGATACCTTCCCTACCTTAATTCCACCCGTATGGCCTCTGTCTTTAGATCAGGCCAAAGATGCCTTATCCTGTCGAGCCTATTTTCTAATCTCCTTGCTCATGGCCCTAGCCTTGGCCCTAGTGATACACATTCAACGATAGTGAAAAGACCTTTCCCCTCTTGAAACACGGCAAGTTAATACTAGTCTTAGGATCTTGCGTCATTCTTGGGGTTCACCTCATTGGATAGTCCTTGTGATCCACCTTATAGCCCAAGCACAATGGAGCATTAGTGTTGTAAGTGGTTGTTGCTGCTAGTAAGGGTTGGTGCTTCTTATAGGGGCAGTCCCTTAGGAAGTGAGACCCTTGACATTTGAAGCATGACACTGACTGGTTGGCTTGAGCCTTATAGGGACACTCACTTGACATGTGTAACATTGTATGGCTAGTTTTGTGTCAAGTTGTTCATATCCTAGGCATGTTGAGGGGCTAGAGCCATCTAGTACACCGGTGACCACTAGGATGTACTATTCATCTTGCAAGATGTAGTGGCTTATTTGGCTAGATTGGTATAAAGAACCTTTGTATGGCATGGAGTCACTTGTAAAGGGGGCATAGTCCGGTTCCTCCCACTCACTAAGTGGTCCCTCAATAATCACCTGGTTCATGGGGGTGATCCGAGGTGGTGGGAGTTGGGGACATAGAATAGGTGGTGGAAAGGGGAGGTTCTGAGCCCTATATTGCCCTTGGTTGGCCAAAGGGGCTCCTTGTATTGTTAGTTGTCCTTGATTGTGAACAAGGTAGTTGTCCCTGATTGAACTAGCTAGGTGGGGCATGCAAGGTCAGGGTTTGCCTCTATTGGTACATTGGCTAGGGGTTAACTTTTGGCTACCGACATTGACAGGTCAAATCATTCCCCCGTCTAGCATAGGGAGCACGCTAGAGTGCCCGCCTAGGCCTAAGATGAGGGCACTCAATTCATAGGATGGTTTCCCATGCACAACCACACCACATTGTCTCTCCTAGGAAATAGTTCAAGCCTTCCCTCACCAATCCCCCCTTGAGTTGTTGATCCACTCGGCTCATAAGGTGAGTGGATATCTCATTTAGGGAGTGGCCTCCTTAGATTCACATGTGCTATTAGTTTTACCAATGTGGGAAACATCAGACAAAGCTACTAGGACTTTTCACGCTGGGCCTTTTTTTTCATATTGTCATCCAAGAGTACATCAATCTTGTTGCATAACTCAAATGACATGGGGTTCAGCGTGATGAGATGATCATGATGCTTAGCATCTGTTAACTAGATGAGGAAGTGCAACAACATTCACTCATTCTCTCGTGATGCTCGTAGTGGGAGTTCAAGTGTTTAATCCTTGTGATGTACTCACGTAAGGTCTTTTGTTCCTTTTGCTTAACCTCATATAACTGATTGATGGGGCTCCATCTAGGACCAATGGGGCCGAATCTCCTATCCATAGTACCCCGCCCCTTGTGACTACAAATCCCCTACCCCCTCTTCCTCCCATTCTTCTCACTATGGTTATTCCTATGGACACAATGTCTCTAGTTCCCCCTATGATTGTCATTCATCTTGCCTCAGTGCCTATGACTACCCTACCCATTGGGTCTATCACTTCTTTGCCCCTTTACGTTCAATTGTGCCTAGCATATTCTGTAAGCTTGCCAAATTATTTAAACAAAAGTTCATCTTGGACATGTTGAAACTTGTCTCCAAGTGGTAAAAGTCTCAAGTAGAGGTACACTGATCAGCCTTGGTGCTATAGCCCCTAGTCAATCATGCGCGTGTACCCCCACTAGATGACCTTGCTGTCTAACTCCCAGATGCCTTGGATCTTATGGTAGCTCGAGCAGTGTGCCCACTACCCCACTCAATTCCTTTGAGTAGAAAATCCACCAAAGATTGCACACCTGTGTTATGAGGTTGCATGCCTATGCTCCACCCTCTTTAACACAATGAAGGTGGAGCAACGCGAGTAGCTAGAGAACTAGATCAAGCAATTGTGCAATGAAGTCACAAGTCTTTGGATTACATGTCAGGAAGCTGCAAGCATGTAATACCTCCAAATGCTTGATGGGATAAAGAACCATAAATCCCAAACTTGGGTGCAATTTCTCAAGCCGCAAGCCAAGACATATGCCAATGTGCTTGCCTAAGTCGGAGGAGTTGCTCAAAACTTCAACAGGCCAAATAAGTATGGAAAGAGTCTTGAAAATGAGGGAGCCTTACTCACATCGACGCATAACTCTCCTAGGGTTGTGGTTATCCCACATACACAAGTGCAAGGCCTAAGCATGGGCATATAATAATTGAAGAATCTCTATCTACATCCTTGCTTCCAACTACTTATCAAGACAAAAATTCCACAACCATCTTGGATGGAGGAGTAGGTGTCAGTATTGTCACCAAATAGTGCTACGCCAAGTTGGGGAGGCCCAAAATTGAAAGCACCAACCTAGTTGTCAAGTTAGCCAATGAAGCGATAGCACAACTGGTAGGAGTTTTGAGGGACATTAAGATCAAAACTTTTGGCCTCTCCTACCTCATTTGGTTTATTGTAATAGATTTCCATGGACAAAAAGATGGCTAGGATGTCATTCTAGGGAGACCCTTCATGCGCATTGTAGGCCTAGTCCATGAGACTGGTCCTCAAAGAGAATCTATTTGTGCAAGAATGAACAAATCATGAGAGTTTGATACCATACAAAGGACCGCCTCCCTAAATGTTTTCTAGGCGTGCAACAAAAAGGATGCAGGAGAGGATTGGGATGAACAATGGTATGATCTGCTACTGCTAGAGCCCAAGTTCTTAGAGAACCAGATGCATGTCCTCGTGACTATAGACGCAATCAAGAAGACAGGGATGAAAATGGTGGCCTATGATTGCAAGGTTCCCAGAACCATAGTTCCCTTAAACATGATCAATATCTTAAGGACATCAGAGGATGGCCAAGGGGTATGAAAGGTTAAGACAGAGCTCAACTTCTTGAGATACATGGGTGCCATTTACGGTGCACCATGAATTCTCTTCTAATGGGGGAGACCAGACTATATAGAATCAAGGCTCCCCTATGGAAACTTAACCGATGCCGAAAGACAAGGCCCCAAAAGGCTAAAAACACCAACACTTCTCCTAAGGAGAAGCAACCTATCACAAAAGCCTTGGAGGACAATGAGGAAGAGGAGATTGATTTACATCACGTCCCCAATTGGTTCATTTATGAGATTGAGCATACGGATTGAATGTCTCAATAATTGTAATCGTTTTAAAAAATAATTGTAAGATCTGAGTATGCATAGATCTAAAGAAAGGTTAATGTTGTGATCGAAAGCACCACTACCCTACCCTTTATAGAGCATGTTCTGGAAAGCACCACTACCCATTACCCTTTATAGAAAGCAGTGACTAATGTCACGACTTGAGAGCACCACTACCCACTGCCCTTTATAGAGCATGTTTTGGAAAGACTCACTAGAAAGGAGACTTATAGAGTGCTTATAGCTTCCTAGATGGATTCTCGGGATACAATCAAGTACTCATAGCACCAGAGTATCATAGCACCAGAGGATCAACACAAGAATGCATTTGCCATAGAATGGGGAGTTTACGCTTCCAAGGTGATGTTTGTCATCCTCACCAATGCTCTCGCAATGTTCCTATGTAGTCTCCGCAGGTGTCGTGGTTGTCTTGCAAGAATGTTGTGGAAGCCTCTACTCCCGAGCAACTCCTTGTGGTAACATTGTATGCACAAGCCTCATGCGTGTGTCACACAAGCATCTAGCAGATTGTGTGCAAGTGATTCCATGAGGTAGAAAGGTGAGAAGGGGGGAGACGAAGGGAGAGGGAAGAAGGGAACGAGTATGAGATGGAGAGAATGGGGGAGGGGGATATGGGCAATCACAAGACAACTAGCAAAAGGAAACAAGAAGACTCAATACAAGGGAATGTAGAGAAAGAGTTTCTATTTCCAAAGTTGCAAGTACACAATGGAGACCAAAGTCAAACTTTTGGCCTTAAATACATTCCACCTTTTGAAGGGAGGGCTAACCCTTGTACTCTCTTGTACCTCTCTCATTCTCATATTACAACCACATGGGCCCATACGACTACAAGGAAAATGGCATATGATAATCCTCATGCTCTCTCCTACATCTCCTCTTGCTATTATAACACATGAAATTTTAGCCATTTTGAGACAGTTAACATGCCCCCTGTTCTATTCACAATCCATCCCCAGATTGTGTCTAGGGCATGATGATGGACTTTAGGGCAATCCAGTACCAATATCAAAGGTCCTATTGGAGATGCAACAAAATCGATGGAGCGACTTTTAAAAATGTGTCTCAAATATATCTTCAAAAGTCTGGATATGGTGACTGTGAAGATTACAGACACGTACATATAGTTGCATGACTTGAGGGAATGAGGGTCCCTCATTCAAGTTGAAGACTATCTCTATTTGAAGCCATTAGTGACTTTCTTCTACTAGCGGGTCCAAAGTAGGTTCTAAACAAAATGATCAGCATCATAAAGAAGTGCATCATGGTGATGATTGCACTATCAGGGACCAAGGAAACTATATTATTAAATTCCTCCGTTTGAGCTACCAGGGCCAAGGATGAGCCAACTTTCAAAAAATCAAACTTTGGAAAGTTGTAGGCAATGTTTAAATCTACCACCCGCATCCGTTCAAAATCAAATCAACTCCATCTGTAGCATAGAGGCATATAGCTGGGGTCAATATGTTGTTCGAGATGCATGCAGTAGTACATTCTCCAAAATGTTGCATGCTTCAAAAAAGGTATCCTCCACTCTGGTTAGAGCTCTGCATATGTGTTGGTGCAGGGGACTTGAGTGTAATCAGGCCTAGTGTAGCTACCCCCTTGTCTGTCATTTATTTTCCCACTTCTACTTGCAAAATCTACATTGGATCAACTCCTTGAGTGCTCGTACGGATGTGCACAATTTTTGAGCAAAATGCTACGACCAAAAGAGTCCAAGCAATAATTTTTGACACCAACCATGCTAGTATATTTCTCAAATGAATATACAATTCTTTCTTAATTTCTCATTTATGGAACCATATACTTACTTATTTTTCATTATAACCCTCATTTTAGAGAACATCGTCTATATATGAACAAATAGTGAAAACTTTAGAAACTCCTATAAATATCTCCCTACCATACTCTCTTTTGAGGATTATGGTAATTCAATCAATTTAAAAAAGTTTCCCTAATCTTTAGCAATCCCATATTTGAAGCTCTCATGTAACAATGTATACCATATTCCTTAGATGAGTAGGAAAAGGATATCATACTTGAAGCCATTATAATTTATCATAAATTAATCTCTAATACATTATCAAATATGGGAAGGAAAGGGAGGGATTTTCAAAATATTCCCAATTCTCCAAACCTAAGTACTTTCAAGGAAATGTTGTCCCTACTAAACTCCTTCCTACCATAATATGAATTAGGGGGAAGTTCTAACTCTCATATACATCTTGAAATTTTCAATTTATCTTTTTTATACCTATAAAAATTATCATTTCATGGATCATGAAATTTTGAACATTTTTCCTTTTTACAGCTCCTCAATCTGAGCTAAAGAGCAAAAGTTATGGCCCCTTCTGCGTAGGCTCTCCAAGGGTATTCCGCTGGCGGAATAGGGTTGGGGCAAGCTCTTCAAACCATATTCCTCTGGCAGAATACACTTAGAGGGTCTATTAAAAAGGCATTATATATTTTTATTAGGTCATCCTGACGAACTGTAAGGAGGATATTTGCTCAAAATTTCATGATCCAATCAATGGTAAAAGGAAAAGAAAGGATTTTTGAAAGTCATAAAATAAGTCACCACTTGGACATTATATATGTATATTATATAAAGGTATATTTATATCTATATCTATTTATGAATATTTCATATTTACTTACATATTCCTTGAAATAATTTGAAAATTTTTGCTCCCCAAAAATGACTTGAGCCTATATATTTAGACCCCTCCCACCTTTTGTCTGCTCGTCACTCGAGGGTTTTTCCTCGAAAAATGGAAACCCCCCCATGTGTCATGGTTGAGAGTTGTTTCTTATGGCTATTGGTCTTCTTCCTCATGATGGTGCTCGTACACCTCTTCTTGTCCTTCCTCCTCATATGGTCCCTCTATATCGGAGAAGAACATGGGCTTTAGTATCTTGTACCATTGAGTGGTACCCATGTCTCTAGTTCCCTCCTACTCGATTGGCTGCTACTATGTATCTGTGGTTCCTAGGGACATGAACATCGTAAATTGCAGACTGGCTATCCAATGCTACACTTTCCAAGGCCCACACCTCACAAGTGAGTGTCCTTATAAGGTAGTTTCCAATTAGACCATAGCGTGTTATAAATGCCATGGACCTCACTTTCTTAAGAACTGTCCATACAATGATGACCAACCATACCCAGGACAACCATAACTAGTTCAAACAACCCCGTATGTTCTGGTAGTGGGGTGGACCATCTATAAAAGGATTGTCCCATGAGGAGAACTCAAAGAATGGATCTCAACCCTAAAGCCAGCATTAACCCACTTAGCATTCAGAGAGTCCAAGTGGCCTCGATATTATTAAATGTGATCACAAGGGCCCAAACAAGGTTCGTGAGTAAGAAGCACCACAAACATATTAATAGGGAAAGATTAGCCACCTCTCAGTCTAAGGGTAAAGTCTGTGCAATTGCAATTAAGGTGGGAAAGGGCTCGAATTGAGTAATCATCTAGAATGGCTCAAATAAAGAGACCACAAGGGTCTCCACCTCAACATCATCAAGACCTTCTCGATCAATCATAGATCCTATTGCACCATGGCCCTATCATGGCCTAAGGAGAAGGGTAGGACAAGTAAACTATAGCCATGTAGATGGGATGTAAGCTTAATGGGTCATAATGAATACACCAATCTGGTCTATTGGAGTAAAAGGTAAAGGTGAGGCTCATTGGGTTTCAAAGTTCCCACATCAAACTTAGCCTCGACCTCTGCCTTGGTATCGGCAATGAACACGGTAGATCCACAAGAACCTATTCCTAAAAAGGGGATACAACTGCAAGAACCTGCGTCTTTTTTTGCACCATGCACATCAAAGAAAAGCACTAACCCTCTTGCAAGAACCATAGGGACTCGATGGATTCCTCAAGTTTATGATGAGCTTCAAGATGTCCTACTATCAGTTGAGGAAGGTACTCGACCAAAGCAATTTGTTAACAACAAACTTGCAACACGGTTGATGCATGCTTCAAGGATGCAACTCTCCAGGCTCTTTACAGGTGCTCTGAGCAAGTATGTAGCCTGGAGATATGCTAGGTACTTCAAGTCTTAAAGTTTCCAGTCCATAGTCCATGGACTCAGTCTTGGTGTGAATAGGGAGTTGGCATCGTAGGTGTGTGATTCATCTTGCAAAGGAGACATGAATTTTGAATATGAAAAAATCTTGTGGATATCCAGGACAATACCAAGCTCCAACATGCAAAGGCGGCACTATAAAAAGAGAAGGTAGACCATATGGTAGTGGAGGCGAGTGGACTACAAGCCTTGGAAATTGGTAAGAAGTTAGAGGAGCTACAACAGACACATGAGGCCTTGGCCATAGAACGCCCCCACAATGATACCCTCTAGACTGATTATGAGGCATTATAGAGACAAGCCACAATGGATCAAGAACATCACGCCTCTGTCTAGGAGGAGAAGAAGGCCTTCACTTAGGGTGAAGCATGCCCAACTCATTTAATGGTGGCTACATGCAACGATCCAGTAGTGCCAGCAATAGATTGTAACTCTACAAACATATTTGCATGCAGTACAAGCTTCAACTCCTCCACAATTGGAACTAGGTAACCTCCACGAAAGGCTGCTCGAGGTGTCATCCCATGGCTCCACACTCAACCCTCGGTCACTATGTATAAAACCTATATATCACGTGCATTCAAGGCTTATTTGTAAAAACTCTTATCTATTAATTTATCATGAATAAAACACACCCTTTTTCTATTCAATTTGTGAATACCCCTTTATATGATACCCTTTTGTATGTGGAAAATCTCTAAAAAAAAGGATTGAAAAAAATCCTTCTATTGAACCACATGCTATACTTATATATTTATGAGTGACCCCCACCCTCGAGATGCAACCTCCATGAAAGTTTGCTCGAGGTATCATCCCATGCCTCCACACTCTGCTTCACTTCATGCAGAATTGATGACACCTTCCACTACTTTTTGCACACTGAGGTCTCATGGTTTCCCTAGCACAACGAGCATAGTAAAGTATTGGCTTTGCCTATAGGCAAGGGAAATCATTTGTAGGATGGTTGCCCATGCATAATCCACACCACACATTGTCTTGTCTAGGAAACAAGTGTGGATTTGTAGGGCCTTCTCTACCCATCCCATCCTTGAGCCTCGATACAAGAAAGCTCAACCTAATATTTCCCCCTAGAGAACTTAATATCAAGGATTCCTATTATAGATAAAGATAAGCTTATATGTCTCCCTTGAGAACTTAAAATCAATAAATCTCAGCTTCTATACAAAAATCTTTTAACAAAAATATCAACTTGTATACAAAAAGCTCAGCTCAATTAGTGAGCTACGTGTTTTGTTGACACAAGAAAGCTCAACTCAACTTGTGAACTAGTACCCAAAAAGGCTTATTTGACACTCTACTCAACTCATGAGCTATGAAACTTTTCTAAAATGACCTTCATCTCATTTTGGTTGCACCTGACATCACAAAAACTCCCGCAAAATCATTTTTGTGGCTTGCTTGACCTAGCTATGTGGGCCATATGAATCCATAAATAAACATCAATGCTATAGGACTCAAATGTAGTTCTCAAATGGACTAAATCAAGCAGGTTGCCCACCCAATTAAGGTCCATTAGCATCTCATCCACTCTATGATTGTGGGAGAGTACTGCCACTGATTTGGAGATAGCTAGGAATAAGAAAAGAATCAATTGAACATGGGACATAGCCAGAGGGCGGTGACAAGGGTCAAGGAGGAGGAGGGTGGAGCAGGAGATGAGGGTAAAGCTATGTAAAGTCGATGAAGGTGGTAGAGATAAGGGTAGAGCACTGTGAAGTCGAAAGATGTGATGAAGATGAGGGTGGGAGATGATGGAGCAAGAGATGAGGGTTAAGTTGTGTGAAATCGATGAGGATGATAGAGACAATGGTAAGCCATCATGAAGTCAATAAAGGTGGTGGAGATGAGAGTGGGAGACAAGAGGAGCAATGTGAAGGCGATGAGGCTGCATGGCACTTAAATAGCCAATACCCATTGAGACACCTCGATGAGCTTGTCATCCTTCTAGTCAAGCTATTATGATTAAATTGCCAACAATTAGGCTGCTTGATCACGCGAGTCCACTTGAAGTTGAAAATATTGCCCACCCATGCATCGCATTGGGGCCCCAAAACTTTCCTAAAATAGTTCCACGATTGGCTACATGTGATTATGCATTGACCCTTGACTCCATCACATGTTTTGCCACAAGTATATTTCATGTTTAGCCATAAGCTCTGCGTTGAGGGATTGACATAATGTGAAATCAAAATATGTCGTTAGATCTAGGGATTGCATGTTGTAGAAATAAATTATTCAAGCTAATTTGCACTTGGCTACATGCAACGTAGCACATCAGCTAAGTCTTCCTCGCTTCCCAAACACGACGTGCACCACAGGAGTTGTTCTAAACATGTTGCACATACTGTGCAGTGTTTCCTGATAAGCTCCCCCTAATGTAGTATGGGCACTTTCCTTCTTATAGCTCACAAACAGCCAAATAATTCTTCTTTAACAGCTCCCCATCCATGTCCTCCCCATGAACCTCCCGAGCTTTCCATCACTATTGTAGGTTAGATCATACTATATGGCTCTCAGCCTGGGCTCTTTGTTGAGCTTCTGGACAAGAACAATGGGGAACAGCTGCCCAATTGCCCATATATTGGCATCGACCTGAAGATGGACAAATTGATGTGGTGGATATTTGACTCATTGCCCAGGCCACCTCCAATGTTGATGAACTTCATGTTTTCTCCTAGCAAAAGGAGGAGGCAAAGGAAAAGCAGTGTGTGCGATGGAAATGGTAGGTTGTGAGCCATAGAGTTGCAATGTGGTGGACTGGATAACATCACACATACATTGTAAGGCTACCAATGGCATATTTCTATAATCATAGCATTGTGGCTATTGTCTCATGACTGGAGAGGGAGCAGATTATGCAATATGAGAGCAAATATGCACCGATTGCATTGTCCACGAGACATTCTATATTGAAATCAATCCTATAGTGCAGTACTCTAGATAGGCTCCAGTCGAGTGAACTAATGTGCATTCGTTGTTCCAACTAAGGTGAACAAGTGTGCAAGACTAAATCTAGTGGATTCAAACAACACAGTTGCCACACTTAAAGTTCCCAGCCCTATGTGGTTTGTGAAATAACGATAGTCATCATTCACAGCCAAGTACGTCAAACTCTTCATGGCTACCTCAGTTCCAAACATAGAGATCAATCGATCAGATCCAACTTTGTATTGGCTAGATCTAGCGAGGTTGTTGAGAGCATGGCACACACCAGATGCTAAGGTAGTGGCGAATGGCAGTGCAAGTAAGATGATGCCCAAGAACTTAGGAGTTATGCCCGATGCAATCCAATGGAGGAGTCCTCCACTCCCTGCAACCAGATGGTGGTTTCTCCTCAAGTCCATCTATGCGCTGACTCTCACGATGCTTCCTTGCTGTTGGAGATTCTAAATCCATCGAGATGTTGGATCCTTGCCACAAAACAACCCTTTTGATCCTTGAAATGGTAGCTTAATTACAAAAACCTTTCGCTCCCTCTATCACTCACTTCTATTCTGCTCTTCCACAAACAATCACTCAGAATCAATTCTATTCTACTCTTCCACAAACAATCACTCACAATGGTATATAATAACCCCGTGCAAGCATTAGCGAAAGGTTCAACACTGGACAAAAGTAGACCTAAGTGTTTCGATGGCAAGAATAATAGACAGGATGCTTTAAATTACAAAGCAACCTCGATGTCTCTAGGAAGATGGATGGTTCTTGAATAATCATTCCTCCAAAATTTCAAAAACACAAAGACACGTGCTATGGAAAACTTGAGGGAGGGAAATTCATAAATCTCTTGCTTCACCAGATCCTCAAGATTTCACTGCCCTCCTTCCAAACTTGCTCAAATATCTCTTTCAAAGGAAACACAGAGGCCAATTCATAAAACAAACATGGATAAGATGAGACAGAGCCCGAGGAAAATGGGCGGCCACATGTGTAGACAGAGACCACCAATTCGATTGCAAGTCTGATTTCATTGTGTGCAACCTATTCCATCGCGATTGTGAGGGGTTTGTCTCTCCTGACTCTTGGGCATGAGACTTTGAGGACATTGTTCGCCTCCCTGATGATATCACTGCTTGCATCGTAGAATGCAATTCTACAGTTGAGAAACAGCATAACTTTTCAAATTGTGAAACCATGCAATCCTCTACATGACACATGGGTATTTTTCAATCTCCGCAAAGCTACCACATGTTCTCCTACTTTGTCCATGGTAGTGGTAAGTATGGTCCATTCTGATCTTCTGATATCGATATTGGGAAGGATAAACATCTCCCACCGAGACACCCTAACTCTAGTGTCTATTGAACCATCTAGTCCACTCCATAGAAAATCCTTTATCAGCCTTTTGAGCTCAGTGAATGTAATCCCTAGAACAAAACCAACAAGAGAAAACAAACCATGCCATGGCTAGTAGTATCTAGTTAACCACAACACCTTGGAAGCAAGGCCAATTTGGATAAAGTCCAAAATGGAGTTTTCTCCTAATACTTTCCTTGACATAGGAGCAAATTGCGACAAAGGAGAGATGCCCACACCGACCTAGCAACCCAAGTATCTAATAGGAACACCCCTTTAAATCAAAGTGAAACCAAAATCATCCCCCCAATCTAGAGTGTTCTCATCACTAATCCAAAAGCCATTGGATTTATTCCAATATGTGCACTTGCTACATAGCCATATATATCTAAGTTTGCCCTCAAAGATATAAGATTCTATGAGTTGCATCCAAAAAAATAGCAGTGTCATCAACAAGCTCCATGTTCAAGATCTCCTCATTATGACTATTAAAAATATGTTGTTATCCATATTTTCATCAAAAGAACTTCAAAACTCCTACCACTATTTTAAAATAAATTGCTCCTTTTTGTAATAACAACCTTTTCAAGTTTCAAATAATAAGATGTAAACAAAGAGCCTTGCTTTTATGCAATTTGCATCCTAGTGTGGATTCTATCCTAAGTGTGGGTAGATATCAACTAGCATCTGTGATCCCACCACCAACACTAGACACTTTATAAAAGGATAAATAAAATTTGCGAATTTGCATGGAAGATTTATTTATCCTTTTTTTTATTCCTTTTTGTTCTCAATGAGGCTCCAAGTAGTTCTCAAATCTTGGGAATGCAAATTGTATGATGAGGAGATCAAATTTATATAGGCAATTATACCACACAGTACATTATAGATACCAAGCAATATTTTAGTTAATCCCACGTGGTAAATGTTACCGTGCAGTATAGTGATTTATCACACGATAACCTCGTACAACCAGTCCCCATTAAAAAATCACTGGTGGACTGTTTTAAAACGCTATAAGGCTAAATAATTGTTTTTTTAAACATCGATTTAAAGTGTCTGTTTTAAATCCCTCCCTAATTCCTGTCTATTTTGCATGAAACTTTGCGCTATGTAGCTCTTTGGAAGAGGTGAATTCAAGCCCATGTGGGTGCACTACAAGCAAATAGGACGTATTACTAAAAACAAACTGAAACTTCTATTGTTGACATGTTTCTTCAGGTGTGTGCTTCAATACTCACACTTAAGTACGAATTTTTTAAATGAAGATTATGTATACTATGTGACTATGGTCTCTAGCATTAATCATGACAATTAAGTTAAGTAGGTCTCCAAGGAAACCATCCTTTGTATGCTTGGGGCTAGTACAAGCAAGTTACAAATTAGCAAATGAGTGCCAAATTTGATGAGTTTCTTGCTTACACTCCAATGCTACAAATTCGGTATTATGAAACATCATATTGGCCTCAAAACCCCTTGCTCAACTCTAAGGAGTTTCATGGGATGGGGGCGGGCGGGGGGGGGGGGAGTAGCTTTACATTGACATTGAAAAGTGATCAATTAGAGAAGAAACCATATTAATCGACCTCTCCAACTCCTTGGCCAAAGAAATGCTCCCTTTAGTTGATTATTACAAAATAATACTTCAAGGTCTCAATGAGCTCCGATAATTTGATGGCCTATGCACGAGAGGTTACTATCAGGTATTAACGTCATGCATTCAAGTTGCAGTGTTGATGTTTAGTTTCACAAAGTGACTATTACGGACGTCTCATCATGAAAAAATCACGCCCGTCGCCATCCATGCAAATCGAGCCAGATAGTGTTATGGATAAAATTGTCTAAGGAAAAAGGCATTAATATGTATGTGTGTTTGTATATGTGGCAATAGTATAATAAAATATGTTGTGCATAGGGCCCAAGGTTCAGGTGGCAGGGCATGACCATGTGCCACCCTTCCATGTAAGAGGACCCATAAGGTGTGTTGTACATAATCCATGATAGTAATATTATAAAATGCAAGGTGGCATGGCTCCTCCATGTGCCACCCCTCCACCTAGGCTGCATTTAGTGAGATATGGCTCAAAGTCCATGGGAGAAGCAATATAAAATAGGTGGAGATGGCTATTATATTGAGTTATTCCCTCCATATGGGATAGGCCCATGTGGGGGAGGTATAGAAGGACCAAGAGAGCTAGTTAAATAATGGGGAAAGTAGGATGAGGTGGCAAGATTCCTTGTGCCAACCCTCCACTTGTCCTCCTAGAGGTTTGAACATATTATAAAATTGGAAAGAGACCAAGGGAGTATCATGGACTTGAGATATGGGGCTTGATTTATGTGGAAAATTGAGGCAAAGGGTTGTCGCACACAATTGAGAGTGCGTAACCACCTAGCCCACATGGGAGACTTTTCCACACACACCATGCATGTGGGAGGATACATTAATGAGGAGAGACCCCCTCTTTTGGCTATAAAAGGAAGGGGCTATTCCTTGATGAGACACGCTCATTCTTGTAAAGCCACCTAGCTAGTATTTTGATATTTCCCTCTCATCCCTTCTTTCAAATAAAGTATGGTTCTCTTCCCTTGATGTCTACATCTCCACATTCCTCCTCCTATCATGTACATGCTTCTCTTCCCCCTCTCCCTTTCCCCTTGTGTCATAGTCTCCCTTTTCCTTCCCTCCACTTCTAATTCCTTTTTCACCCCTATGACATCCCTTCGCCCTCTTGATCTCCTTTTCTCTATGGCCTTTGAGCGTCGCCATACTTAGCCTCTAGCCTCTGGCCTCGATTACTTTTCCGGCTAAAAGTTTTGGTGTGGCTGCTGGGATACGAATCTCCACGGCTAGTGGTGAATCTTCTACTCGTACGGGTTACATCTACAAAACTATACCATCTGTGCACTTTCTAAGCTACTGCGTGTGCATTCGATTCGTGCGTCTCTTGTGTGACAGTTCTCTGGACTGCTGCGATTTCTGGTTGCGGACAGTTTTATGCGTTCACCCGCGCGACAGTTCTCTGGACTGCTGCGATTTCTGGTTTGTGGACAGTTTTCTGTACGACAGTTCTCTGGACTGCTGCGACTTCTGGTTGCGGACAGTTTTCTACGCTCACCCACGCGACAGTTCTCTGGACTGCCGCGGCCTCTGGTCGCGGACTGTTTTCTGAGCCCCTGCAAAAGAGTAACAGCAGATCCCGCGCCCCCCTATCTCCTCTCTTCTTCTTCTTCTCCTTCTCCTCTCCTCTCCTCTCTTTTTATTAAAGAGTAGGATTGGAACCCAAGACCTCCCCCTTCACAAAAGAAAGTCTTATCATTGGGCCAACAAGTTGGAAGTGGTAAAAATGTAAGGATTTTTGTTCATATATTGAAATCGCGGGAGCTGTAACTCTCTAACCGTAAGGAGTTTGCTCTTGCTGTAAAAAGCAAAAATATTTCATTTTATGTGCTCTATCCACATCTCTTGCTAGATTGCCAATTCAAAACTTCTCCAAGCTCACTTCACGGACGCACGCCTCACGAGAAGGGTGGACATTTATGTCACTTCTCGACGCGTTTAAGGAATTGGTGCCTGTTCCTCCGCACCTTACGGCTACCAATGCACGAGATGTCTTCCTTGATCTTCATGTCGACCTTCAACGGCTGATTGTTCAGTGCATTATTGATGGTGATGACGGGTGGAATGATACACCGTGGATGATTCATGGTGAAGAACTACTGATACGCTGGGAGGATTTTGACTTTACTTCTACTCATTGTGCGGTGATCGAACTACTCGCTGCTTCAAAGGTAATTAAAACGGTGTCCTTCTTCGAAGGGTGGGATGCTCCCCAAGCTTGGGGGGAGATT
This sequence comes from Dipteris shenzhenensis, assembly GCF_047967505.1. Lineage (NCBI taxonomy): Eukaryota > Viridiplantae > Streptophyta > Polypodiopsida > Gleicheniales > Dipteridaceae > Dipteris > Dipteris shenzhenensis. The sequence goes on along the minus strand of NC_141602.1, from coordinate 53,123,460 downwards.
TGGCGCATCTGCCTGTTGATTCCTGTGGAAAAGCTCGTCCTAAATGGTTTATTCACAATCTCATTACAAAGGTTTCTAGGCCTCGGCTATGGTTGGTAATGTTTCGACCAAGGAATCCATTTGTACCTAATCAGCCTTTTGTGCCTCATTTCGAGCTTCAAATTGTAATTCTTTTTGGTCTTAAGATAAACTATCAACAAAGGATTGCAAGTTTATTTGGTACTGAACGTTTGGCTCAAGTGTTGAATTCTCCCCACCCTCTCCTCCTACCTATCTTGGACTACCGAGAAACTTGGGATGTCCGAATTTTAGTTTTGGTGTGATGACATCTTGGATTCTTCAATTTGATGGAGCTTACAAACCTTCGACCAAGGCGGCTGGCGTGGGTGTGAAGCTCACTTCACCGGGTGGTGAGGAGTATTGTTACAGCAAGTCTTCACCCACAAGTACTTGCAATCAAGCTGAGTACTCGGCGCTCATCTTTGGGCTACAAAAGGCACAAGAACATCATGCCAAGCAATTGGAGGTGCAAGGAGATTCTCAACTAGTATGTGAACAAGTTAGTGGAAGGTGGAAGGTGCGGAGCAAAGGCTTGGTTCCACGACATCAACAAGCCTTGGAACTTTGCAACCAATTTGAAGAGGTAAAAATTCAGCATATCCCTCGAGCTCGAAATCTTGTTGCTGATTTCTTGGCACGTGAAACTTGTACTTCAATCACGCATGACGCGAGTGGAAGCGCCACCCCAACAAAGCCGCAAGCCACGAAGGAGGGTAATCATTTGTAAGGAATGCAAAGGTTGTGGTCATCATGAAACTAAGTGTTGGGCATACTTGATACGAGTTCACCGACTTCGACGGATCATCAGGAAGGTTCTCAAGGACATTGCTCGAAAGAAGGATGCCAGACTGCACACCTCTTGAAGAAATAGCATGGCGACTACAAGAACTGGAAGAAGCTGAAGGTGATGTGCAAGCTCTCCAACTGTTGACATTTGTCATGGCATTCTTGTTTGCCTTGATGAACAGCACCTCTAACCCTCGCGTGTAATGATCAAAGTGATATCATGAGGGTTGGTCCTTTTAAGATTGTCTATGTGCTATTCTATGCTGAAGATTCTTCTCGTGTAATATTTCACACTACACCAGTCACACCCTACCCTGCCTATGTGTGCTTTTTGGATGTATCTTCACCCGATTTTCAGTTCAAGCTTCCTCTTACTATTGTTCATCCATAGATAAGCCCCTCTTTTCCATCTTCCAAGCATGGCTGACATTCCCGTGTTTTGTGGACGGGTAGAAGAAAATCCAAATGAGTATCTTGTGGCTTTCAAGCGCCGTTGTGTTTCTCTCAACTTTCTTACTGAAGACAGATGGCTATTGGTTCTTCCCACATTTCTAGAAGGTTTGGCTCAAGTGTGGTATGAGAAGCAAGCCGAAGATGTTCGCCAAAGCTGGCCAAGGTTGACAGCAGCAATGATTGAGTATTTCAGCAAAGAAGAGGAGCCGGAGAATGTGTACCTGCAGGTGGCAAATTTGAAGCAGTCAGAAGGTGAGACGGCGCGTCGATATGTGGATCGAGCGGCCGTGCTCCTGGACCGTTTGATTGTCACACAGGAGGACAATGCCGGGTTTCGAGCTGGAATGACTCAGCATGTGCTGGGCTACCTTGTAGCAGGAGCGAGTGATGAATTCCGCCTCAAGCTTAAGTGGGAGAATCCAAAAACTATGGTGCTAGCACATGAGATTGCTCAAAAGTTTGATAAAGTTCAGTCTGACCCCGCTTCAAAGAAGACGATTGTCCCTCCGCATCCCCCTCAATTCCTGCAACAACAACCTGGGGGGTCTAACTCAGGGGCATACCCCCACCCCTCATCAGAAATGTATCCACCGCCTCCACCTCAGATGTATGGTCCTCCCTTAGATGCTTACCCTCAACAAGGTGGATATCCTCATCCTCTGCCTCGAAGATTTCCCCAGCCTCACCCATGAGCTCCCCTCCTCTCTACTCCCGTGGCCCCTCCAACTAAAGAGGCCCCCCTGCAATAGAACCTGGAGTCAATGACCTAGCCAAGGCCCTGAATGATCTTCGGCTTGAGATGGTGGGCATCAGAAATCAAGCCAACCGCCCTCCAAGAGATCGTGCTAATGTTGTATGCTACGAGTGCCACCAGAAGGGTCATTATCGCACAGAATGCCCCAATATTCCAAGGGTGAATCTTCTAAGTGAGTCGGGCACTGAGGATTCTGATGTGGAGATCCTTGATCTCGGGAAAAGAACTCGTGCTACCTCGGACCCCTCTCCAAACCGTGGACCGGGCCGCCCCAGGAAGAAGGTGTCCTTCTCAGATCCCTCAGATGCTGAGATGGCAGACCCACCAACAGAGAAGACTAAAAGATCTCGCAGGAGTAAGTGGTCACCCTCGGATTTTCCCATCAGCTCAGGGCAAGAGGACTATTCAGTCGTTCAGGACCTTGCTCATCGGTCTTTGAGCATCACACTCCCTCAACTAATAGCATTAAGCCCTAAGGTGAGACGTGAGCTGCAGCAAGGTCTCTCAACAAGGAAGAGCAAGAAAAAGGGAAAGGTACGAGAGGTATCTTCTATCTCTGAAGAAATTGATCGGCACCCACACACAGTAGATGTCATCATAGATAATTGCCGTGTCAAAAATGTGTGTGTTGATGGGGGAGCTGCATGTAATATCATGGTGCCCCGAATCATGAAGAAATTGAATTTGAAATGTACAAGGCGTTCCTCCACTCGAATCAAGGTAGCAGATGGTCGACGACTCGCCACCATGGGAGTCATTGAGGATTTGCCCATCACTGTCAACGGGTTGACCACCACTGTCAATTTCTATGTAGTGGATATTGAGGATACAGGTAGAAGTTACCCAGCCATACTCGGGAGACCATGGTTGAGAAAAAGTGATGCAGTCAGCTATTGGAAGACAGGACACATGTCTTTTGGTGCTTCGAAGGAGAAGATCCCAGTGCAACCTGGTGCCATGGAACCGGAAGAAGAAGAGGAGCATGACAGTGATACTCTCTCATCCTCAGTGGCTGAGTCCATGGAAGAATCAGACGGGGGGGAGGAATTCTCAGAGGAGGAAGTTTACATGATGGGGGTGTCTCCAACCCTGCCACCTGCAGAAAAGATAACAGCTAGTCCTCAACAGCTCGAATCAATGCTTTCTCCAGACCTCACTCCAGGTGAGAAAGATGAGTTTCTTGAAATGTTCAAAGATTTCCCTGACCTCTTTGCAACTAGCTACCACCACCTTCGCCATGTGACTACCATAGAGCACAAGATAGAGCTGAAGCCTGATGCAAAGCCTGTGGCTCAGAAGTATCGGAGATTAGGGCCCCTGCAGACCGATGCTTTGCGCTCAGAGTTGCAGAAGCTTGTAAATGCTGGGTTTATTGTTCCGGTTCACAATACTGAATGGGTTTCACGAGTGGTAGTCATCCCAAGAAAAACAACAAGTGGCGGGTCTACATCGACTATAAGAAACTCAATGCTGCCACCAAGAGGGATCATCATCCCCTACCCTTTCAAGACCTCATTCTTGAGAAGGTAAGTGGTCATGAGATGTATACTTTCTGTGATGGTTACTCTGGGTTTTATCAAATCAGAATTGCCGAGGAAGATGTGCTTAAAACCACATTTGGGGGACATTTGCATTCAAAGTAATGCCATTTGGCCTCACCAATGCTCCTGCCACCTTTCAAAGATTTATGCAGATGGTGTTTGCTCCTTATTTGGGGGATTTCTTGGAGGTGTTTTTAGATGATTTCTGTATATTCTCATCACGTAAGGAGCACATCATGAAGGTTAGATTGGCCTTCCAAAGGGTCAATGATGCAAATGGCAGTCTCAACCCTGAGAAATGCACCATTGGAGCCACTCAAGGGAGGTTATTGGGACATGTTGTCTCATCCGAGGGCATCAAGCCTGACCCCGAGAAGGTAGAAGCCATCCTCAAGCTCTCCCCACCTACAACCAAACGTCAGGTACGCTCATTTGTCAATCTAGCAGGATACTATCGCCGCTTCATTGATCAATATGCTGCTTTGACACGGCCCATGACTATGCTATTAAAGGATGGGGTTGATTTCTCTTGGGATGAGGATTGTGATCATGGGTTTGCACAAATCAAGAATGCTCTGGCTTCAGAACCCATTCTACGCAATCCAGACTGGTCAAAGACCTTCTATATCAATCCTGGGTTTGGTGAGCACACTCTAGCAGGTATTCTTCTCCAGCAAGGGGAGGATCGGTTCATGTATCCCGTTCGATTTGCTTCTCGATAATTGCTCGACACCGAGCGACGCTATTCAGAGGCCGACAAGCATGCCTTGTCTTTGGTGTTTTGCATTGAGAAATTTAAGCATTATGTGGCTGGAAGGTCCTTCTTTATACTCGCTGACACTGGGTTTGCAAAGCAGGTTCTTCAATCACCAAATCCCATGGGCCGGTTGGCCAAATGGTTGGCAGTTCTACAAGAATATGATTTTTCTTTCAAAATTGTAAAAGGGGGTTGTTCCAACTTGAAGAATGCTTTGATTGATTTAGAGGAGTGCCTTGATGTAACCCTTGTAGCAGCCATAGAAGTTGGGGATCCTTGGTATGGTGGTATCTACAAGTTTTTGACTGCTTTCTCCTTTCCTTCAGAAAGTACTAGCTATGAGAGAAAGAAGATCCGCAGAGATAGTAGGCGCTACACCCTCCTTGATGGGGTGTTGTACCGTCAAGGCATGGATGGGGTACTCAGACGGGCCATTGATGCAGATGAAGTGCCTAAGGTATTGAAGCATTATCATGATGGATTTTGTGGAGGCCACTATGCCAGTGACTATACAGCTAAGAAGATTTTACATGCTGGATACTATTGGCCGACCTTGTTCAAGGATGTCACTTTGTATTGCAAAACCTGTGAACCATGTCAATTCTTCGGTAGGAAGGATTTGCGTCCCGGGCAACATCACCCAGTGATGTCCATCCATCCGTTTCAGAAATGGGGAATAGATTTTGTCGGGCCCTTGCCCATGACTGCCCGCAAAAAGAAGTATCTTTTGGTAGCCACTCAGTATGTCACTAAGTGGGCTGAAGCTATCGCCCTCTCTGCTGCAAATGGCAAGGCAGTTTCAAATTTCATATTTGAACGTATCTGCACAAGGTTTGGGACACCCATGGAGATAGTCTCTGACCATGGGAGTCCATTCTTAAATGAAGCCGTAGAGTTACTCATGGATCGCATGGGCATTGATCATCACACTTCTATCATCTATTATCCAGCATCCATGGGTCAAACAGAGCGGACCAATGGCCTCCTTTGTAAAACCATGGGAAAAATGGCCACAGGGAATAGAAGCCAATGGGATCAGAAGGTCACTGAAGCAGTGTGGGCTTACAACATCACTAATAAAACATCTACAGGTCACACTCCTTTTGAGTTGGTGTATGGTACTGAGGCAGTTTTACCACTAGAGATAGAGATTCCGGCCTTGAGATTGGCACAGGAACAGAGGATGACAAAAGATGAACATGTAGAGGCCAGATTGGTACAACTTGAGAAGTTAGATGAGACCCGACGCCTTGCACTACATCAAACAGAGATCCAAAAGAATCGACAAAAGGCCCGATTGGATGCTAAGATTCGCAAGGGATGGGAAAGACACTTTGCTGAGGGGGATGTTGTGCTATGCTTTGATAATAGATTGGACCACCAAATGGATAAGAAGTTTCTGCCACTGTGGGCTGGTCCATACAAAGTCATCAAAGAACGAAGCAATGGGTCTGTACAAGTTCAGGAGCTGCATGAACCATATGGCAAGAAGGTGATCAACAAGCGTTACCTCAAGCCTTTCTTTGTGCGTGATGGTCCCAGGCATGGAAATGTTGTGCATTCCCTGCCTGGGGGGGGGAACTATTATGGATAAAATTGTCTAAGGAAAAAGGCATTAATATGTATGTGTGTTTGTATATGTGGCAATAGTATAATAAAATATGGTGTGCATAGGGCCCAAGGTTCAGGTGGCAGGGCATGACCATGTGCCACCCTTCCATGTAAGAGGACCCATAAGGTGTGTTGTACATAATCCATGATAGTAATATTATAAAATGCAAGGTGGCATGGCTCCTCCATGTGCCACCCCTCCACCTAGGCTGCATTTAGTGAGATATGGCTCAAAGTCCATGGGAGAAGCAATATAAAATAGGTGGAGATGGCTATTATATTGAGTTATTCCCTCCATATGGGATAGGCCCATGTGGGGGAGGTATAGAAGGACCAAGAGAGCTAGTTAAATAATGGGGAAAGTAGGATGAGGTGGCAAGATTCCTTGTGCCAACCCTCCACTTGTCCTCCTAGAGGTTTGAACATATTATAAAATTGGAAAGAGACCAAGGGAGTATCATGGACTTGAGATATGGGGCTTGATTTATGTGGAAAATTGAGGCAAAGGGTTGTCGCACACAATTGAGAGTGCGTAACCACCTAGCCCACATGGGAGACTTTTCCACACACACCATGCATGTGGGAGGATACATTAATGAGGAGAGACCCCCTCTTTTGGCTATAAAAGGAAGGGGCTATTCCTTGATGAGACGCGCTCATTCTTGTAAAGCCACCTAGCTAGTATTTTGATATTTCCCTCTCATCCCTTCTTTCAAATAAAGTATGGTTCTCTTCCCTTGATGTCTACATCTCCACATTCCTCCTCCTATCATGTACATGCTTCTCTTCCCCCTCTTCCTTTCCCCTTGTGTCATAGTCTCCCTTTTCCTTCCCTCCACTTCTAATTCCTTTTTCACCCCTATGACATCCCTTCGCCCTCTTGATCTCCTTTTCTCTATGGCCTTTGAGCGTCGCCATACTTAGCCTCTAGCCTCTGGCCTCGATTACTTTTCCGACTAAAAATAGTCAATCAAGGTTTAACATGTGATACATGAGGCGTAGGAATAAATCAAGGGTTAACATGTGATATATGAAGCTATAGGAAAGTTAGGTGACATGATCGTAGTAAGTAATGTTGAATGCGGTCTACCGTAAAATTTGCATGACACAAATTTCTCATGTGACACCAATGACATTTATCCATCAGTGAGCAAGACTTCCTTGATAGAAAGGATTTGTTATGAAATCGTCCTAAATGATGCTCACACAATGATATTTACATTGCAAAAAGTGCCAGAGTAATCTATTCTACTTGCAACCAAAAAAGAATTAGTCAGTACTTTAAGCCTTGAGGGTTCCTTGAGCAAAGCAAATGTATCAGGGCTTGTGATAAATAGGTTTTTTATGCATGTAAGATCTCCCAAACTTGTACAAGGTAAATGTTTACAGACAAAGACTCTATGAAGCCCACTGAAGGAATAGATAGAGAGGCTTCTTGCTTTAATTCTGCAATTCATGGCATGGTTTAGGATGTACAGACTGTGAATACCCTTGTACATATGAGCAATTCCAAATAAGATTCGAAGAAATAACATAGAGTGTGATATTTTTAAGGCGAATATCCTTAAAGGGGGACCCTGCTAGCCCTTCAAAGTCGCCTGCTAAGGTCATATTATCTCCTACAACATTTTTAATAAATATCCTCTCCACACGAGGAATGGCGTCGGGATTGTATCTGTCATCAGGATGGCTACCATAGTTTCCCGTAAATTCAATTGCAGCCTTCACATTCTTCACCTTGATGTTTGAGATAAACACATCTCGAACATAGCCACCCCTCCCTTGCGCAGTCTTGACTCTTATACCATACCCCGCATGGTGCACTACCATGTCATCCACATAGATATCTGAGATTCCACCTGACATTTCACTACCCAAACCAATTCCCGAACTTGCTCTTGTACCCCCAGAGATGCGACGAATGAAAATGTGTTTACTTGGGCGGTTATAAGCAATGCCATATTCGTCCCAGCCACTCTTGATTGAGATTAAATCATCTCCATTGTTGATGAAGCAGTCCTCGATACACACATCAGAACTTGAATCTGGAAAAGAGAGTTAACTGCAATAACTAACAAGAAAGAGTAGCAGCCAGCTCTTTTAACAAAGAATGGGTGAGCAGTGTGACCGAATCTATATCTCGGATGAAATTTTTGAGATAGAAATGCCTTAAAGGAACCATATGGCCACATCTACACATTTTACTAGTACTTCATGTCCAATTTTAAGAAACCAGGAAAGCCGGCCTTTATTGATCTGGAAGACCGTATACTAAAGCGTATAAGAGATGCATCATATCGGTATTTCCCAAACCCAGGTCTCGTGTTAGCACTCTCATAAACATGCACCTAATTATCATGTAATGAGTTTGTTGAACGATTGCAAGTTGGGAGTTGAAGGTTCAGTTGATATACCGGGATCAATTCCATCGGTGTTGGGTGATTCGATTGGAGCGAGGATAGTGAGATTTTGAATGAGCACGTCCCTGCAGCCCAATCAAACATACTTCACTTATGTTGCAGAGCCTTCATGATAACTGATATATGACGGCTCCCCAATGCCTATACACCCAGCGCCATCGTAGCAACTCGGACTTTAATCGGAAGGGAGTGACAGACAAACCTGCAATACACGGGATGGATGTTCCAGAATGGAGAGTCTTTGAATGTCAAGTTTGAGATAACGATATTCTTGGAATCGATCAACTCAACCAAGGAGCCACGAGTATAGTCCAGCCTATTCTCGCGATATAACTGCCACCAGAATGCCCCTTGACCATCGACTGTCCCATTGTCACCTGAAAAGAAAACCACAACCTCTGATCAGCAATCCGACTCTCCGAGCTAGCACCTGCACAGATTCGTAATCTACATAATGAGACTTCACGAAGCTGCCAGCTGCAGTGCCGTGCTTAATTCAGGTCGACATGCTAGAACTGGTCTTTGTCCAATATGTTAACTCACCGTGCCTTTCCAGCTACCTCATTACCTGTAATAACAACGTCTGTGAGATTTTGGCCGTGAATAAGGCTGGTATGCCTGCCACCAGGCAGTTCTCTTCCTCTTCCATATGACGGCAGTGGGTCGATTACTGGCCATTGTTTTGGGTCCTGCACGTTTTGAGAAGCGTGATACACCATCAGTCTCACGAAAAGTATAGAAGGTGCAAAAGGACGGACACTCTGCCTCCTCCTGTTACCCGGATATGCAATGGGAATTTCTAATATCGTTTCAGGTCGGTGACTACCTGCGATCCAAGTATGACCGCATCTTTGTCCAGAAACAAAGTGAGATGGCTCGTTAAATTGAAGCTTCCCGTGAGCCAGCTCCCAGCCGGAACGTAGAGCTGGGCTCCTCCTTTGTCCGCGAAAGATTTAAGAGAGAAAATGGCATTCTGAAACGCATCAGTATTCAGAGTCACACCGTCACCTACAGCTCCAAATTCAGTTATGGTGACGCTATGCAGTCTAGGTGATGGACTCCGCAGATGCGCACATTCTTCCTTCTGATCTGCCATCTGGATGAAGGCATTGTGTTTGTGAGCGTGTTTCGACTTTTCGGCAGCAACAGAAAACGTGCCATGAGTGATCCCTTGTAGAAGTTGAGAAAGGAAAGCAAGAGTTAACACACCTTGCAACACCTGCAGAGCAAGAATCGAAGCGTAATCAGGCTGAGGCGAGAGAGAAAGAGTTGACGTCTAGAAGAGACTTAACGCTCACTCTATGGAACACAAAAGCGTGCTGCATTCTACACTAGCAAACACAAGTAGCAATTTCTTCGAAAGAACGCGACGACCGCGTGGGCAGCCCAAAACTTCAGTGCGAGTTTGCTCAAGTCTCCAAGCTGGGAGCGACGATAAGTGCTAGCGTCCACGAGGTGCTCGCAAGGGGAGCAAGGTTGGTGATGGAGAGAAGAAGCATAGGGAGAAGGCATGGGAAGCATGATACAAAAACCAGATAGGAAGAGAAGGTGAGGGGGACTTACGGTGATGGTCATGGGAGGAGGAAGGAGAGCACGAAGAGCGGAGAGAGGGAGAGACAATCACACGATATGTGTGTGTGTGTGTGTGAGAGAGAGAGAGAGGGAGAGAGATTGCCTGCTAGTCAAAGAGTTGGATTGCTTGGGTTTCAGCCTAGCTTACTGCCCATGGGATAGAATATGATGTATGCAAACGTCGGAGCAGCCGGAGGGATGCAAACAGGTATGCCTAATGCAGCAATAGGTAGCCTTGGTTTGGAAAATATGCAAAATATGGGTGCTAGTTTGAATAATACAGCTCTTCCCAATGCGGTAGTGTGGGAGATAGAGTGGTGTTGTACCTTTTGCCCAGGCACCTGTATATGATAATTTGGCACCTCAAGGGAAGAAGAAGGACTTTAAAGAGGTTGGTGCAGCAGTAAAATTTGAGACATTCAGTGGGGTGCAGGATAAACTTAAGGCCTTGACCTTTTTGCAGTAGTTTGATGCAGCCTACACAGGATGGAATTTCACAGTCATCCAAAATATGCCGGGTTGCAAGTTTTCTAAAGGGGAATGCACTTCAGTGGTGGATCACTATGCTTATGCAAAACACCGCACCAAACACGTGGGTAGGTTTCAAACAGGTGTTTTCAGCAGAGCTGCATGGCATACCACGACTTTTGAGGTGGATATCATGACTGCTTGGCATGAGCTGAATTCCAATAATTGCCGTAATTTAGAGGAGTATAACATCACGTTTTGGGCAGCGTTGTTGCCTATTAGCTCTTATCGGATTGTTCCTTTTGCTGAGAAGGTTGAGAAATATTACTGCGGGCTGCCTAAGGAGTTGAGAGACTACTGCACGAAGACTAAAGTCTCCAATATGTCTCAGCTTATCGAGAATGCTAGCATGGCATATGCTTTGATGCAAGGGAGGACTTTGAAGAGATCTAGTAGCTAGCTAGGAACGGAATGGAAATGTGGAAAGCATAATGAAAAGCAAAATGGAAAGGAAAATGAAAGAGCAAGTGGTAGGCAATGATAGCCAAAATACTCAGATGTAGATAGGAACGGAATGGAAATGTGGAAAGCATAATGAAAAGCAAAATGGAAAGGAAAATGAAAGAACAAGTGCTAGGCAATGATAACCAAAATACTCACATGTAGATAGCTTGATGTTGACTAATATCGAAAGACTCAAGACAAGTACAATACTATATAGTGTGACACTAGACTCTAGAAAGCCATAGTGTATATGGGATAACTTCCAATATGACACGTGGCTTGTCTAAGACTCACTAGACTATAAAACACCCCCTAGACACCTAGTACACTCATTTTTGACTCACTTTGGCTTCATATTCCAACACCCCCATGAAGGCAAGGTGAGAGACTACTGGAATGGAACCAAGAACAAAACATGACAATGACGGTCATCAGAACTATGCATGCTGGTCTAGAACTAGACATGGTTCCCACACAATCTCAGAGGCAAGTGAGCATGGCTCAGAGGCTAGTGAGTATAACATAGAAATCTCATCTAGCATGGCTCACAGGCTCATCATGCATGGATGCGTGACTAACTCAAAGGTCTAGGAGACCAATGTACCAACATCCTGGAACTCTCAAGCCAAGCCTGATAAACAAATAGACCTATCAAAGCTAATACATATGGCTCCCATAGTACATCCCCCCTTGGCTTCATAACAGGACATGTTAGGAAGCCACACACCAAAAAAATAGGAAAACCAATACATCTTTTTAGGAGGACTATCCAAGGCAGAGAACCTTTAGACTCAATGAAAACCAAACACTCAATACATATCATTTTAGGGGGACTACCCAAGATAGAGGACCCCAAAATACATCAAGCATGTAGTAATAAATAAAAATATCTCTTTGTAAAAGAGATGTCCTCCAAGTAGCTAATGCATATGTGTGCACATCCCTGCGAGTCGATGACGATGTCAATGAAGCGCTAGGCAGGAATGCCCCAAAATATGTGTCGGTGAAGTCCATGGGTAGCTACATGGAGCAATTACATGATGACTCTCAAAATGCAGGAAGAAGAGTCACCAATGTCGAAGTAGAAGCATTAGGTACCATGACCAATCGAAAAGTCAATCAATGCGAAGTACCTCAGGCACCGATCAAATAAGCAATGTTGAAGAAGTCACTTGTTGATGTAGAGTGGTCTACATCAAGCTCGATGTAATACACTAATCAGAAAGATCATTGTAGTGGAGTGTGTCGGAGTAGTATCGGAGAACTCACATTTAGCTCGGGAAGTCTTCACCAAAAATTGAAGTAGTCATGTGAAGGAGTCACGGCAATGTAATGTCAAGAGCTCACATCAAGTGATGGGCAGAGAAGATAGAAGCATCGTGGACAGCAGCTCCAACAGAATGACGGGCAGAATGCGGGCACAGACTTGCGGGCAGCAGTTCCAAGAGAATGTCGGGTAGAAGGAGCAAATGGCGGGCTGGAGCAGAGGTCAATGATGAAGAGGATAGACAGCTCCACGTTGAGCTGGTTGCATCATGCTTGGGCTGTCAAATCATTGAGCTCCAGAACAAAATTCGCGCGTAGAAACAAATTTCGTCACTTCTTGCAAGAGCTGTAACTTTTCACAGAAAACTCAGATTGCAATGATGTAAAAACAAAATTTGTAGTACTCAAGATCCTCTACAACTTTGCTGAAGACACAAAGCCGTGATTCTACTTCTAGCTTTGGATAGAAGCATCACATCGTCCGCAGGTCACAGAAAGATGTAGCTGAAGGAAGGAGAAGAGAGGTGGCAGATCATGGCGTGGAGAAGAGAGCTCCAAGAAGGAGAGAAGAGGGCAGCCTTCCAAGGAGGAGGAGTTAGAGTAGCTTCATTGGCCTCCCTTACCTCAACCTCTTGGAAGGGAAAGGGAAAAAGAGAGCAGGGCTAGGAACATGGCTCTGATACCATATGAAGAGATCTAGTAGCTAGCTAGGAACGGAATGCAAATGTGGAAAGCATAATGAAAAGCAAAATGGAAAGAAAAATGAAAGAACAAGTGCTAGGCAATGATAACCAAAATACTCACATGTAGATAGCTTGATGTTGATTGATATCGAAAGACTCAAGACAAGTACAACGCTATATAGTGTGCCACTAGACTCTAGAAAGCCATAGTGTATATGGGATACCTCCCAATATGACACGTGGCATGTCTAGGACTCACTAAACTATAAAACACCCCCTAAACACCTAGTACACTCATTTTTGACTCACTTTGGCTTCATATTCCAATAGACTTATAGGTTCAAAGGTGGACAGAGGTAGGAATCTAAGAAGGATGACACAGACAAGAAATGTGGGTTTCGATTTTCCAAAATAGAGAAGAAGGCTAATCATTAGAAGGCTGTGCTTGTAGTAGGGAGGAAACAAAACAATAAAAAGGCATCTACATATTTGAGTCCAGAGGAGTAAAAAACTCTCTATGAGGAAAATAAATGTTTTAAATGCAAGCTATGGGCATTTTTGGCCTCCAAAAAACCTGCTGACACGTTTCATATGCAAATCCATTGCATTTTTTGGCATAGCAATCCACTACCATTTTAGGAATAGGGTTAATTTCATAAAAGGTTGTAAGGACCAGGGATTTGCGATGGAATTAAAATAGGCATTTTAAATCGGAGGATTAAAATGTTTTAAATGTTTTTTGACCCCCCCTGGAGTGGTTTAAATTGGTCCTACCATGTTTTTTAACTTGGACCGGATGCAGCCAGTTACCATGTGGTAAAACCACTTACTGTGTGGTACAAGGGCAAGTATATCGCCCGGTATTTACCTATACCATGTGGTGATGTATATACTACATAGTCTACTTCATGTATCGTATGGGTTTTTGGTACATACTAAGCTATATTGTGAACATACCGTGTGGTGCAATTTCTTATATATACTTTGTGCCGACCTCGTATTATTACATTTCCAAGAATCTAGCTCTGCTTGGAATCTTTAAAAAAACAAAGAAGGACAAGGTAAAAGGGATAAAGAAAACTTCCAAACTAATTTGTGAGTTTTTACATCCTTTTAAAAAGTGTCTAGTGTCAGTGGTGGGCTCGCTTAGGCCAGCTGATGTCTACCCACAGTACGATGCAAAATGGATAAATGCGTAGCTTTTAGTTGATGGTTTATCATTTGTGATTTGAAAGGATTATTTTTAAATAATGTTTTTAAAAAATACATTTGATGTTATTTTCACAAAAATATAAGAAATAAAGTTTTTTTTCGTAGACATTAGCTTTTAATATTTAGTGAAATCTCACATTTTTTGGTATATTACTAGCTATATAGCCTATAGGTTACAAAAAACTAGTAAAAAATATATACGAGATTGAATGTAAGTATCTATGTGCTAGTGGAGAGCCCGCGTATGCCGACTTGTAACTACTCACATATGGATACAGAATACCTTTGAACCATGTGCTACTGGGTGGTCCACATATGCTAACCGGTAACTACTCGCACATGGATGTGAAATTGGAAATGATATATTATAGTTTATATGTACTTATTAGGAAGATGAAAATACTTGGCTTTCGTCAGTTGTGGCTCACATTCGCCAGCTGATACCAACCCGTTGAAAGTCTAGCCGGTTGTGTAGCTCGCAATTGCCAGTTCTGGAAACCAACTAATTCTTTTAAAGTCCTTTCTATGCTCCTTTGCAATATCTTGTGCCATTCCCAATCAATTATTCCAACATAACATGTTCCATTTAAGTTAAATTCAAGAAAGAGGTTTGTGAGGGTACAAGTTTGTGTGGAACCATTCAACATGATGCAATTGTGCCAGACGAGAGCTAGGAGAGCATGGATAAGATGATGAATATTGGCACAAAAAAAGTTAATTCTCTGTAGCACATCTCTTGATCCTCTCAGTTTACCATCTAGTCTTCCTTCTTTCTATAGCCAAGTTCTCTGCACATCTCTTCAAGCTTGCATCAACATAACGCTTTAAGGACGCTTCATTAACTGGAAGCTAGGGGGAAATTTTTGGGACAGGCTTCGACTATTGAAGTATGATGTGATGCTCTAGAGGGTGAAGCATCTCTTATGAGGTAGACTTTCATCAAGCTCCTGATGATTGGGAAGCCCTTCTTGGTAGAAAATGGGAGGGCCGCCATGTCCCCTAAGGGTGTTCTTGAGGAGATGTTGTTGTAATAAAAGCTTCCAAGTCTCTAAATGTGGAGCAATTACTCATACAGTCAACTTGTTCAAACAGTCTAACAAGTCTCCCTCCGATTGGGCAATAATAATTCTTTGCCAAGCCCCACCCAGGCTTTAGTGTTCCGTGTGCCATCAGAATCTACCCATAGAAAGTTATAGACCAATCATAAAATCTGTCGCATGCATCTTCTGTGAAAGCACTAAAAAGATGTACTCAGCCATAGCTAAGAAGACTTGGCTCACTACAAGGGGCTTTTTTGGCATCCTAAAGTCCACCTATACTTTCTTGTAACTATTGCATGACCAATAAATGACCCAACGTGTGAAATTTGGAGCTCAACCCCATAAATTAGATTTGACATTTAATTCCACAAACTAAGGTTTGAAAAAAAAGTATTGTGCAATGTCGAGAAAACGTGACATAAAAATAAATTGCACACAATGTTGAAAACATTTTGATTTATTTCATTTGAAATATTCTTTGTACAATGTCATGTGGGAAGGTAGTAATAAGTCTACTACATCATCTAAACATGTGTATGCTTAGTGGCATGTGGGCAATCTAAGATATGTGGCTTGTGAGGGCTGCCTTCCAAGGTCTTATCAACAAATCTTTGCATCAGTGCATCCTTGGACCCCTCTCTCTCTCTCTCTCTCTCTCTCTCTCTCTCTCTCTCTCTCTCTCTCTCTCTCTCTCTCTCTCTCCACTCGTCAATTACGGCAAGGTGAACAAGGCTAGCAATTGCATGCAACACACCTAGCACTTCTTAACAACATAAACAAAAAAAGAAAAGATCATACATGTCAGTCAAGGCAAGGTGACCAGGGCCGGCACACCCAGTCCTAATTTCCAATCCTGACTTATAGAAAAAAATAAAATGAAGTCAGAAGCTCATTGAAAGTAGTCCTTAAGTGAGCCACACATCCATCCCTGACTTATAGAAAAAAATAATGAAGCTAGAAGCTCATGGAAAGTAGTCCCAAAGCAAGCAAGAAACGATGAACTATGGACAAGATACCATAAGGGTGGTGGATTCCCCTTTTATAGACTCAAAATACCGTGGGATATTTTTTATTCACCATGTGGTAATACTGATGAATTTTCCACTTTTGGTTATAAATACCATGCAAAATTTTTAAAAAAATATTGCACCGTTTTTCCAAGATACCACCTTATGTATTTACCTATCCACACAGTAACTTGTAGGTATTGCACAGTACATACCTGATTGATTGGTTCCGGATAGTGGTTGCAAAAATAATTATTTAAAATGATTTGAGCATTTTTTACATTTTTATATTTTAAAAACATTTAAAAAAAAACCTGGCAAATTTACCTTGCAAGAGTTCCACACAAAAGAAGTGGAAGCAATAAAGTGGACTAGTAATTAAGTAGAACCAATGGGATGATATGGAAAGAGGTAAACAAGGGCAATGTAGAACCTTTGTTTAAATCTAAAGATGATAGACATGGAAGATTGAAGACTTCATGCTGCACCAACGAAGATATGTGGTGAGATAATTTTGGTAGAGATGAATGGATGACTGCCATATCATGTGATCTTTAGCTTTTCTTCTATAAGCAAATATATATGCAATTCATGAGAGGAAAAATTATGGATTTTTCTTATCATAAGTCAAATGTGAGTGGAACGAGAGAGGAAAAGGAGACAGGAAATATTTGTGAAGCTTTTATCACCCATGATACATTATTAGAGGCTTTAACAACTAGTAATAAGGCACATAGAGGCACAACTAAGAGAGGAAATAGAAGAGGAGTTGAACAACTAGTAGAGCAAGGCACAGAGAGGCACGACTAAAAGAGGATACATCATCAGAGGCTTTAACAACTAGTAGCAAGGCACAGAGAGGCACAACTACGAGAGGAAATAGAAGAGGAGTTGAACAAGTTCTCATAGGATAGACATGATACAAATGCTTTGATCAATGGTAACCAACTTGGTCATGTCAATGCACTAGAAGCTAGGGTCGGTGCCTTGGAAGTAGCAATTCTAATGCAAATTCAATCGAATTTTTGATTGGTGAGGGATTCAAATGAAAGGCAACAAGCATTGTCGTGCAATTTCCCATGAGGTACAAAGAATATTATTGTTAGATGTCCAATATTGATGGCCTATAGCATTGGTGATCATTTGACAAACACTACATTAGGTGGTTAGTGCCCAGTTTGTGCCATGCCTTTTGACATGTCTACAGGAGTGTACATGACGTGATACATCTTGTTGGCATTGCTATCATATGATTTATCTTGTTAAGAGCCTTACACTCAACATTTAGCCTATAGCATTGATGATCTTTCTCTAAAAGCTACATTAGGTGGTTGTGCCTAGTTTGTGCCATGCCTTTTGACACATCTACGAGAGTGTACATGACATCTTGCAGGAATTGCTATCATATGATTTGTCTTGTTAGGATCCTTCCACTCAATGACTTCAATCTCTTATTCCCCCATGAGTTTTTGAAATACCTGTACATAAGTCTAGGCTTGGGACATAAATACCCAGGGGTGCATTAAGAGATCCAAAAAACTAGAGAGGTGAATGTACCTTTTGATATAAATATTGATTATATTCTTGGATCCATAAGTGGAACTATGGGAGGGGATTCTTTTGTAGAAGTGATCCTCTTTCTAGTCCAAGCCACTAATCTTGTAAAACATGCTGACATCTTTCAAGTTGTATGTATTAAGATAGTCACAACAAATTTTTCAATGATATGCACTCTGAGTCATAAATTTACTCAGTGTATGATGGTTTCCATTCACTTTTATTCAATATTTTGATTATGAATTTGCACATTAAAGTAACTTGTATGCCTCATTTTTTTAAAACTTAGGTTTTGTTTCTATTAATGTATGTTTCATTTCTATTAGTGTGAAATGGTACTAGAATATCTAAAGGGGATTCCCTTTCTCACTCACTCTAGCTCATGCTTGCAGTCAACAACAAGTCTCACTAGCTTGATTGCACTTGTAAGAGGAAAATATGAAATGTTATCCCTATAAAGCACTAGAGCAATACTTATAAATGATGCATATGTTATTCAATAACACTAAATAGAAGAGATCTAAAATTGTAACATACCTACAATTCTATCTAGTTGCTCCTTCAAATAACCCTCAGTTTGATCATTATCGTTGATAACCTCCTCTTGGATTGCAGGCATGGGATAAAGACCACCACATAAATATGCATCCCAAAATTGTAACCCATGTATGTCTTCTTGAAAGCATGGGATAAAAGCCACTATATAAATAAGCATCCCAAAATTGTGACCCATGTATATCTTCTTGCTTAATTAATCCATTCTTACACCAATTCTTCAAAGTCTTCATCCTTAAGGTTGTACAATATTTTGTTATTTGTATGCAAATACACCAATTTCTCTACTCTATCTAACCAAAGTTGATTATGAGTGGTGCTATGAATATATTTATACATGACTCCAACTATGCTAAGTACTTGAATTGGTCATAGTTTGAGCAAGATTTTTTATTGCAAGAGGTTGCAACTTCTCACAACTAGACCCATTTATATCCCATCACTTGTACGCAGCATGTTCCTTCGCCATTGTCCTCACATAGTTATAGTTGAAGGACCCTTATTTAATGCAAAACTTACCAAAGTCCATGCACTTATTGAAATCATGGAGGTCTAGATAATATGTATGCACTACATTGTGAGTTTTTTATTACCTCTTATACTGATGGATTTTACATGTTCCACCACCTAGGATCTAATAGCAAGCTTGTGCTATGTAGAGGAGTTTGCAACCCCCACAAACAATTTCTCAAATACTAATGCAATGTCATCCCTTTGGTTGCACTAAAGAATATTAATGCAATGTCATCTCTTTGGTTGCACTAAAGAATGCATTCCATCCTATCATGTTGAGAAAATATTGTTCACAATCCCACCATATCATGTAAGCTTTTCCCAAAGTAGGCAACTTTGTATCAAAAGATCTTAGTGCTACCATGACGGGTCAACTCACAAAAATTGTAGCTTACACTCCTTTCTAGAATCTAGTGATGTTTAAATCTCTTTCCCAAGCTAGATAATCTTGTGAGTGAATTGTCTTTGTGATAGCACCTTGATTATCTAGGATAGATTCCATTATATAGAAATGAGTACAAATCTTTCTATATATGCCAAGATTTCTCTAATGTATCATTACAAATAGCACTATTAATCTTGCATCATCCACATTTTTATTGTGCCAAGGTGTATCTAAATTTTTATACCAATTTATATTCTAAATCAAGGAGTGTGTCAAGCAACATTCATCCATCCAATCTTACAACATATTAAGGACATATCATTAATGATGGATTCCTTCACCCACTGTTGCACATTCTCATATATTGTGTCCGAAAGTGTGGTGCGCATGGCATCATAGGATGGCATGACGAAGTTCTCACCTTATCTCCCAACTAATTGCAAGTATCTATGTGAGGAAGGATCTTGAACAAGACTCAAAGCTGCTCAGAAAAATATAGTATGTTTGCAACTCAACTTGGGGGGCATTCTAAATTTCTATGTGCCTCAAGGATTCTATGACTGTTGGTTGCCTATTTTGGCTAGAATAAGAGATCCCAGGTGGAAGGAGTTGCATGATCAAGCTTCTTGGTTCTTGTTTCAAGTACTCTCCCCTATAATTCTTGCTGTGTGGAAAAAAATCACTTGGATACTCGTGGACTATGTCTATTTTCATAAATAATAGAAGACATATGCAAAACCTTAGTAGGGTAGTTATAAGCAAACACTTCTGAAGTGTGTATGGTAGTTATAAGCAACCACTTCTGAATAGTGTAATAGAAGACATATGCAACTCAACTTGGGGGGCATTCTAAATTTCTATGTGCCTCAAGGATTCTATGACTGTTGGTTGCCTATTTTGGCTAGAATAAGAGAT
The DNA here is from genome assembly GCF_047967505.1 of Dipteris shenzhenensis. Classification (NCBI taxonomy): domain Eukaryota; kingdom Viridiplantae; phylum Streptophyta; class Polypodiopsida; order Gleicheniales; family Dipteridaceae; genus Dipteris; species Dipteris shenzhenensis. Next base: position 53,103,401 of record NC_141602.1, on the reverse strand, counting down.
CCCAGGTGGAAGGAGTTGCATGATCAAGATTCTTGGTTCTTGTTTCAAATACTCTCCCCTATAATTCTTGCTATGTGGAAAAATATCACTTGGATACTCATGGACTATGTCTATTTTCATAAATAATAGAAGACATATGCAAAACCTTAGTAGGGTAGTTATAAGCAAACACTTCTGGAGTGTGTATGGTAGTTATAAGCAACCACTTCTGAATAGTGTAATAGAAGACATATGCAAATGCAAAACCTTAGTAGGGTAGTTAAAAGCAAAACCGTTTTTGAAGTGTGTATGGTAGTAATTAGAACTATCATATAGATGAGATGGTCATTCTCTATTCTATGTTGTTGCTTAGAAGTTCAAAAGTTCTGAATGAGGAAGCATTTATGTCCGTAGAACTACATTTTGTTTAGCTTTGTCGATGTTTCTCCTATGATGTATTGAGTTATTTACAGTTAATGAAATGGATATCTATAAGTATTACTCATTATGATCTTTGTTTATCATGAAATTGGAATTGGAGTGTTAGTTTTCAAAAGTTCTTACTATGTTTTCAATGGTAATCTATTCATTTCAATAGGTAGTTTTCTAGATAAGTCTCTACCTATTACACTAGCAATCCTACAAATAAATTGGGCACTTTTATTGTGAGAGATGTGTGAAGAGCGCATGGCTTCTCTGTGCAAGCATTGCAGAGACAATGTGCATGCTATGACGTGTAGGAAGGTGCTTCCAAAAGAGAGTGTTCAACATCTAGATCAACAAATCTAAGTCTTGTGATGCGATGTTCAAGTGCTAAAGTCTATCCAGCAAACATCAAATGTCAAGAGTGGAAAAATTCAATCAACAATTGAAAATTTTCAATAGATGATTCGTAACTTTCAGCAGAGGATACTTGAAATTGTCAAAGGTAAAATTGTGGATTGAGTTGCATTCATTCCATTAATGAACATTGAGAATTTTGGAAGCAGTGAAGTTTTATAGAATGTTCATGGAGGCATCAATAGTGGATGTCAGATGCAGAGGAACTAGAGTCATCTCCTTATCAAATTTGTCGTCCATACTTCACCAGGGCCCAACCAAGCTCGAGGTCAAGTGCCTCTGAAGGGGTTCCAAGGGAGCCGATGCATGGTCTTGAAGAGGTTGGAGAGGAATCTAAATTTTGACAAAGCGTGAATGAAAACAAGCAAAGTTCAGAGGATGAAGATTGGGTTCTTGGCAACACAGCATCAGAGGAAGAGCCTTCCACTAGTTTGGGTGGTAGTTCCGAATACCATGATGCAGGGAATATCAGAGGCATTCAAAGTCCATGGTCTCCATTAGAAGCTTTCATTCATAAAACCTATGGTTATCATGTAGCATTTTGTCTATATGTAGGAGTCCAAAGGTAGTTGTATGACCCACTTCCACCCCAACCCCATCCAAGGAGAGTAAACCACTTGTTCTGATCAATCCTGCAGCAGTCAACATGTAGAACCCTAGAGTCCACTCTGGTAAATTTAGTGGCAAAACAAAATGAGACCCTGATAGCCATAATGGGCAATTTGAGAGCTGATGGGTAGCAAGTGGTTTTGAAGGACAGCTTGATGCTGTGGTGAAGAAGGAACAATTGGCGGCCACTTTGGTGGGCAAGCAATGAGTTTGTTCATTTAATATGGCATGAATCATTTTGTACATTATGAGTCTTTAAAGCAAGATTTTCTTGCAAGGTTTTGGCAAGAGAAAACACCAGAAGCAATTCTCAAAAAGCTTCAACAATTGAAACAAAAGGATCTATTGGTGGTAGAAGACTTCGCCCAGAAGTTCTGCAATTTGAACCAGAGGCTAGCCACCCCTTAGAGACCCGACCCAAGAGCAATTGGGAGATTACTTTTGTAGGGGACTGAATACCAAATTGATAAGTGTAGTTGCTGAGAAGGACAACCTGGTAGGAGCTATTGACTTTGACAACATGGTAGTAGCTGCACAGTGACCTGAATGAACATTTGCTATGACCAAAAGAAAATCCAAGAAAAATAGAAATAAGGATACATAGAATTCTAATCTGACATAGATTCAAATGAGGACTCTAACACAAACAATGAAAATGAAGATATGAAATTTGAGTCCGATGATGATGATGATTTGGATGATTTTGATATTGAAGATAAGAAGACCAAACACACAAGAAAGAAGCAATCACAGAAAGGGAAATATAAGGAGAGCCCAAAGTCAAAGGAAAAATTGAAATCTTCTTCAAGAGATGAAAAGTTAGAGAAAAAGATCAAATGACATTTAAAGAGCATGGTACTGTCAGAAGCCTAGATGTGAGTTTTGTGCTAAAAGAAATCATGAGAGTGCCAATTGCTAGTATAATCCAACTGTGAGAGTGCCAATTGTTCGTATAATCCAAATTATAGGGGGAGATTGCCTCCTCATATGCAAAATACTAGGGCAACGACACAACCATCTGTAGCCAATCAAGTAGAGCCTTGGATGATCTTGCTAACCAAGGAAGAAGACAATCATATCAGAATTGGGAAAATAAGCCTCGACAATCAAATCAAAACAATGATGCTCAGAGTTGCACATATTGTGGTCAAGCCGAACATTGAAAAGGACTCGGTTGTGAGTAATGGTGCAAACACTGCAATGAGAGGGGTATTCCCATTGTGCAGTACCAAACTCGTGTTGAGAGACCACGCTCAGCATCATGTGATTACATGTGCATAGCACTAACACATATAGAGTGCTATAAAGGAAAGGGTTAGATGCCCTAACCCTAACCCTGAATGGGTTTGTATATATTCTACATTTTCAACTAAATCTAGTGTACAGTTAGTCATTTTTGCTGTGCTCTCTAGTTGTGCCCTCTCTCCTCCTCTCTACTCTTTGTTGGAGTTGCAAAAAGGATTCAGCAAGTGAGGCAAAAGACAAAGAGTTTATTCAAGAGAGACAGGCCCAATATATAGGCTCCACTTACATCCACTAGTGACATCACATGTGAGCTCAGTAGAGCATTTAGATCCACAAATCTCTCAATTAGTTCCATGATTTGCTCAATCACACACCACACACCTAGATTCACTCAATCACACCTATTGACACCTATCCAGGCACACCATGTGTTTTCACACTCACAACCTTAGACTTTAGGACTCTAGATCCCATTACATCAATTTGTCCTTCATCCCCCCCACAAATTGATGACCTCAACCCTAGTAGTAGTCCATGGGAAACTTCATGGTTTGCCCACCTCTACTGGCAACACACATGATCCACAACTTGGTACTCACTCTAGTTGCATTAGCAGTGGACTCATTTGGGCATCCTCATCCCAACATGATCTCACTATGACTTTTTTTTGTTGGTTTACAATTAGGAGATAGACAATGACTATGCATGGGAATACCCTCAGATCCAACAAGGTAACACATAAGATTAACAATCATTTGAGGGGGACATCCCAAGGCAGAGAACCCTTATTGACTACACACATAAAATATTCCTAATTTGAAGATGTGGGGAAATACCCCCCTTTGATTGCATATCTTGTCCTTTTCCTCCTTCTCTTCCAAGCTACCATAGTGTGAAGTTCATTGTCACTAGAGAGGTTCTTGGTGTAGCCAATATTGTAACTCCTTTGCTCTTTGTCCTTCTCCACACTCTTTAATGTATCTTGTCCATATTCTGCAATACGAGATCATTGTAGTCCTTCACCTTGTTTGAGTGTCCAAGCCTTAAAAACATTTTGTGAATCATATGGACTGAAGAGGGTCTTACCACTTGTCATGCAAGGGTAGTGTCTACTCTTGTACAAGAGGTGGTCATGATTGTATGGCAAGGTATAGTCAACCAAATGCAAATACATTTCATACATCATGAAAGATACTGAAATCATAACTAAGGCATCTTCAAAATAAGAATCATAATGGTTGTAGTTGAAACCTTTTTTCCAATCATATCCATTGGAAATCATCACGAAAGTCATGATATATTCTTCCTTCATGTAAGCTCTTGTCATAGTCAACCCACACTAGTCAACTAGTAAACTAGTTAACAAGATAGTATGACTTGAAATCCACTTCAAAGTACCATAAGTTAAATCCTCGATATAAAATATGAAAAATGCATTCAACTAAAATTCAAAGAGCATTCTCAGAACTAAAAAAACAATCTATGAATCTCTGAACTATGCTTTAACTCCTCAAGCATCACCTTAGCATTTAGTATAGCATTAAACTTCAAAAATAGTCTAGAAATGCTTGTAGAAAATAGAGAAAACTTGAGCGATCAAGTTTTCTCTTTCGTGAGAGAAAAATTACAATCATTGAAAGACAATTCCATTCATTTCTTTGAGGATTTCTATTTAGAGTGAGAGAGAATTGTGTGTTGGTTTACCAAGTATTGTGTGTGTTCATTCCATTCTAGTTGTGTGAGAGAGAGATTCCTTTGGAGTTTTCCTATTGAGAGAAACAGAAAGATTTGTGAGAGCTTTGAGAGAAAGATAGAGAGCTCCATTTGATCCCTCCATGTCTATCTTCAACACAACAAGTAGGCCTTCAACACAGCAAGCAAGCCACGACCTCTGAGACCTGAGTCTCCAATCGTGCATGCAATTGCATTGATCTACTGCACCATATCCATCTGCATCTCCATTCATTGTGTCGCCATTTGTTAAGGAAAGCTCAACAAATAGCCACGACTGCTCCTACCATCTCCAAAAGTGCCAGTGGGATGGGCCACCACTAACTGCATATTCTCATGGACTGCAGCTCTACCTCAACTCCATCTTCGACCTTTGCTACAAATGGCTCAATGACCCGAGTTTCTCCTAGCCGACACAATGGCCAGACCACTCCAAAGCATCTCTCAGCAACTGCTTTCCCGATCCATTCTACCCATAAGCTGCTCCAAGATAGCTTTCAACTCACACAGCAGACTCTCCTCCTAGCTTCTCAACTACTTTCAGTTGCATGCCCTACAAAAACAACTACCCCTTCAACACCTTCAAAAGTGTGAGATGCCATCCATGACTAAGGAGCTATTTGTAGTGCCACTCCATCAATGGACTGCCATGAGGCTTCTCCAACACAGGCTCTGCCATTGACAGAGGACTTCAGCCGAGACTATCTCTCCTACAAACCGGCTATCCTTAGCATGGCTGGCAAACCAACAATGCCTCCCAGTCGACTCCAATCCTCCATTGCTCCAAAAGATGTGGCAAGAGTGCACTATCTCAGATTGGGACACCCTTTGCGGTGTGGCAAGAGGGCAGTATATGCTACGGTGACATTATTTTTTTGATTTGAGGCCATTTCGGGGCCCGTTTTAGTGGCGAAAGTTTTCCGCAGGCACTCAAAAAAGTGCTCTGCTTTTTATGTGCGACCACTGTTCTGCAGGTCGGTGAAACGTTACCACAGAAATTGCATCGTATGCCTGTGCGCAGAGATATTAGATGTGACGAAATCATTCTTATTGCCTGTTGATGCAAAATTGTCACTAGGAAGTGACTGTCTGGTCCAATACCACTTTCGTCAGTTTTGCAGATTTGCCCTTGTGAGGCAAAAGTTGTGTTTTTTGCAGTGACAGAATATTTTTGCAGTGAATTGTAATGGTGTTTGATGCTCTTTCATAGATAGTCACTAAAAAGCTTGACAAGAACAACTTCCAAGCATGGAAGTTTAGAATGACAAATTTCCTTAAGGGAAAAGGCTATTGGGAGTTCATTACTGGAGCGGAACAAGAACCAGTTATTCCTAATGTTCCTAATCAAGAGAAGTTGCAAGCATTTAAAGGCTGGCATGAGAGAGCCAGAAAAGTTATGTACTGGCTGTCTATCAATATTTCAGATTCTATGATTGTGCATATTCAGGATGCAAGCATGCCGAAGGAGGCATGGGATACCTTGACAAAAATGTATAGCACAAATACGCAAGCCAGAAAAATGCAGCTCAAGCAGGAGTCACATAATGTGCAGAGAGAAAATATGAGCATCAATGACTACCACATGAAGATGAAGAAGATTGCAGATGCACTTGCTTCTATTGGGTCGCCAGTGGAAGATGATGATTTAGTTTCTGTGACCTTGAATTCTCTAGGAAAGGATTATGCATAGTTCCTGACATCCATTGCCATCCGTAAGAAATTTCCTAAAATTAATGCAAGCCCAAAATATTGTTGCAAGATTGCCTAAGTTCAAGGTTGTAGAAAGGCATAAGGTATATGAAGCCTATCAATTTGGAAAACAGGCAAGGAAACCATTTCCTAGACATGTTCAAGAGAGTAAGAGGCCATTGGAATTAATCCACTCTGATGTGTGGACTACTAAAGCTGCATCTATTGGAGGCTGTCATTATTTTGTCACTTTTATTGATGACTACAAGAGAAAGTTTGGGTGTATTTTATGAAAAAGAAAAGTGAAGTGTTTGGGCATTTCAAAGCTTTTAAAGCTATGGTTGAAAAAGAAACAGGCTTGCAAATAAAATGCCTAAGGTCAGATGGAGGGGGAGAGTACCTCTCAAATGAGTTTGCAAGGTTCCTACAAGAGCATGGCATAAAGCAACAATATTCATGTAGTCACACCCCATTGCAAAATGGACTTGCAGAAAGGAAAAACATGCATATTGGAGAGGTATCTTGTGCCATGCTCAACGAAAAAGACCTACCAGATTATTATTGGGCTGAAGCAGATGCTACAGTAGTCTACATAATGAACAGGACTCCCACTGCAGCAATACATGGCATGACGCCAAAGAAGAGGTATACTGGTAGGAAACCAGATATTTCTCATTTGAAAGTTTTTTGTTGCATTGCCTATGCTCATGTGTAGGGATGATTTTTTCGCGTTAGTTTCGTTAATAAGCGAAAGTTTTATATGGCTTGTGAAAGTTTATATGCTTTTATAAAAATAAAAGCTTAGTATATTCGCCACAATTTGAAACTAAAATTAAAAAAAGAGCTAGGTTTAGCCTTTAAGATTATAAAATTATAAATAAAGTCCATGAAAATTCGCCAAAGTTTTATATAATAAATAAAGATATTTGGAAACTTTCGCCAACATATTATATATACAATTTAAAATTTTGGCTAGATCTATAGAATTAAGCACCAAAAGAAGACTTGTGCAATCAAGAAGACTTGTGCCCTTATATCCAACATACATTTGGCTAACTCAAGCCTATGGTAGGCCCATCATTAGCAATATGTCTACCCCTCATCAAGTCATATAGTAGGGATATATCTCTTCATGCTTCTATCTTCAACAAGAACATGGAAGGACACTACATACATAGGTAAACAGAAACAACAAGTAGATTCTTAGCAAGAATAATCAAATGATTAAAATGACACAAAATTAAAGAATGAAATTTTCTATAATGGCATGGTAGAAGGTGTCTTGTTAGATATTTTAAGTATTTCTTTAGTCACAGTTTATGGTCGCAAAAAGTAGGTAAAAATTCAACTAAATTAATGAATAGAGCTAGAGTAGCGAATATGCAATAAGTCACATATTTAGTTGTGTGTGTGTGTGAAAATCTAACTTTAATTTCATCATGTACTTCTATGCATTTATATTTAGTTGTGTGTATGTGTGTGTGTGTGTGTGTGTGTGTGTGTGTGTGTGAAAATCTAACTTTAATTTCATCATGTACTTCTACGCATTTATGTGTTTAGAAATTTATCACAATGTAAAGAACTGGCCAGTCAATAGAGGCTTTAAATATAAATCTACCCCTCAAGCATTCTCATACATTTAGTACACTTAAGCCATCTATCCAGTCTCACAATCTTGTATAGTGGAAGATTCTATAGATTTATGACAACAAATAAGAAGAAATGAACTAAACTAAAATGCCACATGCAAATACTTAAATGTATCAATGTATAGGGGGACATACTCTCTTTCTATTTTTACACACACACACACACACACATGTTGTTGGTCTTGGCATTGAAGTCCCATATGAGCAAGACCTCTCCTAGCTACTTGCACCTCTAGATGTCCTCGTGGAGTGCTAAGGAAGGTAAGATATGTCCCTAGAGATTGTCCAAATATAATCCAATGTCTGTGGGGATACATAACATGTTGTAATCCCCTCTCTCCCAGCCCAAGTTCCCAAGTTTCTTTTCCGATGTCCCTTTTCCAAAATCCAATGTCCCTTTCTCAAACTCTAGTCTCTTCTCATTCTATCACATCTTTGCTTAATGCTCTATCCCATTGCAAATTGCTATTAGGCTTCATCTTTGCTTGTGAGCAGAGAGTCGTGAGCACTTAGACTTTAGTACTAAGTAGTGATTCGTGAGCCTATCACATCAATCTCTAAAGGAATCCCAAGTTCCCAAGTTCCCAAATCCCACCGGCACCTTTCAAGGCTCAAGCCTCAATGTTTGCAAAATCCAAAATCAAGATTTGAGAGGCAATGAGGCATTGATAATCGTGCGATGTGAACTCCTCACTAGTCAACTCATACGAACTTCGAAGCTCAAAGGACCCATCACCCAAGACTCGTGAGTCATCACTCCAGGTACTTTCACTTTGAGCCTATTTCATGCACATTTCATATGTTGTGTAGATTCATCGTTTAAACTGATGGCCTCCCAAGTCCCCTCCTCGCTTTAGATTAGCAGCTGAAATTGAAAGAGCGCGTTAGAAGGCATTGATATTAGCTATTGTTGAAATAATCAGCTTAAGTGTAAATGTAGCCATTATATCAAGTATGAGTTGATAGTGACTTACACACACTAAAACAACGACAAAGTATAGAGTCAGATAACATTGGATAAGACACACTGCAAGATGAAGAGAACGAGGAAGTTGAGATAACATATATCTCTTTGTACGATCTCAGTACTGTAGAGCAAGCCTTAGAGTTTGTAACAACAATAATACCATGAGAGAATAAAAGCCACTAGGATTATTTCAAATGAATCATAGAAAAGAGTTGATTCAAGATTTATTAGGGACTTGAATGTCATCCTTGGATGTTGTGAAATGGAATACGTGCCACCAGCAGTCCTGATATTGTGACTTGGTTAGAAAAAGTTGTGGAGACATTGTGGAATGCAAACATAAAGGATAAATTTGTACCCATAATTAAGCATGCTTTAGATGGGGATAGTAGGCGGAGAGTAGGCGACACAAGCTGATGCCTAAAGATTATTTGGACCACATCATCGATAGTTAATGAGATGGATGACCACACCTATATTGCTTGGAAAATATATGGAGGACCACAACTATATAGCAATTGTCCTCATGGCTTGGACTAGTGTTCATGAAAAATCGAGGTTTAATGTCAGATGAATGGAAAATTTTGAGAAATAACCTTGAAATTTTTTTGGAGAAGATTTCATAAATTGGCAATTTTGAGTGTATATAAGTTTTTGACCTACTATAACAAAAATGAGCATTACTTTAATGTGATATTCAATAGACCATAAGGTATTTGAATTCCTAATGAAAATTTTGAAATTTTGTAAATTGTAATATAAGGCTCTAACTTATAACTAATGACTCATGAGTCATAGGATGGGGACCAAGGTGTAAGCTGCCAGCCTGCCACCAAATCAAGTCCCAAATGGCGTAAAATCATTCTCAAGCTAGTAAGTGCTCACCAACTCCCCCTTTGCCTCCAATTTTCTACAACTCCTACCTGCTTGCCACCACTTTGCAGTAGCATTCGTCTTGCGACTACTCTTTGCTCCATCCATCCTCCTCCTCCGTTGACGTTCTGCCCATTTTCAAGCCCAAATCAAGAGCTGGGTGTGCTACCTGCCTTCGAAGTTTCGTGTTTTTGCAAACGCCCAGTGCTGAAGTCGTGACTCCTAAGGCCAGGAAATCGTGTTCTCTATGGAGATTAGTACATATGTTCTTCATTGGCATTGGACGTGCCTCCATTGAATAACAATCGTAAACATTTTTTCATCAGAGAGATGGAAAGCTTGTTGCGAGTGCATCTTGCTGATTCTTCTAGCATTTGCATGGCTTTTTGCTAATTTTTGTGGGCTTACACTCTCACTAGAATGCTCTTCGCTTCTCTGGTTACCTTCTTTGGAAGCAGTCTAGTATAGAGGCAAGAGACTAGCTTGGGCTTCTCCTCAATTGCAGTCGCGCAGGGAAACTGTGTCACTACCGATGCGTCGAACTTTTGTTCTATTGTTCAACATCTCACCGGACAAAAGAGAACTTCAATTCCTGATGATTGCACAGTAAACTCAAGACGACATAAAGTCACACAGGGTAATGCTCATTGTATAGCTGATACCTCATCCGGCGTTGTGCCTAGTACCGGGGAGAACTCAGGTTCTTCGGATTTTTCATCGCCAGAAACTTCTTTCGATTTTAGATTCTATACTCTTGGAGACGAGACTCCGTCTTTGTGTAAGAAAGCAGTGAGAGAAAACTTTAAAGCTGACCCACTATGCCTTCCACGCAGCGAGAGCAACAGTGTCAGCACAAGAGATAGTGTCGGGACACTCCTCCTCTAAACGTTGTTTGATGTCATCCAAAACAAAGAAATCTCCGATGCTAAAGTTGATGGCAGCATCCCTCTCTGCTGTGGACTTAGTCGTGGAGTTGATGAGCACAGAAGCATTGCAGCCTTGAACGAAACAATCATGGAAGAAGAGACGCAAGACAGGAGCAGGAGTGGTGTCGTCAAGGGAGCTCCAGTAAGCAACTCTCTCTTTTACGATCTTTTCGAGTTGGGGGCAGGTGGTGCGATAGAATTGGAACTTGAGTGGGGGGCTGAGGTAGCGGGGGTGGCTGGAGGAGGAGGCCAAGAGGGGGAGGAAGAGGGAAGAGAGGGAGAGGAAAAGGATGGAGAAGAGCTGAGGGTCCTTGATGTGGATGTCTGGAGGTGGAGATCTTCATAGCGACTAGGGACTATGGGAAAACAAGTAGGAAATGAGCTATTTATGAACTTTTGTGCGGAAGGAAGTCGAGTTCTCGTAGTCCAAAGAATCTGTTTATGACAAGAATCTTGATGCCTCGGAGCATTTTCTGCAAGGAACTGACGTCATTTCTTATCTACCAGCTCAATCGAGGCTCGTCTGATTTTAATGCCTTGATAGCAATCCTTGCAGGAATATCTTCCAAAGCATCTACATCGTCAGGGCTAGACATTTTCCCCCCCTCTAATGTTTCTCATGCCATAGATTGGTTGTGTTGTTTGAACAATGTTGTGCATCGTTAATAGTAGATGTCTTGGTTGCATGAATCAACTCTCTACCTGAGTGCGCAATGACCTTAGATCTCCACCCTCTTGACCTTTTTTCTTAAGTATTCTAGGGGGACGGCTCATGCGTTCATTGGCATTTAGTTTCATTTAATTTTTCGGGGGACGGCTCATGCGTTCACTGGCATTTAGTTTCATTTAATTTTTCATTCGCATTCTTGTGTTGGAGCCATACTTTATTTCGTACTTGAAAAGATGAGCTCAATGCTCTCATTAGGAAGTATACTACATTGTCGGGGCTTCTCATAGTGCATTATTGGATGCTATCATATCCCTTTAAAGGACGGTATTCCCTTTGGAGTCTTAAGTATTACTTGGATGTGCGTTATACTCCCTTGGGATTTTCTCTAATATTTTATAAGAATTCCATTAATTGTTAATAGCTAAACAAGGATTCATTTGGGAACATTAGATTGCCAAGAGTTAATCTCTTTTATTTAAAGAAGGTATTTTCTTTGAACATGTAATTATTGGTTGGGAGGTAGAAGGAAGAGATACTATAGGAAGCACTAATTCTTGTCTTTTAGTGGCTTAAGGACTTTATGTGACTTCTTTATTGTCATGAGGCTTAACTCATATATTGTTAAGAAGCTTAACTCATATATTTACTTTTAATTTCTTTTGTTAGTTATACATGTGTGTGTGTGTGTGTCTATGAGTGTGAGTCATGACTATTCAGGATTGACGTAGTGTCGTATTTGGCCTTTCGGCACAATACGTCGATTACTTGATTTGTCATGTAATATTTGAGCTGTCTTTTGGGCCATGCATTTGTACGGTGCTTACCTAATGAATCTACTATTGGTCTGATTCAGGCCATCGTTTTTGAGGTGTAAGATAGAGACAAGGCTGGAGGTTGGCGTATAGTGGGCAACGCCCCATCTATTGCAATCCTTTGAATTTGTCTGTCACCAACATCCATGGTACCAGAAGGAGATGCCTTAAAGCTTGGGTGCTACTAAAACTGGTATGTGCAATCTCTATTTGGTCTTTCATACACCATAGTTAGTAGCGGTAGAGGATTAACTACAGTAGGGAAAGAATTAAGGCAGACATGTAGGCAGCAGATTTGCTGCCACATGGGTAGCAAGTCTTTTTTAATGTATTTATTGGTGCATTGTATAGACTAAGTTGAAATTGGTTTGGCATGCTTTATATAGTATAGTATTATGATTTCAAACATGAAAGAAGGGCTTGGTTCAGGAAGTGGTTTCTGGTTCCTGCACTCACAAGGTAGGGGGCTAAGAGGTACCACGACCTAGGACCAAGTTTCTTAGATCTAGTTGACAAGCTGAAGAAATGTATGCTTATTTATTTTTTAAAAGTTTATGTTGTGAATATGCACATGCATCATTGTCTGTGATGTGCTCTTTCTTTTTTAATGTATTTATTGGTGCATTGTATAGAGTAAGTTGAAATTGGTTTGGCATGCTTTATGTAGTGTAGTATTATGATTTCAAATATGAAAGAAGGGCTTGGTTCAGGAAGTGGTGTCTGGTTCCTGCGCTCACAAGGTAGGGGGCTAAGAGGCACCACGACCTAGGACCAAGTTCCTTAGTTCTAGCTAACAATCTGCATAAATATATGCTTTTTTTTTTTTAAGTTTATGTTGTGAATATGCATATGCATCATTTTTTGTGATGTGCTCTTTCTTTTTTAATGTATTTATTGGTGCATTGTATAGAGTAAGTTGAAATTGGTTTGGCATGCTTTATGTAGTGTAGTATTAGATTTCAAACATGAAAGAAGGACTTGGTCTAGGAAGTGGTGTCTAGTTCCTATGCTCACAAGGCAGGGGGCTAAGAGGCACCATGACCTAGGACCAAGTTTCTTAGATCTAGTTGACAAGCTAAAGAAATGTATGCTTATTTATTTTTTAAAAGTTTATGTTGTGAATATGCATATGCATCATTGTCTATGATGTGCTCTTTCTTTTTTAATGTATTTATTGGTGCATTGTATAGAGTAAGTTGAAATTGGTTTGGCATGCTTTATGTAGTGTAGTACTATGATTTCAAACATGAAAGAAGGGCTTGGTTCAGGAAGTGGTGTCTGGTTCCTGCGCTCACAAGGCAGGGGGCTAAGAGGCACCACGACCTAAGACCAAGTTTCTTAGATCTAGTTGACAAGCTGAAGAAATGTATGCTTATTTATTTTTTAAAAGTTTCTATTGTGAATATGCATATGCATCATTGTCTGTGATGTGCTCTTTCCTTTTTAATGTATTTATTGGTGCATTGTATAAAGTAAGTTGAAATTGGTTTGGCATGCTTTATGTAGTGTAGTATTATGATTTCAAACATGAAAGAAGGGCTTGGTTCAGGAAGTGGTGTCTGGTTCCTGCGCTCATAAGGCAGGGGGCTAAGAGGCACCATGACCTAGGACCAAGTTTCTTAGATCTAGTTGACAAGCTAAAGAAATGTATGCTTATTTATTTTTTAAAAGTTTATGTTGTGAATATGCATATGCATCATTGTCTGTGATGTGCTCTTTCTTTTTTAACGTATTTATTGGTGCATTGTATAGAGTAAGTTGAAATTGGTTTGGCATGCTTTATGTAGTGTAGTATTATGATTTCAAACATGAAAGAAGGGCTTGGTTCAGGAAGTGGTGTCTGGTTCCTGTGCTCACAAGGCAAGGGGCTAAGAGGCACCACGACCTAGGACCAAGTTCCTTAGTTCTAGCTGACAACTTGCAGAAATATATGCTTATTTATTTTTTAAAAGTTTATGTTGTGAATATGCATATGCATTATTGTTTGGTATGCATGATGTGATGTGATCCTTCTTTTTTTAATAAGTTATCAATTTCATGTACGTTGGGCTACGATAAAGTTGTTCCATTTCTTAGATTTAGAAATATTTTTGAATGCTCTTTTGTTTTGATCCTACATATCATTTAGGGATGGAAGGATCTAAGCGTAAGGCTATTGATTTTGAGTTATCTAAAGGACAACGGAAGTATGTCAATCAGGTCCTTCGAGATGAGCTTCTTGTAGAGATAAATAACATGAGTACAAAGGAGATGGAGATGACCATAGAATGCACTTCTAGATTGCATACTCTAAAGAGCAAAGTTGTTTTGAATACAAGGCGTCAAGTAGAACTGGATCCTAACAGGAAACACCTTGTAGGGATCACAAAATGGGACACTGATGTTATGCTACGGGTAGAGAGCAACACCTTGTATTCATGTGGTGGACTTGTATTCATTTTGTATTCATATAGTAGATTTGTATGAAAATAAATTAAAGTATTTCTTCTCTTGGAAGATGTGTTATACTTGATTTGCAACGCACTTGAAGTGCACATAATTTTATAAGGATAAGAATTATTATGCTATTTTTTCAGCATGTGTTTAGAGAAAAGAAATTATGTTCTATTTTATGCTCAACTAATAAAGACAATTTTTTAAACAGGTACTTATCATGGGAAGAAAGAAGAAATTCAAGCTCTAGAGAAAAATACAAAAATGACATCTTTCTTATTACCTTCTACATCATTGGGCACTAATATAAACATGTTTACAACATCAAGTACACCAGAGAATTTACTCTCAAGTTCATCATCCATGAATCATGAAGCAATTTATGGGACTCCTGAACATGCTTTGGGCACAATGCATCATGCTAGAAATCAATGTTCTAGATCACTGCTTAACGATGATAGTTTTAACAGGGATTCGAGTTTTCAAGTCTTGGAAGTAGGGAAGACAGGATCACAAAACTGTAATCAAGGGAATGCAATTGGAATTGAAAATTCATCAGCTGGCACATCATTGACAAATAATGAGGTAGTGGATTTAACTAGATTGGAAAGTGGAAAAATGTCAGAAACAGTATCATCAATGTCAACACCAACTGAAGAAGCCATTGAGAATGCATCACAAAATTGTACTCTTCAAGTAAGAAGCAGAAGAGAAAGAGAGCTTGGGATATTCGTAGGAATTTTCAAGAAGATTGGGTAGCCAAATATCCTTGGTTAGACATAGAACAAGTGGACACTGGGGATGCACCAAAGTGGGCCATTTGTAAAATATGCACATGGGCAAGGAAAAAGGAGGCACGGTTACAATTGAAGATTGATATGATTGAGAAGCATTGTGGGAAGGTTTACAAGACTGTAGCAGGTACAAGTAATGAAAAGAAAGTGATCAAAGAATGGGACAAGGAAAATAACCGCCACTTAAAAAATGAGATTGAGTACAATAAGTTCTTGCTTGCACAAGAGTTTAGCAGAAATAAAAGTGAAGGATCATTGAAAAAGCATTGGGAATGTATCAATGATCAGGTTGATAGAGAAAAGATAGTGCAATTCTCAACTATCATGCAAATATTGAAGCAAGGCCACTCACTGATAGACTTCTCGGGTTACCAATCATATCTTCAATTTTTGGATGTTCCTAATTTGGCAAGCATGCATTGGTCAAGGAGTAGTGCAACAGATATGGCTAACCACATGAACCAAGTCATAATTGATGATTTAAAGGAGACTTTAAAACTTGCATAATTTTTTTCTGTGTCATTAGATGAGTACACAGTTGTGGATACTATATCGTGGTTGGGAATGCATTTGTATGTGGTAGAAAACAATAAGAGAAAACCATATTTTTTACATGTACACAAACTTAATTCAAAATCCAATGCTAATAACTTAGTGCAAGTTTTGATCCGAGCTTTAAAAGAGTATGGAGGCATGACAGAGTCTGAGATGGTCAAGAAACTTGTTTGTTTTACATGTGATGGTGCTTCAGTCTTGCAAGGTTGTCGGAATGGTGTCTCTCTACAAATAGAAACAAAATATGCTCCTTACTGTGTTGGGATACATTGTATGACTCATCGCACAAATCTAGCTTACAAAGTTGTGTCCACATTTCCATCAGTACAACGAATCGAGACGTTGGTTAAAAAAAGCTACTCTTACTTTTGCAAGAGTCCAAAAAGATACAATCAATTTAGAGTTATTGCAGAAGCACTAGGTACAAAAGGGAGGAAGATTTTGAAGAATGTGGATACTAGATGGATATCTTTGGTTCATCCCAGTGAAAAGATTATGGGATGAATACAAGACTTTGTCTATTTAATGCACATGGAGGCAGAAGAAGAGGTTGAAAAGGTAGATATTTTGTATCATAAACTGACCAACATAGATTCGATATTGGGATTGTGTGGAATTATTCCACTTTTAGACAAAATGAATATGTTGAGTAAAATGTCACAATCAAAGGATATTTATATCAATGAATATGTCAAGGCAATAAAACTCACTAATTTGAGTATAACAACAGCATACGATAAGAAGTCAAGCTCTAGTTTTCAAGACAAGAAATTGTTTAAAGATTGGAAAAGTTTAATAGACCTAGATGGGGACTCCTCACTTTTAACATGTGACCAGGAAGGATATGTTTGCCTTCGTGCAAACAATCAGGTTTTCAGGATGACGAGAGAAAACAAACGACACAAAAGACTACAATACATTAAAAAAGAGGCTTTTTTAAAGAAAGTACAAACAGTGAAAAATGCCCTTAGTGAAGTTGCAAGTGTAGTGGTAGATGAGATTAGAAGTAGGTTTCCACGAAATGACCTAATGGAAGCATTTACCATCATATTTCCACATTTTTGGGTCAATGGATCTTATGAAAGTATCAAAGCAGGTCTAAAGAATCATTTGGATGCTCTTAAAAAACACTTTGGATGGGACATTGACATGGACAATATAAAGTACAATGGTTTGTTGGATTTTGGAAAGCTTTATTCACAGTCTTCCCTTTTTGGAGAAGTCATGCACCAACAAAGTAATTTAATGGAAAATGTTCAAATGCAAGGTTCAATGGTTCGGCTTTAGAACGAGCTCTCTCGCAATACATTCCTACAAGATAACATTTCTGAGTACTTCAAGCTTGCAAATTTATGTCAAACCTTTATTCTTGGCTCAGTTGAGGATGAAAGGTGTTTTAGTACTCTCGGTTACTTGAAGAATAAGCTTCGTAATAAGCTAGATGATAACTTAGATCTTAGCTTGAGATTATACTCTTGTTCTTATGATGTTAGTAGCTTTCCGTATGATAGAGCATTAGCACTCTGGAAGTCAAGCTGTAAAAGAAAAGGCTATAATTAGCTTTTTTGGACTATTTAAACTAGACTTTGAGAATTTTCTTCCCCCATTGGATTTGAAGGATATTCATTATCCTTAAACAATTTTATGTTTTGCATACTCTACAGTATCCTAAATGCTAGCTATTTCATGTATTTTAAAATTATGTAAAACGGAAAAGACAGAGTTTTCAATATAACTAGTTTTTAGTATATTTGTGAAAATTGAAAGTTTTTTAAATGCCCTAGAATATTTAGCCAAGTTTTGAAACAAAAATTATAACAAAAGATATAATTCGCCAATTCTTTGAAACTTTGAAAAGTAATTTATGAAAAATTTCTCCGGTATATTATAATACTATATTTCTATACCTTCGATAAAAACATCCCTGCTCATGTGCCAGATGAGTTGAGATCCAAGTTGGATCCAAAAGCTGAGCAGTGCATCTTAATTGGTTATTCTCTACAGTAGAAAGGGTAGTTTACAGTGAGCAGAGATGTTGTTTTTGATGAGATGAGCAGCTAGTATAAACCAATAAATGTGATTGATGATGTAGATGCACAAAATGGTAATGCTACATAGAATTCACAGTAGCAATCACAAAATATTAGTGGACCTGTAGTGTCCTCTAGCAATGGTTCACATACTTCACCATGGACAAGCAGATTGAGATCAGGAAGCTCTTCTCAAAGCAATGCAGATAGTGGTATGCAAGTATCACGAAAAGGAAAAGAGAAAGTATATCAGCCCATGGTTGATGTGAATGCAGGTCACTCTTATGTGGATGGTGAATCCAGTGGCTCAGAACAGAGGCTTGATGATGAGTTGGGTATTCCTTCTATTGTTACACCTGGATTAAGGAAGACAAGGGATGTTTTAAGAGCACCTGGTAGTGAGCCTATTTTGCGCATGTCTACCAGAGCTAGGTATCCTTTGGATAGGCTGAAATATGATAGATTTACAGCCATTCGCTATGCCTATATGGTCAAAGTGATACATGAACCAGAACACACTTCTTTTGAGCAAGCCATGGGAAAAGAAATATGGGAGAAAGCCATGGATGAAGAAATGGATGCCTTGGAAGCAAATGCTACATGGGAATTGGTGCCTTTACCTAAAGACAAGAATGCAATTGGCTGCAAGTGGGTTTATAAGGTGAAGCACAATGCAGATGGTTCTGTGAACAGATACAAGGCAAGATTAGTTGTCAAGGGGTATGCACAGACATATGGCATTGATTATGAAGAAACATTCAGTCTGGTTGCAAGGATGGCAACCATAAGAGCAGTCATTACTATGGCTACATCAAAGGGATGGTCTTTATATGAGATGGATGTAAAGAATGCCTTCTTGCATGGTGATTTGCAAGAAGAGGTCTATATGGAGTAGCCACCAGGTTATGTTCATGTTGTTCATCCTGAGTTTGTTTGCAGGTTGAAGAAAGCCTTATGTGGCTTGAAGCAAGCACCTAGAGCATGGTCTAACAAGATAGCACAGTATCTTGTCACTATTGGCTTTCAGATTTCCAAGGCAGATTCCTCACTTTATGTGAGAAAAACAGAGAAAGGTATTATGCTGCTTGTCATTTATGTTGATGATTTGATCATCACAGGTGATAGTGATGAAAATATCCTTCATGTGAAAATGCTATTGAAGCAAAAGTTTGAGATGAAGGATTTGGGAGAGCTACATTACTTCTTGGACATTGAGGGGATTAGATCCACAAGTGGGATATGGTTCTTGCAGAGGCAGTATGGATTGGACATGTTGTCCAAATATGGGATGACAGACTGTAAGCCTATTTCAGTTCCTTTGGAGCAGAATGTGAAGTTGAGCGCAGATGCAAGTGAGCTTCTGGAAGACCCTACTATGTACAGACACATAGTAGGAAGTTTGATTTAAATGACTATTACCAGGCCAGATTTGAGCTATGCTGTTGGGTTGGTAAGTCAGTTTATGCAAGCTCCAAGGAAACCGCATTTGGATGCGGCTAAATGCATACTGAGGTATGTGAAGTCCACATTGCAGTATGGACTATTTTATGAGACTAGGGTTTAGATACAATTGCATGGATACACTGATGCCAATCCTACCCACTAGTATGATGTTCACTTCCATAGCCTCATTTTCACATCTTGTTGGAATTGAGTTGATCTTGAGGCCTTTAGCTCCTCATGATCTTGCCAAGTTTTGTTGGTCTTTCGACCTCTATTTCCCTAATTCCAATTGTCATGATTTCTAATCCCCAATTGTGGAGTATTTTTGCACTCTTGAGCCAAGGTCTTCCTAGAAGTAGTGGTAAATGTTTTCTTCCATGGTAATGACAATTACACTACTAGTGTAGTGGAATCCTAAATTGTGATTACCACATCAAAGATCATTCCTCAGGGATCCGTGGACCTTTGGTCTACCATTTGTACTTGAAAAGGAGGTGGCTACAGGGTTTTTAGATTTAGTTTTTTACCAAACTCTCAAGGATCATATTGACTCCCAATCCCCCATCGAGACAATGGCCTCTTGAATGTTTTTCTTCTTTGCAACGAGGGCTACTACCTCGTCTACCAAAAGGATGTCAATCATCAAAATGGTGACTAGTGAGTCAATCATAGGTGTGCTTTCATATGATCGAATGCAAGTTTCCTTGCACAAATTTTGCAACAATTTGGGGTCAAGTGCAATAGTTCATCCATTGTTAAAAGCAAATCCGATCAGATATCCCAAAAGTATTCCCACATTCATAGCCCATAATAATTCTCAAATTTATGAAAGTTTTAGTAAAAGCTTCCCACACTTCTGTCAAGGGATCCTTCATCTATCGTAGTCAAATTGAGGGAGGACATTGCAATATTGCTATAGACCTTTAGGAATACCTTGATATTTTTTATTTTTATGGAAGCAAAACTACAAGAAGGAATACTTTAGAATCACATATGCTTTTAACACTAAACTAGCATCATATTTCCACATAGGCTCTATGTTTCTAATAGAGATGGAAAGTGAATCAGATGGTGCTTGAAATGATAATGAATTCTCTCATCTCTGAATCTTTTCCAGGCTTTTATCACTTCTTTGCTTGGCTCCCCACCTTGGCTTCGCTCTTAGTTAGGTCATAAGTGGAGTGAGTGGTGATGCCTTGTCTTGCTTGCACCCATTCTTTGGTGTGCTCTACATTCCCTTGGGATTCTACTATAAGAGCCTTCCCTTTCAATTCTTTGCTATTTTGGATTTCTTCCTTCCAGCTGGATGCAGTTTCAATTTGATCCTTCCAAATTAATGTCTTTTGGTGGCACCTTTTTTGTGCTTGCCACAGGTCCCTTGGATTGGTTCACTACCTTTACATCCATTGACTCAAGCACCTCTATCACAATTGCTTGACATTCGACATCTGGATCTATTTCTCTTCTTTCCGTTTTGTTTTGGAGGCGTTTTGATGTATTCCTACCATAGCTTGCACTCAGGCGTGGCCTTCTTCTTCACAGAAGTAGAATTTGATCTTTGTGTCATCTCTATCCTCTTGGCATCATTCTCAATATCCTCATCCTCCTGGACCATCTCTTGAAGCCCCTTCTTTAGTTTGGTCATTAGTGTTTCTTTATTTTTTGTTGGGGGCAAGCTATCCTCGGAGTCCTCCTTGCACTCATTAGCATTTTTATTTTTCTTGGGTCTTGACTAAACCATTTTTCTCGAAAGAAATGGTTGTTGAGGATTTTTTTTGTAGTTCTTTGTTGGTTTAACTATCTTCAATGAACAAATATCCATGTTCATACACTAAATAGCCAAGTATGCATCATTGTGTCACTGGGCAGTGTGGTCAATTGGTTTATCAATGTGCATCATTGTGTCACTGGGCAGTGTGGTCAATTGGTTTATCAATGCTCTCATGTCCAACACAAAATCTTGAATTGCTTCCCCTTTCTTGTATTTAAAGTCATTGAGCTTGGGTCAGACATCCTCCTCATTAACTTCTTGTCAAAATTGCCTCAACAAGGCTTCCGACATGTGATGCCAATCCTAAAAATGTCCAATCAAAAATCAGTTAATCCACCTCTATGCTTCCCTCACCAATTTGCACGAGAAGTAGTTCATGTACTCGTCCTTGGTTGTAGCTCCATTGATGGCCCACACTCAGAGGAAGCTCTATCAGTGGCAATACAAGTCTTCATCCTATGCTCCTTTAAAGTCTTGAAATTTTACCTTAATGGTTTGGGATACTTTTGCATTAGGTATTGCCACCCCCAAGCTCTTTTTGCATAGTCTTTCCAATTCCTAGTGCTTTGGTCTCCTGAACGTCATCCTTCAATCACTTGGTAGGCTTCTTGATCAAGGAATCTCGTAGATCAGGCTTCTTAACTTTATGGGTCCTTATTGGTTCAATTTGTGCCTTCACTCTAGGCTATGCCTTGTATCCAATCTCGTGTATCTACACTCATGGTTGTGTGCATGGCTTGACCTTGGTCTTTGCCTACCTTCATCTAGTCTAAAGCACTACTCTTTATTAGATGCATGCCTCAACTCATATCTTTTTCGATGTTCCTCTAGTCTAGCATGTTGCTTACAGTCGAATGTGCATCTAGACTCAAGGCTTGACACCCTTTGCATTTTTGAATGGCCTTGCTTGTATCTTGGCTCATACAACACTTCCTCATTGAAGTGTGCATGCCTTAATTCTTGGATCCATTTGTCTTGGCTCATATATCACTTTCTCATTGATGTGTATATTTATTCTTGCACATCGCTCTCAGACAAATGTATGCCTTGACTTGGGACTTTCTCTTATCTCATCTGGTGCATCGCTCTCCATCAGAGGCACATTTGATTTGGAACTTGATACATGTTGAGCTCCTTGATGGCCTCACTCATAGCTTGTCACATATAATGTCTCCTCATAAAAGTAATCAGAATTTTTGCTTTTTGAAGATGGGTCCCTGGGGTCTACACCACATTGGTTCATGGGTTTCCTCTTAATTCAACTTCCTTGGCCTACCTTAGTCGAAAGACTAGGATAGGTTCAGTTCAAGTCTCAATGTAGTAGTTGGTGGATGATGCATCTCTTCTAGTTGGGTCAAGTCTTCTTATGGCTTTTGCTCTTTGCTATTGGATGCCACCCTCTACTCCTATTCTTTGCCTTCGATCCATCCCCCATCCATCCATCCATTCTCAGTTCCAATTTTATCTCCAATGTTTAGTTGACTTGATCCTATGAATTCTTTCACCTCGATGAAGATGCTCCTCTTGCCTAGCCACATACCTTTGTCAATGTTGAGATTGTGTCTTAGACATCTACTAAGGCTTCTAATGTTCTGCTAATGGCTTGTGCACACTCTTTCATCCAAACAATTATAGGTGCACAATTTTTTAAAACCAAGGTCTTTTCTTGATACTTGTGTCTTAGACAATTACTAAGACTTCCAATTTTCTTTCAATGGCTTGCCTACAGTTGTCCATCCAAATACCTATTGATGCACAATTTTTTAGAAGCCACAAATCCTCTCTTAATACTTGTAACACTTTCTTTTAGTAGTATATCAATCCAAGCTGCTATGACTCATTCCTTGTCACCATGAATCCTCATGCACTCAAAGGCTATGCCTCTATCTTCTATGGAACCATTCCAGATCCTCGAGTTCCTAGACAATCTACCACGAGTAGCTCCTAGGATTAAATTTTGCCCTTAAGGAACTTCAGTGTCAATCGGTGGATCTTCTCGCCTAGTGGTCCCCTTTTCCCGCTCGCATTCTCTATTTGGTGTTTGTGATCAATTCTTCTTGATTTGACAAGACTTTGACCAAGCATTATATATAAATTTCTTTTACAATCAACTAATAGGAAAAAGGGTCTACTTAGGAACTTCTCTCCTAGAGGTCCCCTTTTCCCACTCACATTCTCATTGTATGCTCTCTAGATTCAATATATTTACCTTATATTGTATTCTAATCATAAAAGGTACTCACCATAGGATTTCAAAAAAACTTGTAGCTTGGACTTTGTACTCCGTAAAATTAACACAAGGAGCCCTCTTCAATTTAGGACCTTTGTGCTCCTTGTTGGTTGGTCCATTACCATTTATAATTGACCCTTGTTTTGCCATAAATTATGTCGCTACTATCCTCCATAATAGTAAGTATAATTACTATACCATGGAAACACCATAACTTAATACAAAACTCTTTGTTTTTTCTTATTTTGGTAATAATTTTCTCTAAAAGAACAACAAAATTATCATAAAGTACATATCCAAATGCATAATCTCCTCTACTATTCTTTGCAAATCAAAAAGTAAGAGGATCCTTCCTCCATATAGAGTGCATTAGCTTGTAACTGCAACTATACGACAATACACCCAAATTTTGTTAAAAGTGGACCAACTCACGTGCCACCATCCGAACAAATACATAAGTCAGTGCGCCATATATTTATTTGTGGTAGACAAGCTTCAATGCCACTCGACAATCTCTATTCCTTTCATCAACTAAATTTAGCCCATTTCTCAAGTTGTAGTCTAACTAAGAATACTGTGTAGCATTATAAATCATATAAACGTGTAACGTCAATGTTAATGCAGACCAGTGCCTCACTTGATTGAGTTCTTAGAGCTTTTATATTGATAAATTTTTCATACCGCAGTATACCTCATTTCTCTCCTTATCACCCTCATTTGTCACATCCTATGCCCTCATTCCCCTCATCTTTCTCATCAAATCATGGCTTTAGTAGATCAAATCCCAAAAAGGATCCCAAACCAAGCTCGACATGTGGTAAAAGATGTTTTTCTTTACAAGAGTGTTTGCCATATCCCACAGTCATTAGAAAAATATCAAATATACTTGTATGGTTTCCACAACACTATGAATAACGAGTCGTTAATAGTCCTTACAGACGGGGCCTCAATTAGATCAAAGTATCATCCTTTTGGTCCATTGATTGGTTACAAATCGCTTACTCTAAATAGAATTTAAAGTAGAGGAGTTGTATTTCTTCAAAGGTCCAAACTGTGACTTGCAACTCAAGCTCTCTCTTGCTTAAATAGATACCCTTAATATGTGCTTCATATTTCATTTTACTCTTGTTCTTATATTGGGTGTATCATTATCTGCATATAAATTAATGATGTTTGTCTTTGTTATGTAAACCACATTCCAATGTTTGAATGTTCTTTAATTATTATTTTAGCGTGGGATAGTGTCATCACGTATATGGGCCTATAAGGGCTTATGATATCTATATGTGCCCATATGAGCTTGATTAGGGACCTATAAAGGTCTATATGGACATTAGAGAGACTTATAAGAGCCTGTGTCACCCATGTAAGACCTATAATGTACACAATACATGCCTATATGAACCTACAAAGACTTATACCAACCTATAAGGACCTACATAGTAAAAGTCTCTATAGAGACTATATCTTAAGTGGAAACTATGAGGGGCAAATATTTATCCGCCCTCTAACACATCTGAACTGTAGTACCTATAAAGGGCAAATGTGTTTCCACCCTTTCAACAACTATTTATCAGCAAAAATAATTAGAAGTGCAGATCTTTCTACCCAATTCTAATAGCTTTGGATGTGGTTCTGCCTTTCTGGTTTACCAAAAAGGCACTTAGTATTTTGGTTGCCCTTTCCACCCTCTTTTCTAGTATTGTTATAAAGCATATAGATATTTGGATCCAACACTAGTCTACATCACTCACCTATATTTTCACAAATTATATTTATTATGAAAGCTTGTAAGAAAATCCTGAAGTCCGAAATATGGTTTTGGCGACACTACCACATCAAAGTCATTACAAAGGGGGTAACAAAATGACTTACAAGGAGCAACAATGTATTTCACAGAGATAACCGTCGAAATAAGTCTTTTCTTAAGAGCTTCACTCAAACAGCTAGCCAGACATAAGCAAGACAAGAGCATAAGAGTAAGCAAGCCTTACCCAAAAGCATACTAAGTATTCCACAATGCCTGGTATATTAGTGTGTATATCTATTATGTAAACGTATTTAGAAATGTAGATATATACATTCTGTGCAAATAAATGTACGTATATATTCAATGAATATCTAAATAAGACAAGCACACACATACGCAGTTGGAAAATTTTACATTTACATGAACAAACCGAATCGTAAAAATGATTAACGTGCACATGGACTTTGCAACTGTACTTTCCTTGTGATTGGGCCGGCTTCTGTGGAATTCGTTTTTCAAGCATTGTGAACGGAAAACATTTGAGGTTCTTGGAAAGTTGCCAAAGTAGAACAAACTGAAACAACTAAAAGTACGTTCATTTTTAGGAAACGTGCCTCTAAAAGCACAACTGTAATGACATGAGAGATCTCATGATAGCACAAAAGTACTGACATTCGTTTTAACAAAAAATTTCTTCAAACCTGAGGATGTGTGAGAGTCACCAAAGCAGAACAAACTTGGAGTTCAAGGAAGAGATGAATATTGAGACGCATGAGGTCTCATTTAGCAGACAGTGTGCTAACAAAGAAGCTCATCATGAAAAAGACTTGTTGAATACTATTAGAACACAAAACATTATGAGAAATACTCATTTAACGTACAGTGCTTATTTCCCCACCTTTTCCAACATCATCTATCTCACGAAAAGGTTTCATGAACACAATCTAAAAAAACCATTTGATGAGAAAGACCCTGCTTCCCCAGTCACTTCAAAGAGGCATTATACCATCACAGCAGGTGTGAATCTGTTTATCATTCCCCAAAAAGAACCTTGAGAAAGAAGGGAAGAAGGGGTAAGGTAAACAGAATAGCCTGTTACTTTGGCAATGACTAACACCTCTTCACTTGATGCATCCCCCATCTTCGATTGGTTGTTTCACAGTTCATACAAAACCACGTGCCATATGTCGCTAAGATTTCTTGCTCACAACACAGAAAACTCCCCTACATCTCGTTACCATTTCTCTCGATGATACTAATTGGCAGGCTTTTGCACATGCAATTGTGCAAATAAACTCAATTGTCTGAACAGACACGAAAGAAACCTTGTTGCACTTCACAAAAATATCAGGCAAGATAGCTTTAGCCTCAATTGAAAACCTGTGAACGGCTCTGCAAAGGCTAGAGAGCAGATAAAATTTGAAAACCTGTGAACGGCTAGAGAGCAGATAAAATAGCTTATGGCTCGATACACTGAAACTAATTTAAGAAATAGTCACTCGAAACAGCCAAAGGAGAATGAAAGTGATCACCATGCAGGCGAGGAAGAAGTTACAGAGAGACAAACTTTGCCAGCACCTTGCCTGTGGCTCAGCCTGAACACTGGCGTCTCTGTCACTCCATTGATCCATGAAGCCGGAGTCCTCATTCCCTCTTATATTCTGTACTGTAGCACCGCATATTTCACATATTCTGTCACAAAAGCAATCAAATCAGACTCCCCAAAGGAATGGAAATTCCTACGCAAACATTCAAACGTTTTTCGTTCAGAAATTGGGTGAAGTACAACAGCTCTAAAACAAATTGCGTTCTTCAGTGGCGTACAGAAGAGCTAATCACTGGAATTGGCCAAAGCCTTTTTCATTCAGAAATTGGGTGAAATGCAGCAGCTCTAAAGCAAATTGCGTGCTTCAGTGGCGTACAGAAGAGCTAATCAACGGAACGAGTCTCACCTATTGCCCCTGATTTTGAACCAGGCTTCAGCACAAGCTCGGTGAGCAATCGACAAATCCTCCTTGCAGTTGCAGCCCAGCTGCATTGTTTCAGTGGTTCCTGATTCGCCTTCGAAAAGCAAATGGCAAACCCGGCACTTCCCTTCCTCCTCTTCATGCTCTCTGCTTCCTTGTCCTACTTCTAAGCCCACCACCTCTGCGCTAATCCCTTTCTCCAAGTCCAGGTGACTGTTGAGTAGCGTAGGAGGAGCCTCATCTCTGAACTGGTGGGAAATGTAGGCAGCGTCGTGGTCGTGCAAAGATGCAGCAGCAGGCTCCGCGAAGCGGAGATCTAAAATTCTATTCGCATGTTCGTTGAATTCAGCTGCGATTCGTTCTGCAGATCCGTCAGCCATTGAGTGAGGATCGCATGTCAATGCCTCTCTTGATAGTCGATCCAGACAATCTAACGACAGTCTGTCTCTCGGAAGCAGAATTTCTACCGGGAGAATCGGCTGGTGGGTGAATGGAACATTTTACCTTTTCACTGTGTGCACGACAACGGTCTGGACTCTGAAGTTTGAACTGCTGGCGGTGCACACCGGGTCCCTCAACTTTCTGAGCAGAAAAATCCTTCTGCAGGCTTCCAAGTTCCCACCTGCTCCACCTCGGGCCATGCTCCGCATAATTTACCATCTTTCTGGTGAGATGGGCAGTCATAGGCCCGCACTTCAGAGGCACAGAACTTGACAGAATGCTTCATCGCAGCTGAAGGTAAACATCGGTCGAGTTGCGTTCCGGAAGCCATCACTTTCGCACGTCGTGGACAAAGCAGGTGGCCGAGAGGGATGGTTGTGAACAGGCAGCTCTCTGGCGCTGTAGAGCCATGTGTGCTGCGCAGGAATCAAGCTCCGGGGAGTGAGTCTGTGAGATGAGTCGATGATTCAATCAGTCACTCTCATTTTTTACCTCCCCAGAACCATCTACGTACCAAGATCATGATCGCTGATCAGGATTCAGCCATTGTTCCCTCCCTCACGAGTCACGCCTCTGTTTGTGAACTGTATCCCGAAGCTTTTCCCGAATCTCCTCTGCAACATCAGAAGCTCAATCAGGATTCGTGAGAACTCTATAGTCTATATCTCTCTGAAAACCGCGACGTTGGACTCTCTGCAACACCAAAATTTCCTCAATGAACATTCATTGGAACTCTACATGTCCCTCAAGTCGGAAACAGCAGAAGCTCATTCATGATTCATGGGAGCTCCCCTAAAGGCCTCTCATTTCAGATTCCCAGTGCCCACCTGCACCCGGAAATTCTGCACGACTAGGCATTGGGCAACACAAAATTTTCTGCTTGCTCTAAAGATTTCAGTCTTTCCAACAGAGCAGATCCACCGCACGCGGCCTGAAAATGACAAGAGTTGAGAACCGAGCTATAGATTATCCAAATTTTCCCTGGATCTCGAAGTCCTCCTCCCCTGGAAGACGAGCCGGTCCAGCCCAATGAGCCCATACGACATAGCTGCTCCACGATCTCGAAGTCGTCCTTTGAGTCCTTTCCTGAAGTCTAAACCGCTTGATCAACAAGTTACACAATGCACGACCTGTGTCATGCCAAGAACGAAATTATGCGATCAACTTTCCATCACGAGAACCAGTCTGGCTCTAGCGATCGGCAGGCTGCATCCATCTTCATAAATCAACCAGGTCCTTCTCTCTGATCCTCCGTCAGAGTCCAGACTTCAGACATCTCTTAACTTGGGCAACAGCCAGCCAGAGTACGATGATTTCCTATGAAAGATCTTTGCCGGAGAAGCAATTATGGCTACTCCATCACGAGTTATCCAGTCTGATCATCAGCACTCCCGAGTTCTGTCAAAATCCTTGCGTTCTGTTACCATACAGCGTTCAGTGCTTGTGCTTGGGAATGGCCATCAGGACTTTTGGTTCCTGGGGAATGGCCATGAGCAGTCCCGGGATGCCCACTTTGTCATTACCCTCCCAAGGCTTTTCCTTCTTGTGTTGTGGAGGGCACCCAAGAGGAGTCCTAGCTCCTTGGGAATGGTAGAGTGTCTCCTTAGCCATTGCTTTTCCTTGTTCTGTTGGGGATGCCAGCCTTGGAATGGCCACCATGAGAAGTCCTAGTTCCTAGAGCATGGCCATGAGAAGTCTTGGTTCTTAGGGAATGTCTACGAAGTTGTTGGCCTCCACTCTAGTAATAGTTTCCTTGGAGGAGAGTCCCATGCGAGTCGATGCACCATAAAATGGGGCCTCAAATCAGCGAAGAACTAGCCTAGTATATGATGGGATATCTCAAGGTATATGCCCCAGGCACACCTTGGGTTCTATGTGTGTGTGCTAGAGGCACAGTTAGGTGCCCATAAGCACTGTTGGTAGATGCCACATAGGATGATTGAGAGATTCTAGGAGCTGATTGAGGAGATGATTGTGGAGGTTGCCTAGATATGGACCTCACTCTTCTTCATTCTAAAGTAATTCTCTCATTTCGTGTTCAGCTTCATGCTTTTCTTTCACTTCTCCAACATGGCATCAGAGCACTATGATCCTCCTTGAGCCCATTTATGCAATGTCATCTTCTTCTTCTTCTTCTTCTTCTTCTTCTTCTTCACCTTCCTCTCCATTTTACCTCTTTCTGCCCAACCACTTGGAGGGCTAAGTTCTCTACCTACAGGTAACCATTCCCAGAGTCCTTCTGGCTGGAGAGACCCTTCATATGGGTGACCTTCCACGTCAGAGCAATTAGGCAATGGTGCCCAGAGACCCGCGCAACAGCCGCCTTCTTCCTGACGCTATTTCGTGCAATACGACTTGCTGGAGCAGCCATTCCAAAATTCCTCTGAGCCACGCTTGCAGAACAGCATGAGCTAGCCCCTGTCCAGATTTGAAGTGAAATGGTCCACCAGGGAGGGAGAAACAGACGAAAAAACAGTCAACATTCAAGCTCCTGGCTATGGTGACGTGACGCGGCATTTCGCCTCTCTTCTTCAGTGGCTCCTCTGCTATACCAGCTTTATTTCTACCTAGAAAGCCCTCTTTTCTTTTCTTTGAAGAGTGAGATACAAGCCCTCCAAGATCAGGCCTCTATTTTGGACAGTTTTGACAATGTTGTGAGTTTGGTGCTACATTAGATGCTACTTTGGCATTTCTGATGTTTTAAAGTGTTGAATAGCATCAGTACAATTGTGGCTACAACTTTCCTTTAGGTTGCTATACCTAGATTTGCTTGGAATACTTTCATTTAGCCACCTCTATGAAGCATGCAAGTTGAAGCATCATATCCATTATGATTTTTAGTATGGAATTCGGTTACAAGTCTTTGCTACACCAAATGCTTGTACTTTGAAGCTTTTCAACTCTTTCTAGCCTTGTAAGAGAGTAGACACTGCCCATTTTGGGTTAGACCCTCTCATGGCTACCTTCTTGAATATTGATAAGTTCAATGGTAAAGGCTTTCACACATGGCAGATGAAAGTTAAGTTTGCATTGATGAGGGAAAACCTCTGGGGGCTTGTCAAACCTGCTTCAACTTCTTCTTCAATAGCCTCTAATGCTGGAGAATCCTCAGCTCCTACACGCCCAGCATGAGATCGTGCTAGAGAGGAGAAAGCCTATAGCATTATTGCTCTTGGCTTAGGAGATGACTATATTCATCACATTTCTAATTTGGAGTCTCCTTTTGAAGCTTGACAAAAGCTTGATATTATTTTTGGTGCCAGCTCTCACATCTCAAAATTGTCACTTAAGATTTCTTTCTTTGAATTGAAGATGGCTAGTGGCACTCCCTTGGCTGCCCATGTCAATCACATGCAGAGTCTCATGACTCAACTTGCTTCTGTCAACTCTCCAATCACTACAGATGATGCAATGGTAGTATTGCTCAAAAGTATGCCTGAAGATTATGATCATGTTATTACCACATTGAAAAATCTTCCTAATCCTACTCTTGAAGGTCTTATTACTGCTCTTCAAGAAGAAGAAAGGCACAAGGAACTCCGAAGAGGCAATGACACAGCCTATGCCATAAAAACTCAAATAGGCAAGTTTCAACCTTGCAAACATTGTGGGAAGACTAATCACCTCTCAAAAGATTGCTTCAAGATCAATCTTTGCAAATATTGTGGCGAAAACAATCACCATGAAAAGTTTTGTAAAGCCAAAAAGGAAGCAACTACAAAACCAGAAACTGCCAATTTACTTTCAGTTGATGCGCCTCCACAAGATGAGGCCTCCTTTAATGATTATGTTTTTTAAACCATCTCCATATATGCTCCAGATCTCTCTTTTATGTTAAGGTACTCTGCCTGGATAGTCCTCCAAAATGAATGGAATAAACTATTGTGTTTCTTTGTAAACACCTCTGGTCACCATATGATGTAGGCCATGTGTATGTGTTTTGCTCCATGGTACCTCCTGCAGACATTGTGTGCATGTCCATGCAGGGGAGATAACCATTGGAAGGTCTTATGTATCCCTTTGTTTGACTTCACACCCTAGGGAACCCTTGCTAGCATGAGATCCTAGCCATAGATTTATCCTTGACCACCATGAGATGGCATGAGAAACTATGAGACTAGATGTATCCTTGACATAGCCTGAGGCATTCCCTTGAGGGGGGGTTTGATGGGATATCTCAAGGTGTATGCCCCAGGCACACCTTGGGTTCTATGTGTGTGTGTGCTAGAGGCACAGTTAGGTGCCCATAAGCACTGTTAGGTGGTGGTAGATGCCACATAGGATGATTGAGAGATTCTAGGAGCTGATTGAGGAGATGATTGAGGAGATGATTGTGGAGCTTGGTGGCTCATGTAGAGGTGCCTACATATGGATCTCACCCTTCTTCATTCTAAAGCAATTCTCTCATTTCGTGTTCAGCTTCATGCTTTCCTTTCACTTCTCCATCAGTATAAGCAAAAATAGTATGACTTAGGTAGTCTAAAACAGACAAGCAAAGGAGACTCTTGGCTCAGCAAGTTTGTGTGGGATTCAAAAGCCTAGTACATATGAAACTCCACTACAATAGCAACAACACCCACACAAGTTATGGAACAAGAAGAAATTCTACCTTTAAATGAATGAAAAGTTAGAAGCAATCACCAATATTGCACTAGAATGCAAAATTCAATTAGATTCTTCAAATCATATAGATCTAAAAGGATCATTCCTTGACCATCTCTCTCTCTCTCTCTCTCTCTCTCTCTCTCTCTCTCTCTCTCTCTCTCTCCCCTTTTCTTCACTTCTTACTCATACTAATCGCCCTGTCCCCTTTTCGGAAGCTCTCTCTCTCTCTCTGCTTTTCTTCATGTCTTACTCATACTAATCGCCGTGTCCCCTTTTTGGAAGTGATAATTTCCAATGAATTCCCTTAAGTTGTGCTAATTTGACCATTCAACCTTTGACTCAGGATTAAAATCATTGCAAATTTTTATGTATTCTAATCATCACACAATTCGAACAATCTATCAAATGCAAAATAACAATCCATAGTTATGATTCGACACCAACATCAATTTGATGATTTTCCAAACGTGGAAATTCTCATTGATTTCGATACAAAATTTGAGAATGTCAATTAAGGACTTTATGTAAATATTCATCAATCAAACAAAATTGATTCAACAATTGCAACAGCACAATCTTCACAATCAATCAACAAAGACATTTTTCCATTGTGAAAATCAACAACAAGAACATTTTGAAAAAATCAACAAATGGTACAAATCTCTTAGTATACATGCATTCAAATATGCCACGATTAGGCTTGAAATGAAATAATTAAACATTCCACTTCATCACACAATTTGGAAAAAATCAACAAATGGTACAGATCTCTTAGTATACATGCATTCAAATATGCCACGATTAGACTTGAAATGAAATAATTAAACATTCCAATTCATCACACAATTGATCGGATATAGATATATGCCACCAAAGTGCACATGCATAATTTTATTTCTTTAATGAAAATGCAAAAAAGAAAAGGAAAATCACTCGACTTTCCACTTCAGCCCAAGTTAGCTATCACAAAAGAGAAAAGAGCATTCCAATGCCAAAACATTTTCTTAACAACAATCAATGAAATGGTTTGATATAGGTTTATAAAAATAAGAATCAATGTTAGTCTTTCCACATGTGAAGACACTTTTAACAATCGACTTGACCCTCCGAATGTGAGGATTGAAACCTTTTCCTTTATGGGAGAAAATGTGGGAGGTCATCCTCAACATGAGGACATGGACATTGAAATCATTCAATAGACTGTGATATTTTTATTCTCTTAAAAATACAAGTCATTTAATTAACCATGTGTGAGGTGTTGCACAATTCACAATGGCATTTGCTAAATTGAGAAGATACAATATTAGATAGGTTGATTATACAAAATATTTTTGTGCCTAAATTTGGCCTTCAATAAGTATTTTCGTTTGGATAGGCACTACAAGTTGCATACACCCAATATTCAGCTATTATCTCCTCCAGGGCATGCTCATAAATGAACAAGTAATGGAGTTTCAAAGAAAATAATAACAAAAGATTACCAAAATATAATCTACCGTATTGAACATTGATGAGAGTCTTATCCTCAATAATCTCCTCAATGGGTGATGCTAGCAGTTAAAATAGCAGCTCTAATGCTTAAGTGTTATTATGGCAAAAGTTTTTCCATATGACTCATGATTTTGAGCTGAAAATTAGAGAATTTATGCTCAAGAACTAATGTTAGTCTACACACATTCACAATGACATTTACTCAGGGAGGCTTGCAAAGTCCCTTAAACGATGAGCATGAATTACTTCAAAAACAAAGAAGAGGTAATTGAAAGAGATTAGTCTTTAATGGCAAGATAATATTATCACATCCTCGAGGGAGAAATTTGGTATATAGGGAGGCATAGTGCATACAATGGCTGGAAGTTTCAAATGTAGTCCAACATATAGTGTTGTGTTTTACAATTGCAATTCTTTTATGGATGTGTGGATGGAAGGGACAACCCTTATCCATTAAGATTTGTATGTTCTCTTATCTTCATTTGGATGGTAGTGTAAGGGTGGGTAATCATCTTGTGAGATAACCTCTCTACTCTGCATGGGTAGCTTGTGAAAGAAAAGTTTAATGATAACCTCTCCTTTCTCCATGGGCAAAAAACATAGGTCAGAAAGGGCCCTCAGATTGAGAAAAAATGAAGATCGTCACTTGGTAAATGGTGGGGGTGGCCTAATGGCGAGAAAGTGTGTTGGTATTTGCATAAAAATTACGACTCAAAGGTCTTCCTCATCATATGATTCTTTTAAAATTTTCACAACATCCTTTGTGTAAGAAAAGATATCTCAAACATTCAACTTAATTTGATGATAGGCATCTTCTTATGCCATTTAATTTATTCTCTTTTAATTATTGAATCTATTTTTTATCTGCAAATCTCTTCTCTAACAATTCTCTTGCAATTTCTTCTCTCACACTTGTTGAATTTGTCTTTGGATCACAAGTGGGGCTTGAAATTGTATGATTGTTGTATTTTGATATATTTTGTAAAAATAATATTGCTTCATCTATTAAAACTATCTTTAGAAACATTTCCTTTGGTAGATGAAACCTATTGTGAAGATTGCATTTAAATTTCATAAGAAAAAAGCTTAAATAGGTCCACACTACTTAAAAGAGTGTTGCCATCTAATGCTTGGACTGTCTTGGGTAACGACTTTAACATGGAAAGACGTTTCTTTTGATGTCCTCAAAATCCTTGTTCAATCTAGGACAAAACTATGTTTGGAGTGGGCCAGATATGCCTCCTGTAGAATGGGTTCATTGAGGGGTGATTTTAGATCTTCCGCGGTCGGAGATTGGACTAGAGGCATGTCTAGAACCTGGATCTCACCTCTCGAGGAGCACAAAGACCTTGAATCTAACTGTTTGGAAAGATTCTTGTTTTACGGAGATACATGGACAATGCTTGAAAGGAGTCAAAAATTTAAAGTCGGAGAATTATCAATAACTAATAAAAATTAATGCAAGTGTTACATTGTAAAATCTTATGAGTGACATAGTCTATCAAATTACATGAGTTTTCCCCCTAGAAATCTTGCAATTCTTCCCATAATCTATTAATAGTGTCCATTTAATCTATGAGTACTCTTTGCAAGTTAATCAAATTTGGGTGCCACATCACCTCAACCCTTATTAAGGCTCACTTGTGATCTAGTTTTGTTAATATCTGATTAAGGTTAACCCTAGCTCTAACAACCTAGAGTAGGTGAATGGCTATCTTTGCTTTATGTAGCTTAGCCACATTAGATCTTGATCAAGGCTTAGTCAAGATATAGTTAGTGTAGACCACACTCTCCTTTTTCTAGATGATAGCATATGGAGGTCTTCATGTTGGCCCTTGGTTGGAGCAGATGCGGGTGGATTGCAACTGCCATAGATGCACGATTGGGACTTTGGAGACGATCCCCCAGGGCTCAAAGAACCCTCCTGTGTTATGCTTTAAATGCCAAGGGCCCCATTTTCTAAAGGACTATCCTATAGGGATCTTACCCCGATGGTTCCGCCCACAACAGGTCCTATGCTCTTGTGTGCTGGTTGCGTAGTAGAGCATTTATTCAAGGATTGCCCCCTGAGGAGACCGCCAACTTCGGCCACTCCACCCAAGAGTACTAGCATCAATTTGTTGAGTACTGAACCACTGCCTTTGGAGCTTCCCAACAGCACAGAGGATATGGCGAGTAGCGCTTCGGATCGTGGCGAGGCTTCAGGACACGCAAAGGGACTTCACATGGGGCATGGCTGCTTGGTTGTCAGAGGGTGGCCATGCCTTTTCCATTGACATGGTCTCTCTAGCATAGAGGATACAAGGCCTATGCATTCACAACATTGAGTTTCATGAGGCGACCCCTCCCACTAGTCATCGATCTCTTCCTTCGTCGGAGGACGTGTGGGAGACAGTAGCCAACATTACAACATGGAACATCTAGGTTGCTCGCTGCAACTGGGTTATGGACCAACACCATGTTCCACCAGTCGGCCACCTTGGTAGCCATCTGGCAAGACATCATCTTCCCGCTTCACGCCATTTGGAGTGAGGCTCTCCAGGTTCTCGAGCTACCATCACACGAGGGAACATTTCTACAAGGCTTGGCCTACAAGTGTTTTCTACATCATCCCGAGAGGGATCAGATGGTTGTATAGTTTGCCACCCTGGATGTTAGCCCCTATTACTGAGAATCCCTAGGCAATGAGCTAGGATCTCTGGCAACAAGAGTATCTTTCTGACAACCAATATTTAATTTTTCGTTGATTTTCATGGTTGGCACCTTAATGGTATTTGCCAACTTATATGATCGTTTTTTACAAGCATCAATAGAAGTTCTTTTCTCTGGATATATATATATAATCTTCCGTTTCATCACGCAAAATAATTTGATTTCATGAGCCCTTGCTTAAACAAGCAATACAAGTGAGGGTGAACTGATATATATATCATATATCAATTCACCCTCACTTGAATATATATATATCTGTTCACCCTCACTTGTATTGCTTGTTTAAGCAAGGGATCATGAAATCAAATTATTTTGCATGATGAAACGAAAGATTATAATATATATATATATATATATATATATATATATAAGGAACTGATATGGTATATATATCTACCATATTATCACATGAATCACATATTGTCACATATTATATATCTACCATATATAATATGTGATAGAGGAGGTGGAACTGATATGGTAAACATTGTCATGATGTGATAATATGTGATTTATGTTCACCCTCACTAATATGACAATGTCTACCATATCAGTTCCACCTCTATCACATATTATCACATCATGACAATGTCTGTCATATCAGTTCCTTATATATATATACATCAGTTCCTTATATATATATATATATATATATCAGTTCCTTATATATATACCAATTGATACAATCTCATATCTAACTCACAGTCAGATCACGGGCGATGGCATCACAATTGTTCCACCTAGCCATACTCTCCTGGATCGCATTTTCCAATAGATACGTCTTTCTTGTTTTCCTCATGCATATCCACGAGACCCTCAACTCCCTAGATGGTTCCCCCTTGCCACATCTCCTCATTTTAGCCTTTCACTTGATGCACCATTTACCCCTCTCTTGGGGCACATTAAGACCATTTGCCCCTTGGTATTATTGCACATTTAGGTGCACCTAGGTCTTAGCACTTAGAACCACCTAATCAATGCCATTTCACCCTCACCTAGGACCTTGGCAGTTACTTCTTTAGACCATTTCATTTACGCACATTAATTATTACAAAAGTTGGTCATCTAAGAGAAAATGCCCACCGATCTTTCCGAGGTCATGCTATCTCGGCTAGAGCATAACATTCCTTCCCTCTTCAAGCATTAACGTCCTCGATGATGAAATCTGGGAACACTCTCCGTAACTGGTATACGGATTCCCAGGTAGCTTCCGATAAAGGCTGACCATGCCATGCAACCAACACAGTGGGTATCTTCCGATTTCATATTTGCATTGTTCCTCGGTCTAAGATTCTTGTTGGTTTGCGTCTTGCATTATCCTCTATCTCCTGAAACAAAACCACACCTTCGATTAGTGAGTCACCAATATGCAAAAATTTCTTTACATGAATCAAATATTATCACATCATGACAATGTCTACCATACCAGCTCCTTATATATATATATATATATATACATCATGACAATGTCTACCATACCAACTCCTTATATATATATATGGTAGACATTGTCATGATGTATATATATATATATATATATAAGGAACTGATATGGTAGACAATCATGATGACCACTATAGTGAACATGAATCACATATTATCACATCATGACAATGTCTACCATATCAGTTCCTTATATGGTAGACCAGCTCCTTATATATATATATATGGTAGACATTGTCATGATGTATATATATATATATATATATATATATAAGGAACTGATATGGTAGACATTGTCATGATGACCACTATAGTGAACATGAATCACATATTATCACATCATGACAATGTCTACCATATCAAACATTGTCATGATGTGATAATATGTGATTCATGTTCACTATAGTGGTCATCATGACAATGTCTACCATATCAATTCCTTATATATATATATATATATACATATATACATCATGACAATGTCTACCATATATATATATAAGGAGCTGGTATGGTAGACATTGTCATGATGTGATAATATGTGATTCATGTTCACTATAGTGGTCATGATGTGATAATATGTGATTCATGTTCACTATCACTATAGTGAACATGAATCACATATTATCACATCATGACAATGTCTACCATATGAGTTCCAGCTCCTCTAGTGTGGGAAATGGTTACATTGTTCCTCTAGCAAGTTGTCTTGCTATGTGTTCCGCTTAACAGCATAGCCACCTACTTAGGGACTCATGATATTGATTTTAGAGCATGAAAATCATTCACGTTACACACTTGTCACAAATACATGAAAAGCATGTGCAATTTGCATCAATTAAGATAGACTTATATATTTCATCAACTTAAACCATGGGTCATGCAGAATAATTTGATTTCCAAAATGAAGTTTTCAGGCAGCGGGTCCTCCGCCAAAGACAAGATCAAAGAAAACCTAACTCTCTGGCATCCCATAACACACACAGCACACAAGCATCAGCTCAAGGAGCAGGGAACAAAAGTGTTCATTGCCATGTCACAATTGCCTGAAGTCCCAACGAGTCAAAAATTGATTCACTATTCAAAGCGCTTCCAAGAGTGAAGCACTGTGTTAAGGAGTCACTGTAAAGGAGGTGAACGGGAAACCATCACAGAAAGGAGAAGTCACAATGACCCTCTAAAAATACAGCAATATAGCCCACAATATGTCAACTGGAAGATTTGTGAGGCACTTAACCTCGCAAGGGTGTAGTATTTGCCTCGGTTTAGATAAAATCCCCACATTGTGGAGCTAACACATCAAAATTATTAGGAAGCTTGAACTACATCCATTCAATGGATCCTTTTACATAAAAAATAAGGAGCTGATGATTGAGAGACAATCAATGCACAGCTTTCAACCTCTCTGAAAACTTTAAAAAGCAATCACTTCAATTTTTCCAAAGGCACATACCTTTAAATGAACTACTGCTTTACAAAGAGTCCTTGGACACAAGGCATGTTTCATTTCCAGCATAACAATAGGGTTCCTAGCAGTTTCAATATTCCAAATTCAAGCTGAAGAGTTTTTTCGAGCAGATGCTCAATGTGTGCCAGTTCATATGTTGTCTGCTTTTCACATATAATCAAGATTCTCATCATAACATAGAACAAGACACGAGGAATGCTTCAGCATGCTGTGTATTGAGATGACAAAATTGAAATGCAAATGAGTTTCAAAATGAGCCAATTTATATTGACCAGGTGCCATGGAAGAACTAGGAACAGAGAAAGCCAAGGACTGAAAGCCAGGAGTGGATGAATTCTATATTTAAATGGGATAACGTGCTTGAAAGGGAATATACTATGGCAATGGTTTTTAGGCAGTGCTTCATCGGCACACTTAATAGGACACAATAAGAGAGTTTCATGTTTTAAGTCCTTGCTAGTTGGAACCCTTAACATAGCAGGATATAATAAGAGAGTTCCATCTTTTAAGTCCTTGCTAGTTGTACCCCTCAACATAGTTCTGAGGGCGCAATACTGTAATTGAACCTTGCGAATTCATTTGGGAGTACAAACCACATATGATCAAATTAAGCCAACTTCAAATGCTTGGTAAACATCATTACAAAAGCCTTCGCCAAGGGAAACATAGGACATATCCGATAAATATGAGTGCTGTTCGAACAGTGATACAGAACAGCCTACTCAGCTAACTGCTGGGCAGGTAATCAGCAACCAAAATCAAATAACCTCCTATAATGGTGGGATCTCTCAAGTCTAATGGCATTCCCATAAGAAACTATCACCTTCAAAGGCTTTCTGTGAGCAGACAACATTTCTGCACGAGCTATCTTGACAGCAAGATGTAGAGCCCAGTGCAACACTAAGATGCCTTTGAAAGGCAGTGCAGGAAAAGGAATGCCTCAGACAACCTTCCGTCACTGGCAACAATAATGAATTGGGCATTCAAGCGTCATTGGTTATCTGCAAGTGAGAGTAAATGACACACTTTTGAGACTACAGATTTTGGCATGTATTGAACAACATTCTTATGCATTATTTTGTGCACTATATGCTGTCTTTAAGAACCAACCAGTGGAATCTTTTGGTTCCCCAGACAGTGAGAGATTCCGGTGCAGAACTCCCACTTAGCTCCTCAATTCAGCTAAGTGTACGAAATCCATCTGTAGAACAAGCCCCATTTCAGCTGATTTTGGTGCAAAAACATCACCATATAATGGCTCTGCTTTACATGGGTGAGCATAAATAAAGTCCAAATCCATTAGCGAGCTTTAGCGCTGGAGCGAGGTGGCATCCCCCGTAATAAGTTTGTGAACCCAAAGAAGCTCAGCTTTCCATCACTGTGTCTAACCCAGTCATGTAGAACAACATGAGCAGGGACTGTAGGAGGGATGCCCAGTTCCTATTCAAAAAAAGAGTACGATTCAACAAGAGATATTAAGAGGACACATCAATAATCCAAGTCAACTCCTAATATATATTTGCAAATGGACATATCATTGGAAATCCACTAGCAAAAACATGAAACCCCAAGAACTACAGAGAGCTACCTACCCGAGCAAGATCTTCAATCATCACAACCCGGTTGCCTTCTTTTTCAAAGAGCTGATAGGCAGCACGAGCCTGCTGCTCCCACCTTTCAAGCCCTTCAAGTTGTGGAACACTTGTTGCTGCAGCACAGAACTCTTGAAAATCCATCTTCTTGAACTGAAGTGCATCAATCTGTTCACATAATGTGCAAATAAACATTATTTTGAAAACCCAATGATGCAATCACACCTTTACCATATATCTACAAGCTCCAAAGAGTTGCTCTGAGAGAGAGAGAGAGAGAGAGAGAGAGAGAGAGAGAGAGAGAGATGACATACAGCCGTAACCATATCGGACATTCGTGACTCCTTCATTGCCTCAGTTGCATTTCTTGTCAGTGCCTGCTCCAGCAACAAGCAACCTTGACCAAATCAGTTGTGTGCTAGGGTGCAAAACCTATTTCAACTTCAGGAATGAAACTCCACAGGCCTGATTAACAAGGACGCAATCATAATTATAGCAAAACCAATATCGCACTTCTAAGCACCCTCAACGTATTTTAAAGCTTTGTGGAAGAACAAGGTTTCAAACTCACAGATCTAAAGTTCTCCAATGAAATTCGACCACTTTTATTGGGCTCTAAGAGCATGAACTGAGCTCGCAGGTAAAATAAATCATCTTCCGACAGCGTCTTTGACAATGCCTGCAAAAGATACTGAAATTGTCAAAGCATGTTCAAAAGTGGAAAACAAGGGGTGGGGGATATCCCTAGTCTGTTTGCAGGAGCACATCAAAAAATTAACTTTATGGCTGATAAGTAACTGCAGCATAAAATCCAAGCTGCATAATTATAGCAAAATATGGAAACCACCAGCATAACTATGTCGCCAGAAAATAGCATAAAAACAGAAATCTGAAGATATAAAGGAGCTGCAAAAAAAATACTATGCCTGGCTGTTGACTGGTTACTAAAGAGTTTCAACAGAAAATGTGTTAGCTCAGGACCAAAGATTCCAAAGGTTGCAGGAGTTTAATTTGATACATGTATGGTACACAACTCTAAACGCTCAAATATCTAGAGGGGTTAAGACTATGGAATAAAATGTCGTTGTCTTTGAATGCATTCAAGTGTACTATACAAAATATAAGCCTGTGTGTAAAATTTAAAATCTCTTCAGCATGTACCTAGATGAATCCAAGAACATTCCCAAACTCATCCTCTAAAAACACAACATAGGGCAGTTTCAATCTCACGATAGTCACTCATAAGATCGAAAACCATAAACTCCATCACGCATAGCAGGGACTAGCTACTATGAC
The DNA here is from genome assembly GCF_047967505.1 of Dipteris shenzhenensis. Classification (NCBI taxonomy): domain Eukaryota; kingdom Viridiplantae; phylum Streptophyta; class Polypodiopsida; order Gleicheniales; family Dipteridaceae; genus Dipteris; species Dipteris shenzhenensis. The sequence continues at coordinate 53,061,390 of NC_141602.1, read as the reverse complement.
ATTCCCACTGACGTCATCAGCACCCAACAGTGGGTGTAGACCATAGTATAAAAAATATGCTCTCACACATACACATCCACACACCCACACATACTTGAGCATCCATTTATACAAATTTGAAATCTCTTCAGCATGTAATGACATTCCTTTAAAAATATCATATATATACCTTCACAAGACTAGAATATATTCAATCTTACAGATTGTACATTTTAATAGAACAAGTGAAAAAATAAAGGAAGAAGGGGCATTTGTAGTTGTCTTTAGACAAAATTATGAGTAAATGAGAATAGTAATTAATAACAAATTTATAAATAAGATTGTACAAAGTTGGAAGACACACACAAAGTAAGACTAGATTCAACTAATGGTAACTAAACGTAACATCATATAATAACAACTACTATCAGCTATTCTGCAAACCCTGAGTCAAGATCACAGGCTGGGACACCTATTTTATTCCCTACAATTCTCGGCGACTACATCACCTCCTCCTTCCTTTCCTCCATATAGGATGAGAAATTTCAGACACCATGATGCACATTGTAGAGCAAAGCTATTCTGCACCTTTTCCATGTTGCACAAATGCATATCCTCACCGCAAGAACCTGCAGCACAGTGTCAGAATTGCCCATACACAGGTGATGCAGACTTTAATGCTACCTGCTCCAGACTTGCAGCAGTAGATCCAGCTAATACAAGACAGCATCGAAACCTTTCTGACAATTGTGAGATATAGGTCTAGAGCCACCTCAGTGTGCAAAAACAACACACCTCTCCCAAAATCAAAATTCAGTAATTAAGGTAGAAAACCAGAAACCCTATGTTCTGTATAGTCTTTTGCAAGCATCAAAATCTAACCGGCTACATCTACCCTCATCAACGAACCATTGAATCTTCGACCAGTGGCTCTCTGCAATGAACATGGTCCTTTGATACGGTAGACCTCCCAAATTGCATTAACTCACTGATTATTGAAAGAAAATGCATTCCTCTGGTGACAGAGACAGATAAAAGACAGAAAGGTATAACTAACAGGATTCTTCGAGCATGCAATCGCGTATGCTATGCAGTTTATCCATGCAAATGCAAATTTCTAATGCTCCATATTTGCTTACGTCTCCCAGTACGTTGATGCAAGCTTGAGCTTGATGGAATTCCAAGCTATGTGGCCTTGAAAAAAATGACCTCAACATAATGACACTACCGCTCTTGTTTCACACTTCTGAAATTCAGATGAGGATAGGTTGCACGCCTTCAGGTCGAATTCAGATCCCGAAGTGGACCAAGGGCTTGAGATCCAATCTCTCAACCAAAATTGATGGTAGCCAATTCGCTGATCAGATGACTGGTTTTTAGCCATAAATCCAGCTAACATAACTTGCTCATCTAGGTAGGGATGGTTGCCAATCGAAATGACATTTTGATAATCAAACAAATTGAAACATTCACGCTCCTTCCACCATCAAAAACCATATTCAATCCAATAACAAAAGACACTATCGAACGTCGCAATGAGCACCCAATTTAGAGCTAGTCCACACATGCTTTGTGGACTGTGGCTGGTTGCAAATAACAAACCAACTTCTGTGTACATGTGTAAATTAACAGCGTAGTAATGTGACCTTGAAGCAAGAGTGGTACTCTTTCATCCTGAAATTCGAAGTGTCATTTTGGAGAGCCTCAGAGCAGCTGGTTATCAAAACCCTGCAAGGCTTGCGGGCATACAATAAGAAGGCTGCATATGCCTTCAATTGACGCTGCAGGCAGAACCTAAGGACCAATGCTGGCCCTTTCTCTATTAGAACATGCGAAGCAAAAACCTTGTCTGCTACGGTTTTTGTGTGAGAGTCGCTGTGGACTCACATTAAATTTTGGGTGTGCCCTGGCTTTTATCTAAACGACATGGATCTTCTTCTTCAAAAGGGCTTTGCACCATCCATTCCAGCAATCATTTATCATAGATGGATAGACTGCCCTAAAAGAACTACACAGAACTCTACTATGGAACCCAGTAGCACAGATACACAGGCAACTGGTTGCATGAAAAGAGCAGTCTGTTCACAAAGTTCAATACGACATACATGACCGAGCCACAACCCCTAGGAACTTCATTGGCAATAAGCATTCTATGTTTCGATGGATATACCCGATAACCAGATCGATAAACAAATGGTTGTTCTCACAACTCATTGCCCGTTATTTGGTGACTTTTCTTCAACTTGCTAGGACTATTAGATTGAACTGGCTGACAGCTGATGCTCCATTGAAACAGTTGTCTCAGGATTACATGTTAAAAGGTGGGTTTGCAAGCAACAGTCCCATATCACACTTTTGTTGGTCACCCCAGTTTATGAGTCTACAATTTGGGATACATTACAAAGCATTCAACAAGTTCGCCATCAAGGAAAAAATGTGCTATCTTTTTTATCAATTGCAACATACATAGTACTTCTCCAAATCTAGACAAGTTTAAATGTTGACTTAGTAGGTTAGCGATCGTACTCTGGAGTACTCTGGCTTAACAAGACCTACAAAGTTACATTTGAGGTAAACTCCTTCCATTGCAGGAACTTAGTTTTCCTCATGGTCGAGTCTGCCCTTCTCTTATGAAAGTCAACAAGGAATTCTGTACGTTTGGGTTGTGTATACAGATTGTGTGAGCAGTAAAAATGCATATAAATAGTGTTTCTCGGCTTTGATGGTACTTGATGCCCTTCTGGTGAAAGTCAACAAGGAATTCTGTTTTTTTCTTTTTTTGTGAACCGCAGAAAATGTATATAAATAGAGTGTTTCTGGTTTTTAATGGTACTGAATGGGGGTTTGAATTTGTGTAGAAGGGTAGAAGAGAGAAGGGAGTGAAAGGAGTAGGGAAGTGCACAGAAGAGGGTGTTAAGGGGAGAAGCGGAGGCATTGCAAAGTGACTATAATGTGTGAGAATGGAATGTTGTACCTCTATATCTCTCCATAACTCTCGGCACAAACGAATAAAAGCAATACACAGTTGTAGAAAAACAAATTTTCCATCTATAAAGCACGCTCTCCAAAAGCTGAGATACTTGGGAAAAGGTATCATCCCAAACATATCAAAGATAGACAGTGCTTTTGCTGGTCCAACGAGCACCAGGCCCATCTTGCTCGGTCAAGATGGACAGTTCAATTGCATGAAGAAAATCAAAAGCAAATGTTGCAACATTCTACTAATGCAGTTAGCCCCATGCATTAGCCTATGGAATTGCACATTGTGAGTGTGGATCACACAAAATATTCATCAGCAGAAACTGAATCCATGCAGCAGGCTCACCTTCAATGCTGCTCGCCTTACAAATGAAGACCTGAGGTAAGATTTGACCAATCTGTAAACCAATATATCAAGGGGAATTTTCTGCTCTCCGCGTATCCAAGGATGTGCTGCCACCAGAAGTTACATAAACGTCAGCTACAGTGATATGCAATGAAATCTGTACGTCTGTTCCAAGACAATTAAACACATGCTTACTTAGTGCCTGAGCAGCTGTCATCCTTTTATGTCGATCTTTGTTCAAAAGCCGCTTCACAAAATCCTTTGCCTCTACTGAGACAGAGGGCCATGGTGCCTCTTCAAAACTAGGTTCAGATTTCAGCACAGATCTAAATATGCCAGATTCTGTGCGAGCCCAGAATGGTCGACTTCCACAAAGTAAAATGTATGTTATGACACCAATGCTCCAAACATCAGCTTCTATACTGTACGATCGATGAAGCACTTCTGGTGCAACATAATAAGCACTTCCAACAATATCATTCAACCTCTCATCTGCCAAATATTTATCACCCATGTCAGATTTGCTCAAGATCATGAAAAACGAGAAGACACTATATCTGTAACTCTCGCTCCAATTAATCAACCTCCATCTGCAGCCTACTGCATTTTCAAATTGAAGTTATCCCCATAAAGGAGTCCATATTCGATTAGCACTCCAGAGATAAATCTTCATATTCAATCAGTTGTTTTGAAAATGTCTCCATACACCTCAATTCACCTGGTCTAACAAAATCTGACAATCCAAAATCAATGGCCTTCAACTGCGCATTGTCATCCTTCGTTGTAAATAAGAAATTCTGCAAGAAAACCAACCCACCAGGCAGCCACCAAAAACATCAGCTTAACAGCGTAGGATCACTCAACGAACCACTGGAGTATGCCTAAGCTCAGGCAAAACAAAAAGAGCTATTGTAAAGCTTTCTACAGCGTTCCACCTGCGTTCTACACATTGGGTGCAGATTACTATGGAAACATATGTTCTCAGACATATACAGATATGTGCATCCACACATACACCATGGTTGTGAGACACGTTAAGACACGACACGTTAGACACGCTTCAGACGAGTGTCTAAAGTGTCTTAAAGATAAGACACGTAAGACACGCCTATAATAATAAATATTTAATTAATATATGTATAAGTATACAAATGTACGACTTGCTAGCATAGCTAGCTGCTAGATTCTAGAAGTACAATAAGCTACACTTAAATAATGCAAGAAGAAACAATGCACTTGTACAATGTAGTTAAGAGTCAAGACTCGTCACTCAAGACTTAAAAGTTAAAGTTAAGACTCACGACTGAAGAGCTCGCAAGTTTTGCGTACTAAAAGGTTTAAACTGACAATTGAATCTTATCACATGTGACATGAATGAAAACTGCATCTCGATACATATAATTGAAAGAAAGCTTTCATCTCTCAAGACTCAGATCTCTAAAGATGATTCCTAATCTGAATCTATGAGGTCACTGCCACTGCTAGATCCAAAGTCACCATCAATGATAGCATGGCTAAGCCAAACTCAATGTGTGTTATTACTCCCCACCCACCAAAAAAAAAAAAAAAACACTAGAGTGTCTAAAGGTGTCTTAAGATAAGACACGTGTCTTAAGTGTCTTATCATAAGACACGAGTGTCTTAACAACCATGATGTCATTGTCATACACTGAGATTTTTTATATCACAAGGCTCATCATCCTGAAATAAAGAGTAAAGTCACTCATGATGATAGCTGGAACTGAGGAAGAATTGCTATCTTAGACCATGCACTCACATTTAGCCTTTCTTAAACAAAAAGTTCTACCCTGAAGTGCATAGAAGCGGTACCCAACAATGCATTACATTCAGATATTCACGTAGTTTGGACAAACTTTCAAGAGTTGTGTACCATGAGTCTCATTTCACTTTTCCATCTAAGGAGATCAAGAGAATCGACTTTCCTTTTATGTTATTTACCATACAAGCAAGTGGGGTGAGCTTTAGACATTCAGTTCAAATAGAATTGAAGCATCAAAAACAACACAAATCACTCCAAACGCACCAATATTTAAATACAAATTCATGCGCAAGAGCTGCTCTTCCCAGCATACAGGAAAGGGCCCACCCTTGGTTCAATGAATTGAAATCAACTCTCTTTGTTACGAATTCAGTACCAATCGAGCTCAAAGCACAACACCAATCACTGCTAGGTAAAATTACATCTCATGAGATAAATGCCAATACACCAGGCGCAACATTGGTAAGCACCCTACAGTGTTTGGAATAATACCTCCGGTTTCAAATCACGATGAACAACCCCTTGAAGATGACAAAAAGCCACTATGTTCAGAATCTGTACGACCACAACTTTTGCATCTTCTTCGGAATACTTTCCACCTCTGTCCAAGATCAACATCAGGGGCAGTTCAGACTTAACAGGGGGAGGAAGAGAAAAGGGAGGGACGAGAGAACGGTTTGCAGCATCTCCATTTAAGAATGGGTGGAAGCATCTAAACCTTTCCCGTACATTGAAATGTCATATATAACCAGAGACACTGCACACCAGGCATAATTTCTGAAACGCACCTTGAAAGTATCCGATCTAGCAGCTCACCTCCTTCACACAACCTGCAATCAGTTAAAATACATTGATTACAACCGAGTCACCAAATTTGCAAAAGTTGAGGGTACAAGTACAGTATCTATTACAGTGCCCAATCAGAATAGGTAGGAAGGTAAGAAACTAAACTCTAAGCGTCATGAAAACACCAACGCTTGCAAGCAACGCTCCGAGAAGCTAGGGAAAGAAAGTGCAGGATACTTGACGGAACTCTTCCGAAGTAAAACAACCATGGTAGGATTTTGTATGGATAAAGCAACGTCGAGCAACATGGAATCCACTCAGCATACAGAAGACTGGAGCCTTAAATTCGAGACTTCAATTTCTAAAACCGAACCATATGAGAGCATTAGGTGAAAAACTTACTCCATCACTATGTACACATTTGCGTTGTCCTCGCATGCGTCATAGAACCTGACTAGATTATGGTGCCCAGTCAGTGCTCGCAATATCTTAACCTCTCTCCTTACGTCCTCGATCGCTATAGCTGTTGTCATCTGGAAAAACAACTTTACTGCTTCAGTTATAGATCCTAGAATTGCCGCATTACTTCCTGAAGACCTACTCTGGATCGACTCTGAACTCCTCTCCAAATGAAACCTTGAGAGTAAACTTTTCTCAAACTTCTATGTCTAAAGAATCTGGGAGATCTAAGGGCCCGGCAAGCCACCTTCGCTTTTGAGATGACCTTCACCGCGATAGACTGCCCTTTCAAGTCCCCCTTCTTTATCTTCGCGAAGCATGTGTGACCGAAGTGCCCGCGCCCAATTTCCTGACCGAGCTCGTACTTAACATTGAAGTTCTTCGCATACCCGAAACTCTTATCCAGCGGCTTCTCGAGCTCCTGCCCCTCGGCAATGGGTCCTTCCTTCGGTTTTGCTGTGCCCAGTCGTTTGGCAAGCGCAGCTTGTATGTGTTTGGCAGGAGAAGGAGGAGGAAATGGTCTTTTGAAAAACCTTCCTGGAGTGCCATTCGCAGGAGAAGCACGACTAGGAGTGGAAGATCGAAAGGGCGAACGAAAAGGGGAAGCTCGGAAAGGGGATGCCGGATACGGAGACTTTGGGGGGACAGCGGGAACTGCTGTTACGTCGCCATTCACGACGACGACAGTTTCCGCTGGCTCGTCGTCGCACGCATTTGGCTTGGCTTCCTCCGCTGGTGCGTGCTTACCGTAGCAGATTCCCATAGCATTCCGTCGATCTGGAACCCAACGGCAGGAAGCGACTCGCTGTTTAACTGAGCTCCAAAACCACGAGATCTCGCGCTAAGGAACGAAGGTCGAACTGGTGAAGTCTGCAAAGCAACAAAATCCGAACTTTGGGGGGGCTAGAAAAGCGTCGTCTTGGTTGACTGGAATCCGGGAGGGGAGAAGGGAAAGGAAATGCACCGTCGGGGGACGGCGCATGAGGGGGGGTTACATGAAAGGATGCGATGGAGCAAAGGGAGGAGGAGAGAAGGGAAGAAGAAAGAGGGAAGGACAGGGGGGAGAGGAAGCAGGAAGGTGAAAGCTATGGAGCTTCAAGGAAGGTGAAAGCTATGGAGCTTCAAACAGAAAAGAGCAGAGCAAAAAAGAGCAGAAAGCAAAGCTTAAAAAACAGAGAGTTTTGGAGGAAGGAGATGAAGAAGAAGATGAGGCAAGATAGTGTGTGTCCTTAGAAGGGAACCAGCCTTTTCAAAACATCACAAGCCTTTTGTTCTTCTTTGTGAGCTTCTTTCTTCTTTCTTCTTTCTTAAGCTTCATGAAATTATAGAGATGTTGAAACTCTCATCCATTTACCTTACCTTACCTTTTTCTTACACACCTCCATTTCAATAGCTCTCATCTCTCAATCTATCTCAAACTTAGCTCTCCATCATCACCCTCGTCCTCCTCCCCCACTTCGCCCTCGCTCACGGCTCCGCTCAGATCCACCCCACTCCATCCTCACCAAAGCAGTGTTCATGAGATGGCACATGTCCATTCGACGAAAGACATATCCGATGAACAATTGCTTCCACAAACCCCCCCCCTCCCCAAGCACACGTCAAGAATTGGCCAACCACATTAGAAACTTTGGCAGGTTGGAAAACAGGCAATGACCTTCCAAGGCAAGTTGTGATGGGCACAGTAAATGACAAGAGAAGAAGTCTGCTCCGCCTGCATTCGCACAGCGGCGGCAAATTGCAATCCTCCCTACAGAATGTGGCCCCCCTCTGAACCTACCCTAAGTGGTCTAGGTGCTTGCCCTCCTGAGGAGCTACCCCCTCTAGAATGACCCTCCCAAGGCATACACCCACCCCCTTCCTTGTGTGTGTGTGTGCACGCACGCTCACGCAAGCATGCACATGTGTGTGTTGTTTAAAAAGCATGCCCCCTAGCCTCGTTCTTTACCTTTTGATTGTCATCTTCATAACAGCTTCATGTTCACGTCATTCTTTCGTCTTTACTCACACCTCCACCCATCCACGAATCGTGTCCCTAGTGCCTCTACTCTCCCCTCCTTGTCCGCATACCCTTCCACGAGGTCAATCCTTGCATCATGGATCCCAAACCTATGTTCACGCATGAACACCTACCTTGCCATATTTGCTTTATTAAAATTGGCTTTAATGAGTATTATCTACAAATCATCTCATGCAAACAAGCAAAGCCAAAAGGAGACAAGTCCTATTACAATCATAAGTCCGTCCAAGCACATCCACAAGGCTAAGGACAAAAGCATTGTCACAAATGCCTATGGTCTAAGTTTGTATTAAACAACTACCTATGGTCTAAGGTTGAACTAGCTAATTCAACCCTATTGCAAGGCCCACCTTTGTCTTTGTCTTTGCCTCAGTTCATAAAGTTTATTTTAGGCGTCTCCATGACCTCACCATCAATGGTTCCACGCTGGATCTAGTAATGACATTTGGGTATGCATTTGGGGTCATATTCATCAATGGGGAGATAACCAAAGCTTGCACTCTTGGAAAAGGTTGGTTTGTTGCTCCTAGGTGGCTATGCTCATGTAAAATGGGTGCATGGGCGGTGGTAAGTTGTGTGGGTGAGCTTGTGGATGAATAAAACAACCAAGCACTTATCTCTTTCTCGAGTGGGTTATCTTTCCAACAAAACGAATTAAATGTACAAGAGGAGCACGATGAAAGAACAATGTGAGTTGGGAAGAGTAGAGAATAATTTTCGCTCTAATTCTATATCCCTCTCCCTGTAAAGAGAATAAAGCTCTTATTGTATATCGCTCTCCCTCTTGACTCCTGAGCTGGCTCACCTACTCTTTCTTTCCATCTTTCTTTTTCTCCTTTGAGAGAGACACACATAATGATATCCAAAATCCTATACGTTGGTTTGCCTGTAGCCTTCCTACCCTCCTTTTGAGCCCTTAGTTTTCTCTTATAAATTTCCCATTGATACATGCCATTTCTTGAGGCAAAGTTCTAGGTGCATGCAAACTCCCCTTCCTAAAAGGAAATATTTCCCTTCTCCAACATTAGATCTCCTTAGCATCTCCTCTTCTAAGGGGTTCACAAAAAATATCAACAACCACCCTTAGCTTCCTACCACTTGGCCTAGACGCTAATTGCTTGAAGTATTTAACTTCAAGTAATATAGTTTATGTGTGCAAGAAGCATATTTCATGCTACCAATTTTTTTTAGGAAACAACAAAGGATTTCCATCTTCTATGTCTTATGATTCCGACAACATCATACTGATAATCAAGTTAAATCATAAAGATGGTAAGTAAGGCATTAACACCCTAGAGGAGAAGCTACGCAAACTTTTCTCACCTAAACCCATAACCTACCTCCGTAATTTCTATTGATTCATGGTGTAAAGAATCTAGTGGGTGTCCTTTTTACAACCTTAGGATCCACAACAAACTTGATGACTTCTTAACACTTGCATTCCTAGCATGACAATGTAAACATGAGCAATCTCCTAGGGCTTTGAACTTAAATTAAAAAATGCTTCTTGCATGCTTTGTTGTCCTAAGTTTGTCATCATCTTACTCATAGGGATGAGGAATACTTAAAAGAGAGTTGGTGGTGGTTTAGGGAAGTGTGTTAAAGTCAATCTTTGACTTGAATGCTCTTTTAAATATTTCGATTTTTCTTTGAAATCAAGAGTACAGCATCACAGCAAACAATTACAAAAATTACGTGACTCAAGAGTGAGATTTACCTTCACATGTCAAACCTTTTTAAACGATCGAGCATAACCTCTTCCCACCGTCACTTATTTTCATATTGATTATGTCAGCCTTAGTAAACAAGAGTTTTGTCAACCTATGAAAGTCTTCACTAAAGCGCATGTTATATGTAATGATATTTAATAAGACATTACTCTTTCTCACTTAGAGAGGCTCATTATTATAGTAAATTAAAGGCTTATACTTTGTCCTTAATGAAAGACATAGATAGTAAACCATGGTATACATTTTCTTTTTGTGCAAAGCAAAGCTTCAATGTAACCCTTATCACCATGAAAGCATTACCTCTTTAACGAGTTTTACAAGATGAGGATTCTATATTTCCACTCCATGCACTTAATAAAACATATGAGAATGCAAACCCGAAAATAACTAAAACAAACATGAGAATTGATCGGCTAGGCTTTTGGATAAGCCTCGAAATGCTATGGTAAGAAAGAAGCTATGTAAGAATAATGAGGAAAATAGGTTTACGATTGAATGGTAGGTATTGGTGCCCTAGTATCAAACCCAAAATGCTCAAAATCATAGAGCCAATTGTCCAATATCTCAATAAAATGCAGCTCTTATATGAGCAAGCTCTTATATAAGCAGCTATTCGAGTTCTTGGGCAAATGCATCTACAAAGAAACACCAACACCGATTTAGACAATTCTGGGTAGGTGATGGGTTTTCACAATTTGAGAACTCAACTGATTTTAGGTGATCCGCCATCTTACGTAACATAGCATGAGGTACGAGCATACATATCCGAGGGGAAAGGAGGAAAACTATGTTGTATACATTAGCTGCACGACATATTCTACAATTGTGCATTCATCACAACATTTCCACTTACATTATTTTTCTCAAATAAGTACATATGCAATGTATTTTAAAATAGACAATATGAATATTCATTAGCACTTTGTATTTAGTTTTAATTTTTAAGTAAAGGACATGCAATGTTGTGTCCAACATCTCATAGCACTCTATCACTGGTGTCGCATTGCGTACTGTAGGCAACTAAATTAAAAGTCATACCATTTGTGAAAAGCTTGCATTGAATATGTATGAGAAAATCAATATCAAACCCTTTGTCAATCTCATCAACTTCTCAATTAAGGCAACACATTCCAATGTCATAAACATTCATGCTCACTTAATGTAGATTAGTACTTGAAATTTTAAGAATTGTTATATATATGAATGAACAAAAGAGCTAAAATGGATGACTAAGTACATAGTAGGGCAAGAACAACACTACCTTCAAGAAAGAGGAACGAAGTGCTAAAGAACATGCTTCATAGTCATTACTAGATACATGTAACACGTCTAGGAGTGCCAAGTTCACCCCACCCTAAAAGGTCATAAATATAAATAACAATCATGTACATTCTTATTAGGCTACCATTGAAAAGTTTTCATGAACTACAAATATAATATGCACTTTCTACGATCTTGTTTCTTAATAAATCCATTTTAGTGTAAACACATGAATACTATAGTTATAGAATAATCATAGAATTTTGGTCTTATAAGTCAAATGAATAGAATAATCATAGAATTTTGGTCTCATAAATCAAATGAAGCTTTTGAAAAATCCTTAGTGGACATTAACCAAGATGCATCCTATGGAATTGTGTCTTATTACATATAGTGATTATTGTCAACTTCCCATCATGGTGTGCGACATAGGGTTTGAGAAACTCTCAATTTATAAGAGTAAAGTCCCACAAAATTTAAATTTCTCCTCTTGCAACATGTTGATCTTACCCTTTGTTGATTTACACTTTGTCATAAATCTCTACTTGATGTTGATCAACCCTTTGTTGAAATGAGAGCATGTCTTTGTTTGTTTCCAAAATTTCTTGAATTTAAATTGAATTGCATGAGTGGCTCAAATTGATGGTATGTGCCATAGATTTAGAACCAAACTTGAATTGAACTAATTTTACTTGTTGATGAACATCCCATGGTCTTGAATTCCTTTGATGATGAATTTTTCTAATTGACGATGTCCTTGTCCAATTGTTGATGAATGTATTTCCTTTACATAACATGTTTCCTTTAGGTAAGTGTATGGCATTTCTAAATGTAAGTGTTTCCTGTAGGTAAGTGTTTATGGCATTTCTAAATGTGTGCAAGGAGGTTTGAAGGTGTGTAATCCATGTTTTCAAGCCCACAAATTTTCCATCTATTTGAAAAGAAAATGATTAAATAGCATGGATTCACATGCACCTCATGCTTTACCACTAAAAAGGACATAACTTTAAAGTTTGTGACTCAATTTTCCTACGGCTTTCATTCAACATAAGAGAAAATCAATAATGGCAACGTGTAGCCCTTGCTTTTTGCAAATGTGGAGCCCTATGGAATTCATATAACATACAAGCAAATCAATAATGGCAATGTAGAGTCCTTTCTTTTCACAAATCTGTACTTGTGCATGGGATTAAAAGCTCAGCACCATATCAAACATGCTTGTGTTTTCTATCTTGATACTCTTTGGATTTCCTTACATGGAGACATGATTAGTACGTATGATGTGTATTCAAAGACTATAAGGCACAACTTTAGAACTAGGTATTTCAATCCATATACTATAATATCCCATTGCTTCATGACAGTGAATGTTCAAATAACGATGCAAAACAATACATGGTGAGAAAGATAAAACCATCAAAGAAAGAGTGATAGGCATGATATAGTTACAAGTTCTAAATAAAATTTAATTAAGTGGAAAATGTTGTGTTTTGTTAAAGAAACTATGACATTTGTGAAAAATCTACTAATGGGCTGTTGAGAGGATTGATGAGATTCTTTGTGCAAACGAGTATAGAGGCTACTCTCATATTATGCCTGGATCATGGTCCAAAAGAAAACCTCTATAGAAGCTTCTTTAATATAATTAGTCTACATGAAAATTGTATCACCAAATAAAAAATGCAACCGGAAAAAATCACTCATCTCAAATGAGGAATTTAATTCAATCTTAAAGGATGCAGTGTCCTACTCATGGGGTCCTATGAGTATCATGTCATCAATGTATAGCATGATGACTAAGAATTCATCTCTAGTCTTCTTGATAGAGGGTAATTTCATTCGAACTATTGCAAAAGCAATGTGCAACAAGATAAGTGTGTATCTTCTCATCCCATGCTCTAGGTGTCTACTTACGGCCATACATAGCTTCTTTAGGCTACACACCTTATTCTCTTGCCCTTCCTACAAAAGACCATGAGGCTACGATATGTATACCTCTTCATGCACATCTTCATACAAGAATTTTATTTTGATATCTAATTGATGTTGATATGTGGATGTATACACATACATATTGGGATAGTATTTTACTTTATTTTTGTATAGATATATTAGTTGCTTACAGATACCAAGGGTCACCAACTGTTAGGTGCATCCCTTCATATCCACGCATGAGAGACGCATCAATTTGTGTACTAGAAGACGTATGACAATTGTAGTTGTAGTTGCTGCTGCTGTAAGCAAGTATGAGAATATATTGTATTGAATGATCAAGATGTCTATTGCCTTTATTCACGTATTCATTATTGTGCTCTCTACAACTCAGTAGTGTTGCAAGTTTTTGGATTACATTTCAATGGCAGTGTTATTTCATGTAATCCGTAGTGTTAACATAGTATTGTCGATCCGATGCTATGTTACAAGATGCACATGATTTGTTCATCAGTAGTTTCTTTGCTTTCTAATTGATCCTCTTGTAGAAGTTTTTGTATAAAACACTTTTGCGGGTTCCACATGAACCCCAAAACACCACAACGATCCTACTATTTGTGTCCCTGCCAACTTCAAGACCAAAGTTGCTAATGATTTTGATGTTCCAGGAAAAAGATGAGGAATGATAGGTGCAGTACTGTGGCAGAATCATTTTGCTTATGCGATTGGTGAAGATTTGGTGATGTTTGAAAAAAGAAGCATCTACAAAGTGTATTTGACAGCACGGGTGGAATGGAAAGCAACAGGCAACTGGCTACATGTCAAATTTGACGAATCAATTAGAGCCATCGCTTCGTGTACGCGATCACGACAATAGCACTTGCAGGAGCAAGACGCAGATTTGCAAATCATTGAGCCAATAGTTAATGTAGAAGAACCCTCATGGGTGTGAAGAGAGTGGGAGAGAAGGAAGGAGTCTCACTTGCAGCTTTCTCACATACACAATGGGGGAATATACACAAAGGTGGATGCTGAAAACAGTTTTCCTCTTCTTAGTTGTGAAAACCAAATGAACTCTAAGTACAAAAGAATAGGTGAACCCTATATGTGGGTCTCAAACCAAAATCAGCTAACTATGGTGGCATACTAACTGAGCCACTAACTAGAGTACATAAAGATAGCTGTCATCTAGCTATTATTCATGGGCAGTGTACCAACTGCATCTGCAGCTAACAAGTCGGTGACATAAATGCACAATGGTCACCCTGGCATATCACGAGTGGATCTCGATATCTCAACACTCCCCCTTAAGCTCAATCCCGATTCCTGTACACCAAGCAGGTCTCTGAACTTGCACAGCTTCTCTGCATCCAATGCCTTCGTGAATATGTCAGCTACCTGCTCCTCTGTGCTGACATAAACTAGATCAATAAAACCTACTAGAACCTTCTCTCACACATAGTGTTAATGCACCTCAGTGTGCTTTGTTCTAGCATGATAGACTCGGCTATTTGCCAAGTGTATACTACTCATGTTGTCACAATAAATGACAACTGGCCCATCTGTAGACTGATGCATATCATAAAGTAGCTTATGCAACCAAGCTACCTCACATGTAGCCATTGCTACACCCCTGTACTCAGCCTCTGTGCTCGACAAGGCAACTGTAGGTTGTTTCTTGCTGCTCCAAGTGACTGCAGCACTCCCAAAAGAGAACATATATCCACTTGTAGATCATCTATCACAAACACTACTAGCCCAATCAGCATCAGTGTATCCATGCAACTGTAACTAAACCCCAGTCTCATAAAATAGTCCATATTGCAATGTGGACTTCACATACCTCAATATGTATCTAGCCGCATCCAAATGCGGTTTCCTTGGAGCCTGCATAAACTGCCTTACCAAACCAACAGTATGGCTCAAATCTAGTCTGGTAATAGTCATATAAATCAAACTTCCAACTATGCGTCTGTACATAGTAGGGTCTTCCAAAAGCTCACCTGCATCTGTGCTCAACTTCACATTCTACTCCAAAGGGACTGAAATAGGCTTACAGCCTATCATCCCATATTTGGACAGCATGTCCAATCCATACTGCCTCTGCAAGAGCCATATCCCACTTGTGGATCTAATCACCTCAATGCCCAAGAAGTAACGTAGCTCTCCCAAATCCTTCATCTCAAACTTCTGCTTCAATAGCATTTTCACATGGATATCTTCATCACTATCACCTGTGATGATCAAATCATCAACATAAATGACAAGCAGCATAATGCCTTTCTCTATTTTTCTCACATAAAGTGAGAAATCTGCCTTTGAAATCTGAAAGCCAATAGTGACAAGATACTGTCCTATCTTGTCAGACCATGCTTTGGGTGCTTGCTTCAAGCCATACAAGGCTTTCTTCGACCTGCAAATAAACTCAAGATGAACAGCATGAACATAACCTGGTGGCTGCTCCATATAGACCTCTTCTTGCAAATCACCATGCACGAAAGCATTCTTTACATCCATTTGATGTAAAGACCATCCCTTTGATGCAGCCATAGTAATGACTGCTCTTACGGCTTGCCATCCTTGCAACCGGATTGAATGTTTCTTCATAATCAATGCCATATGTCTGTGCATACCCCTTGACAACTAATCTTGCCTTGTATTTGTTCACAGAACCATCTGCATTGTGCTTCACCTTATAAACCCACTTGCAGCCAATTGCATTCTTGTCTTTAGGCAAAGGCACCAATTCCCATGTAGCATTTCCTTCCAAGGCATCCATTTCTTCATCCATGGCTTTCTCCCATTTTTCATTTCCCATGGCTTGCTCAAAAGAAGTGGGTTCTGGTTCATGTATCACTTTGACCATATAGGCATAGTGAATGGCTATAAATCCATAATATTTCAACCTATCCACAGGATACCTAGCCCTAGTAGACCTGTGCAAAATAGGCTCACTACCAGGTGCTCTCAAAACATCCCTTGTCTTCCTTACTCCAGGTGTAACAACAGAAGGAATACCCAACTCATCATCAAGGCTCTGTTTTGAGTCACTGGATTCACCATCCACATAAGAGTTACCTGCATTCACATCAACCGTGGGCTGATTTACTTTCTCTTTTCCTTTTCGTGATACTTCCATATCGCTATCTGCATTGCTTTGAGGAGATCCTCTTGATCTCAATATGCCTGTCCATGGCGAAGTATGTGAACCACAGCTAGAGGACACTTCAGGTCCACTAATATTTTGTGATTGCTGCTGTGAAATCTGTGTAGCATTACCCTTTTGTACATCTACATCATCAATCACATTTACTGGTTTATACCAGCTGCTCATCTCGTAAAAACAACATCTCTGCTCACTGAAAACTTACAAGTAGAAGGGTTATAGTATCTATACCCTTTCTGTTGCAGAGAATAACCAATAAAATGCAAACAGCAATGTTGAATGCCACTACTATGGTAAAATGGGTCATATGATTAACGACTGCTATAAAAAGCAAAATAACATCATGATTGGAAAATTGCAGCAAGGCAATTATGCATCCTCTAGTAGATAGGGTGATGACGAAAATGAGCATCTATTTATGGTGCAGTACATGACCAATTCTGTGACAAGTGTAGAAGAAAGAAATGATGTGTGGTATGTTGACTCAGGTGCATCAAACCACATGACTAGTCATGCAAAATGGATGTAGGATGCAAGGAAAATGGAAAGACTAGGATTTGTGGAGACTGGTGATGATACTGCACATCCTATTGTGCAGATTGGTAAAATTCCTTTGTCTATGTAGGATGGAAAAAAGAAATAGCTGTCTGATGTTTTTCATGTCCCAAATATCACCAAGAACCTAGTTTCCATTGGTCAAATGGTTGAGCAAGGCTTGCAGGTTAGATTTAATCCTCATGGATGCTTTGTTGAGGATATGAAAAATAAAGGTCGCTTGATAGCAAAAGGGAAGAAAAAGGGTAGGATGTTTACATTGGATGCAGACATGCCTGAATTGACCACAGTAATGTTTGCACATGGGACCGATGTAGTTGCAGATATTGATATCTGGCATAAATGCATTGGTCATGTTAATGTACAGTGACTTAAATTAATGCAGGCCCAAAATATTATTGCAGGATTGCCTAAGTTCAAGGTTGCAAAAATGCATAAGGTATGTGAAGCCTATCAATTTGGAAAACAGGCAAGGAAACCATTTCCTAGACATGTTTAAGAGAGTAAGAGGCCATTGGAATTAATCCACTCTGATGTGTGGACTACTAAAGATACATCTATTGGAGGCTGTCATTATTTTGTCACTTTTATTGATGACTATAGCAGAAAAGTTTGGGTGTATTTTATGAAAAAGAAAAGTGAAGTGTTTGGGCATTTCAAAGCTTTTAAAGCTATGGTTGAAAAAGAAATAGTCCTGCAAATAAAATTCTTTAAGGTCAGATGGAGGGGGAGAGTACCTCTCAAATGAGTTTGCAAGTTTTCTACAAGAGCATGGCATAAAGTAGCAATATTCATGCAGTCATACCCCACAGTGAAATGGAGTTGCAGAAAGGAAAAATAGGCATATTGGAGAGGTATCTCGTGCCATGCTCAATGAGAAAGACTTGCCAGATTATTATTGGGTTGAAGCAGTTACTATAGTAGTCTGCATAATGAACACGACTCCCACTGCAGTAATACATGGCATGATGCTTGAGGAGAGGTATACTGGTAGGAAACCAGATATTTCTCATTTAAAAGTTTTTGGTTGCATTGCCTATGTTCATGTGCCAAATGAGTTCAGATCCAAGTTGGATCCAAAAGTGAGAAGTGCATCTTTTGCTTCTCCATAGGACTAGTTTTCTTGAATTTGCTGCATATTCTGATTTTTACCATGACCTCTAAATCGGCCTGCTCTACCTTTGCCTCTACCTCTTCTAGCATTTAATAAGAAGATAGCTTCTTTTGAAGTTCATCCTGAAGAAGATGCACCACCATTTCTCTGCTCTTCAAAAATTAGAAGAGCAATCAACTTCTCAAAATCAAGAAAATTCTCATGGACGGCAATGGATGTCTGAAATTGTGCATAATCCTTTCCTAGACCACATTCAAGGTCACAGAAACTAAATCATCATCTTCCACTGGCGACCCAATAGAAGCAAGTGCATTTGCAATCTTCTTCACCTTCATGTGGTAGTCATTGATGCTCATATTTTGTCTCTGCACATTATGCAACTCCTGCTTGAGCTGCATTTTCTTGCATTGCGTATTTGTGCTATATATTTTTGTCAAAGTATCCCATGCCTCCTTCGACGTGCTTGCATCTTGAATATGCACAATCATAGAATTTAAAATACTGATAGATAGCCAATACATAACTTTTCTGGCTCTCTCATGCTAACCTTTAAATGCCTGTAACCCTTGTTGATTAGGAACATTTGGAATAATTGGTTCTTGTTCAGCTCTAGTAATGAACTCCCATAGCCTTTTCCCTTAAGGAAATTCATCATTCTAAACTTCCATGCTTGGAAGTTGTTCTTGTCAAGCTTTTCAGTGACAATCTGTGAAAGAGCATTAGATGCCATTATAGAACACTGCAAAATATTCTGTCACTGCAAAAAAATACAACTTCTGCCTCAGAAGGGCAAATCTGCAAAACTGACAAAAGTGGTATTTGACCACACAGTCACTTTCTAGTGATGATTATGCATCAACAGGCAATAAGAATGATTATGTCACTCCCAATATCTCTATGCACACGCATACGATGTAATTTCTGCGATAACTTTTCACCAACCTATAGAACAATGGTTGCACATTAAAAACAGGGCACTTTCCTGAGTGCTTGCGAAAAACTTCTGCCACCAAATCGGGCCCCGAAATGGCCTCGAATCAAAAAAATGATTTCATCTAAGGCTTCACCCTTTCCCATAGCATATACTGCCCTCTTGCCACATCGTAAAGGGTGTCCTATTCTGAGACAGTGCACTCTTGCACTTTCTGGTTGTGCTACCTTCAGAGATTTGCTTCCAAACTCGAAAAAAAAGGAAAGCAACACTGATCCTCTTACTAGGACACCGTGAACTTGGTTTGCTTTCTTGAGCTCCTTACAACGAATCGAGCTCTGATACTATGTGAAGAGAGTGGGAGAGAAGGAAGGAGTCTCACTTGTAGCTTTCTCACATACACAATGGGGGAATATACACAAAGGTGGAGGCTGAAAACAGTTTTTCTCTTCTTAGTTGTGAAAGCCAAAAGAACTCTAAGTACAAAAGAATAGGTGAACCCTATATGTGGGTCTCAAACCAAACTCAACTAACTAAGGTGGCATAGTAACTAAGCCATTAACTAGAGTACATATAGCTATCATCCATCTATTATTCATGGGCGGTGTACCAACTGCATATGCAGCTAACAAGTCGGTGACATAAATGCACAACGGTCACCCTGGCATATCATGAGTGGAGCTCGATATCTCAACAACGGGTGGACAGAAGTGTAATGGTGTCTCAAGATGATGTAGATACGGCTCTACTAGGAGAGTGGCTATGGCTTTGCTCTCTGTAATTGGAGCTGCGGCATTGGCTCAATGGCAAACTGTCCACCATTGACTACGGTATGACTTGCTTCAAGTCAGAGGGACTGGATAAAAGAATCCAACCATAGAACTCAAAGACAAGGAAGATCATATGCTAGGACCAAAAGGATTGGAACCCATAGCCGAAGTACTAGCAAAAGAATCCAATGAGGACCAATAGCTCAACAGTACCCACAGTAGCCCATGGTAGTTGAAAATAGTAATACCTCAAGGGGTAGCTGGAACCATCACGCTCAAGAAGTGCCAGAAATGGGACAAACATAGGCATAAGGATGGGTGGCACAATTTCAAACGTACTCAGTACCTGAGTATTTAGCAGGACCAACTATAGAATTGAACCCACTTTGTGAGCTCACTATTGGATAACCAAACATTGCAATTTCATTCAATCCAGACAAGCAAAGAGATCTGATAAGCCAATTAAACCCAACCACATTTTTAAATCTAGTAGATGCAAGAATCCCGATAAGTCAACTAAATCCTATCAGTTTTTTGAATATTGAAGAACCAGCAGAAGAATCCTATGAGGACCAACAATGCAGCAGTACCCATAGTAGCCCACGATATCCAAATCCAACAATACGTCGAGGGGGGGAAGGAACCGTCACGCTTTTAGAAGTGCTAGAATGGGATGAACAGAGGCATAACGAGAGGGTGGAATAATTTCAGATGTACTCAATACCCCATGATTTAGTAGGACTAAGTTTAGAACTGAACCCACTACACGAGTTCAGCAACATTGCAATTTCATTCAATCCAAACAAGAAAAGAGATCTGATAAGCCAATTCAACCCACCACATATTTAAATCTGCTAGATCCAAGAATCCCAATAAGTCAACTAAATCCTATCCATTCTTTGAATCCGATAAGTTATTTAAGTCCCAACACACAAAATTCAACAATTCAGCCAAATTTGGTATGCAATCAACTTCAAACGGAGTAGTGAACCCAATAGTCCCAATAGTGCTACTAGTTCCACTTATACCACCTTTTCCATCAGTTCCACTAGCTTACCAAAGGAATCCAATCACAGCAAGCATGAAGTGCAAGTTCGCAGAATTTAAGGGTCGAAAGAAGGATGATCCGGATAGCCATGTGCTACAATTTGAAACCCGATGGTAGGCGAGTGGCTTTGACCACATGTTTATTGATCCAAAAAAATTATAGCAGTTTGCGGGTACCTTGAGCGGTAGAGCTATGAGTTGATTCAGCTCGTATGGCCTAGCACAGTTTGCGGACTATGAGGGATTGAAGACCACTTTCCTACACAGGTTTTGTAAGCAAAAATCACCAAATGCTATCTATAGAAACTTGCAAGAGCTCCATCAAAAGAAGCTGATGGTGGAAGACTATGCACAGAAATTCTAGAACCTTGGAGAGCATGTGGTAGATGTGGCAGAGAGTCCCACAACTGAGACATTGGTGTTAGTATTTCTACTGCAAGTGGATTGAAGATCCATGTCTAGAATGGCTTTAATGACTTGGTGGATGTCGCCAAAAGAGCAAAACAAAGGTGTGGATCATTTAAAAGCCAATCCAAGGATGATGGCTCAAACAGTGGGTTGGACTCAGACACAGATGAATTCGGCAGTGACACAGATCACAACATGAAAGCAGACAATGACAAATTCAATAGTGATTTAGAATATGAGGATAGCAAGTCAAAGAAGAAAAGGAAACATAAGAAGAAGAAATCATGCAAAAAGGAGTCACAGAAATCCAAAAAGTAAAAGAAGAAAGCAAAGAAGAAAACCATCGAGATGGAGAAATTGTTGGAAGAAAAACTTAAGAGTTTAGAAGTGACTAAGTCAACATCCCAGCTAAGGTGTGAGATTTGCATGAAAAACCACTCAATGGAGGTTTGTTGGGATAACCCAAATGCTCGAATGTATCTGGCATAGCAGGTACCCCGCCCATAGGTAAATAAGAGCCAAGTGATTCGTGATCTAGTGGGCAGTAGAGAATGTAGCCCATATCTTGCATAGACACAACTGGAATTAGCGAGGCAATTGGAATCAGAGAGGTAATTGGAATCTGCAAAGAAGTCCCAAATGATGCATCCGACTCCATCCTAACCAAAAGAGTGTTCATGAGGTGGCACATGTCCATTCGACGAAAGACAGATTTGATGAAAAGTTGCTTCTTGGGGCAAACACCTCTCGTGAAGCACCGGTTAAGATTTGACAACCAAATTCAAAACTTTGGCAAGTTGGAAAATGCCCAATGATCTTCCAAGCCAAGATGTGATGGGTAGTAAATGACAAGAGAAGAAGTTTGCCTTGCCTAAATTCGCATAGCGGTGGCAATCAGTTCTTAACTTTGAAGGTTGCAACACCCTTCAGAGGGGCTTTTGCCCTTCCCCATGGCAAATAGAGAAATAAACCTTCAAAAGAAGTGCCAAGGTGGAAAAATTTTCAAAAGAAATGCCACGTCAATAACATAACTAGAAGTAGAACTCTTCAATTACCATTTAAAAAGAAATTCTAGGCTACCCTTCAAATTTGAGGCCTGCGGCAATCTTCCCTCAAGATGCCGCCCTCTCTGAACCTACCCCAAGTGGTCTAGGCACTTGCCCTCCTGAGGAGATAACCCTCTTCAAATCCCATCTACGATAACCCTCCCAAGGCATACACCCACCCCCTTCCTTGTGTGTGTGTGTGTGTGTGTGCACACGTGCATGCACATGTGTTTAAAAAGCATGCCCCCTAGCCTCATTGAGTGTTTTTTTTGTTTTAAATTATGCCCCCTAGCCTCGTTCTTTACCTTCTGATTGTCATCTTCATAATAGTTTCATGTTCACGCCATTCTTTCCTCTTTACTTATGCCTCCACCCATCCATGAACCATGTCCCTAGTGCCTTTACCCTCTCCTCCTTGTTCACACATCCCTCCATGAGGTCAATCCTTGAATAGTGGATCTCAAACCTATGTTGACATAGGGACACCTACCTTACCATATTTGCTTTATAAAAATTGGCTTTAATGAGTATTATGTACAAATCATCTCATGCAAACAAGAAAAACTGAAAGGAAACAAGTCCTATTACAATCATAAGTCAGTCCAAGCACATCCACAAGGCTAAAAACAAAAGCATTATCACAAATGCCTATGGTCTAAATTTGTATTAAACAACTACCTATGGTCTAAGGTTGAACTATCTAGTTCAATCCTTTTGCAAGGCCTAATTGAAGATTATCCACGTTGTCTTTGTCCTTGCCTTAGTTCATAACACCAATTCCATGTTGGGCAAAACCCGAGGATGTTGATTATATGGTACCGGCAGTCAAGGTGTAGTAGCATGGCCAAAGTTTGACAAGTGTTGCTTGATGGAGGTTTGGGAGTGAACATCCTACCGTAGTACATGTTCAAGAGATTGGGACTCTCCACAATCTGAAGCATGCCCGGTTTCAGGCCTGCATGGTAGATCAAAGAAGAATTCGGCCAACTGGCATAATCCATAATCCGATGATTCCATGTAGAGCATGGTGTTTCGCATAAATTTTGTGGTCCTGCAAATGGAGGAAGAAGATGTGCACTATCCTATGTTGTGGGGTAGGCCATGGTTTAAAGCCGCTAGAGCGAAGCAGGATTTGGGTTCCTCATCAATGATATAGAATATAAGATGCAAATGATCCCAAGTATGGCCTTGAAGAAAAAAGATCAACTATCATGGCACAAGGGGTGAACATGGGAATAGAGCTTCATGATAATGAGGAACAAAAGTTCCTAGATGTGATCGTCAGTGTTTCCATTGTTCAAGATAGATGTGGAAGAAGAGTTTTAGTAGAACATCCAGGGGAAACAACCCATTATGGAGATTCACATAGTAACAGTGGAAGATCCGATACAAGACGACGCATTTGAACCAAAGGAGGCTCAACTTGCCATGCCAAATCTAGAACTAGATGAGGGGGAAATAGCACTCTATTAGAAATACGGGGAGGAATTAAAATTTAAGGTCGAATCAGCATATGAGGACCAGATGCAGAGGACATCTCACGTTAAAGAAGATGATCCGAAGGAATTTAATATGGGAATGGAGGATGATCCAAAACTAGTAAAGGTGAGCATGTTTGCTACATTAGAATTTTGACAAGAGTTGGTCGAGCTATTGAAAGAATACAAGGATATTTTTGCATGGGAGTACACATACATGAAAGGATTAGATCTGACCCTCTGTGTTCACTATGCCAATCTGAAGAAAGATGCCAAGCCCATAATCCAACAGCATTATCAGGAGAATCCAAACTTTGCAAAGTAGGTAGAAAAGAAAATTAACAAGTTGCTAAAGGTGGGGTTTATCTATCCTATCGATAAAGTAACCTGGCTATCTCTGATAGTCATCATTCCGAAGAAGAATGGGAAGCTCTAGATTTGTGTGGATTACTGGAAGCTGAATGCAGCGATGTCATGGATCCGTTTCCCTTTCCATTCTATGATACTTTATTGGATGCTATTGTTGGGCACGAGATGTATGGCTTTCTAGATGGCTAGAAGGTTGAAGAGGACAAGGGTAAAATGGCATTTGTTACAAAATGGGGGGTTTATGCTAGCAATGTAATGCACTATCAACATTTTAGTCCTGGATACAGAAGGTAATTGGACCCTATTTGGCCATCTTCATGCACTGGGTGTTCTTAGATGCCTTTAGCTAAGCATTTAGATCAATTGCATTTGTGTTTTGACAAATGTTGGACTGCTCAATTAAGTCTGAATCCGGCAAAGTGAACTTTTGCGGTAAAGAGAGGAGTATTGCTAGGTGACATCATTTCAAAAGAGAGAATGGCGATTGACCCTCAAAAGGTAGAAGCCATCCAGAAGGCTAAGGTTCCATGGGATGTCAAGAAATTGCAAAGGTTTGTGGGCTAGGTGAAATGGCATAACCGGTCCCTTCATTACTTGCCATATGTTTGCCAACCCCTTACACTTGATGATGGAGAAGGATGTTTTGTTTATTTAGGAGGAGGAACAAGAAAAAGCATCCAAGTTGCTAAAATAGATCTTGGTAGTTGCACCAATGCTATAGCCATTGGACCAGGAGCTTGGATTTCCATGTCTTTGTGGATGCATTAGATATTGCAATTGGTGCAGTGTTGATGCAAAAACAGTAGAAGGGTTGATATCAGCTTGTCTATTATGCAAGTCGGACACTCACAATTGTAGAAAGCAATTACTTGGTGATAGAACTGGAAGGTTCAGGAATGAGATCTACTCCTTGGGAAAATTCTGGCACTACTTACTAAGAAACAAGATTGTGTTTCATGTTGATTACAGAGCATTGCTATACTGGTGAATAAGAACCAACAAGTAGATTGGCTCGATGGATTCTCTTGTTGTTGCAAGAGTCTTATTATATAGTAGTACATGTGTTAGGAAGCTAGCATTTGGTGGCGAATTACTTGAGTAGGTTGGATTCAAGGGAAACACCCTCAGAAGACATTCTAGATGATTTGTGGATGTAGATCTGTTTAAGGTAGAACCCATTCGGGGCACATATTGGTTTGATCGCATGATTCAGTTTCTGATGGTGGATGGTATTTTCCCTAAGGAAATGCATTGGATCAAAGAAAATGAATGGCATTAAAGAGTAGACCTTTCATGGTTATTGCTGGAATGTTGTATCATAGAGCAATAGATCAGGTGTTAAGGCAATGTGTACCAGTGCATGAATAGAGTGCATTGTTGACAAAGGCACATCAAGGTGTATTTGGTGGCCACTTTGCAGGAAACATTACGGCAAAGAAGATTTTTCAAGTTGGATTGTGGTGGCCAATTGTCATTAAAGATGCACATGAATTTGCAAAGCGCTATTGGAAGATGGTCACCGATAAATGCAAATAGGATGCCACTGAATCCAATTCTTTGATTGGAGCCATTCCAAAAATGGGACTTGGAATTCATGGGTCCATTTAAATTGGCAGCATAGTACATGTGCAATAAGTATTTGGTGATGGCCATGGATTATTCAACCAAATGGGTAGAAGTGCAGGTGCTAAGGGATAATATAGTAGCCAGTACATCAAAGTTCCTAGATCAGAATATCATTACATGGCTCAGTTGTCTGATTGAATTAGTGTCAGACCAAGGGACTCACTTTCTCAATGCGATGATGAAACAATGGATGGATGTGCATATGGTAGTTCACAAGATGGCCACAATGTATCATTCACAAGGAAATGGAGAGGCAGAGAATAGTAATAAGACAGTGAAGAGAACCAAAAAGATTAGGATACAAAATTCGAATCAGTGTTATGGGCATATAGAATGGCTCTCAAAATCACCACAAGTATGATACCATTCCAGTTGGCATACGGTTTGGAGGTTGTCATCCAAATTGAATTTATATCCTCAAGTTTGTGGATTGCGGCCAAGAAGACAGTTGAGTTCTAATAAGAACAATTGCTTCGATTGAAGGAGGATCGGATTTAAAGCAGTATACGGTCCAAGTCATCCAGTACAGGCAGAAAGCATGGGTGAACTAGAACATCAAATTCAAGCTTTTCAAGGTGGGAGATTTGGTATTAGTGTATAACTCCAGATTGGGAAGATTTCTAGGCAAGCTAAGGTTGAGATACCAAGGTCCATACTGGATTGTGGAGAACCTAAAACAGAAAACATTTCAGATTGTGGACTTACACAGCAATGTATTCCCAATATCGGTAAATGAATTCCCATGGTCACGTATTCCCAACACCGGTTAATGGATTTTGCATGAAGCCTTTTATAGGATTATGAGAGTCGACAGCCTAGTTGGAGGAGGATCCAATGTTGCAAGTGCTAGTTGGGACAATATCTGGATATAATACAGAGGTGGTAGTGGCCCATATTTAGTTGATTGACATGTCGTCTGCACATGTGGGTCATGTTGAAGAGATAGTTTAAACTACATACGTTTGATTCCAGTATTCATTTTAGTAGCATCCTTGCCTTGAGATAAGTTATAATGTGTGGGAGGTCAAGTCCATCGATTCAAAACTCAGCATGCGAGGACTCTTATGCACAAGTCAACTATTGCCACCAGTAGCAGGTGCCACAAGTGCAACTTCATAAGCATAGGAAGACTCTGAATCTCAAATGATATCTAATAGTATGGACAAACAAAAAAGTGTCTTTTGAGCCATCCTAGACCCTTTGATCGAAAGCTTAGAAGCTCGAAGAGCTAGAAGATGAAGTGGTGGAGTTTGTGGGCTGAACGAGTAAGTCAATATGTCATTGCTGAATCATAACCCTTCGTTGATTTCTAGTTTTATATGGATGATGACGAGCCAGAGAACCGAGTACCATTATAGAAGATTAGATTGGAAGCATACCACTAGTGCTAGTGGTGGAAATGGTGAATCAATTTGCAGGAAGATGAACAGTTTGCCAAATTACAAGAGTCAGGTGGATATTTGGCACTGGGGGTACAACTTACAGAAGAGGTTGTGTCAAAAAGTTTTTCAGATACCACTGCGTCCAAATGCACCAACCAAGTGTTGAGAGTTGTGGTGCCATGAGCACTTGTAGAGCAAAGGTATGAGCAAAGGATAAGCTGCCACATGGCATGGAGGAGATATCCCACATGTGAGCAAGCAAAATGGATGTAAGTACCCTCACCTATAAAAGGGAGGTTCATTTGAAGTAATATCAATCAAGCACTTTGCACTATCTCAAGATTCTCTTTATGAGTCCAAGCTAATCTATCTTGGAACCTAATTGACTTGAGATACATGTCATGAGCACTCTCTTCATTATGTTTCCACATAGGTTCCATCCACCTTAGAGCATTCCATAGATCCTGAGGCACACATGTTTTGTCATGGTATCAGAGCATAGGTTTAGCTCTCCTAGTTCAGCTCATTAGTAGTTCACTAGGATTGCTTCCATTCCTAGATTAGTTGTAGGCATGTCTTAGGAGCTCATGTTTTTCTCTTAGGTTAGTTTTTAGTTTTTAGATTGAAAGAATTCCGTCGATTGAATGAAAATTCCGTTCATTGCTATGAGATATTTCCGTTATTCTTGATGAGAGAGAAAGAGAGTTCATTCCTTTTTAGATATCTATTTTGTGAGATAGATCTGTGAGAGTTGTTCTTCTCTTCCGAAGAGAGAAATTTGGTTGAGAGAGCTTTCTTTCATGGTGTTTGAGAATGAAAGGTTTTCTTTGAGATTTGAAAGAGAAAGAGAATCATCCTATCTATCCTATCAGAAAGATATATGGAACATAGATAGAATTTTGTGACCATTGTGTATCCGAAAGGAGGCAACTCCAATAGAAGGCCATCAACATCAACAGCCACCTATGTGATTGCAGAAAACACCTTCCACACAGTTCTTAGATGCACGTGATAGCCAGCTCTGCGAGCTCCAAGGCGACCCCAACAGAGCGGCTTGCCAGACGATCATCTACGACAACAGATAGCCAAACTTGAAGGTGACCTTCTCCAGCACCACCGTTCCTACAAGGCCAGCCTAAGGCACCTCTATAGCCTTGGCTCACACTCAAAGCAGCGCACACAGCGCTGAGCCGACCTCTTGCAAGCTCCTATCTACAACTAGCACCTCCAAACGACTCGCAGCACCTAAGAGCACCAAAACGACCCGCTCCTGCAAGGCAGCCGCAACACAGAAGGCTCTCATATGCCGCATCAACTAATGGACTCCACAGGCAACTAAGGCCCTCCGTCAACGAAGACCAACAGCCAGTCGCCACGGATGGTTCAACCACCTGCAATAGGCTGTACCGACATCCTCGACTCAACGACAGTCTTCACCGCAACAGCAACTCTCAAACTCTGAGAGAACACAGCGACAAATGACCATCAGTCGACGGCCTCCTCAGTGACTCCAACTGTGCATCCATGCCGGGCAACAAGCTCCTACGAGGCTACATCTCCAGCGTCTCCATCGATCTCCCTGCAACCTTCCAGCACGCAAAAAAAAAAACCGTGACTGTCGTCGCCTTCTCTAGTCAGATTTCTCTCACAAAGATTCCAAGGTCTCCCTACAAAAGACACGTGGCAGATAAATACTAACTAGGGTTAGTTAGAAGCATCCTTAGTTGAGTTTGAAATCACTATGGTTAAGTTAACCTTGGGTTTAGTTACTGGCTAGAGTAAAGTTACCATGGTTAGGTTTATTGAGGTTTGGTTAAGTGAATGTTTTGCCACATGGCACAGTGCCACCTAAGCACACAGAGCCTCTTGCTAAGCACAGCATGGAATTCAGCATGTGAATCCCTGTGCCACATCATCAAAGGCCCTCTTCTTCACAAAACCTTCAACAAGGCGTAACTTGCAATCCAAGAAGAATTTGCACATGCTCCAAAAAGGAAAAGTGATCGTCTTTTCGAGCTCTACGCACCTGTCATGTCAGAATCATTGTATGCAATTAGACACTGCCAATATTGAAAGAATTCAATTGGTAAGACCTTTGCAACCATTGGAAAAGCAAAGCATGAATGCAAACATCGATGTAAAAAGCAAGCCGAAAGCACAAGTGTATGAGATGACCATAGCCCGAAACATGGCATCCACACATAAAACATTAAGGCACATGGAAGAACAAAGCATCATGCATCAAGCGAAGAAGACAACAAGGTCATCATCAAGCCATGAGCAGAATGACAGGAATAATATGTATTGAAAAGCAAAAACCTTGCCAACCTTGCCTATATTTTGTAATCAAGCCTGACCACCTGAGAGTAGCTATGAAAGCACCCAGGGGAGGTATTGACATGTAAACCACACTTGACCACCTTAAGTAGCAAATGCATGCACTAAGGGGAGGTGATGGATTTGTAACTCACATCTGACCACCTTGCAGTAGCCAAAGGATCATGGCACCAAGGGGAGGTGTTGAGAGTTGTGGTGCCATGAGCACTTGTAGAGCAAAGGTATGAGCAAAGGATAAGCTGCCATATGGCATGGAGGAGATATCCCACATGTGAGCAAGCAAAATGGATGTAAGTACCCTCACCTATAAAAGGGAGGTTCATTTGAAGTAATATCAATCAAGCACTTTGCACTATCTCAAGATTCTCTTTATGAGTCCAAGCTAATCTATCTTGGAACCTAATTGACTTGAGATACATGTCATGAGCACTCTCTTCATTATGTTTCCACATAGGTTCCATCCACCTTAGAGCATTCCATAGATCCTGAGGCACACATGTTTTGTCACCAAGGTAGAAGTAAAATGCACAACACAGCAGATGGTAGCCTAGTTCAGGATGCCTCAGACCACATGGTTATATTACATGATAAAAATTTATAGAAGTCAAGTAAGACAGAAACAGTTTCTTTGGTTTCTAGAACAAGTTGTATTTCTCACACAGATTCTTTGATTCTTTCTATTGAAAATGGGCATCATATAATTGGGTTGGGATTTATCATGCTAGAATTATAGGGGAAATTTTGGGTAAGGAAAATAGGGTTACGTAGTCCAAGCTAAGACAAATACTTGCTCATTTGTTTGAGTATGCCACTGTGGTAACCATAACTTGAGAGGCTCATTGTAGCAACTGGAGGATCAGAGAGTCCAATGAAGGCACCCCTTATAAAGGAGGAAAGAGTAGAGCTGAAGAAGATTGGATACACAAATCAAGATTTAGAGCAATCTTATAAAAGGGTGAAAGTTGTTGAGGCCATTCTGCCATCACCACCTTGTCATACTTCTGGAACTAGGAAAATCATGAAGATTTAAGCAAGGAGGGTCAAAGACAAAGTAGCATAAAAAAAGGAATTAAACATAAATGAGCCACCTGCTCAAGAGGAAGAAGTGTCTTTTATAGATCTAGAACACAAAGGAGATATAGAGGATGCAAAGGAGAAACTTGTCAAGAAGGCAAAGGAAGTGACCATGATATGCCTACTGGTGACAAGCCAAAAGAGAAGCCACAGGAATTGATTATTATACCATCCCCTTAAAGAACAATTGATTAGCAGAATATTAATCTAACAAAGATATCTGTGTGCCAAGGCAACAAACTATACCTACATCATCACATGAAAGGACTACAGTAGTTGAAGAGCAAGCTGACCAACAATTAGTCATTTTATTTATTCTTTAATATTTTTGAAGGACAAATTGATGTAATGGGGTGTACCAAGGGGTACAAGGTTTGTGTGAGTTTGTGTGTCACCACATGGTGGTTAGAGTGGCCAGGTTAGGTGGTAGAAGGTTCTAGTAGGTGTGATTGAAAGAATTATGTGTTAGATATGCTCAATGCCCCACCCTCTTGGTAACCACTAGTGGTCCAAGGTGCTCAAGTTGTAAGGCCCCCATATGAGGAGAAGCCATGTGTGAGCCCGGGACACTGGACAAGGATCCTGACTTGCATGTCAGATGAGGTCTATTAGTGAGACTATTGATGATAGAAAGGTGATTGTGTGGGAACACCTTATTCTTATTGGGGCTCAGAGGCCAACTGGCCCCCCTGGTGGGGGTTCGGGGGTGAGAGCCCCTGAGGTGACGGTATAAGGAATATTCCATGGATGACTAGTTGGTTCCATCGAGACTAGGTTGACTGGTCAGCTTCACCCGACTGACAACATGGATATTGATTCAAATGGTCCTATGATTTCTTCAAAGACAAGAATGAAATGAACAAAGGATTATAGGTTGACCGTTCGGTTCCACTGACTACGTTGATCTGACTACCGCCCTCATAGCTATAAAGAGGAGACCTCCCTAGTCCATTGTACTAGATCAGATCTTCTAGCAGAGATCTTCTAGCTAGTAGCTCTTCACCTAGTATCTATCTAAATTGCCATCTAAGCTCCACTGTGGGAGTGCACGGGTGGACAGAGCCATCATCTGTACTACATCAATATTGAAGGAAAATTTTGTTCATCTCTAGTTTTCTGTGTATTCTCTATTCTCTGTTCAGTTTCTGTTCTGCTGCACCATGTAATTTAACATCATGGACTTGATTGAGAGATACTGGGAGAAATTTGTGAATCTAGATGCTCTCTTGAGCTCACATATGATGTCACTCTTGGATGTAACTTGTGCCTATATATTGGGCATTTCTCTCATGAATAAACTATCCTTTTCATCATCTTGATATCTTTATATTGTCTCCATGCTACTACAACATATGGTATCAGAGCTATATGATCCTCCTTGAGCTTCTACCCGTGTGTGCCACATGTCATCACCTTCTTCATCTTCTTCTCCAACCTCATCCTCATCTTCTCCTCTTCTTGGCTGACCTTGGAGGGCTTCATCCATGAGATTCGCTTCACCATTGCTCCTATCATCTTAGCGGGAGCTTCCTTACTCCAAGGCACTTCTTCTCAATGGTGAATCTACAAAACTCGCTGCTCTACAGCCTGGCATTACCTAATTACAGCCCATGCTTCTACCTCGCCATTCCTCCTGTGTGCTCAGAATGTCTACTCAAGCTCTTGGCTCCAGCTTAGCAATTCTATGAGCAAGTTCTTCATGACTTTTGAGCTCTAATGGTGCTATAGTTGAGCTGCTGCAGTTTGTTTTCTTCTAGATATAGGCAGTTTTTTCTCCTGGGGAACATCACGCTTTATTTCACCTCTCCTTCCTGCTGGAAGTTGTCCTCAGTGGAGGCTTTCATTTGCTTCCAAAAGTCCCTTATTTGCTTCTCTCTACCTCCACAATTTCGGCCTATAGCTCTTAGCTTCTCAAATTGGGGAAACTTGGAGAAGTTCAGTCAAAGTTTGACTCTTCTAGTCTAGTCAACTATGATGCTTATTATCTATTTTAGTTTGATGTATGTTGACTGATATTCATTCAGATTTCAAGTCTCCAAGTGTCACTAACACTTTGGAAATTATTTTTATCATGATGTATGAGATGAATTTACATTTCAATGATTTCTTTTTGCCATACATTTATGAGATATATGAGCTTCAATGTACAAGAGTAGACACTGCCCTTAGAATGACAAGTCATAAGACCCTCTTCTTCATGAATATTTTTCCTTGAGTTACAACATGAACAAATGTACAAGAAGATTGGACATTCCAAGGGAATTATGAAGAATCACAAGAAGAAAGATTGCTTGATGATCTACATTGATGAAATTCAAGAAGGAAAAGTGAAGAAGGGCTACATCAAGAGTAGCTTGGAAGACAAGGAGGAAAGGGAGAAGATTTGCCATCAAAGAGGGGAATTTGATGGAGAGGAGGTCTTATAGGAGAGCAATAAAGAAAGGGAGAACACCGAAATTTGTAGGTGCTAACTTACCCAGATCAAGGTAAGCTCTTATTATGTATGTATGGTACAAAGGGGTATGTACTAGACCATTGGCCTTTACCCCAATGACCTCCCACTTAAAGGCCAATGCACCTTTAAGGGAGAAGATGGGCATCCTAATGTCATCCGACACCTATCAATACTCTGCAATGTGCAAATCGCTCTGAGGAAAGACTCTTTGTAAGAAGATGTGCAAGGTTCTCATCTATGTGAACCTTGACAAGCTGGATGCGCTTGTCCTCCATCAATATGCTTTGTCTTCACATGGAAGATAGGATTCCGTGCCAAATGGATGGCACTTTGATTATCACAGTGCAAGACTGGAACCTCTCCTGTAATGCTCAAGTCTCCCACTAGATGAGTAAGCCATATAGCTTCCTTGCATGCCTCAGTGGCTACAACATACTTTGCCTCAGTGGTAGACAAAGCCGTACATGGCTGCAAATGACAAACCCATGAAACTACACCTCCAATAAATGAAAAAAACATATCTTGTAGTAGACCTCCTGGTGTCTATATTCCCTACAAAATAAGCATCTGCATATCCAACAACAGATGTGTCCTTCCTCCCAAAGAAAATGCACAAGTTCTTTGTACAATTCAAGTATCTCATGATACCTTTCACTGCCTCCCGATGCTTCTTGCCAGGATTTGCCATATCTCCCACTGCAAAAGCAATATCTAGACGTGTAGCAACCATGGCATGCATCAAGCTTCCTATTGCGGATGCATAAGGTATCTTTGCCATTTCAGCCTGCTCCTCATCTGACTTAGGGCTACCCGCTTGGCTTAGTTTCACATATGGAGGCAATGGAGTACTTATGGACTTCTCCCTCTCCATATTGAAACGCTTAAGTACCTTGCTAATGTACTCTTTCTATGACAAATGAAGGAGTTTCTTGTTCCTATCTTGAACAAATCTCATGCCAAGTATGTGACTGGCATCACCCAAATCCTTCATGTCAAAGGACTCATGCAACCTTTTCTTCAAGGCATCCACATCCAAAGTAGATTTCCTAGCAATAAGCATGTCATCAACATATTAAATCAAAATAAGAAGGCTGCCATATGATGCCTTCTTTGTGTAGAGGCAATGATCTATCTCACTCCATGTGTACCCTTGGGATCGCATAAATGCATCAAGCTTATGGTACCACTTTGGCAGCCCATAAATAATTTTTTAAAGCTTGCATACCATCCGTTCTTTGCCTTGCACAACAAATCCCTCTGGCTGCTGCATATAGATGTTCTCATGAAGATCTTTATGTAGAAAAGCTGTTTTTACATCCATTTGGACAAGCTCCATGTCCTCTTTGGCAACCAATGCAAGCACTATATGAAGGGTAGTCATCTTCACCACTGGGGAAAAGATCTCATCAAAGTCAATACCCTTCTTCTGCTTAAAACCCTTGGCTACCAACCTTGCCTTATACTTAGGCAATGCATCTGTTGGAGACATCTTCAGCTTGTAAACCCATTTGCATGGCAATGCAAGCTTTCCTTTGCCACTCCAACAATGTCACATGGATAATCATTTCCAAATCTCATGGCTCCTTTCCTTCCTGCATCATAAATGGTAAACCACTCCCTATGTGGAGTGACATGGAAAGATGCTCCTGAGTCTAGTATCCAATTCTGTGACAATGCATCATCACTAGTCACAAGAAAAGCATGCTCAAACATAGAGGCATAAAGAATGTCACCCTCATCACTATTGTTACTTATGGCATTCACTTCCTCTATATTGACCATGGATTTCTCTTCCTTCTTGGGCTGCACATTAGCTTTGCCTTTGCCTTTATCGTTCTTCCATTTGTAGCAATCCTTTTTAAAATGGGCTTTCTTCCCACAATAGAAGCATTCCAAATCCTTTTTGGCCTGAGATTTTCCTCTAGATTTGCTTCTAGTCTTGCTTGTATTTTTGTCGTGATATTTCCCCTTGGAATATGACCCACACCATAGGCACCACCTGCAGTATCTTTCACATTGAAATACATCGATTTTGAAAGTGTGAGCATGATTGTGGAGCATGCAAGCTCATCCAATTCCTTCCACTCTTCATTATCTTCCCAATCCTCTGGCTTTATACCTTTGCATTTTATAGGCTTTACTTGCTTCTTCTACACCAGAACATTGTAGATTTGCTCCTTCCAATAGGAGAAGTTTGTGCCATCCAACTTCTCAATGTTAAGCAATGCATTCTCTGATGCCGAAGCCATCACAATGGATGACAAAACAACCAGGATACACTACACCAATGTACCAAACTTAAGCCCAAAAATATCAACTGCAATGACAACAGCCACAGTCACTGTCACAAATACATGTTCTGCTATAAGTGACCTCAGGGCATCCCAAAACTAGCCAATAGCTTTTGCACGGTAGCTCCGATGCAAAAAGTGTAAACAAAAGAAATGTAGCTTGTAGAAAACTCTACAACTTCTTAGTTTATAGAAGGTCCAAAATCCTTATAGCTTTCCTTATATCTACTGTTGGAAACCACCACCTGCAAACTTTTACTATTGTAATAACAGTTTGCAACAGTTTTGGCCTGTCTTGAACTGTCAATATCTTCCCAACCGTAACTCGGTTGCCTTTGCTATAAACACCAAAGTTGTAGACAACCAATAGATCTACAAACTTATAGTTTACTGCAAGTCCAAGTTCATTATGGATTTTTAGATATTCACTGTTGAATGCAGCCCCCTGCTCACTTTTTCTAGCTGTTGTCATAAACTGTCAAAACTGTACTTATGGGCACACTGGGCATCATAACTTTTTCTCTAAATCTCGAATTGAAACGCTTTCAAAAACAAGATAGTAGATTGTCCAAAAAAATAAAACTTCTTAATTCAACTCAAAAGACAATTCCTCATGGATTCTCTGATATTCACTTTTGAAAACAGCCACCTGCTCACTTTTTACTACTGTCACAAGACTGCAAATTGCCAATCACCAACTTTTCCTGAAGCATTTGAGGCATAAACTCCAATGAAATAGCCCAAAAATTCAAAAAATTATTGTCCAAAAAATTCCCTTAGTGGGAAGAGTATTGCACTCACAAAAATAATCCCTTCTTGGGATACAAGACAGCTTCAGAAAAACACTGCTCACTTATGCTCACTTTCTCAGCTAAACAAAGGCTCAAAATGCAATTATTGTAAGCAATCACTTTCAGCCAACCTTTGGCTTGATATGCATCAACTTGAAGGCATAAACCCTACTGAAATCTGAATGTACCAGCCGCCTTTGATCAACTAGAGCTCGCCACAAGCAAAATACGTTTTTGCTTTCGGGCCCCAAAAAAGCAACTTTCGGTGACTGGAATTGCAGAGCAATAGTCGTTTTTGACTGTAGATGGATAATATTCCTTCTCCCCCGCTCAAACAAGGCAATAGATTGCTGGAACAGTCAAGGCAACCTGATATATATTGCTGAAACAGTAAAAACGAGCTAGTATATGTCAAAATACAGCTCCTAAGGGCAGCCCATGCGCAGTAGGAGACTCCATGCAACAAGTTTGGGCTCTTGGCACAGCAACACCGCAATGCTACAGTCTCCTTATTGGCTTCGCTCAACCAAGATATGATACCAATTGATGGAGAGGAGGTCTTATAGAAGAGCAACAAAGAAAGGGAGAACACCGAAAATTGTGGGTGCTAACTCACCCAGATCAAGGTAAGCTCTTATTATGTATGTATGGTACAAAGGGGTATATACTAGGCCATTGGCCTTTACCCCAACATAATTTTCCCACATCTTCAAAGTAGATTTTTTTGTATGTGTGTGTGGTCAATAATGGTTCTTTGCCATGGATAGTCCATCCTTAAATGATTGTTAGACCTTTGTTTGAGTTTTTACCTTGTTGGACCCATGGGTATTTCCATACATAGTCATTGTCCAATCCTCCAATTGTAAACCAAGAGTCCTAGGAATGAGTCATAAGTTGGGGCCATGTGTGTGTTGGAAGACAAGCTCGGGTATGCTATCCCAAAGATATGTTACAGATAGCTGGATATGCCTATCAGCACTATGATTGGTCTGTTAGTAGCTAGTAGTAGTAAGACCATGGTTCATAGCCATGGTTAGTTCTTATCAGTCCAATTAGGTCTTATCTTGTGGTTTTTAGTTCTTTTTAGTGTGTTCACTTGGTGGATATACTGTCTTTTTCCTTCTAGTATGGAATAGACTGCGTGTTGGAGGCTACTTGCCCTCCTAGTGTTCTTCCTCATACCTGGGTATTCCCGCTTCTGCTACACTATCTTCTTTGACATGATATCAAAGCACTTCAATGCTTATGGGTGAGCTGTTGTGTACGTGCTAAGCCTATGTTGAAGAATTCCTAGCTTGTTCTCCCTTCTACAGGCAGTTTTTGGTTACGATGTCAAAATTTTGCAAACAAATACTTTATATTACTCAATTTCACCACTCTAAGTAATTTCAGGTCACAAGGACTTGGGTCTACTATTTTTAGGCCAAATTCGATGGTTTACGTCTCCAAATCGCCATTTTAAAATTCATGTGAAGAAATTTGGCATATTGAAGCTGTGGAAGTTGCATCTGCTCAAGTCTATTAAAGATTATCTATCAGAGCTTGGAAGCTGAGAGAAGAAGACCTCTTGAAGGCTCTCAAGAGATTGGTTGCCACTTATAGTTGAAAAAGAAATACAGGTGCCTTGTTTCTCTACACTACACTCGTTTTCCTTATTCATTTTACTGCAAGGATTGGCGTAGCCCGCCGCTATAGGGGTGGTAGACTTGTACCTGGGGATAGGTTTTCTTGCAGGTACATACACTTACAGAGACAGTGGTTGATGCCTTACTATGCATGAGGCTATGCTTATCTATTGTCATATTGCCGGGTGATCCTACGCTAGTGACATACTACTAGTGGATGCATCTTGGGGCCTAATATGGTCCATGGTTGATCCATGATTTTGCAGTGATATTGGAATATTTGCAATGGATCAGATGCCCTTAATCTTGCAGTGGTTGGTTTGAGGATCTTAATGCCTAGCAAGCAGTTATACTTTTTATGCCTGATTCAGGCTACATATTTGCTCATGCTATGAGCTGCTAGTGATTGACTGTTGGAATATTGTGAGGCATTATTGGACACCTTGATTGCCATTATTGGTTGGTGTGTTTCTTTGCCTTGCCACTGAAAGGAGCAAAGTGCCATTTTTGATTCCAGTTGATCAGTTGTATAGTGGTAATTGGAAGTTCTTGGACTACAGTCAAAAGTGTGTAGGTGGCTGCTTTCAGCAGTAGATATCAAAAAATCCTTAAGGAATTTGGATCTGCATTGAACTGGAAGTTTGTAGAGCCATCATTGGCTACATTTTTTCTTTTGATAGTATTTGCATCCAAGCTAAGATGTGAAAGATATTGATAGTCCAAAATAGTAAAAAGTTACAGGAATCTATTTTTTTGTAATTATGGCAAATGCAAGTGGGTCTGATAATATCGTCCAGATTGTTGGTGAGAAATTAGATTACCATAACTATCCCATTTGGAAATTTAGAATGGAGAACTTTTTGATTGGAAAAGGCCATTGGGATTTGGTTACAGGTGATGAGAAAGAGCCTAATTTGCCCGAAAGAAATGCTACTACAAAACAAGTTAAGAATCATAAAGCTTGGCTGGAAAGAGCACGGAGGGTGCTTCATTGGCTTTCAATATTTATTTTAGATGCCATGATTATGCAAATTCTGAACTGCAAATCTCTCAAGAATGCATGGGATATCTTGACGATATTATGGCACAACTACAAGTGCTAGGAAAATTTAGCTGAAGCAAAAGTTCAACAATATCTCAAGGCGGGGTAGAACAATACAGGACTGAAATCAAAACCATAGCTGATCATTGTGTGGCTGTCAACTCTAATCCAACTGTTGCTTGTGGTACCACTAAGAGGATTAAGGAGGTTGCAAGGAATCCCTAGGGGGGTAAAGAGAATCATTTTCACTTCTTGCGAGATGATGTTAAGGCCCTTGCCCATTGAGTCACGGAATGATGGAACTAATGGGTTGATAAGTGTCTGCATGTTGTCATGGAGCCACCTTCAAGGATGATGTGGGAAAACTAAAAAAAAGAGATGCTTGGATGTCATTAAGAAGTGCTTTCCAAATAGTATTTTGCTACAAGAATGCAAGTGTGGGGAACATGATACGTTGTGGTTTTCTATGAGTTTTCTATGTGATAGTTAGGTTACATTGTTCTAGTGAATGGCCCTGTGAGAGGCAGGGGGGACTACTATGCTTGCTAAAGTTGGTCATAGTTTAGTCGAGGTATTTAGAGATATAAAGGGTGGATTTCTTAATGTGCTTGCTAAATTTGGGCATAGTTCAGTCGAGGTCTTTAGATATAGAGAGGGTGGATTCCTTGTTGTTGAAGTCAAGGTATCTGTGATCTCATTTCATGTAGTTAGTATCTATGCATCCAATTTTGCTAGGGAGAGGTGTTCTTCATGGAGAGAATTAAAATCCTTGTTGTATGGGTCTAAATGTCTATTGGGAGGATATTGGAACATGATGATAGGGGATTCTAATAGGTCTCAACCAAGGAAAAGTTTACTAGAGAGTGAAAGGAATCTTGATGCGTTGACCTCAAAATTCTTTGTTGATCTAAAAAGAAGTTCTCTGGATCTTAATGCGTTGACCTCAGAATTCTTTGTTGATCTAAAAAGTTTCTCTGGATCTTGATGCATTGACCTCATAATTATTTGTTGCCTTTTGGAAATTTCTAAATTTTGACCTTGTAAACATGGCTAACTATGAAAGGGGGTTTCTATCTACTAATGTAAATGGAGGGTTTGTAGAAACACGATGCATCAGAGAGATCGTTTGACAACAACGATAGTTCAATAACCAAAGAACAGACACAATAGAGCATAATAAAAATTTCGTATCAGATACAACTGATGGTGTTGTCCACCCGTGCGTTCTCTAGTAGAGATTTGATGGTGATCTAGATAGACTTTGGATGGAGAAGGACTTCAGGTAGGGGTATGGCATTCGATGTTGAGGCTTGAGAAGTGGCCTCCTTATATAGCCCTTTGTAGTAGACCAATTCCACCACATTGGTGGACTGGCGGTGGCACATGCATATTGACTTAGCACAGTGTGTGACTAAGTGTGAGGACAGCGGCACATGTTTGCTTGAATTTAGCCACTGGCCAAAGACCAAGACCATTGACCACTGACCATCAATCATGCATGCGAGGGCAAATTAACATGCAAATGCTTGTGTGTATGCAACGGTAGGCCTCAAATCCACTGCTGGGGGCGTTGCCCTCACACCCCCATCGAGGGTGCTATCCCTAAACCCTCGCTAAGGGTGTTGCCCCCAGATCCCCAAGATCGAGGGCGCTGCCCCCGAACCCCCAAGATTCAAAGTGTTCTCTATTGGGTTCCGAAGTTAGGTGATTTTGTGTGAGATGAAGGTGATGATCTTAGATTCAGTACTGTCATCTCAAAGCATGACCAAGTCGTGGGTTCCTGTCTTCTAGATGTGCTGTTGGTTGTCTAAGTCTTCCTCTAATTGCTTCATAGTGTGGGCCACGGGCAATTTGCTCTTGTTAGTTGGCCAACTTTTGTATTAGGTCTTTTCCTTTGGGCTAACCACCCTTGCAATACAAGTTGGAGTTATTTTTTAAAAAACTTATTTATAGAGAATATTGTTTGTTAAAGTATGTTGGTTGCATTTAAATGTTCCTTTGTTGTATTTATTTAAAAAAGCATAAAAAATCTTTTTTTGAATTTAAAGTTGGGATACGATCCTAACCTTGCCTTGCTCCTCCCATGTTCTCCCTCCTTGCATGCCTTGCCCAACGAGCTTTCCCCCTCCCCACTCACTCCATCCATGTTCCCAGCCCCCATACTCTCTCTTGTTGAGATATCGAGCTCCACTCGTGATATGCCAGGGTGACCGTTGTGCATTTATGTCACTGACTTCTTAGCCGTAGATGCGGTTGGTACACCGCCCATGAATAATAGCTGGATGACAGCTATCTTTATGTACTCTAGTTCATGGCTCACTTAGTATGCCACCTTAGTTAGCTGAGTTTGGTTTGAGACCCACATATAGGGTTCTTCTATTTCTTTGTACTAGAGTTCTTTTGGCTTTCACAACTAAGAAGAGGAAAATTGTTTTCAGCCTCCACCTTTGTGTGTATTCCCCCATTGTGTATATGAGAAAGCCACAAGTGAGACTCCTTCCCTCTCTCCCACTATCTTCATATGGTATCAAAGCTAGGTTCGTAGTAAGGAGCTTAAGAAAGTAAACCAAGTTCGCGGTGTCCTGGTAAGAGGACCATTGTTGCTTTCCTTTTTCGAGTTTGGGAGTGAATCTCTGCAGGTAGCACAGTCGGAAAGTGCAAGAGTGCATTGTCTTAGATCGAGATGCCCTTCGCGGTGTGGCGAGAGGGCAATATATGCTGCGAAGTATATATTTTGAGGCCATTTCGGGGCCATCTCGAGGCCATTTCGAGGCCATTTGGGGGCCCGTTTCGAGGCCATTTCGGGGCCATTTTTTTGATTCGAGGCCATTTCGGGGCCCGTTGTGGAGGGGAAGTTCTCCGCAAGCACTGAGAAAAAGGCCCTGTTTTTGCTATGCGACCACTACTCTGCAGGTTGGTGAAAAGTTGCCGTAGAAATTGCATTGTATGCCTATGTGCAGAGATATTGGGAGTTGTGGAATCATCCTTATTGCCTGTTGATGCAAAATCGTCACCAGGAAGTGACTATGTGGTCAAATACCACTTCCATCAGTTTTGCAGATTTGCCCTTGTGAAGCAGAAGTTGTGTTTTTTTGCAGTGACAGAATATTTTGCAATGTTCTGTAATGGCGTCTGATTCTCTTTCACAGATTGTCACTGAAAAGCTTGACACGAACAACTTTCAAGCATGGAAGTCTAGATTGACGAATTTCCTTATGGGAAAAGGCTATTGGGAGTTCATTATAGGAAATGAAGAAGAACCAATTCTTCCTTATCTTCCCAATCAACAGGAAATGCAGGCATTTAAAGGATGGCATGAGAGAGCCAAAAAAGTTATGTACTGGCTGTCTATCAGTATTTCAGATTCTATGATTGTGCATATTCAGGATGCAAGTACGCCGAAGGAGGCATGGGATACTTTGGCAAAGATGTACAACACAAATATGCAAGCTAGGAAAATGCAGCTCAAGCAGGAGTTGAGTGTAGAGAGAAAATATCAGCATCAATGACTACCACATGAAGGTAAAGAAGATTGCAGATGCACTTGCTTCCATTGGGTCACCAGTGGAAGATGATGATTTAGTTTCTGTGACCTTGAATGGTCTAGGAAAGGATTATGCACAGTTCTGGACATGCATTGCCGTCCGTGAAAAATTTCTTGATTTTGAGGAGTTGCTTGCTCTTCTAATTTTTGAAGAGCAGAGAGATGATGGTGCATCTTCTTCAGGAGAAACTTCAAAAGAAACTGTCTTCTACTCAAATGCTGGAAGAGGTAGAGGTAGAGGTAGAGGTAGAGGTAGAGCAGGCCCATCTGGAGGCCATGGTAGAAATCAGAATATGCAGCAAACTCAAGAAAACCAGTCCTATGGAGGAGGATGTGGTAACTCTAGAGGCAGGGGGAGCCAAAGAGGTTGTGGTGGATGGCAGAGAGGCCAAAATGCAAACAGCAATGTTGAATGCTACTACTGCGGTAAAATGGGTCATATGGCTAAAGACTGCTACAAAAAGCAGAATGACATCATGAATGGAAAATTGTAGCAAGGGAATTATGCATCTTCTAGTAGAAAGGGTGATGACAAAAATGAGCATCTGTTTATGGTGCAGCACATGATCAATTCTGTGACAAGTGCAGAAGAAACCAATGATGTGTGGCATGTTGACTCAGGTGCGTCAAACCACATGACAGGTCATGCAGGATGCAAGGAAAATGGAAAGACCAGGATTTGTGGAGACTAGTGATGATATTGCACATCCTATTGTGCAGATTGGTAAAATTCCTTTGTCTATGCAGGATGGGAAAAGGAAATACCTATCTATCTGACTGCAGCAATATTCATGCAGTCATACCCCACAGCAAAATGGACTTGCAGAAAGGAAAAATAGGCATATTGGAGAGGTATCTCGGGCCATGCTAAATGAAAAAGACCTACCAGATTATTATTGGGCTGAAGCAGTTGCTACAGCAGTTTACATAACGAACAGGACTCCCACTACAGCAATACATGGCATGACGCCAGAGGAGATGTATACTGGTAGGAAACCAGATAGTTCTCATTTGAAAATTTTTGATTGCATTGCCTATGTTCATGTGCCAGATGAGTTGAGGTCCAAGTTGGATCCAAAAGCTGAGAAGTGCATCTTTACTGGTTATTCTCTGCAGTAGAAAGGGTATAG
Organism: Dipteris shenzhenensis; assembly: GCF_047967505.1. Taxonomy (NCBI): domain Eukaryota; kingdom Viridiplantae; phylum Streptophyta; class Polypodiopsida; order Gleicheniales; family Dipteridaceae; genus Dipteris; species Dipteris shenzhenensis. Next base: position 53,017,938 of record NC_141602.1, on the reverse strand, counting down.
ATGCTATAACCTTTCTACTCGTAAGTTTACAGTGAGCAGAGATGTTGTTTTTGATGAGATGAGCAGCTAGTATAAACCAGTAAATGTGATTGATGATGTAGATGCACAAAATGGTAATGCTGCACAAAATTCACAGTAGCAATCACAAAATATTAGTGGACATGCAGTGTCCTCTAGCAGTGGTTCACATACTTCGCCATGGATAGGCAGATTGAGATCAAGAGAATCTCCTCAAAGCAAGGCAGATAGTGGTATGCAGGTATCACAAAAAGGAAAAGAGAAGGTAGATATGCCCATGTTTGATGTGAATGCAAGTCATTCTTATGTGGATGATGAATCCAGTGGCTCAAAACGGAGCATTGATGATGAGTTGGGTATTCCTTCTATTGTTACACCTAGAGTAAGGAAGACCAGGGATGTTTTGAGAGCACCTGGAAGTGAGCCTATTTTGTGCAGGTCTACCAGAGCTAGGTATCCTATGGATAGGCTGAAATATGATGGATTTATAGCCATTCACTATGCCTATATGGTCAAAGTGATATAGGAACTAGAACCCACTTCTTTTGAGCAAGCCATGGGAAAAGAAAAGTGGGAGAAAGCCATGGATGAAGAAATGGGTGCCTTGGAAGCAAATGCTACATGGGAATTGGTGCCTTTGCCTAAAGACAAGAATACAATTGGCTGTAAGTGGGTTTATAAGGTGAAGCACGATGCAGATGGTTTTGTGAACAGATACAAGGCAAGATTAGTTGTCAAAGGGTATGCACAGACATATGGCATTGATTATGAAGAAACATACAGTCCGGTTGCAAGGATGGCAACCATAAGAGCAGTCATTGCTATGGCTGCATCAAAGGGATGGTCTTTACATCAGATGGATGTAAAGAATGCCTTCTTGCATGGTGATTTGCAAAAAGAGATCTTTATGGAGCAGCCACCAGGTTATGTTCACGCTGCTCATCTTGAGTTTGTTTGCAGGTTGAAGAAAGCCTTGCATGGCTTGAAGCAAGCACCTAGAGCATGGTCTGACAAGATAGGACAGTATCTTGTCACTATTGGCTTTCAGATTTCCAAGGCAGATTTCTCACTTTATGTGAGAAAAACAGAGAAAGGTATTATACTGCTTGTCATTTATGTTGATGATTTGATCATCACAGGTGATAGTGATGAAGATATCCGTCATGTGAAAATGCTATTGAAGCAGAAGTTTGAGATGAAGGATTTGGGAGAGCTGCATTATTTCTTGGGCATTGAGGTGATTAGATCACCAAGTGGGATACGGCTCTTGCAGAGGCAGTATGGATTGGACATGCTATCCAAATATGGGATGACAGGCTATAAGCCTATTTCAGTTCCTTTGGAGCAGTGTGAAGTTGAGCGCAGATGCAAGTGAGCTTCTGGAAGACCCTACTATGTGCAGACACATAGTAGGAAGTTTGATTTATATGACTATTACCAGGCCAGATTTGAGCTATGCTATTGGATTGGTAAGTCAGTTCATGCAGGCTCCAAAGAAACCCCATTTGGATGCGGCTAGATGCATACTCAGGTATGTGAAGTCCACATTGCAGTATGGACTATTTTATGAGATTGGGGTTCAGATACAATTGCATGGATACACAAATGCTGATTGGGTTGGTAGTATTTCTAATAGACGATCTACCAGTGGATATGTGCTCTCTTTTGGGAGTGCTGCAGTCACTTGGAGCAGCAAGAAGTAGCCTATAGTTGCCTTGTTGAGCATAGAGGCTGAGTACAGGGGTGCAGCAATGGCTACATGTGAGGTAGCTTGGTTGCATAAGCTACTTTATGATATGCATCAGTCTACAGATGGGCCAGTTGTCATTTATTGTGACAACATGAGCAGTATACACTTGGCAAATAACCCAGTCTATCATGCTAGAACAAAGCACATTGAGGTGCATTATCACTATGTACGGGAGAAGGTTTTACTAGGTCTTATTGATCTAGTTTATGTCAGCACAGAGGATCAGGTAGCTGACATATTCACGAAGGCATTGGGCGAAGAGAAGCTGTGCAAGTTCGGAGACCTGCTTGGTGTGCAAGAATCAGAATTGAGCTCGAGGGGGATTGTTGAGATATCGAGCTCCACTCGTGATATGCCAGGGTGACCGTTGTGCATTTTGTCACCGACTTGTTAGCTGTAGATGCGGTTGGTACACTGCCCATGAATAATAGTTGGATGACAGCTATCCTTATGTACTCTAGTTCGTGGCTCAGTTAGTATGCCACCTTATTTAGCTAAGTTTGGTTTGAGACCCACATATAGTGTTCTTCTATTTCTTTGCACTAGAGTTCTTTTGGCTTTCACAGCTAAGAAGAGGAAAATTGTTTTCAGCCTCCACCTTTGTTTGTATTCCCCCATTGTGTATGTGAGAAAGCCGCAAGTGAGACTCCTTCCCTCTCTCCCACTATCTTCACATCTCTCTCTCTCTTTCTCTCTCTCTATGTATATATGTACATATATGGTGATCAAATAAAATATATATACATACAAGTCTAGAGGTATGGGTGTGTCTTCATGGATGCACGTAGACATGTAAATGCATGATCCCATGTTTAACTCAAATGATTTCATAAAGTTTATTTGTTTATTTACTCAAGCTAATGCATATCATAAACCAAGATTAGTTGTGTTGCCATCTAGCAATACATTGGCACCGAAGATATCAAAGACATAAGGCACATAACCAATACAACAAAAGTCATATAGGAAAGTTGAGAGGTGGTCTTAGGAAAGCTGAGGTCCAATGGACAAACTATATGTAAGAAACCAATGAGGCTTTAGACAGTTTAGGGCTTCTAAGGAGATGTGAACCTCTCAATATGTGAACTTTCAGCAAGCAGGTATAGGCACACACATGCGCATCCACAGGCACACATGCACATGCATGGACACAAATGCGTGTGCATCAAACACATGTAAGTTTGTTGAGTGTTATTCTCTTATTGTTGGAATTATGAGAAAATATAATACTTGCCATACTCAAAATGCCCCAAAGAAATTTGTGGGTTTTTTTAAAACTAGGGTTTGGATTGTTAGAATGTGCATATAGCAACAACTGGGGAAAAAACTAATTGGTTGAACTAAATAGAACCCTAAGGAAGACTAAAACTAAGAAAGATCACCAAGGACTAGATCCTTATGTAGTTGCATGAGTCAACACCCACCCAAGGTGGGTTTAGTTTTTTTCTTGATGGCATTACAACAAAGTAGCCACAATACCAATGGAGGCTATATGAATTTGAGCTTAAAATTTCCCTTCCTAAGGAGAAAGACAAAATTGAAGGTTGACTGTATATACATCACCTATGGTATCCCAGAGCCAAGATTAAGTGAGCTAAGACAAGCGATGCCTACGATGGAGGGGGTAACCCGTCATACATGGGTCATACTACTTGTCTTTTAAAAACGGCATAACGTGCCAACCGAGTGTCCATCAATTGCATCCACAACAACGTCACCAAAGTCACCAAAGTACCAATGGATTGGTTTCCAATAATGCATTAAATCAATAGGGTATTGTTCAAACTTAAATTTTTTTCTAAGAAAGATATCAATATGGACTTCCAAGTAACTTATATAGCAACTTCAATTAGGATCATTCTACATGAATTTTTAAAACTATATTTTTGATAGACTTGTATCCTATTTTTGTGAGTGGGTTGGGTGGGGAGAGTGACACCAGTGCATTCTTGACACGGGGTAAAAGGCTTAACAGAGGTGAGAGTGTCCCTTGAAACGACAGAGAGAGGATGTTAAGAGACGTGGGAGAGGTGAGGATATCAATGCTGATTTAGGAAAGGATGCTTCATCCTCCACAGAGGTGGCACAAGTTGGAGCGCAAGTGGGTGATGGAGTCAAGGAGGATGTGGCCGATTCACTCTCATATGTGGAGGCCTTGGAGAAGAAACTCCAAGACACATTCTCTCCCATTAATGAGTTTAGTATCTTGCATGTAGAAGTGGCTCATAGAGCGAGAGACGTGGCTACCAAAGGTTTGTTTAAAGCTAGGCAGAGACATAGAACGAAGTGTGATTTAAAGGTGGAAGACATTAGATCATATCTTGAATATACAGTAAGAGTGGCTGCATAGAGCTAGGGAGGTGGCTACAAAAGGTTTTGTTTAAAGCTGGGCTGAGACATCATAGTGCGACATGTGATTTACAGGTGGAAGACATTAGATCATATCTTGAATGTACGATAAGGGGGGTTGCATATGTTTTCTTCACTGGGCAAGCCCCCACGATGGAAGAGTTCCAATAATTATTGGTGTTCAAAGGTGATGTTTGAGCATCGGCCTACGTGGTGAATTTCATAGGTAAAGGTTTCTTCTTGGTACATATTGCATAAGAGGCTCTCTGCAATGATTTTCTTGGTAGGCCATATGTGTTTGTAGGGGCCTCAGTGTTGGTTATTCATGGAGTGTGTCTTTCATAGTAAATGAGTTTCTTTACCATGATTGCCCAATATGGGTAAATTTTTCGAATCTACGACCTTAGCCAGGTGACTCACTCGAATGACTGGCGATGACATTTGGTAGAGTTCTGCTCATCCCTCCATTTGCGAGATCTCCAATTGTTTTAAAAGCAAGTGTGGATATTGTGGGATCGTGCTCAAGCAATCCCATACTACATCAAGATTATGTTCTATGGTTGTCTTTGACCTAGCAGGTCATATTCGACCCATTCCCTGACTCATGCTTCATCGAGATTATGTTCCTGGGGGGGTTGTCTTTGGCCCAACAAGGTCAGATTTGGCCCATTCCTTGCCTCATGCTTTACTTGCAAGATCTCCAATTGATCGCAAGTGGGTATCGATATTGTGGGATTGTGCTCAAGCAACCTTAGACTACATCGAGATTATGTTTCTTGGGGGGCTATCTTTGCCCAATGGGTTTGATTTGACCCATTCCCTGACTCATGCTTTATCTGCAATAAACAAACCGATCACTATGCTAGAGAATTCTTGGAGTGGCTTCCAAACACTGAGTTGGCTTGCGAGAAGGAGCTAGAACCAGACATTTTCTCAAAGGACGATTTGCCACCCCACACGAGCGACATGTAAGATGTTCTGCTAGCTCAAATTAGGACGGGATAGGAGAATAATGCTCAATCGAATGGTTCTTTAACATGCAAAACCTTGGATGTTTATGGGTAAGAATGATAAGTCAAAGGTTGTGGAGGAAGTTTAGACATTGGGTGATTTCACGAAGGTTGTGCAAGAGGTTCAAACAGGGACTCCTCCATGAAGCTAGTGGCAACGACATTATTTGGAACCGAATCCCTAACCCAATGCACAAGGTGAAGATCAGGACGAATGCTACCGGAAGTGAACCATAAGAAGAGGCCCCTAAAAGATAGGAATTGGGAACAAAGGACGGAGTTGGAGGACCCGCTTATCCAAAATAGGCCCTCTATTGAAAGACCATCTCAACATCATGTGTTTGATATTGTGCATAGCACTAACACATAGAGTGCTATAAAGGAAAGGGTTGGATGCGCTGACCCTAACCCTAAAAGGGTTTTTATATATTCTACAATTTCAACTAAATTTAGTGTAGAGTTAGGCATTTGCGGTGTGCTCTCTAGTTGTGCCCTCTCTCCTCATCTCCACTCTTCTCCTCTCCCTCTTCATATTTTGTCATGGTATCAGAGCATGATTTTGCCGATGAGGCGCGATCCTTCTCATGAGAGAGATTGAGATATTGAGCTTCCATCCTTTCATTCTGCTGCTGAAAGAAAATTTCCATCATACAATTCTGTCCATGTGAGAGAGAGAGACTTGCGATATTGTTATTTGAGTTCCTTGAGAGAATAGAGAGGTTCAAAGACAATAGAGAGATTCTGAAAGAATAAAGAATTCCTTGTGAGACTTCCTAAAGTGGAGCCACCTATCTGCAAACGAATGCCAGCACCTCCAAAAGCCTCATATCAAGCAGCCACACTAACAAAGTGGCTCTCACATCGCCCGCTCAACCTCTACAGCCCATCTACGACCATTGCTCCAGCAGCTTCCACGGGCAGCCCACAAACAGGCAATCGGGATCTACTATCTCTGGACTGCAGCACCGCTCAGTAGTAGCAGACTGTAGATCCAGATTTGAAGGGTTTCAAGGTCGTGATTATCGCGATCAGAGCGGCCGTTCGGCTTCGTGGAAGCCTAAACACAGATCCATTTGCGGAACTGAAGATCGACAGTCTCGCTCGCGGCCGCGATTCAGAGAAGTTGCAACAGCTCGGTGGAGTGGAGGGATTGGCAAGGCGACTGCGAGTAAGTTTAGCCAGACGAAGATGTGCATTTGGCGAGAACGTATATCCTAGGAAACCCAGCAGAACAATATGGCATTTCCTCTGGGAAGCTTGCAGCGATGCGACTCTAATTATTTTGATGCTGTGCGCTATTCTATCACTACGACGGAGTTAGCATAGCATTTGCTGTGGTTTTAGTGGTTCTCGTGACACCCATCAGTAACTACAGGCAGTCCCGGCAGTTTCGAATCCTCAACAAAGAGAAAGAAAACATACCAGTGCAAGTCGTGGGAGGGGGCCGGAAAACAACGGTCTCCATATTCGACATTGTGGTCGGAGATATCGTAGAGCTCCGTATCGGCAATCGAATCCCCGCTGATGGATTGTTAGTCGCAGACGCCAATGCCCAGGATCTCCCTCTACAACTTCGTGTTCAGAGAGGCTTCATAGCCTGCGCCAGCCACGAGCCCATTCAAGCTATCGGCTAGCCTACTTCGTTGCAATAAATAGCAGCGCGGCGATTGCTCCACCAACCGTGACTTTTTCTACTAACGCCTTGTTGCAATGAATAGCAGCGCGGCGATTGCTCCACCAACCATGACTTTTTCTAATAGCCATAGTCCACCGCCATAGTCCAGCGCTCCAGCGACCAACGTAATGCTCTTGCAGCCCGACAGCACGGTAGAAGTTCGACACAACAACCTTTAGCTCGTAGCTAGAAGGACCGCGCCTTCAATGCCAGAACATAGCAGCCTACTCCCGATGGACTCCATTACTCCAGCCTCTCCCCAGCATACATAGTACCTCTACGGCTCCATCGACACCCACGACTCATAGCTACGACTCACAGCCACGAGCACCACTTCGCTCACAAGGCCAGCCAGCTGCAACACTAGCGACCTCCAACAGACTGCCAACGTCAAGCGGCTCTCCACACGCCTTAACGACCAGTGCCCGGCAACTTCATCTATGTACATGCTCACCGACTGGGCTCTACAACGACCACAGACCTTCACAAGGCTTCACAACACCCGGATGACTTCAAACGGTGCCATAGCCCCCTCGTTGACGTGAACAAAATCTTCAAAGATTTCGACAGAATCTCGAGGGATTCCTACAAAGCTAGCAAGGTGACACGTCATCAATCTTATCTCCACATGGCACAATCTTTTCCTCCATGTCAGCATCTCGAGCAGGCTGTCAGCAAGGCTAGTTGAGTGACACATGGCACACTTATCCACATAGGGCCACCTCATTAGAGTTGACCAGTCAACATCCATGTCAATAGGACGTCATCAACCACGTCAGCCCTAGGGCCACATCACCACCAATTGCCATGTCATCCATGCCATGTCACCTTATCCACATCATCAAGACACTCCGTAATGACACCTCATCAATGCACAGTCAGCTGCCAAGTAACCCCCTACACGGACAATTACCCCTCTATAGGCACATTGTGCACTGCATGTGCCACCTCAGCACATTGCTCCACTGGCACACCCCTGCATGTGACTCTGAGTGCCCCATCATCACTAGCATCCTTTTGGCCCCTCCACCTTGATTAAGCGATATCTCTTGATCTAGGAAGAATTTGAGGGCATTCCAAAAAAGAAAAAAGCTCAATTTTTTGTGCTCTATATATTTGTCACATTACACTCACATTTTGGCACAAATATCACACACTTTTGATCCTTGGCAACAAATCCACTTCTTGCATGCACATCACCCTCTACATCGATGCATCTGACCCAGCACCTAAAACGAACAGAGAAAAGAAATTATTTGCTGCATTTTCATTGCTCGATGGTTGGTCTAGATCTAGTTCATAGTAGATTACATCATCCCATAGCGGAGAGAACTCCAAAGAAACCAATTGAAGCCATGCCAAAAAATTCCTAAATAGTTCTTACTTGGAGTCAATCCCTTTGCTCACATGCAGTTTCACATCATCACATTACTTGAAATCTGACATTCCAGAGTTTAGTGAGTAGACTTCAGAGTGTTAAAAGGCATTGACCAATTGCTCAGTGGGCATGTTGCACATGATTTGATTTCACATACACATGCCATCATTGTAAAGCCTATTTGGCTATTTTCTAGCATTGTGTACTTTATTTAAGCCTTGTAAAGCCTCTTGGCTATCCCTGGCATCATTTTCCATAAGCCTTGTAACATATTGGATTATATTTTGTAGTTCTATCTTCACCGGCAGTTCAGATTTCACTTGTTATAGACAGTGTGTTGCAATTTATTCAGACAATGATTTCATAGACACTTTGAGTACATTTCTTGCACCATGTCTATGATTAGCAACCTTAATTTAGAGGCATTTGCTAAGCTAGAAAACTCCAATTACGGCCTGCATGGAGATACCAAATGGATACCATTCTTGTACTTCAAGATACATGGGAGTATGTCGATGGGTATACACCTAGACCATTGGACGATCTAGCCAACAGTAGCTCTACTCAACCTGTTGCTGTACCCTTGCCGTAGCACCAGCAGTAGGATCTACAGCTACACCAACAATGTTTGCCCCAACAGTGTCTACAGCTACATGTCTACAGCTACACCAACAATGTCTACATCTATAGCAGATCCTGCCATTGCCCAAGCACAGGCAGAATTGGATAAGAAAGACAAGTATGCGTATCATTTGATCAAGCAGAATGTGCAAGATGTCATGCTAGGACAACTCAACAAAGTGAACACTTCAAAAGAAGCATGGGATATGTTCACAGCTCTTTACGAGTCCAAGAACCAAGATTCTCACACTGAGAAACCAGATAGACCAGAGTTTTTGCAACAACAGTAGTGCAACAGGTCATGCTTATGTACTCAAGATCACGAATTACAACAATCAACTCGCAGTAGCAAGAGAGACCATGAATCCCGCAGAAATGGTTCAAGTCATCCTGAATGGACTAGGGGAGGGATACGAGAATCTAGTCCAGAGTATCTAACACTTGAAGAGCTCCATTGAACTCAAGACAAGTCATTGATGCACGCAAAGGTCATTCCAATGATTAAGCATTCACAACTTCAGATAGAAGTAGAGGCAGAAATAATGGCAGAGGTAGGTCATTCCAACGAAGTGGTCATAAAATGAACACGAGAAAGTCAGTAGCAAAGTTAGCATCAACATCATCCTCAGAAGCATCAGCATCAGAATCCAAGAGGAAATCATTCCAACCGAGGAAGGGAATGCATCCACCAATGTGTCAAACATTCAGAGCAATTATTGTCATAAGTTTGGACATTATGAAAGAGATTGCCACAAGAAGCAGTACGACCAAGGTGGTTAATCAGTAGCAATCGAAAGAATTTTCGAGGAAGAGGGAATCACCGCGGTGGACATTCAAGTCACAGTCATTATGCCTATGAACTTGAGAATATGTTCCTTGCAAGTGAGGATATGCAAAAGACTGATAAGTATATCTTGACATTGATTGCAATTCAAAAAGGGAATTTAGTTATCAAGTCAATCAAGCAGATCAAGATCCTTGGTACATCGATAGCGGTGCATCATCTCATATGACAAAGCATGAGGAATGGTCCATAGAGATGAAACCATTAGAAGGACAGAAGAACGTTATCTACACTGTAGCAGATAACACACCAAATCTAGTTCAAGGGAAAGGCATTGTCCCTATGAACAACTTCATGGGTATGAAAGGATTGGTGAAAGATGTACTCTATGTTCTGAAACTCAGTTTAGTTGGTCAAATGATAGAACACAACTTTTGAGTCATCTTTGATGGAGATGAATGCACTATCATAGGTGAATCTAGAGGATATCAGCTAGTAGGAAAAGCAGTGAAGGAAGGAATCTTGTTCAAAATGCTAGCTTCAGTACCAGATTTTCATGCCATGTCAGCTCAACCACAACAAATGCCACTTTTCATAAAATGGCACAAGAGATACGGACATGTCAATTTCAAAAGCTTGTAGAACTCAGAAATCAGAAAATTTTGAAACTTCAGTTTCTTGGAAAAGTTTGCGAAGCATGCTGCTTTGGTAAACAAAAGCTAATCAACTTTGGCAGAAGCACCTCTCAAGCAAGAGGTATTCTTGATTTGATACACACAGATGTATAGAGTTATGCCCAAACCCGCAGCATCAATGGTTCACTTTACTACTTGACTTTCATCAACAACTACAACAACTATTTTTAGGTCTACTTTCTAAAAGAGAAATTCGAAGTCTTTTCTAGATTTCAAGAATTCAAATTCATGGTAGAAAATTAGACAGGCAGAAATATCAAAGTCATGCAATTAGATAGAGGAGGTGAATATATGTCTTCAACATTCATGAACTTTTGTAGAAGTAATGGTATTTGAAGACAATTCACATGTGCAGATACTCCTCAGCAGAATGCAAGAGTTGAAAGGAAGAATGGTACTTTAGTAGACAATCCTAGAGCAATGCTCAGTTAGAAGCATCTTCCGAATCAGTATTGGGCAGAAGCAATAGCCAATGCAAACTACTTGCTTAACCGGCTTCCTACTGAACCGATTCAGGGTATGACAGCTTATGAAGCATTTGCAGGACACAAGCCACGCATTGGGCATCTTCGCATATTTGGTGGTATAGCATATGCCCACATACATGACGATCATCGCAAAAAATTGGATGCAAAGTTACACAAATGAATCATGGTTGGCTACAATGAAGAAAGCAAAGCATACAAGCTATATGATTCCATCAACCAAAAGGTCATTATCTCTAAAGATGGAATCTTTGATGAGGAATCAGAATGGAAAACCTCAAATACAAAGGAGATGGATCCTCAATTACAAAGGAGATGGACACACCGATTACTCAGTCATCTATAGAAAAGGTTGATGAAGAATAGCAAGAATTGCCAAATGCACCTCGAGAAGAGCCACAGCAACTCAGATGGTCTACTAGGGAAAGCGGACCTCCAGCTAGATTGACATATGCTCAGAAAGGCAAAGCAATTCAAGTTGAAACAACCAACTATGCTCTTATGACTACCATCATGGCTACAGAAGAGCTCGTGTACTTCAAAGACGTAGTTGACAAGCCAGAATGGCCCACTGCTATGAATGAAGAAATGGAAGCTTTGTACAAGAGCAATACTTGGGAAATATGCGACCACCAGGAAAGAAGGCCATAGCAAACAAATGGGTTTACAAAGTGAAGTACAATCTAAATGGAAGCATTGAAAGATACAAAGCTAGACTAGTTGTTGCAAAAGGATTTGCACATCAATATGGTCAAGACTATGATGAGACTTATGCTCCAGTGGCAAAGATGGATTCCATACGATTCTTGATATCACTAGCGAGACTCAGTAGATGGAATGTGTACCAGCTTAATGTCGAGAATGCTTTTCTCAATGGTTACCTAGACAAGGAAGTCTACATGCAACAACCAGCAAGTTATGTTGAACCAGGAAAAGAGAATCAGGTTTGCCATTTGAAGAAAAGTCTCTATAGCTTAAAGCAAGCACCCAGAAGATGGTACAACAGAATCAACAAGTATTTTGCTAATCTGGGATACATGAAATCCAATGCAGATCATACTCTCTACTACAAAGTTGAAGGGAAAGACATTACTATTGCACTTTTGTACGTAGATGATCTAATTGTGATCGAAAGCAATGATAGCTTCATCAAGAAGTTGAAACAAGACTTATCTGTATAGTTTGACATGAAAGATCTTGGACATGCACTATTGTCTTGGAATTGAGTTCTGGAGAGACTCAGACAACACCTTCATGAGTCTGTTGAATATGTTGACAGTCTCCTGAAGAAGTTTCATATGGCCAATTGCAAGATTGCAGCCACTCCCATGGAACAGAGATTGAAACTTACAAAAGATTGCAGCCACTCCCACGGAGCAGAGTTTAAAACTTACAAAAGATTCAAAAAAGCCTACCATCAATAACAGGTACTATCGGCAGCTCATCGGATCTCATATATATCTGAATATCACATGGCCATATATTTGTTATGTATGCGTTAAGCTCACTTGCACAGTTTATGGCAAATCCAAAATAGTCTCACTGCAATGCAGCCAAAAGAGTCTTGAGATACATTAGAGGTACAAGACAGCTTGGAATAGAATACGGAGGAAGTCATCCAAGGTTGCATGGATACTGTGACAGCGACTATGCCGGAGATCATGAGATCGGGAGATCCACACAGGGATATGCATTTTTCCTTGGTCAAGGTGCTATATCATGGTTGTCAAACAAGAAGCCAACTGTTTCTTTGTCTTCAACTAAAACAGAATATAGGGCACTCCATATAGGTGCATGTGAGGCTATGTGGCTCATAAGGCTATTGTCAGAAATAGATTACTTTGATGAATCAAAGCCAACAACAATATACTGTGATAATCAATCGGCTCAAGCATTGGCCAAGAATCTAGTATACCACTCCAGGACCCCAAACACATTGATGTTAGAGAGCAATTCATCAAAGAAAGAGTGTTACTTGGTGACATCACACTGCAACATTGTGATAGCAAAGAAAACGTTGTAGACATCTTTACCTAACCACTTAGTAAAGAGCTTTTTGAGAAGCACCAACAAACTCTTGGTTTGATGCAGAGGAAGGCATTCCCATTAAAGGGGTGTGATGGAATGTAATGCTCAGTCCTGAATCTTCAATTCTCAAGAATCATCATCTTGAGGGAAGGCCTACTTCATGATGCTGATCTTGAGGGAAAGTGTTGAGAGACCATCTCAACATTATGTGTTTGATATTGTGCATAGTACTAACACATAGAGTGCTATAAAGGAAAGGGCTATAAGCCCTAACCTGACCCTAAAAGGGTTTGTATATATTCTACAATTTCAACTAAATTTAGTCATTTGTGGTGTGCTTTCTAGCTCCTCTTCCCTATTCATATTTTGTCACCCTCGGCTTAGAGCATCTCCAAACAGATTAGGGAAGTAGCAAGGAACACATGTGCTAGTAGCAAGGAAAATGTTTCGATTTCTTCAAAGGTGCGTATAGGGTCCTCGCACAATAGTTTGGATGAGGAGGTGGAGAGTGGTTCACAAGTTTCAATGATGTCGTGGAATGTATGAGGCTGGTGTGATAGGAACAGGAAAAATGGTTGTCTGACTGTTGTTAAAAAGTGATGCCCTCCTATGGTCTTTCTACAAGAGTTAAACTGTGGGAACAATGATTCGTGGTAGTCTAAGAGTTGTAAACTTGGGTTTGAGGCCTTTGCCAATTGCCACAATGAGGAAAAGGAGGAACATCCATGATGGTGCATAAGAATCTCAAAGGTAAGGAGCTCTTTTGGGACAAAGAAGGTTGCTTCATAAAGGTAAGGAGCTCTAAGAAGGTTGCTTCATAGTTGCTTCTGGGGAGTGGTTCACAGGTTTTTGTGATGTCATGGAATGTATGAGGCTGGTGTGATAGGAGCAAGCAGCAAGGTTTGTGGGGGTTAAAGGTCACTGTGCCTTTACCCCGGTTATGTACAATACTCAAACACATATATAAATGAATGAAAAAGAAGATTAGGGTGGTTCTGCACCCACCAAAACTTGTGTGGCTCTCTGTCTCTCTCTCTCCTTCTTCCGTTCTTGCTTCCGTTGAGAGCTCTCTCAACTGGTATCAGAGCCCGGGTGATCTAGCTAAGCGTGCGTGAATGCTTGAAGCTCAGTAGCTCTGTGGGAGGAAGGAGAAGCTTTGTGGGAAGCTTTGTGGGTGACTTTACTTGCATCCGAGTATGCAAAGACCTTGGAGGAACCTTTCGAAAAGTCACTTTGGCTTTGCGAAGTGGTTTTGAGAGCATGTTAAGAGCTTTCAAAGAAAAAGTCATTTTTTGAGCTTTTTCCTGTTCCGTTCGATGACAGAGACTCCGTATTGACTTGTAGAGGCAATTTTGAGTCACTGTGTCAGTTCTTGCGTTTTTTGCCCGGGTGTTGGAACTCAAGTTTAGAGCAACCATTTGCAGATCTGTCAGTTTCCGTGGACTCAAGAGGTCCTAAAACTTCTATGTTGCTCATCATTTGCACTCCGGTGGAGTTTACAAACAGCTCTGTTTCAAAAAACGTTTTTCAGCCCGTGTGTTGGACCTAGTGATTGAGACCACGGTTTCCAAAACCGTCTGTCCCATTGCATTCTGGACGCCCAAAAATCCCTACCTATCAGTTCTTGCGCGATTTGGTGGAGGATTTTCAGAGTTATAGATCTCTGTGTATTCGATTTCGTCTCTCTGTTATGCATTTTTCATTCTAAGGTTTTGAAACCTTAGATTTATGCCACATGGTAGTGGATAAGTGTTGACTCCCATTTCTCACTCATCAGTTAAGATTTTGGAGTTCTGGCAGAAGAGAGATATTTGCAGATTTTCTTGCCGAGTCCGATTATGCAATGGCGCCCATGTTTTGAAGCATCTCAGGTTCTATTTTCAGTAGCGCTCATTACCGTGGGACTATGATTTCTTGAGCATACCTTATGCAGATCACTTTGGTTGCAGTTTGAGCAGTGTGCGCTCATTCGTGGTATGCATTGGGTTGCAGTGGATGATTTATAGGCCATTTGGATGCATTGCGGTCCTTGTTGGATGTGCTGATAGGCCCAAATTGCCTTGTGGGATGCTATTTTTATGGACGCTTTGCACATGGATGCTATTTTATGCTGAGGGATAGCTTTGACACATTGTTGGTGATGCACTGATAGTGCTATGCTCTCTTGGATGAGATATAATTGATGCATATGCCAATGGACGGTGTTTATGCTTGAGTCATTTGGCACTTATTGACATTTTCTTTTGGGCCAGATTTGCTCATATGGATGCATAGTATATGCACATGAGTCAGATGCTTTGAGCTTTGAGTTTTGGTGATATTTCACTCTATTGTGGCATACACATTTGGGTGCACCTGGTATTTGGTGTGATTCTCTCTTGAGGCACTAGCATTTGGGATTTTGCTTTATTTGCATCATGGCATCCTCTTCCATGTCTGAAAAGGAGTTTTTCAACATTAAAAAGTTTGATGGGACAAACTTTTCTTTGTGGAAAGAACAAATAAGGGATGTTCTTATTCAAAAGAAGCAGATTAAACCCTTGGCAAGGATTGAAGCTAAGCCTGCAAATATGTCTGAGAATGATTGGAATGAGTTAGATGCATTAGCAAAGTCTACTATTAGACTTCATCTTGCAGAGTCAGTTTATTTCACAGTAGTAAATGAGCAGACTACTGAAGATTTGTGGAAGAAACTGTGTGCCACTTATGAGAAGGAAACTGCCTCTAATAAAGTTTACCTCATGAAGAGGTTGTTTGAGCTGCAGATGAAGGAAGGGGTCTCCATTGCTTCTCACTTGAATGAATTCAATATTATTTTCAGCCAGCTTCAGGCTCAGAAGATGAATTTTGATGCGGAGACTAAGGCAATATTTCTCTTATGTTCATTGCCATCCTCATGGGATACCTTCCGTACAGCTGTCAGTAACTCTGCACCTGGTGGAGTACTGAAATTTGATGATGTTGTGGGTAGCTTGTTGGCCGAGGAGATTAGACGGAAGTCTATGGATGGCAATAAGCAGGATGCAGCCTTAAATGTGCAAAGGGGCAGATCACAGTTCAGGGGGAAGTCCCAAGAAAGAGGGAAGTCTCGTAGCAAATCCAGGGCACGGAACATTGAGTGTTACCATTGTGGCAAGAAGGGCCATATGAAAAAGGATTGCTACAAGCTGAAAAGAGAGCAAAAGGATAAGAAAAAGAATGCAAATTGGGGTGCAAATCAAAAGGAAGAGAGTCCAAGGGAGGACAAAGGAAAAGTGAAGATCGAGGAGATCAATGCAGTCACACATGATAGTGACAATGATGTTCTCTTCATGTCTAGTTTATCTGCAGAGTTGCTTACCACTTCAGATGATGCATATTCCCAGGATTGGATTTTGGATTCTGGTGCTTCATTCCATGTTACTCCCCATAGGGAATGGTTCTCCACTTATGATAGTGGAAAGACAGGTTGTGTGCATCTTGGAAATGACTATGCATGTGACATAGTGGGAGCAGGTGACATACAGTTTTTTTTTGCAAATGGGTCTGCATTTGTTTTGAAACATGTGAGACATGTGCCTAAGTTGACCAAGTCTTATTTCAGTGGGTCAGCTAGATGATGCTGGTTTTCACACCACTTTTGGCTTTCAAAGTTGGAAAATTCAAAAGGGCTCTATGCTTTTGGCTAGGGGTGCCAAGTGTGGGACTTTGTATCCCTTACATGTATCAGGGGTATTTGATCATGTTGTTGCAATAACCGAGCAGCCAAGCACTTCTTTGTGGCATTGCAGGTTGGGACACATGAGCCAGAATGGAATGAAACTCTTATGCCGTTTGGGTTATGTACCGCATTTGAGTTTCTTTGATTTTGAATTTTGTGAGCACTGTCTCTATGGGAAGCATACTAAATCAGCCCATAAAAGAAGGGGAAAGAAAGAGTTTGAGATGCTTGATTTGGTGCATTCAGACGTATGTGGTCCCATGCCTACACGGTCATTAGGCGGGGCTGAATATTATGTGACATTCATTGATGATGCAACTAGGAAAGTGTGGGCTTATGCTATAGCTCGGAAGAGTGATGTGTTCCAGGTATTTCAGAAATGGCTGGCCTTGGTTGAGAATCAGTTAGGTAGAACGCTTAAATGCCTACGGACTGACAATGGTGGAGAGTATCTCTCTCATGACTTTCAGCATTTCTGTGATACACGTGGGATTAAGAGGGAGCTCACATCCCCTCGTACTCCAGAGAAAAATCCAGTTGCAGAAAAGATGAATCGTACCATTCAAGAAAGGTTGCAATGCATGCTTTCCAATGCAAGTCTTTCTGGTGGTTTTTGGGCTGAGGCAATGAAGACTGCAGTGCATGTGATCAATAGATCACCTAGTAAGAGTTTGGATGGTGGTATTCCTGAAGAGGCATGGAATGGCAAGAAGCCCTCTTACTCTCATTTGCGTATATTTGGGTGTGAGGCATATGCACATGTGCCAAAAGAGCTTCGAAAATCCTAAGTCTAGGAAATGCATCTTTCTGGGTTATGGTGAAAGTGGAGAGATGGGCTATCGTCTCTAGGATCCAGAAGCAAAGAAGATCATACGCAGCCATGATGTGGTCTTCAATGAGAAGAAGATGCATAAGGCACCCATGAAGGATGTGGAAATGAGGAGAATCACTTTCCAGGATGTGAATCCACCTGCATATGTTGATAGACAGCAAGCTGTCCATGCACCAAATGTGCAAGAAATGGTACCACCAAGTACTCCCATAGGTATACAATCAAGGGTAGATGATGGATCATCTATTGGTGGAAATGATGAGCCAAATGTGGTTGATATGCAAGTGGGACAGCAAGCTGAAATGCCCTTGAGAAGATCATCTAGAGTGTCTAGACCACCTGATAGGTTTGTTCCAGGGGTAGACTATGTGATGCTTACTGATTGCGGGGAGCCTTCTTGCTATAGAGAGGCTATGATGCGTGAGGATCAAGGCAAGTGGGAGTATGCTATGCAATCAGAGATGAGTTCACTTATGAAGAATAAGACTTGGGACTTGGTTTCTTTGCCACATGGAAAGAAAGCATTGCCATGTAAATGGGTCTACAAAATGAAGGTCACAGGTGATGATGTGGCTACGTACAAGGCCCATTTGGTTGCTAAAGGGTTCAAGCAAGAGAAGGGTGTGGACTTTGATGAGATATTCTCTCCGGTTGTGAAGATGACCACACTTAGATGCATGCTTGGACTAGTGGCATCAGAGGATATGGAGCTTATGCAGATGGATGTCAAGACAGCTTTCTTGCATGGGGATTTGCATGAGGAAATTTACATGGTGCAGCCGGAAGGCTTTGAAGAAAAGGGCAAAGAGCATTTAGTTTGCAAGCTGAAGAAGAGTCTCTATGGTCTTAAGCAAGCGCCTAGAGAATGGTATCAAAAGTTTGATGCTTTCATTCGGTCGCAGGGTTTTAGAAGGAGTGAAATTGATCACTGCCTCTACACTAAAAGGGCTAAGGATAATAGCCTGATAATCTTGGCACTGTATGTGGATGATATGCTATTGGCTAGCAAGAATACTTATGAGCTAGATGCATTAAAGGCCAAGTTGCATGAGGCCTTTGATATGAAGGATTTGGGACTTGCAGGTCATATTCTTGGTATGCGCATCACGCGTGATCGGAGTAGGAAACTCCTTTGGCTTTCACAAAAAGAGTATGTTACAAAAGTATTACAGCATTTCAATATGGAGGGGGGGAAGGCAGTGAGTACTCCATTGCCTCCATATGTGAAACTGAGTCATACAGATAGTCCCAAATCAGATGAGGAAAGGGCCATGATGGCCAAGGTTCCTTATGCATCAGCAGTTGGGAGTCTTATGTACGCTATGATAGCTACTAGACCAGACATTGCATTTGCAGTGGGAGTTGTTAGCCGGAATATGGCTAATCCAGGAAAGAAGCATTGGGAGGCAGTTAAGTGCATCATGAGGTACATGAAGGGTACCAAGGAGATGTGCATCTGCTTTGGTAAAGGAGACATGCGTGTACTTGGGTACACAGATTCAGACTATGCAGGGCATGTGGATAGTAGGAGATCCACTTTTGGTTATGTGTTCAACTTTGCAAGTGGTGCAGTGTCGTGGATGTCCCGTGCACAGAAGTGCGTGGCTTTGTCTACCACAGAGGTTGAGTATGTTGCAGCCACAGAGGGTTGCAAGGAGGCTATATGGCTTAATCGGCTAGTGGGAGATTTGGGGATTCATACAGGTGTACCAACATTGCATAGTGATTCCATGAGTGCTATTCAGCTAGCACGGAATCCGGTCTTTCATGCAAAGACCAAACACATTGAGGTCAGGTACCATTTCATCAGGGAGGTACTTGAGGACAAGCGCATAGAGCTTGTCAAGGTTCATACAGATGATAACCCTACAGATATGCTGACGAAGAGTCTACCTAGTCAGCGGTTTGAGTATTGTCATGTATTGATGGGCATTGGATAGTATGCTCACTGGTTGTTCTCCCTTAAAGGCACATTGTCCTTTAAGTGGGAGGTTGTGGGGGTTAAAGGTCACTGTGCCTTTACCCCGGTTATGTACAATACTCAAACACATATATAAATGAATGAAAAAAAAGATTAGGGTGGTTCTGCACCCACCAAAACTTGTGTGGCTCTCTGTCTTTTTCTCTCCTTCCGTTCTTGCTTCCGTTGAGAGCTCTCTCAAGGTTGTCTGACTGTTGTTAAAAAGTGGTCCCCTTGTGTGGTCCTTTTGCAAGTGTGGGAGCAATAATTCGTGGTGGTTTGAAAGCTATAAGCTCGGGTTTGAGGTCTTTGCCAAATGCCACAATGAGGGAAAGGAGGAACAACCATGATGGTTCATAAGAATCTCAGAGGTAAGGATCTCTTTCGAGATGAAGAAGGCTACTATATAGCTATAGAGATTATCAAGGATGGGTTTGCTTTTTGGGTGGTATGCATGTATGCCCCTCACTCCCCACAAGAAAGGGCATCCTACTGGTTCCGGCTGTCAAGTAGCATGGAAGGGGCGTATTGGCTACCTGGGAAGGACTATAATTTTACAGAAGTGGATTCCAACAGGTCCCACTTGATGCTATAGATACATGGCTCCGAAAGAGAAGCGTGGGAAGAATTCACTTTGAGCAAAGGCATGATTGACTTGGAGCCTGATGGGCTAATGGGATTTTCATGGACCAACGGAGGAAAGGTGAAGATTTTCGGGTAGGGAGGCTTGACCAATTGTATGCTTTTGAGGAAGGGTGGTGGATGCGAGGACCCCTGAGGTTCTACAAGGAAATTCTACAAAGAATTAAGATAGGTATGAAAGTTTTGCAAATAATTAAGATAGGTATGGATGGCTCATGAGCCAAATTGCACAAACCTGTGTCAGAAGTGGGATGCAGCTATCAGAAGGGTGCATGTGAAAGCAAGAGAAGTAGCTCACCAGTTCAAGAGAGCGAGAA
The DNA here is from genome assembly GCF_047967505.1 of Dipteris shenzhenensis. NCBI lineage: Eukaryota > Viridiplantae > Streptophyta > Polypodiopsida > Gleicheniales > Dipteridaceae > Dipteris > Dipteris shenzhenensis. The sequence continues at coordinate 52,997,694 of NC_141602.1, read as the reverse complement.
AAGATGAAGGTGATCTTTTGGTCCTTGCAAGGAAATCCCTCAAAGCAGCATGTAACTGACCTCGAATGACTTGATAATACTCTTTGGCTTTGACCTTGATAAAGCCTATGACAGAGAGAGATGGGACTTCATCCTTGAAGTGTTGGCTAGGTTGATGTTTGGTTTGTAGTTCACTCAAATGGTGGCTAGTGTAGTTGGAAACGCTTCGGTTATCCTGTGCCTTAACGAGGGGGACCGCAGGTACTTATGATCTACAAAGATCAATCCGCAAGGGGTGTCTCCTGGACCCTTGTTGTTTGCTATAGGCACAATGCCTTTGATCCATGCTATCAAGAAAGATATTGCCTCTGGTCGTAGCATAGGAGCTTTCGCTCCCTACTAGGGATCAACTCAACTCGCAACTCTTTACGGACGACATGGTCTTTGTTTTAGCTAAAGATAAAGAAGCGTCGGCTCTCCTAGAGATCTTGAAAAGCTTTTGTATGGCTTCGGGCTCCCTCTTCTCAATTGAACCAAGATATTTTATTTATGCACTAGTTACGGCCGCCCACTTGATTGGCTTCTTGACCTACAAGTGTAGTTTATTCAGAGGAGTGAGGTGGTTAGGTACTCGGGTGCATCCCTGGTTTGCCTCATGATACACGAGAGATTTTAATGGTTCTTGGAAAGAATCAAGAGTAAGTTGAAGGCATGGTATGAAATGCAACTTGGCTAGAATGTAAGACTCCTCATTATTCAACACATCATCTTGGCCACCACAACTTATGTGGCCATCGTGTGGAATTTTCCCAATTCTAATTGGTTGGAAGTTTTTTATTTAAATAAATAAATTTAAATGGCTGATTGTATTAAAAGGAAAAAAAGAGGGTTACAAAACTTGATCCATTAGTCGGCTAGCCGTCCTAGACTTACGCTGAGTGCAGCAATTAGTTCATGAGGCGATGGATTCCTAGCAGGGCATGGCTAACAATAGGATGCTGACTAGCAGATAGCACACTAAAATCACAAAGGTAGAGGGCCACCCCTGCGGTGAGCACCTCGCCCTTTTATCCTTCGGCAAAAGACTGAGCGATTCCTTGCATCCCAGATTGCCAGGAAAAGCGCAGCTCTAATCAAGGACCAAGAGGCTGCAAGCATGGACGGAAGCTTGCACGGGTCGCCTAGAAGAGCCATCCTCCATCGTGGGCCTATAGAGAACTTGCGCATCAAGCCAGATGCCTGGACCACCTTTTCCTTGAACCAAACCTCTCTCATGATTGGGCACCCCCAGAAGAGGTGGCATATGGTTTCTAGATCTTTGTTGCAGAAAGGGCACCTCGGATTGGCCTGCAGCCTTTTGGCTATCTTCGCCCTCACCGGAAGCCAGTTATTGATTGCCTTCCATAGAATGTACCTGGTTTTCCCACTTGAGCATCCCTTCCACATTTCTTTAAACCGTGCTCCCCACCAAGTGGCGCTCTTGTTAACACCCCATTTCTTATTCAACTCCATCTGGCGAGGGTGTTTCAACAGGAGTTGATTGTACACGTGCTCTGTAAGAGTCAGTTTTTTGAGGGGATTTTTACTTAGGCACCAGTGGTTAGCCTTCCAATTGGCCGACGGGATCATGTTTGTGGGCTAGCCTTCAGGGATCCTATCCAAAACAGACTGCGCTAGATCTTTATCCCCATCCAACATGCAATACTTCCCTTGGAGCCGGTGAATTGGTAGCCAATTAGCCTAATGTGGATCCCATAAATCAGTCCACCTCCTTAGGCCCTTCTTGAATAACGACCTTCCTCTCCGTTGATCGTGGAGAGTGAATGGCTCTCCGGTGCGACCCAATGGTGCGACCCAATGCTGTTCTCCACCAGACAAACTCGAGTAGGCTTGACTCTCCTCTTAATCTCAACTTACCTTTCCAGGTGTGCATTGGCTAAGGCAAAGGTCCCAAGCCCCCACCAATTCAGCGATCAGATCGCAGCCCACAATCTTGATTGGGTATGTTGAGCAGAGTTTGTCATGCTAGAAGAGCCCAGGGCCAGGAGCCTGCTCCCCTGCTCTTAGATCTCTCTTTGAATAATTTTGCAATCGACCACAGGGCATGGCCTTCGAACAGCTAGGGGATCCTTTTGCTCAGCAAACGAAAAGTTCTGGGTGCGACTGTTGGGGAGGCCAAGACCGCCGTAGTTCTTAGGAGCCTTCATCGACTCCCAGTGGAGAAGGTTGTTTACACTTCCGTGGTCTTCTTGGACAAAGGTCAGAGTGTCATCTGCGAACATCTGGCAATAGAAGGCATTACGCGATGGGAGCTGTACTCCCTTCAGATGGCTCGCTTCTTGCTCCTTATGATCAAGGTAAGGAGAGAGACTGTGGCAAGCGAACACATGGGGCAAGGGGACAGCCTTGTCTCACAGACCTCCTTAAATCAAAACACCCCACCACACCACCATTGAGGCATAGAACTGCGCTAGCATTGTCGAACAGGGTGGAGACCTTTTTACTAAAGCCCTCCTTGAAGCCTAGCCAAAGCAGCACATCCTGGATCAAATCCCATCTAACTCTGTTATAGGCCTTGTCAAGGTCAATCCCAAAGGCCAGGATATACTGTTTAGTGACACTTGCAAAATCAATCGTCGCAGAGGCCATGTTCAAGATGTTCTCTTCCTTTGACAAACCCGTTCTGCTCCCTATCAATGATTGTCTTGCAAATATCACTTATACGCAGCGCCAAGGCTTTGTCAATTATCTTATAAGAGGTATTGATGAGTCCAACAAGGCTGCCTGGAGAGATTCTCTGTGGTTGGTCAAATCCTCTCGAGCTTTTTTCCTTCCTGACCTGAGTTCATTGCTGGCTTCCTTGGTCACTTTAATAACCCTGTGGATGGTGGCATCCCATTTGATGCATGGATCAGAGTCTTCTCTCCCGCCGTCGGTCCAGGTACTTTTGACTGCACGGCGGTAATCCAAAGGCCAGCAGTCTTTTGTCAAACTTGAGGGGGATGTCGGCTGATCTAGCAGTCTTGCATGGCAGATTGAAGCGCCAAACCTCAAGCAAGAGATCGGACAGGGCAAAGGACGTAATGTACTCCCCTCCCAATGGAGCTCGCAACCACCATCCTTCTTCTGAGATGTAGAAGTGATCTGGCCTGGTAGTTCTAAACTCCCCACCGTTACACCTATTGCTCTAGAAGAACCCATGCAAGCCATCAGGATCCAGTTTGCCGGCATCCACCAACCCTACATCAAAACACAGACTTTCTCATTCCTCCCTCTCAGAACCTATCGAGGAGGCGCCTATGTGAGTGCGATCTATATCATTTTCTGTGAAATTCCAATCTCCCCCAACAATCCAGTGACCCTCGAAAATACACAAGCCTAAAAATTCCCAGGAGCTCTTTCTTTTAGGGGAAGAGTTGGGAGCGTAAACCAACACTACTCCAAAATCTTCCCCTTCCAAGGACACTAATACTCCTAAGGTCCACCCTCTCTCATCTTTGAAGGACTCTTTGGGGTTGAGATCCCTACGAACAACTATTGTAGTGCCACCTTTTCCTCTCGCGGGGATATTAACGAACGCTACATAACCAATTTGATTGAGTGCGAACCAAAAGCTATCTTCACAAACACACTTCTTGGAGAAAAATAATCTTCGGCTTGACTCTACGAACAACTGTCAAACACCCACGTTGCTCAACTTACTACAACACCCCCTAACGTTCCATGTCATCACTGAAATAGTGGCATTCAGAGCATTCCTAGCTACCATGTTAATCCGAGTGGAGGGAGAGGGCCTTGCATGCATCCTTAAAAAAATTGAACCTATTTTCCTTATTGCCCGTCGCTGCTTCTGATCCTTTTGGATAGTCCTTTTGCCATTGGGAGGACCACCGCTTCCGTCTTGTTTTGCTGCTCGCCATCGGGATTACTACCTTCGGTTTGTTTCTCCTCATGTGTTTATTTTTTGTGGTTGGCATTTGGCATAGCTTCATCTTCACGGATAGCCCCTTGTTGTGATTGTGAGAGATCGACTTGAGACACCATCTCCAAAAGGAGTATATTCAAGACATCCTGCTTGCTTTTGTTCGGGGACGCTGACATTGCGTCGATGGACCTTTTGCATGTGGGACGTCTTGGTCGGGAAGCTTGACATGGGGGATAGGATTCCTTGTCACTAGCATGATGGTGGTTTCATGAGAGCAAAGAGCGGCTTTGCCCTTCCGTCCCACAACCATCCATTCATGAGGCGGATTGATGTGCCTTTTGTTGGACTTCCCAAGAGGGATAGATATCGCACCTTGGGCGTCCCCACCCTTTTCACTACTCATCTTGCCACCCACTTGAAGGGATGCACCATCCCTTGCTTCCGCTTGTTCTCCCATTGCCAACGCTGAATTGGCCGGTTTGAGGGGGCGTAGCGACCTGTCTTCTTGCACACAAAGCAGGAGTCGGGGAAGGGGCTAAATCTAACTTGAAGCCCAATTGGGGGACCTTCCGAGAATCGCACCTCCAAGAACTCCGGGGCCTTCCGAGAATCGCACCCTCCAAGAACTCCGGGATCTCTTGGAACCTGTCCCATAAAATCCATGCTTTTCTATGCCCTAATGGGAACTGTATTGGCAAAGGCACCTGTAGAACTCTGCCAAGCGAAGTCGCCACTTGACCAATCTTGTCTTCCAGCCACGAAGGGACGTTAGAGAGCCCCACCAGGACCAACCCAACTGCATGAAAAAAAAAACATTACCCCAAAATCGAGTAAACAGTTTGCTTGGAGCTCGCATTCATAAGCCATGAGCTGCTCCATCTCAACTGGCTGGGGAACGGCCTGTGAAGAACAGGTAAGCGACACCTTTAGCTTGATGTGCGGTCTTGCTGGACTTCATCGAACTGAAGTGTGGCATCTACCTGTCTCGAACCACGGTTTGTGCTCCACTTCCTTGGCCCTCCTAGCCATCTTCGCCAGGAGGATATTCTTTGCTTCTTCGGAGGGGAGAGAACCTGCTTCGTATTTTGCTGGCCAAGTCGTCAACAAACGAGGGCGGAGCTTGACGAGGGGAGTTGCCATCATTCGAGGGTATCTCGAAGGATGCATGGCTCTCCAATTGGTCTATCATCGCTCATGATTATAGCAAGTTGGGAGACCTCTAGTGGTCTAGGTCGCTTCACGAGGGGTGTAGCACACCCTCCATGCATGCACCGCATGTTGTTCATGCACATGCACACTCAAGGTAGGTCTATGTCAATCGTTAAAAACCTCAAATCCATGCTACTTAGGATTGGCTTCTCCCTTGTCCAGGCACAACTCTAATTGGTTGGAAGTTGAGAGATTATTCTAAGACTTTCTATGGGCTGAATCTAGAAATAAGAGAAAGATTCATTACACCCCTGGGATCCGCTAGAAGTGCCAAAATCCCAAGGGGGCCTAGTTTAGCCGTCATTGAGCTTTGAAACAGGGCTCAAATTTGCCCCAACCCCCATCTATTTCATGGTCGTTCGCCCTAGCGAAAGATCTAGCAGTGGGGTTGACTGCGGCCTGGAAAGAAGGGGTTAGGTTAGGAGGAGATGCCAGCTTGTTCGAGAGTATCTGGTGGAGTATAGCTCTCAGAGAGGAACCGTGCGAGCTCGCAACCTGTTCAGAGACCTGTTAGAAGCAGTTCTGGACCGAGTTCTTGAGTACTGGCGCACTAACACTATGGCTTCTCAGAATTGGAAAGAAGACCAGTGGGTGACAAGTTGTGCATCGACACCTGACTCAAAGTAATTCTCTGATTCGTGAATTGAATAAAAATGGGCCCTTAGAAGAGGTGCGGCTTGGTGGAGACAATGCCTTGGCCCTTCATACAATCTGGAAGAATTGCATCGCGGGAGAAGCCCGTTTTCTCCTCTGGAAAGTTATACAATAGTGTAGCTACCCGCGAAGGGTAACATCACCAGACATCTCCCAACCTCACCAGTGTGACCCCTATGCAGTAAATCGATTGAATTGGTGTGAGCTGCTTGATGTGGCACTATCGAGTGACGCGCGAATTGTGGCGCAAAGTGGAGAAAGACATTCGCGAGTCGGCTTATGTCGAAGTTGATCGGCACAAGGTGGGAAATGGTCCTGGGTGAAGATGGAATGCTTCCGTCTTCCCTAGCCGCTTGTTGGGCCTAGGTCAGGGCAGCGCTGCCGATAGCTCTGTGGGAGGTGCGCAATAGCCTCGTCCTCAACGATGATATTGGAGCAGGATACAAGGAGGCTGCGATCGCGGCACAGGTCAAAGGCTAGCTCAGGGACCTAGGTTGGGTCCTCAGTGATAAGATCCCTGTAGAGTAAGTGGAATCTTTTGACCTAGGTTCTCCTCTTGCTCCGTGCAGCATGGGCTGTGGGCAACTAGTTCCTTCTAATCAGCCAAGATTTGTATATGGTCTTCCTTGGGGCCTGACTGTTACGCTCTAGCTGAGGTAGCATTACCTCGGAAGAATCAATCGACATTTCCCTTAAAGGATCTATATTTGTAATTAATTGTTTGCGCTTCATGTAAATGATTAGGAGGAAATTAATGTCAAGGTCCTAGGTGAGGGTTGATAGCACCAGACTAGGTGAATCTAAGGCTAAGGGCCTAAAGCGAGGAATGTGCCTAGGGGCAAAGGATTTTAATGCATCCCAAGAGAGGGGTGAAATGTTGCATTAGGAAGGCCCTGTGATGATGACATGTGGCATCTAGATCCATCAGGGAGAAGGAGATGGGGCTTGTTGAAGCTAGAGAGAGAAGAGAATGGGTGATTTTTACGTATGTTTTCTGATTTGGAATTCTTTGTGAGCTCGTAAGCTTCAGCAAGGTTGGCTGGGAGGAAAATAATGGTGCTGCTCCCGTGATCTGCAGTAGGAATAGTAGTTTGTGTTTTACATTTGGTATTAGAGCAAAAAGGTTGCTAGGTGAGAGAGACGATCTAGGTGATGAAAGACCAGAGCTGTAAGATTGACGAAAAAATCGTGAGCGTGATCTCTTGCATCGTGATCTGAAGCGGTCGGGCACAAGGAGTGCGGGACTGTTTGTGGGTTCGATCGGCGTTGGCCTACGAACTGGCCTACGCAAGCTTGGCACAGAGCGCAGGAAAGGCAGGTTGACAGACTAGCGAAAGGATTGACACACAGGCGATGGTTCGTGAACGGTGAGGCTTTCGAAGCAATACGTGACGACGAGGAGACTGATTCCAGGCAGAACAGTACGGTGGTCCTCTGGCACTGACGAGCAGGAATTGCAGTGTGTTGTGCATAATGGTTCGTGGGTTGACGGGCAGGTTGTGCGCTCATCAACCTTGACGGACAGTGTTAGGCTGATGGTTTGACGACGAACAGCGTGGTGGCTGTACGTATTATTTGCAAGGTCATCGCTTGTGGTTCGTGAATTGTGACGAGGAACGGAGAGCAAGGTTCCAATACATCGGGCCCACAGTCGCAGCCCTTCAAGGGCACGTAAACAGCTCGTATGCTGAGACTTCGTTAGCCACTAGTTTCAATTACCGACTGTAGTTGCAATCAGAGGAATTGTGTTACAATTGGCTCCAACTCGCTCAATTTCCAATAGTGCAAGCTGCAAAATTGAAGCATCAACTGCCAACCCTTCTGCAAGTTCTGCTACCCCGCAAATCCCCTCAGACAGATTTAGACCAGGGAGCACTTTACTCATTTTCCCTTTTGTTCTGTCATTCCTATTTTGTCAGAAACAGATTAGGCTCTTGTGATTGTAGCAGTGTTTGCAGTTTGCGATGATATAGTAGGGACAGATTATGCCTGTGTGCTTCAGTCAGAGTCAGTTTGTAGGAATTTCCCTAGTATAGGGAAAAACGCTATTTGGGTTATGCATGTGTCAAATGCCTAGTCATTGTGCATGTGGGATTGCAGGAATTCCCTAGTATAGGGAATTGTGTCAGAGTGTCAGTACACTGAATTGCATCAGTTTGTAAATACAGTTTTCTAGCGGTGTTAAAAAAAAAAAAAAAACCACCCATTGAACTGAATGGAAGCGGAAGAAGGGGCTTCTCGGAGGGACCCTGGTGAGTCAGGAGTCCGGTCGACCCAGTAGGTGTCGCGCCCAGCAGCTCACACTTTATCTGGCAAGATTGCATTGCTGGAGGATGCCTTGCAACAATTGTTAGCGCAGCAATTACAGGCCAATGCAGAGCAGTCTGAACTTAGGAGAGCGATACACAGTATGTCTGCCAGACCTTCTCGAGAGGAGAAGGGAAAGGCTCCAATGGAACCGGAGTCTAGTGTCCATACGGTCGAGCCTAGGAAGGCTAAAGTGCCAAATATTGCCAATTACAGGCCAGAAAAGTATTCTGGTCGGATGAACGACCGTAGTTCCGATGTCATTGAGACCTGGTTACACAAATGGGACGAGGCGTTCGCCATTTGTGAAATCAGAAATGACATCAAGAAGATCCGCGAGGCCACCCACATGTTTAGTGAGGCAGCGGATCGGTGGTGGATTAAGCAACAAAAAGAGGGTATAGCATCCACTACCTGGGAGGGGTTTAAAAGAGAGTTCAGGAAACACTTCTTACCTCCTGACGAAGCATCCCGAGCTTGGGATCAATATAGGAACCTTCGTCAGAGAAATTTATCGGTGGCAGAATACACTGATAAGTTTCGAGAGAGTGTAATGAAGGTTGACGAACCCCTGCCTCAATCAATCCAAGTGAAAGATTTCATATTTGGATTGAATGATCGAATAAAAATGGAAGTTCGGGCTAAGTACGCGAACACGTTAGATGATGCAATAGCCATAGCCCTGAACTATGAAGATGCCAAGGGCAGCAGGCCAAGTGGGTTTGCACAGGTCGGAGCCCGGTATGGGTATTCGAAGAAATCTGGGTTTAAGAAGAAATGGATATGTAAAGGGAGTGGTTCTCAGCCGAGTGGTCAAGCCAAGCAGGCGAAACCGGCTGAAACTCCTAAACCAAGTACCACCATTGGAGTGAAGAGGAAAGTAACCCCAATGGCAGCCCGGGCTTGGTCTAAGTCTCCCTTAAACCCAGAACAAAGGGAAAAAGCGAGGAGGGAAGGCTTATGTTTTGGTTGCTTTCAGCCTCATCAGTGGAAGGATTGTCCACGTAACAAAGATCGTCGGATGGTTGAGATGGTGATCTTAGAATGCGACGTGGAGATGGAAGGAAATCCCAGAGCAGAAGAGATGCAGATTCAGCTAGCGGGATCTTCTCAGAGGTTAGTACCTTGTTTGTTATGTGTGTCTGTTGCTAAGCTAGTGACGAGTGCACTTGATAACATCCTATCTAAGCCCGCAGCAATGGGGTATACAGCCTTTAATGATACGGAGTTAATCAAAATGAAAGGGCAAGTGGCCAATCATGATGTCATTGTGTTGTTTGACTGGGCGTCAACTCACAACGTGATTAACTCCAAGCTCGTGAGGAGGCTGAAATTAAAGACAAGTCCATCTGACTATGCGTATACAGTTAGGATGGTAGATGAAAGTTCAACTGAAGTATGGGACCAAAGGGTTACCCAGTTGGAGCTTCGGATTCAGGACTATGCTGAGAAGCTTGATTTTGAAATCACCAAGCTTGCTCATGCAGATATAGCCCTGGGTATGGCGTGGCATTCTAAGAAGAATCCAGCCATTGATTGGAAAAAGCACGTATATCAATTCAAGATGAATGATGTGCTTTATGTCTTGCGAGGTGAGGAAGATATACCTCAGGGACCGTTGGTTTCCGTGATGGAAATCCGAAAAGCTCAGGAAGAGTTTTTGTTCCTTTGCACAGCATCGGTAGAGCCGGTTGATGATTCTTCGGCTAGCACTGATGTTACGCAAAGTGGTGAGATGGCCAAGCTGGCTAATCTTATAATAGAGGAGTTCTCTGAATGTTTTAGGGATGAACTACCTTATGGGTTACCTCTAGAGCATAATGTTCAGCATAAGATTGAACTGATTCCATGGGCGGAACCTATAAATAGACCTCCCTATAGAATGAGTTTTACTGAAGAGGCGGAGGTGCGTAGACAACTGGAAGAATACCTCAAGTTGGGGCAGATTCAACCAAGTTTCTCACCTTTTGCTTTGCCAGTGATATTAAAGAAGAAAAAGGACGATATGTTTCACCTCTGTATAGATTACAAAGCATTGAATAATATCACTTTTAAGCACAGGTATTCGATGGCTCGGATTGATGATTTGCTAGATGCATTACATGGAGCCATAATTTTCAGCAAGATAGATCTTAAGTGTGGCTACCATCAGATCCGGATTAGAGTCGAGGATGTGCATAAAATTGCTTTCAGAAGCAGGTTTGGTCATTATGAGTTTTTGGTAATGCCCTTCAGACTTACCAATGCTCCAGCGACATTCGTCATGCTCATGAACGATTTACTACGTCCGTACATTGGAAAGTTTGTAGTACATTTTATTGACGATATTCTAGTGTTCAGTAAAAGTATTACTGAACATCGTGAACACTTGAGAATAGTGTTCAGTACTTTGAGGAAAGCCAGTCTTTATGTAAATAAAAAGAAAACTATACTGTGTATGGTTAGGCTTGAATATTTAGGATTCATAATTACTCCAGAGGGGGTAGAAATGGATCCAAAGAAAGTGGCTGCGATACTGACTTGGCCAATCCCTCGGAGTCTGACCACGTTGTGATTATTCTTGGGATTTGTCCAATTTTATAGAAGGCATATCAAAGGATATTCCAAAATAGTATCGCCATTGACTGATCTGACCTCAGATAAAGTACTTTTTATTTGGGGACAGAATCAACAAGAAAGTTTTAACACCATAAAACAAGCTGTGGTCTCAGGACCGGTGTTAAAAATAGTTGATCCCCAGAAACCGTTGTTCCTGGAAACCGATGCAAGTGGCATCGCGGTAGGAGTAGTTCTCCTTCAAGAGGGAAGGCCAGTAGCCTTTGAAAGCAAGAAGCTTTCTCCCTCTCAAAGGAATTGGCCAACTCATGAATTGGAGTTGTATGCTGTTATCCATGCTTTGAAAACATGGAGGCATTATTTGTATGGGTCAGAGTTTTATGTGGATGTGGATCATGATACTCTGAAACATTTCTGTAAACAGCCTGACTTGAGGGGCCGCCAAGCTAGGTGGGCAGAGCTCATGCAAGAGTTTAATTTAACGATTCGGTACCGAAGAGGAAAAGATAATAAGGTTGCTGATGCATTGTCTCGCATTATGCACAACCTGAGTTTCACGGTATTAGAGAGTGCTCTAATGACCGAAATTAGAGAAACTCAAAAGGTGGACGAGTTTGTCCAGAGCTTATGGCCTAAGGCTCATGTGTTAAAGCCCGAGGAAAATGAAAAGGATGACCTGGCATCCAGAAAAGGCCAAACATATGCAAGATATACCATAAGGGATGGTATGCTAGTTAGAAATGTCAAGGTTGTAGTACCTAGTCAGAATGATCTCAAGCAGAGAGTCATTCGACAGTGCCATAATAGCCCATGTGCGGGACATCCAGGAGTCGAGAAGACATATGATCTCGTGAAGCGAGATTTCTTTTGGCCAAACATGAAAAAGCATATTCATGAATATGTGACACGGTGTTTCTCGTGTCAGGTAAGTTAGGCCGAGCGGGTGAAGCCACCCAGACTTTTACAGCCCTTGGAAATACCACTGAGTAAGTGGGAGAGCATTTCCATGGACTTTATTGTAGGGCTGCCTACAACACAAGGAGGGTATGATTCTATCCTTGTGGTGGTTGATCGTCTAACCAAGATGGCTCACTTCATTCCGACTAGGGAGTCTGTTAGTGCCCCGCAAGTGGCGGATTTGTTTATTAGACATATATTTCGTCTGCATGGATTGCCGAGATCCATAGTATCAGACAGAGATATCAGATTTACCGGTCACTTTTGGACAGCAGTATTTGAGATGCTAAGGACTGAGTTGGGAATGAGTAGTGGGGATCATCCTGAGACAGATGGTCAGATGGAGAGAGTCAACCAAACTTTAGAGGATATGCTGAGGGCATATGTGTCATTGAGGCAACATGCATGGGACAAGTGGTTGCCATTGTTGGAGTTTGCCTACAATGATAGGAAACATTCCTCTACCGGGCTCAGTCCGTTTGAGCCGAACTATGGTTATAGACCAACAAATCCAACTATAGTTGGAATACCTCAGAAAGTGCCTAGTGCCGCGAACTTTATAGTTCAGATGCGGGAGATCCTAGCACTTGCGAGAGCCAATATCTGCCAGGCTATGGATAGAGCCAAGGTATATGCAGATGAGAACCGGTCTATAAGAGTATTTAAGGAAGGAGAAAAAGTTTTTCTCAGAGTTCCTTCGCACTCGAAGTCGTTGACTTCAGGAGAGTGTGCTAAATTATCACCTCGATACTGTGGCCCGTGGTTAATTCTAAAGAGGATAGGCAAGGTAGCCTATAATTGCCACAGGGGTGTAAGGTGCACCCGGTTTTTCATGTTTCGTGCTTAAAGAAATTTTTACATACAGGTGACGTTGAGATGTCGAGCTCCACTCGTGATATGCCAGGGTGACCATTGTGCATTTATGTCACTGACTTGTTAGCTGTAGATGCGGTCGATACATCGCCCGCGAATAATAGCTGGATGACAGCTATCCTTATCTACTCTAGTTCGTGGCTCAGTTAGTATGCCACCTTAGTTAGTTGAGTTTGGTTTGAGACCCACATATAGGGTTCTTCTATTTCTTTGTACTAGAGTTCTTTTGGCTTTCACAACCAAGAAGAGGAAAACTGTTTTCAGCCTCCACTTATGTGTGTATTCCGCCATTGTGTATGTGAGAAAGCCGCAAGTGAGACTCCTTCCCTCTCTCCCACTATCTTCACATGGTATTAGAGCCTTGTTCGTGGTAAGGAGCTCAAGAAAGCAAACCAAGTTCGTGGTGTCCTGGTAAGAGGACCAGTGTTGCTTTCCTTTTTTGAGTTTGGGAGCAAATCTCTGCAGGTAGCACAGCTAGAAGTGCAAGAGTGCACTGTCTGAGATTGAGATGCCCTTCGTAGTGTGGCGACAGGGCAGTATATGCTGCGAGGGAAAACGAAGCCCTTGGTGACTTTATTTTCTGATTCGAGGCCATTTCGAGGCCCGTTTTGAAGGTGGAAGTTCTTCGCAGGTACTCAAAAAAAGGCCCTGTTTTTGCCGTGCGACCACTGCTTTGCTGGTCGGTGAACAGTTGCCGCAGAAATTACATCGTATGCCTGTGTGCAGAGATGTTGGGAGTTGCAGAATCATGCTTGTTGCTTGTTGATGCAAAATTATCACTAGGAAGTGACTGTGTGGTCAAATACCACTTTCGTCAATTTTGCAGATCTGCCCATGTGAGGCAAAAGCTGTGTTTTTTTGCAGTGACAGAATATTTTACAGTGGTTTGTAATGGCGTTTGATTCTCTTTCACAGATTGTCATTGAAAAGCTTGACAAGAACAACTTCCAGGCATGGAAGTTTAGAATGACGAATTTCCTTATGGGAAAAGGCTATTGGGAGTTCATTATAGGAAATGAAGAAGAACCAATTCTTCCTAATGTTCCCAATCAACAGGAAATGTAGGCATTTAAAGGATGGCATGAGAGAGCCAAAAAAGTTATGTACTGGCTATCTATCAGTATTTCGGATTCTATGATTATGCATATTTAGGATGCAAGTATGCCAAAGGAGGCATGGGATACTTTGGCAAAAATGTACAGCACAAATACGCAAGCTAGGAAAATGCAGCTCAAACAGGAGTTGCACAATGTGCAGAGAGAAAATTTGAGCATCAATGACTACCGCATGAAGGTGAAGAAAATTGCAGATGCACTTGCTTCCATTGGGTCGCCAATGGAAGATGATGATCTAGTTTCTGTGACCTTGAATGGTCTAGGAAAGGATTATGCACAGTTCCGGACATCCATTGCCGTCCGTGAAAAATTTCCTGATTTTGAGGAGTTGTTTACTCTTCTAATTTCTGAAGAGCAAAGAAATGGGGGTGCATCTTCCTCAGGAGGAACTTCAAAAGAAACTGTCTTCTACTCAAATTCTACTCAAATGCTGGAAGAGGTAGAGGCATAGGTAGAGGAGGCCGATCTGCAAGCCGTGGTAGAAATCAGAATATGCAGCAAACTCAAGAAAACCAGTCCTATGGAGGAGGACGTGGTAACACTAGAGGCAGGGGGAGCCAAAGAGGCCATGGTGGATGGCAGAGAGGCCAAAATGCAAACAACAATGTTGAATGCTACTATTGTGGTAAAATGGGTCATATGGCTAAGGATTGTTACAAAAAGCAGAATGACATTATGAATGGAAAATTGCAGCAAGGCAATTATGCATCTTCTAGTAGACATGGTGATGATAGAAATGAGCATCTATTTATGGTGCAGCACATGACCAATTCTGTGACAAGTGTAGAAGAATGAAATGATGTGTGGTATGTTGACTCAGGTGCATCAAACCACATGACAGGTCATGCAGAGTGGATGCAGGATGCAAGGAAAATGGAAAAACCAGGATTTGTGGAGACTGGTGATGATACTGCACATCCTATTGTGTACATTGGTAAAATTCCTTTGTCTATGCAGGATGGGGAAAAGAAATACCTGTTTGATGTATTTCATGTCCCGAACATCACCAAAAAATTGGTTTCTGTTGGTCAGATGGTTGAGCAGGGCTTGCAGGTCAGATTTAATCCTCATGGATGCTTTGTTGAGGATATGAAAAATAACGGTCACTTGATAGCAAAAGGAAAGAAGAAGGGCAGGATGTTTACGTTGGATGCGGACATGCCTAAATTGAGTGCAGCAATGTTTGCACATGGGACCGGTGTAGTTGTAGATATTGATATCTGGCATAAACGCATTGGTCATGTTAATATACAGCGACTTAAATCAATGCAAGCCCAAAATATTATTGCAGGATTGCCTAAATTCAAGGTTGCAGAAATGCATAAGGTTTGTGAAGCCTGTCAATTTGGAAAACAGGCAAGGAAACCATTTCCTAGGCATGTTCAAGAGAGTAAAAAGCCATTAGAATTAATCCACTCTGATGTGTGGACTACTAAAGCTGCATCTATTGGAGGCTATCACTATTTTGTCACTTTTATTGATGACTTCAGCAGAAAAGTTTGGGTGTATTTTATGAAAAAGAAAAGTGAAGTGTTTGGGCACTTCAAAGCTTTTAAAGCTATGGTTGAAAAAGAAACAGGCCTGCAAATAAAATGCCTAAGGTCAGATGGAGGGGGAGAGTACCTCTCAAATGAGTTTGCAAGGTTCCTGCAGGAGCATGGCATAAAGCAGCAATATTCATGTAGTCATACCCCGCAGCAAAATGGACTTGCAGAAAGGAAAAACAGGCATATTGGAGAGGTATCTCGGGCCATGCTAAATGAAAAAGATCTACCAGATTATTATTGGGCTGAAGCAGTTGCTACAGCAGTTTACATAATGAACAGGACCCCCACTGCAGCAATACATCGCATGACGCCAGAGGAGATGTATACTCGTAGGAAACCAGACATTTCTCATTTGAAAAATTTTGGTTGCAGTGCCTATGTTCATGTGCCAGATGAGTTGAGGTCCAAGTTGGATCCAAAAGCTGAGAAGTGCATCTTTATTGGTTATTCTCTGCAGCAGAAAGGGTATAGATGCTATAACCCTTCTACTCGTAAGTTTACAGTGAGCAGAGATGTTATTTTTGATGAGATGAGCAGCTGGTGTAAACATGTAAATGTGATGATTGATGTAGATGCACAAAATGGTAATGCTGCACAGAATTTATAGCAGCAATCACAAAATATCAGTGGACCTGCAGTGTCCTCTAGCAGTAATTCACATACTTCACCATGGACAGGCAAATTGAGATCAGGAGAATCTCCTCAAAGCAATGCAGATAGTGGTACGCAGGTATCACGAAAAGGAAAAGAGAAGGTAGATCAGCCCATGTTTGATGTGAATGCATGTCACTCTTATGTGGATGGTGAATCCAATGGCTCAGAACAGAGCATTGATGATGAGTTGGGTATTCCTTCTGTTGTTACACCTGGAGTAAGGAAGACCAGGGATGTTTTGAGAGCACCTGGAAGTGAGCCTATTTTGTGCAGGTCTACCAGAGCTAGGTATCCTGTGGATAGGCTAAAATATGATGGAATTACAGCCATTCACTATGCCTATATGGTCAAAGTGATACAGGAACCAGAACCCACTTCTTTTGAGCAAGCCATGGGAAAAGAAAAATGGGAGAAAGCCATGGATGAAGAAATGGATGCCTTGGAAGCAAATGCTACATGGGAATTGGTGCCTTTGCCTAAAGACAAGAATGCGATTGGCTATAAGTGGGTTTATAAGATCAAGCACAATGCAGATGGTTCTGTGAACAGATACAAGGCAAGATTAGTTGTCAAGGGGTATGCACAGACATATGGCATTGATTATGAAGAAACATTCAGTCCGGTTGCAAGGATGGTAAGTGTAAGAGCAGTCATTACTATGGCTGCATCAAAGGGATGGTCTTTACATCAGATGGATGTAAAGAATGCCTTCTTGCATGGTGATTTGCAAGAAGAGGTCTTTATGGAGCAGCCACCAGGTTATGTTCATGCTATTCATCCTGAGTTTGTTTGCAGATTGAAGAAAGCCTTATATGGCTTGAAGCAAGCACCCATTAGGAAAAAAGGGAGCTCATTTTGGGGCCTTTTACGGTTTGGAAAAATAAGCTCTCAACCAATCAATAGAAGGCCAACGTAACGTTGAAAATTCACGAAAATAAGAGAAAATAGAAAAAAGAAACAATACTTTATGTAAGTACAAGCGTGCTACATTAATGAGGAGATTGGTTTTTTATTCGTAGAAGATCTTTGGACAAGAAGATAGAATCTAAACTGACATTTTATCTGACAAGATCCTTCCCGCTTCCACCTTCCTTTGAATTTTCAAATATTGTGCCGCCTTTCGTGCGAAAGGTCTACCATTCTACACCATTGCCTCATTGTGCAACAGCCTTCCTTTTCCAAAACTGCTCCCTTGATCCTGTTTGGCGTAGAGTAAGATGTTTCTCGTCAACTGTCTGTTTGCCCACTTTCTCTTTCTTGAAACTTCAAATTGTTATCTTAGTTACATTACTTTGCTATTGTTACAGATTCAGAAAATCTCCATGGTGAACCAAAACCACGGCCGTTCTTGTGCAAGACGCTCTGTGGATGATAATGCTACGAAGGCAGAATTATACCAAACATCCTTACCCCGTCGACCTGCTTCTTCTATTTCGTCGGTAGAGAATTCAAGTACAGTCAAAACAGAAGGAACTTGGGAAAGGTTTAGTGTTTCGAAAGGAGCATGGGTGCTCATGCAACCTAGCAAAAGAAAAAGACCCCAGACAAAAAACATTTTCTTGGCATCGTGGAAGGGAAGAGTACGAGATTTTAAAATCACCAAAGGGAAGATATCCATGAAAGAAGTTTTGATTCAGCACATGTACATGCATAAAGAACTTGTCTTGCGAGACTATCCAAAAAATCTTCCGCAACACAGGCCTAATTGTATATTTTTCTATTGTGGTTTTTTCCTTCATGAGGTGTATGGATTTTTAAGATGAAGCTTTCTCTCTTAACTTATTGACATTCTTGTGTTGTTTTATTTCAGATTTATATCCTTCATCGTATGAGACATGGCAAAACATCGATTGTATTCTGGGATTTATAGATGTTCTGCATGGATCGATAGGAGAACAACAATACCAAGGTCGATGTGCAACAGAGCTAGCTCAATCGGGTATATTTTTTACTGATCATTTTTATCAGTTGCTGGACAAAGCTAACACACATGGTGTATTAATAAAACAAGACCTTCCGGCGTGGAATTCGGTGGATTGGCCTCACCCACATTCTAGTGTTACAGAGGCATATAGGGCGAAGCTTTTTACAGAAGTACAGAAAGCTCTGAGGCCCAATATTGCCACTAGGATAGTAAAAATTTCTTTGTGCATGCCTCTCACAGTTTTTGTAGACTTGTTTAATACCTTTCCAGTAAAGGTTTCAAAAACAATGCTCACAGTTAAAGCAACAAATTCGGCATGCATGCCACAATTTTTGGATAAAGGTTGGGATAAGAAGACATGTAGTTCAGTGTTTTGTGAGGTGGTCCAACCTTCTATGCAACTGAAGTACATGGTTGCATCACAAAATTTTATTTTCTCTTTTTATTACAAGCGCAATCGAATGCTAGGCTCAAAGCTTGTCCCAATGGACCAAGATGAAGAGTCGTTTGGTGCACAAAATAAACTTATTGATATTGATGTTCTTGAGAATGGTGATGTGGTAGCCAGTATCTCGTTAAGAGAATGTTGCTCCCTAGCTCAATTACGCAGTGACATTCTGTTTGAGACTGAAGGTTCTATCTCAAAGGACTTTTTATTTATCTACAAGAACAGAAAGGTACACCATCTGATTTATCCTAGTCTCTATAAGCATTGCTATTAGTTTAATTTACCACTCTAATTCATATTGCTTTTTTGCAGTTACTCAGAAGAAGAGAGAGCTCAGTTAAATGCAAAGACATAGAAAATTTTAAAATTGAGATCACACATACTCCATAAAGAAAGGTTTTGTATTCAATCAAGTAAGATTTTGTACAGAATTGTTTAGCTGAATCTGTAGAACATATTTCTAACATCCATTTTCTATTTATGTACAGTTTCATCCAGAGGCTGCTCTACATTTTCTGGAGGATCTTCTCTCTGCTGCTCCATCCTATCCGTGCTCCATCCTGTCTCCTCCACTGCCCCAGAAGCCTCTCTTTGCTGCTTCTCCACCTTCTCCTCAACATCAGCAGCAGGTCTTTGCTCCTGTGTCTGCTCCTCCTCAGCACTCTGTGATTGCTCCTGTGGCTTCTGGTCCTCAACATCAGGTGCTTCATATGTGGGATCAAGGTGTATGACACCTTCTTGTACTTTAGAGCTTTCACCCAGCTCCACAGTAGCTGCTACAATAGGTTTGGGGGAGGCATAGCTCAAAAACCTCAAAATTGTATGAGCTCTAAAATTATGTACATAGTTGGGGCTGAAGCTATCCTCTTTCATCTGCAATGGCAGAGGATAATTTAGAACACTTTGTATCATTATGAATTATATTCAAGCTAAATGAAAAGTATTTTTCCTTACCAGATCTGGCTGTTCCTTTTCAAAGTAGCTTGAAAGTATATATTTTGCATTGATCAGCACCCTTCATCCACAACTACTTGAATCATTTTGTTGTGGTGTCTGTACAGTTAGAAAAAAATGTTAGAAACTGTGAGCATCAGCACAAAACAAAATTATTCAATAAGTTCAAAGACATAGCATTTAATAGACTTTTTACCTCTAGACTTAATGGCTCTATTGAATCCAACAGAGAGACATTTGGAGGACAATGATCCAATGCATCTAATAGCCTTCTAATACAACTGCAATATGTATAATTTAGTTAGTATGGTATCAAAATAATGAAGTTTTGAGTTCAGAAAGCACACACAGTACTTACAATTTCAGCTCTCTGTGTGTGTTTTTTAGAGAGTTGAATAGAAAGCACTGCTTCTGCTGGATGTCAATAGACACAAAACTCCAGTGGTCACTGCATAAGGAAAAAAGCATAAGCAAATGAAAGGCTACAAGAGTTCCCAATATTAAAGAAGAATCTTAAAAGAAGTAGTCACCCACATACCTGCTATGATATGGAAGTAGCAAAATGTCAATTACTTCAAAATTGCAGTGTTTGAACCAGCTGGAAATACTCATGGGAGTCTCTTTTGCATCTCTTAATCTAGAAGAAATGGCTGGATCAACAATATGGACTGTATGTTGTACAGAGGGATGAAGCCAGCTTCTCATCATGCTGCATAGGATCAGAACATAATTAGGGTAGGTTATAAAAGAGTTACAAGGAGGATTGATTTGCAAAAAATGTAAAATTTAAAGACACTTACTAGAGCATTGCAAGAATGATAGTATCTGAGCAATACTCATTCTTGTTAGCCAATGCTGCTAAGCATTGTTTTGTCAAATCAAAATCATTGACTGAAACTTCATCCTCAATATGTACAACTACATCAGGGCCCAGCTCCTTCAACCTTCTATGTATGTGTAGCTCCTTCTTTCCAGTTTCCACATCTATCACAGATTTTGTTTCTTTTACTTGCTGCTTCAGTGAGTCCTCATAAGCAGCCTTCCCTCTGGTGTTCTTTGAGTGTGTTACCTCAACAACCTTTACCTCATCAACCTTGACCTTCCTTGTAGGTGGAATTAGCAATATATCTCTCATTTTGATGTCCTGCCATTCCACAGGATGAACCAGCTTGTCATATCTCCATCTCACTCTGGACAAAGTGTTGAAATCTTTGGCCATCAAAGTCACCCTGTGAGCATGGGCTGCTACAAGCATTGCATCCTCAAAATATTTCTCCAGGTAATCCTCTGCCATTTCCTGCAAGGAAAGAATGGCAGTTCTATTCCACCTGAACCCAAGGTTCCAACTGTCACAAATTTCTCTCACCAGTCTTTGAAAGGGTGCTTTGGGTATTGCAAAACCTATGGCTTTCTGTTGCCTCCTTATTTCCCTATGCACACCTGCACCCTTATTCAATCTTTTGGCCTTTTGCTTGAGCAAGCTCATTGGCTTACCCTTCCTGCCATGTGAAGCTCTTCCCTTTGGAGGCACACTAAACTTCTTGGAACCTGTCCCAGCTGCTGTTGCTGCAAGACCTGGTCCTTTGCCAACTTGCCTTGCAGTTGATTTGGTTCTTGCCATCACTCTGAAAAACTGCATACAAAGGATTGGAAAGAGATCAAAGACATGAAGAACATGTTCTAACAAAGAAAAGGCAATCACAGGGGTGGTAGAAGCCAAATAGAGAAATTTGCAATAAAATGTGATATGAGCAGTTTGGAATTTCAAACAGGTCCACATCGCATTTTGCTGCAAATTTTTTAAATGAAATGCTGGTGCACTCCTACAGTGATTTCTATGTTTCTCCAACCAAATACAGTATGAATGGAGGTCATGCAAGAAGATCACATGCAAATATCACACTTGAAGATCTGCATTCCTTCAGTGATTTCTCTGTCTTGGTTTGAGCCTATGCATTTCCATACAGGATGTAATTTTTCTATTTTAGGCAAGAAGATTGCAGAGACTAAGGGGAGTCACAAAACCAAACATGTTCTCATTAAGAAAAGGCAATCACAGAGGTGGAAGAAGCCAAATAGACAAATTTGCAATAAAATGCGATATGAGCAGTTTGGAATTTCAAACAGGTCCACATCGCATTTTGCTGCAAATTTCTGAAATGACATGCTGGTGAACTTCTACAGTGATTTCTTTGTCTCTCCAGCCAAATACAGTATGAATGGAGTTTATGCAAGAAGACTACAGCTATGGAAGTCAAAAAACCAGAACATGTTCTCACAAAGAGAAGGCAATCACAGGGGTGGAAGAAGCCAAATAGAGAAATTTGCAATAAAATGCGATATGAGCAGTTTGGAATTTCAAACAGGTCCACATCGCATTTTGCTGCAAATTTTCTAAATGACATGCTGGTGCACTCCTACAGTGATTTCTATGTTTCTCCAACCAAATACAGTATGAATGGAGGTTATGCAAGAAGATCACATGCAAATATCACACTTGAAGATCTGCTTTCCTACAGTGATTTCTTTGTCTTGGTTTGAGTCTATGCATTTCCATACAGTATGTATTTTTTCTATTTTAGGCAAAAAGATTGCAGAGACTAAGGGGAGAACCCATTGTTCCTGACCTGGAGTCTATCTGTGGATGTGCTGTGCTGCTGAGGAGTAATCTGTGCTGAGGATGATTCTGTGCTGCTGGACAAGATGCTGATGCTGCAGAGTATGGAGGTAGGGAGGCAAGAGAGCAGAGACTGGAGGGCAAGAGTTCTAAAACAGGATACCACAAAGAAGTGCAAAATGAATTAAAGAATCACTAAATCCCACACGTGTGGAATCTAGTCGTTTTTCACACGTGTGGATGGGACCCAGATCTCTTGGAGTTTGAAATCTGGCACGTGTGAAAGTACACTTTATTCCTTGGAACTTGTGCCATTCATTATTTCATCATGAATACCACAACCACTTTTCCCTCCCCTGGATTCCAATCTCTCATCCCTGCCACGACTGTCTCCTGATCCTTTCTCTCTGATTCTTTCCTACCCAGCACACTCCATCCAGCCTGCCTGAAGACAGTACTGCCAGATCTCCAGGTTACCTAGAGTGCAAGGTTCAAGCTAGAGAAAGAGCAGGAGATTTACCAGTGCAACTCAATCAGCATGGAAAAGGAAAAAAAAGGTCAGAGTTCTAGTTTGGTTTCAATGTTTTTCAACATTTATTTCTTCCATCCATTGGATTTTTTATGTCCCAATGTCTTCACTCAGCTCCATCCTTCTTCCACAATGTGGTAAATCACCCAGAAATTAGATTGTAGGTTGATATGAACAGAAACAAGAAATTTGCAACAAAATGCGAGGAGAGTGGTTTGGAATTCTCTAAACAGCCCATATCGCATTTTGCTGCAAATTCCTGTTGTGGACTCCTTGCTCATGAAAATTTTCATTCATTCCATTTTTTCTCTTGCATATGAGAGCATAGTGTCCAGGAATCACTGAAATGAAGCAAGTGCTTGATTTGACATGCACATGAACAGAACTTGAGAATTTGCAACAAAATGCGAGGAGAGTGGTTTATAGTTCTCTAAACATCCCATATCGCATTTTGCTGCAAATTCCTGTTGTTGACACATTCCTCATGAATAGTATCACTCATTCCATTATTTCTCTTGCATATGAGATCATAGTGTCCAGGAATCACTGAGATGAACCAAGTTCTTGATTTGACATGCATATGACCAGAATTTGAGAATTTGCAACAAAATGCGAGGAGAGTGGTTTACAATTCTCTAAACAGCCCATATCGCATTTTGCTGCAAATTCCTGTGTATTATTTGTTTCTCACTTCTACCTCATTAATTTGCTACCTTTAGCCCTGTGGAGATCTTCCTTGATGATGAGAAATGTTTTTGTTTTGGAACAGGCCCCACCTTTCAAGAGGAAGCTGGACTTTTCTGCTGCTATAATAAAACCTCAGCAATCACCAGGTGAGTGATGAGATGTCATGAAGGAATTATCTGGTGATATACAATGCATTCACTGATTGCATATGTCAGCATATAGAATTCATAGTATATAAGTTTTTGAACAGGCAAAAAGAAGAGGCTGGAGCAGAGTGCTGATTCTTCCATCAAAAAACAAATGGAACCAGAAGAGGACAGTTCTCCAGATTTGCTCCTATTTGAGTTTCTTCACAAATGCAAGGCTCAGAGTAACTTCCATTTATACCACAGTATATTCAACATGGAGTTCTCAATGAGCTCTGTACTCGAGCAACACAAAGATTTTCTTTCAGACTATTGGGATGCCTTCAAAGAACTGATAGAGGCAGGAAGAATTGTGGGAGGTGAAAAGGTTTTTGTGCACATTAATCATATTGTCTCCAATGACAGGCTGAGGTACCATGTGAGCAGAAGATTTGACAGCCTGCCTGATCACTATAAATTCAACTGTACTTTGCACACCAGAAAGTGCAGAGTGCTGGAGGAGAGCATGGCATTTCTCATGTACATTGTCTTCAGTCAGGAGTCTTTGGATGAACAAGGGCAGGAAACAGAAGAAGAAGACACATCTGAAGCTTCTGAAAAGGAGGATGTTTCTTTGGGCTCTGAAATGGCGGAGCAAGAAGAAGATATCAACCTTCAGGATGAGGGGCTGCAAGTGGCTGCTCTTGACCTTGTTCAACTGAGGAATAAAACTCTGAGGGGAGCAGAGCCAGTTGAAGATTTTGATGTTCAGAGCAGCAACTATGCAGTGCCCATGCTTCCAGGTGTGTTGATTGGTGGAAAGGATTATGTTTTCCTCCATGATATAGAGTGTATGTTTGATTTGAGGGAGGACTATGCCATTTCCCTTATTGCCCAGGCTTCAAGGCTTGACAAGGAGGTTGGCATAGAGGATGACCAATCACTTCTGGCTTTGGAAACAATGTTTGATCCTGTAGAGGCCCTTTCATTTTGTTTCAAAGAGGCTGAAAAGTTCCAAGAGCCAGATGAAGCTGCCTTCCAGCTCACACAGGAAGCTATGAATCTCTCAGCTCTATACACAGAAAAGACTAGAGAAGAGGCTGTACAAGAAGGGAGAGGGATAAATCTTTGGAAAGATGAACTGCTTGTTGCTGATGAAAATGAGAAGGTACTTCAAATCATATACTTTGACTTCTGCTTAACTTTAGTTTTGTAGGTTGTGTATTGTCTCACTCCAATCCTTTGATATGTTGCAGCTACAAATTGAGGATGACACATTCCTCCAGAGATCAAGTGGAAGCAGGCAGGTTGGGTTTCGCAAAATGTCAGGCCTAGCTCATTATATTCATGATCTAGGCAGTGCCAAGAACTTGATTTACCATAGGCAGTTGAGCAACAATGGAGAAGCCATTGTTTACTTCCTAAAATGTTTGTCCAGGGCTTTAGGTGGACATGCTCTTTCATGGCAAAAGGAAAAGATCATTTTGATAGAGAGGTTGTCTGCCATAGATATATTTGGAGATTATGTGAATAAGCAGGCCTCTAGGGCCGCTTACTTTTTGTCTTACACTTCTTATGCATTAGCATGTGGTGTTAAGGACCCCAAATATCTGGAGGGCTATGGAAAACACCAGCTTGTAAGGTTTCGAGAGCCACCCATGATTGCATCAGGCCACACAGTCCAAGAAGAGGAACAGGTGGAGAGAGCTGAAGAAAAGGATAAAGAGATAGTCGACATCAAGCCAATAAAGAAGAAAAAGACTCCAATCAAGATCAAAAAGAGAGTTCCGATGAACAGGCCCTGGGAGAAATAGGATTTAGTCATCGAATATAGCACAAACATTATATTAAATTTGAACTGATTTGTATAAAGTCTTTGATATCTGGTATGATCTTGTATAAATGATTAATAAGTTGATGATGAAATGATTTGTACATTTACATAGAGTGGTGTCGTTAAATATTAAATGAACAATATATTGAAATTGTAAACAAATTGTATTAAGTTCAGATCATATGTTTCACATTGAAATTTTTTTCATGCATAACACCAAGAGTCACTTGTTCCACTAAAAAAATTTCTATTGAATGAGTTTGAAAACATGTGGACATAACTCCAATAAGTTACAAATGAGTCCTATTCATGTTTACTTGTCCATTTATGGTTTCTAAATATCTTCGATTCCCTCCACTGTCTATGTCTCTCTGCTGCAATTGAATTGTCTAGAGCTTGTCTTCGTCTTTGCTTTTGGGCTAGAAGAAAAGCAAGCTTGATTTTGGAGCTAGCAACTTTTCTTTTAGCATGCAGCCTTTGTAGTATGCCTCGGTAAAACCATTGGAAGACTTCCTTCAGACTATTCGCCTTCTGACTCCCTCCATAGTGTTGTGTGTGTCTAAAAAATGCATTACGTGCCATGTAGTGAGACTTCTCCATGCCTTGGGTAGACCAAATAGCTGGGCATCCATACTTTTTGACAAAATAGGGAAGGTGGTTGTATATGATATGCTGTAAGACATAAGAATGCATAGTAAGTAATAAAAAAAAGAGGATCACACTTAAGTAAAAGAAAAAGACAGAACCTTACCATGTAGTGAGTTATATTGCAGGCTGTCCACGCGTCTTTCATTGACTTCCCAAAATGTTTAATTGCCTCCTCAAAGTTCTTGTAATCACTCTTTGTCCATGTTACTTTGTCACAGAACATGAAGAGTTGATCAAGAGACCTCCACACCTCTGCCTTCCTATTTCGTGCTTCCCCATCTGCCTCATGATCTTTCACAGCATTATGGACTTGCTTCCACAATCCATAATTAATCTTTGAAACTGCTCTACCTTGCCTTACTTGCTTACTGTGTTTGGGTCGAGACAAGAATCTTCTTGCCTTAACACCACCAATAGAGGGCTTGATTGGTACCTCCTTGCCATTGGTAGACTTTTTAAAATCCTTTGTGATTTGAACATCTCCTCCATGCAGACCTATATCGGATAACACTTTTTCCAATGCTTGAAGAGCATCCTTTCTATTTTTTTCGGGACGGAGTTTCCAAGCAAATCCAATATATAAAAATACCAATTTCTCAATAATTCGACATAGACCATGCAATGTGCAGATGTGAACATTACATAGTGGAATGTCCAGAATGGCCTTGAAGTCAGGGTCAACTTTATCTCTATTAGGTGCTCTCTTCCACCATTTTGAATCCATTACTTGAGCTGATTCTTTGCAGTAAAGACAAGGAGACTTTGAGTTGCCTCCTTTACTAATGTTATACATGCACTTAAGTGTTTTAAGATCCCCGGCCATGTGCCACTCTACTTGAAAATCACCTTTTCCTGCAACATGGAGATTCTCGCCTTGCACTTGTCTTTTGATTATTGTTGGTATTTCCGTGTGATGAAACACCCAATCTAGTGTTTCATGGTCTTCGGTCTTCACCTGCGAGATTATAGAAAACAAAAGTATTACTATATCAGATTTGAAAACAATGACCAAAATCAAGTATAAAACAGCCCATGATCATACCTGGAACGAGCCTAACCACCATATGTGTTTCTCTGACTGCACACTAAAATACTTCGAACTCGCTTCAGTCAATGATGTATCAATCGCTCCATTCATCAATGTAATAGTAACTCTTTCCATTTTCTTTTCCTTTACAACCTCACACTCATCCAGTTTGATAACAAATTTCAAAATGCCTTTGCACTCCTCAAATGTTATTCCATAAAACTCGACCATTCTTTTTTGAAGTTGTTGCAGATCTAAAAATATATTGTTCCAAGGATCATACACAGTGGTTCCTTTAACACCATGAAATATTTCTTCAATATGGATATACTGCCCAATAAATTCATCTATACTTTCATTCAAATGACCTCTTATCCTCCACACGGTTGCTGGATTTGGCAGTAAAACTCGTTTAATCCTTTGATCTTTCAAAGTTGAGGATATCGCATGGAAAATCGAACTATATCCCTTCCTGCTAACTCCACTAACATCAAGAGCCTCTTGGATTATAGTGCCATCAACTTGATTATTGGATACAAAGTCCTCTACAACATTGCGTTTGACTGTTTTGTATTTTTTTTCCTCAATCAAACCTTTTGCTACACCGCAAGAAAGCAATCCTTTCATTTGTTTAACAGGAAGAAGGTTCGGGTCCATATTTTCTTTTGCAGGCTCCAATAATTTCCTGTAATAACAACATTATATGACTATATTATTCAGCACCTCCATTCTTATTTTGCGACAATCAACGAAATAGATATAGTCTGGAAGAGAGCCTTTTTTAGTATACAAAATGATAAATTTCAATCTAACCTTGCTTCCTGAATTCGTCGCTTGCATCCACCAGTCCCAGCCTTCAAATTTGCAATGTTTTTAATCTTCCTGCTACGTTGTCTGTCTCCAAGCACGGTTCTCTTCTTTCTTGCTCTTGTCAATTCTTTGAATGCTCCTCGATTTCATTCTACAACTGCTGCTCCAATTTTGCACGAATGGCTATCTCCTCCATCTTGGCCCCCTTTTCTTGTAGGTACATCATTTTATACGTTTCTGCAAATGCAGACTGCGCTGAAATATAACCAAGAAGTCCATTTTATCCATCGCCGGCAAACCTCAGTAATGTGGTGGGATTGACAAATGGAGGTGTAGAGTTTTTTACTTGACATTTTGGATATATGCTTCCGTCGCACCATAAGTCAATATGTTGAAGCCCTTCTCTTCTCATATTTTCCCGCTGTTGAGCATTCAGCACCGTATCCTTTCGTCTTTTTTGTGCTGGAGCATATTGTTCTTCCAAGTCGATGTGAAGATGGTGTAATCGCTTCTTCTCAGATAGTGACTCACTAGTATCGGCCATTTTTTGTGCTCCTCAGGTTGCGAAGTTTGTTTTTCAATCTCATAGTCGTTTTGTAACATGAATCGTGGAAGTGTGGCGGTATCCATGTGAATATTTTGAAAACTTGCAATCACTAAGTTC
The DNA here is from genome assembly GCF_047967505.1 of Dipteris shenzhenensis. Lineage (NCBI taxonomy): Eukaryota > Viridiplantae > Streptophyta > Polypodiopsida > Gleicheniales > Dipteridaceae > Dipteris > Dipteris shenzhenensis. The sequence goes on along the minus strand of NC_141602.1, from coordinate 52,969,651 downwards.
AGTGATGGACTCTTAATGAAAGACCTGCACACGTCGGCCAAAGAGATGCGGAATCTTTGGTAAACAAAAAAAAATCTAAGAGGATATTTAATACAAAATCGTGTTAGTCAGACAAAAGATTATCTTATTCCTTTTTGAATTGACAGTTCTGTAGTCCTTACTGACAAACCTGAGCCACGTTTCCGTATTTTACTATTTTTGAGGTCTTTTAGGAGAGAAATAAATCAAAAAATAGTGAATTTCTTACAGGGCCCCAAAATGAGTTCCCTTTTTCCCTAATGTAGAGCATGGTCTGACAAGATAGGACAATATTTTGTCACTATTGACTTTCAGATTTCCAAGGCAGATTTATCACTCTATGTGAGAGAAACAGAGAAAGGGATTATGCTGCTTGTCATGCTGCTTGTCATTTAGGTTGATGATTTGATCATCACAGGTGATAGTGATGAAGATATCCTTCATGTGAAAATGCTATTGAAGCAAAAGTTTGAGATAAAGGATTTGGGAGAGCTGCGTTATTTCTTGGGCATTGAGGTGATTAGATCACCAAGTGGGATACAGCTCTTGCAGAGGTAGTCCAAATATGGGATGACAGGCTATAAGCCTATTTCAGTTCCTTTGGAGCAGAATGTGAAGCTGAGCACAGATGCAGGTGAGCTTCTTGAAGACCCTACTATGTACAAACGCATAGTAGCAAGTTTGACTTATATGACTATTACCAGGCCAGATTTAAGCTATGCCGTTGGATTGGTATGTCAGTTTATGCAGGCTCCAAGGAAACCGCATTCGGATGCAGCTAGACGCATATTCAGGTATGTGAAGTCCACATTGCAGTATGGACTATTTTATGAGGCTGGGGTTCAGATACAGTTGCATGGATACACTGATGCTGATTGCGCTGGTAGTACTTCTGATAGACAATCTACCAGTGGATATGTGTTCTCTTTTGGGAGCACTGCAGTCACCTGGAGCAGCAAGAAACAGCCTACAGTTGCCTTGTCGAGCACAGAGGCTGAGTACAGGGGTGCAGCAATGGCTGCATGTGAGGTAGCTTGGTTGCATAAGCTACTTTATGATATGCATCAGTCTATAGATGGGCTAGTTGTCATTTATTGTGACAACATGAGTAGTATACACTTGGCAAATAACCCAGTCTATCATGCTAGAACAAAGCACATTGAGGTGCATTATCACTATGTGCGGGAGAAGGTTTTACTAGGTCTTATTGATCTAGTTTATGTCAGCACAGAGGATCAGGTCGCTGACATATTCACGAAGGCATTGGGCGCAGAGAAGCTGCGCAAGTTCAGAGACCTGCTTGGTGTGCAAGAAGTGGGATTGAGCTTGAGGGGGAGTGTTGAGATGTCGAGCTCCACTCGTGATATGCCAGGGTGACCGTTGTGCATTTATGTCATTGACTTGTTAGCTGTAGATGCGGTTGGTACACCGCCCACGAATAATAGCTGGATGACAGCTATCCTTATCTACTCTAGTTCGTGGCTCACTTAGTATGCCACCTTAGTTAGTTGAGTTTGGTTTGAGACTCACATATAGGGTTCTTCTATTTCTTTGTACTAGAGTTCTTTTGGCTTTCACAACTAAGAAGAGGAAAACTGTTTTCAGCCTCCACCGCCTCCACCTGTGTGTGTATTCCCCCATTGTGTATGTGAGCAAGCCGCAAGCCGCAAGTGAGACTCCTTCCCTCTCTCCTACTATCTTCACAGGTGACTCACTAATCGAAGGTGTGGTTTTGTTTCAGGAGATAGAGGATAATGTGAGGTGCAAACCAACAAGAATCCTGGACCGAGGAACAATGCAAATACAAAATCGGAAGATACCCACGGTGTTGGTTGCATGGCATGGTTAGCCTCTATCCGAAGCTACTTGGGAATCCGTATACCAGTTGCGGAGAGTGTTCCCAGACTTTATCATCGAGGATGCTGATGTCTGAAGAGGGAAGGAATGTTACGCTCTAGCCGAGGTAGCATGACCTCGGAAGATAGCATGACCTCGACATTTCCCTTAAAGGATCTATATTTGTAATTAATTGTTTGCGCTTCATGTAAATGATCAGGAGGGAATTAATGTCAAGGTCCTAGGTGAGGGTTGATAGCACTAGACTAGGTGGATCTAAGCCTAAGGGCGTAAAGCGAGGAATGTGCCTAGGGGCCAAGGATTTTAATGCATCCCAAGAGAGGGATGAAATGTTGCATTAGGAAGGCCCTGTGATGATGACATGTGGCATCTAGATCCATCTAGGGAGATGGGGCTTGTTGAAGCTAGAGAGAGAAGAGAATGGGTGATTTTTAAGGATGTTTTCTGATTTGGAATTCTCTGTGAGCTCATAAGCTTCAACAAGGTTGGCTGGTAGGAAAATAATGGTGCTGCTCGCGTGATCTGCAGTAGGAATAGTAGTTTGTGTTTTACACTGACCCTTATATATCCTGCGCATTTTTTAAAAACTCTATTTTTGAACTCCTTGCAAGTTAGCCAAGCAAACCTTAGTCATGTAAGTAGAATATAGTGGAAGTCTAACTTTTGTGTGCTTCAATAATGGCTTTGAAACATTCACTTAAACACTCATTCACTTACAAACACAATCTCTTACACAATTTATGCGTGTCATACCCCCATAGTGGCTCTCACCTAAATTCTGAAAGTCCTTAATGCCAACAAAGTGTATAACTTACCTTATGTTTTGCTCTCACCTGATTTGCTCCATTAGTTTGCTCATCTACTTTTAATCTCCTTATTTTAAAGGCCCTTAATCGAGCAAGTTTTTCCAAAGGTAATTGAAAAGGCCTTCATTTTTCAGTGGGAAAAGTCAATTGATTTCTGAGGTTGACAGTTTGAGTGTCCCCATTAAGCTAAGGCGAGAGGGATAGCTTCAAAATTTCATGCAAACGAGGAACTTGAACTCAAAACATCCATTACCCACTCACTAGGTTTTAGCACTGGGTTACATGAAGATGTTGTCAAAGTAGAGTATAAGGGTGTAAATTCTTACACTCATCACCCATAAAGCTTCAGAGATCTCTAATAACAAAATTTAGTTCAAATTTTGAAATTGAAAAGTCAAATTCAAAATTTGAAATTGAGATTTGAAGATGAATTTAAATGGAAGAAAATATCCTCTATTAATTGGGAATTTGGTAAAAACTACAAAAACATCTCTTATTGTAATATTCATGCTTTCAAGGATATTTGTTTAGTGCCATTCCTTGCATGTATTGTGAAGATTGGCACCAGTGCCATTCTCCACAAACTTACATGGCGAATGATGCCAATCTCCAAGTGAGTTTGTGTTCCACATAATTGCGAGGAGAAAAAGAGGATGAATAAATACAGGTACTAGATCCCACTCAATATATGTGCACATTCCCTGAAGTAGACAGCAATATGCAGCAAACATAAGATGAATACAAATGTCCACTGAAAGGACCAAAACAGATACATAACGGGAATAGCGAGATGCTTCTCCACTAGTGCTAGATCTGTGGCCATGAACTGTTGCCCAAAGATCAATCTTCTGCTCGATCCTGCTAGATGCCTCGCAAACAAGGTCTTCAGAGGCCTAGGGAGGAGCCCCAATAGACCTCATCAGCTCCCTGTGGACCTCTGCATTCTGATCGATGGATGAGCTCTATACTCGTGTTCAAGATTCTGAAACTGCTGCTGGTGCCTCTGCTGCCCCCTGCTTGTGCCCTTGTCTCCACCTTCTCCAGTACCAAGATGCACTTCAGTAAGCTGGAACTCTGGCTGGATTCTCAGCCTTGTTGCTGCCTTTCAAAGCCCTCTCTAGTGCTCTGCTGTGCACTTCTGAGGGGCTATTTTGCATCCTGCAATGGTCTACACTAAAATACTAATCTGCCCCGTAACGGGTGACTCGTGTAGGGCACAATGGCCCCTGGAAATGGCCAATCCGATTAGCCGACTGAGATGACTGGGTGGCCAACTCTGGCTGTAGGCTCACCGACCAGCCCTAGCTTCTCCCTCTGCCCCAGCTCTGCTGCCCACAACCTTGGGCTGTGTTGTAAAGCCCTCCATGCCACTCAAATGGGGGCTGCAACCCTGCCCCATAAGCCCATGTGGCGTCCAACAAAAGGCCAACACAATGGCTGTCCAATGGAGGACAGATCTGCCCTAAAGGGTCAGTGTCCATCAAACACAAAACCAAGTACTCTTCCTCCATACTCCCCCTACTACTCTGCTCTCATTTACCGGCTTACACGTGGGGGGTTAGACCCTTCTTTCTGGCATGCAGCCCCCAGATAGCTGAAAGTAATGTCATGAAACATAAAGGGCAATCTGATTATGTGGACACGCCAATTACCACCACGATGCTCCCCTTCATCACACTCTCTTCCTCTCATTTTCTATTTTATAGAATTACCTCCACTGCACATATGTAGGGAAAATTTCTGGCCCAGTTAATAATTGTTTCAGTTATCTATTTTGAGATTATGTCCATTTTCTATTTTATAGAGTTACCTCAAATGCACATACGTCAGTTAATATTTGTTTGATTTATCTATTTTGGGGAGTTAGAGCCATGTTCCCCTTCGTCACCCTCTCTTCCTCTCATTTTCTATTTTATAGAATTACCTCCAATGCACATATGTTAGGCAGATTTATGGCACGGTTAATATTTGTTTCATTTATTTATTTTGAGATTCACCTAGTATATTCTTCCATATACTGTCAATCAACTTCAGCAATATTTCAATAAGAGCATATAGAAGAGCCAATCCTAGAAGAAATAAATCTCTTCTCTATGCATCACGTCAACAATAGTCAGTCACGTCTCTGATTCCGTCCATCACAGAGCTTCAAATGGAAAAATGCAGAAGCGATAGATTTACCTTCTTTGAAACACCCACCTCTTTCCGGGAAAAAAACCGACATACATGCACTGTTAAAATCCCAACAGCTTTATTGCATAATAAATAGCTTCATCTACAAGACTGAAGCAAGGCACTACTTAAAAGAATCCATGAGCTACAGGTTTATAGGTAGTGGGTATTCAAAAACCTGTCCAAACCCTTCCTAAAGATCATCGCTTCGATTTTCCTCTTCCACCCTTGATAGGATAGACTCCTTGGAAGAATCATGAGATACAGATTTGCATGTAGATTGTTCACAAGCTATCAAAACTTTCACTGCTATCTGAGAAGGTCACAACTTCGATTATCCCAGATTCCCAGCTCCAATAGAAGACTGTAGATGCAAGAGTTTTCAGATCCGTTAGCCTCTTTGGAGAAACCATGATATGTAAGTTTGTTAAGTACTGATTGCAATGAGGTACGGGTTCAGAGGCAAGAGGGTTCCACCATACAAACCTGTCTTAGAATTGCAATCTGAGATGCAGGTTTGTACGTAGAGCGCTTTGAGAGCCTGTCAGCTGTCTGTCTTTTACAAGCTCAAGGCCTTTCGCTTTTCTCACAAAATGCCACCAAAATGCTTGAAGGTGATTATCCGGCGAATTCATCGGCTTGCCCCGCCTCCTTGTGTAAACAGAACAAGTAACTTTGAGTTCCCCCCTTTTTTTAACAAATGGCTCAAGTCCAAAGTTATCACAGCTCCATCGCCTCTCCCACTTTCTTCAGCAATGAAAAATCATCCTGCAACTTGGAACCACTCCTCTCTTCCACTGTTGAATTGGAGGTGACTTACCAAGCGCTCTATTGGATTGAACTGTTTTATGCCCGTGATCCTCTCGGGAGACAACTTTACAACAAACATCCCAGATGTCTGGCACACTGAGGATTCGCCCATCACCAAAATTACGGACATATTCAGCGACACATACACATTACAGTTCACTCCCCCAGAAACACTTGTTCTTGAAAAATCCCGATACGATACAACAATTAAAAGTATGTCCTCCGAAAGGAGAAACATCCCAAGGGCAATCCTGCAACAAACATTCTCCCTCGCGCCTCCGCAGCTTTGTGAAATGTAAAAAATCGTACTCATAAACCTTGTGCACCATTACGCAAGCCATTAGCCAGGATATCTATCTTCTTTACGAAGGAGTTTGTGCCTTGACAAATAATTTTAGTGTATTGACAAAATTGGACGCCGTGACATGAAGCTCAGTACAGAGCTGGCTGCAATTCGGGAAGAGACAGGAAGAGCGCTACCTTGGGACACGGATCGTCTCGGTATGGACGCTGCACCCCTGAAGGATCAAGGCCAACAGAAGTATCAACTTGATCATTTAGAGGCGCAAATGCATTCAATCCATTCGCTGCGAGGGAGGCATCTACACCCATTGCTCCAAAAGCAGCACATCCCATGGCGGAGGCTAAGGCCGCCTCCTCCTCATTGTAGTTCTGAGTGCAGTCGGACGCGTCCCTCCTACAGCTTCGTGCCTCCTCCATACCCGGGGGCGAGGTCCAATCCGCCTGATAAGACGACTGTGATGCCCAGTCTTCCCAATACGTGTCCACAATGTCCGTGGCAGGGCTCATACTGCTCTTATCTTCACCCAGTAACCCCAACACCTCCTGAGGATCGAAAAACTCTGAATCTTGCAAATCTGTTGCACAAGCAAATTGCTCTGCGAGCTCTCTCTGGGATGGTAGCGGAGGCAAGCACCGCGTATCGAAGCTGAAATTAGATGAAGCCTGCTGTTGTGTGTAGGTATTGTCGCCATTGCCTTTTTCTTTCCATAATTGATCCGACGCTGCATGGTAATCCATACTTTCGGGTAATGAAGGCACAACGGATGGCTTGGTCTCGTCTAGCTCTTTCATCACAGGCAATCTGCGAAAGTCTTGTTGCAATGGGGGAGTAACGGAAGGTTCGGTATAATCCAGCTCCTCCTTCACCACAGGGTGTTTGCCCAGGTCGTCTTCGTCTTCCAGGATAGGCTTCAGGTCTGCTGGAGCTGACACATCGATATATTCATCTTTACCGCTCGTTATGCAAGAAGACGAAGGATCAGAACAAACGGAGCCAGAATGATGGCATCCCGATGACGTCCGCTCGCTATCTTCGTCGTAGCAAGACGGCGGGAGTGAAAGGATCCTACAATCGGTTACTTCAGGCAGATTCAGACGCGCACACGATCCATACAGGATTCTTGCAGCTTCATCGTAAGCAAGAGCAGCATCCCTGGCCGTTGCAAAGGTGCCTAGCCATAGCCTTTCCCCCCTGTTCGGTTCCCTGATCTCTGAAACCCATTTTCCCCAAGTTCTTTGCCGGACTCCTCTGTAGTTGCAATGAGCATTCTCCGGTCCTCCCTTCCCTTTCATGCATCCTTTCTTGGAGCCTTTTGCCGGAGCTTTTCTGACGCCGCGCAATCCGCTTTCTTCTTTCACGACTTTGCGATTCTGCTCAGCCCACCAGGCCAAGATCTCTGGGACCGTGGTGCAACCGTGAGGCCTGTCGCGGGGGATCTTTCTTCGTCGGCGCATGATCATGGTATTGAGGTGGCAAATATTAGGATCGAGGGGAGGAGTGATGCGCAAGGCGAGCGGGCAAGGGCAGAAAGCCAGGGTGAGGATCGGGGTGTGAAGCTGGAGGAACGGTGTGGATAAAGAAGGGAAGAAATGGTGCGAAAGGCAGGGAGGGAGGGAGGCGAGGAGGAAGGAGGGGTGAGGGAGGGAGATCGGGAAGGTCGGGGCTAGGGGAAGAAACGGGAAGAGGAAGGAGCTAGAGGAGGAATCGTGGAGAGCAAGAAAAAGAGTGAAGGGCGGAGGGGATGAAGAGAGGGATGTGGAGCGAGAAACATCGGGAGAGGTCCCTACGAATCACACGCATCCATCTCGAGCATAATGTATTGTAGCAGCGACAAGCAAAATCTGCGAGCAATTGGAGAATCGTCTTCTTCAGATGAAAATTCGTTTGTTGATGCTTTCTGCTGATGAAGATGAAGCCGATGATGCAACTCGGATTTTGAATCAGCAACAAGATGACGATGACGACGATGATGATGACGACGACGAACACGATTTTGAAGCAGAAATTCTCACACGTCGGAAGTTCACATCTTTCTACGCTTTTCTTGCTTGATTTGGGCCTCAAACTCGAATTTCCGTCCACTCCCCCGACAATTTCACCACAAATCTGATTGATTCTTGGCTTGAATTTCGCCGCGCCTCCACTTGCTTCAAATTCCACACCCGATTACTGCCCTCCACAGCTCCTTTCCTTTCCCGTCGCGAAACTTTGCTTCCAAGGCGGCCGCACCACATTGCTCCTCTCGCTCTCGCTCTCGATCCTTCCACTCCAACTTGCTGCGCTTGATCTGGATCCTTGCTGCAAATCGCTGCGCTTTAACTCCCCCCTCCACGAATTGCTGCCCCGTGCCACACAAAATCAACGATCCCCCTCTCTTTGCTTCAAAGTCCACGCCAAATTTGCTGCGCTCGCTCTGGATTCTTCCTCCGAATTGCTGCGCGTTAATTGCACACACACGAATTGCTGCGCTCGATCGCAATCCGCGCTGTCCTTCTCGAATTTCTTCAAACTTGATTACAACTCCCTTGTCGATTTCTGATTCTAGCTTCTGATATGTTAGCCTGATTTTCTCAGCAATCAGCCCTAAAATTTCACGATAAGATTGAATTGAATTTTTCTTGGTTTGAGCTGACAATGGCTTTCCGGCCGAGATTGAATTGACAACTCGAGATGAATCTACCATAAATTTTATCGAGTGCCGTGAATTTGCTTGGGACCCCTAAAACCCTAATAAGAAGTACTTCATAAACCTAGCTTTTTGTATTTGTTTCAAATTTTACTTGCAATTTTCTTGCACTCCAAGCAAAGCCAAAGGCCTTGGTAATTTTCTTGCACTCCAAGCAAAACCAAAGCCATTGGTAATGGAAAAGCAAAAACCAGAAGCCAAAGCCAATGGTCATGGAAAAGCAAAACCAAATGCAACTTAACTTTGTGTTGTAGTACATTCCTTTGCTTTTCTCCCAACTTCTAAGTGCCAGCATCCTTTGAGCCTCTTTGGAAAAGGCAGTGCTCAGAGCACCTTGCAAGGTAAGTGCTCAATGCACCTTGATATTCTTACTTTAGGAAAAGCCTTCGCCCCCCCCAATGGGTATATCTATTTTGGCTTAACGGGTATCTCTCTCTCTCCTATTCAATTAAGCTAACTTTATACTAAGCTACGCTCTACCTCTCCCTGCACCCCCTCCCTGCTCCCTCTCAGCACTCCCTCTCTCCTTCTCAGTGCTCGGTCAGCCTCCCCTTCCCCCTCTCTACCTTGGCTCTCCCTCCCCCTCCCTCCTCTCTGAATCTTTTGGAACACAACAGAATCTCCTCAAACATCGAATCTTTTGGAATAGCGCCTTAATATTTCCCACCCACCTTACCTTCATTTTTGCATCTTTTGTGACGCAGCCTCTGCTACAAATACTCATACCCATTTTTCATATCATGGATATCTGTTATTGGATCTTGGGACTTCAAAAGTTTGCAACTTTTAGTGCACTCATTGGAACAGGATGAAATGCATTACAATTGGGAAAGAAAAGTATTAAGAAACAAGCAATATTCAGGCATCACAACAAACACAATGAAGCAAAGATGACAACAATCTTTACTAGAAATATCCTAGAGAGAGAGAAGAAAGAGAAGCCAAGCAACATTTCGAGGGGAGACAAATCCAACTTTGAAAAAATATAATTCAATCAATTGGTACCTATGTGATGTAATGGAAAGAAAGGAGAGGATATCTTTATGTCGCTAATATATCAACAAGAGAAGAAATTAAAGGGACTTTGGGATAAAAAGGACAAGTGCCCAAACACTCAATATATATAATATGTTAGTGGGAGAGAAATAACAAACGTTCAAAATATCTCATTAGTACCTATGAGCTTTATTTTTAAAATGAAAGTACTATTTGTTAAGGATTTAAGCTTTTAAAATCCTAGATCTTAAGAAAGTAAACATGCACTCGTGGATAAGTGTTCCTAAGGGAGGGGCATTGGCCTTATTGGTTATTATTTCACTACCATTTAGCTTTTTACTAAATTTTTGTCCTAGATCTTTCAAGAAATGTGAACAAGCATCAAATAAAGTCACAAGAGTGTGAAAATAGGAAATGAGGGAAGAGAGCCAAGATAATCGAGGTGGGCCCAAGACTCAATGCCAATTATTGGTTGGAACAATATTTCATATCCATGATAATACAAAGGGAAATATGTACATGAACCATTTAGGGTGCTTTCAAAGTTTGCCTTCTAAAGGAGAAAAAGCAAGCCTTTTAGATTAGCATAGTGTAAAAAAGAGATGCCACTTGAGTGCTTCTTGCATTGCATCTCAAGTCTCATATAATTCAGCATCTAGATACTTATTAATGCTCACTTATTTGATTGAGGAAAGCAAGCGTGTTCAAATTTGAAAGTAGGTTTGTGAAACAAGGCTTTGAGGAGAGGTCCTACGGATAACCACCCCCAAAAATAAAATTCAAATTATTATGTGGAGGATGCCATGGAGAAAATGCACCAATAGATCATTTTAAAAAAAAAGGTTAAACCCAGCAGAATTTTTGGGTGCATATAAGCCCTTTGTTGTTTTGAAAAATGTCCTTAAAATTGGTACTGATAGTTTATCTTCCAACATAAACAATTTAATTGGTTATTCTATTGTAAATCCATATTTTTCTTAATCCACGTTATTTAAGTGCTAATAAGGATGTGATCCATGGGTAAATAACTAAGATCTTGTCCCTTCAAGAGGGCCACTTGACCTTCCTTTGAAATTGGCACCATATTTGTATATATTGGTAACAAAATAAGATCCATCACCATTAATCTTTGTTTCAGAACCTTCGGAGTAGCAACCAACTTGAGGGGAGACGTTGCTCCCAAGGCACACGTTTATGTGCCCATCTATGTAAGCATTTCTATAAGAACACGCAATAAATGCCCTATCAAAAATTGAATAAACAGAATAAACAAGAGTAAAATAGGTACCCTCAAGATCTTCTAAAATATAAAAAAGAGCCAACTATCTCAGTATAAGGAGAGGCTCATCACAAACTCCATCAAGTGTATCTCTATGTTTTTCTATAAGAGCTACTCTATGAATGAATAGTGGACACAAGTTAAAATAGGCCTACCTTGAAGATCTTCCACAAAAAATGAAAAGAGCCAATTATCCTATTGTAAGGAGAGACTCATCATAAACTCCATCAAGTGTGTCCCTCTAGAGAGAGAAGAGATAGGCATGGAAGAGCTACTCATTGAGAGACACATGGAACCACTAAAGTCTTCCATCAAAGAGTACAATCTCATGTCTTGCCAATTACAAATTGTCACATCCAATTCATTGCTCATCACAAACTTGATTTGTCATCATGCCGATGAACCCCTTGTGATCTTGAAGAAACTTTTCACCCTCTTTTCACATTCTCCTAGTGAATGCAACTCCACTTGCCACATGTAGTGGCCTAACCTATCTAATAAACCATCTACTTCTATTGTCATTAATGGCTTAATACATGAATATTCATGCTCTATTACAAAACTAGGTTCCCAAAACACTCCAATAATGGAAACACTGTAATTATGTAAAAGGACTCAAGGGAAAGAGGCTAACAGGAAGAGTAAAATGATAGAGACTACTACTCTTTCATGTCTTCTCTCTAGATTTTTATTTCACGAGCCTACAACAATAGCTGTAAGTTGCACTAATGTTACGGCATCAAATAATCCCATAACGAACATAGTAGCAAAGTCTAAAGAATCATACATGGAGAGGAAATGCAAGTTCATCCAACCTTTAACAAAGGAGATTTCTGTGGTGGGTCTAAGTTTCTTTCCCTACAAAAATAATAAGCAAGGTAGAAAATTCCAATAATAGGACAAAAGTGAAAACCAAAAGCTTGTGAGGGGAGTAGTCAATTAGAAAAAATGACTAAAGCTTATCTTTATTTCAATTGCCATTTACTTTGTTAGGCTTGGAAAGTTTGAAAAGTTCTACTCTAGCAATGCACCACCCCAATGACTGATAGTTATTCCTCTCCAATCAGTCATATTTTAATAACATCAACCAGGATAATGCTATAACTCAATAAGTGACTAATTTGACTGAGATTACAGATTTGTGGTGTATGGATGAATAGCTGTGTTGATTTATAATCACCTCACCTTCTTTGACGTAGAGTATGACCATGCCAAGGTTATGCATTACCTGGGACATAACTAGTTAACCACCCTAAGATAAAAGTTCACATCAATAGCTTGCCTCATTCCGATACTATTTTGGTTTGGTTTTCTTTGTATTTGTGCTTTCAATCGATTATTAAAGCCACCCTCAATGCTAAGCTTGAAACTACAAGCAATAACAAAGCAGACCATGTGTAAGAATGGAGCATTTGCCTTTTCCTTGCGAGTATAAATTCTTAAATCCCTTATTCATTTCAAAACTATTAATCATAATTATGATGTTTTGCCAAGATGGTAAGGGGTCAGCTCAAAGCTTCCTTTGAACCCCCATATCCATCACATGGTTGAGTCCTAGTGGAATACTACCACCTCCTCTCCAAGTGACAAGATGGAAGAACCATTATATATAATACCTATGCCAAGCTATTTGTTGATGGGACAACTCAACATGGCACTTTTTTATCATAAGAAAACACGTTTTAACATGCTAAGGCACATTGTGCCTCAAATCCTCATTTGAGAACCCATTGTCTAGCCCCCCCCCCCCCCCCCCTCTCTCGACAATTCTTTTCACCTTGGATGGATTGAAGCCCTTGAAGAGGAAGCATTTAAGTCCCATAAGGGCATTATCACCTATGCTCTAGGTGAAAATTGGGGAATGATAGAATTTAAAATACAACATGCTACTCCCCAAAATATCAAAGTAAAAGGACATAATGCATTGTTGCATATGATATTTTGGTCCTATGCTCTATGGTAGGCCAACCTTAAGGTACGAGAAGTGTGCAAATGCCACACACAAAAAATCCACATGCAAACATAGTACTAAAGTTTAGAGGACTCTCAACCGTGTATAGCATTTACCTAAATCATATAGGATCCCTACTTTTAAAATATGTGCCTTACCATATAGAAAGTTGAAGCCAAATAGCAAGATAGATCTTTAAGTACAGATTGAAACATAAAAGAGAATCACCATGACAAATAGCACTTGGAGTGGGCAATATGGATCGGGTTCATCTTTAACACACCATGGCTCCTCTTGTAGATGTGACGCTTATCAGGAGTGGAAACATGAACTTAACACATGATAGAAGGGTCAACGCATAATTGGGTGTAGCCAATCGTGAAACCACTTTTGGGGAGTGCCAGGGAGTGTACAGGTGGGCGAGATTACAAAATTGATGTGCAGGTCCGTGTATTCTATGAACAGCATGCCACTACAATCTATGACCACCATGTTGGTGCTCGCACACGGCACTGCTCACTCATCTTTGAAGCCATGGACAGGATTCTTGGTGGACCATGTCAACCATTTTATCTTACTAGACTATCACCAAGGGCATGTCAACCCTACAGCAACCACAATGCTGGTTGGTGATGCAAAACACGTGGCGTTGCATGCAACCACCACGACAATGGCTAGTAGGGCTTGTGGCCCACATCAAGCACTGTGATGGTTGAGCCAACCACCACGATGGATGTAACCAGCCAACTAAAAACTAAACCCATGCAAAACATTTTTGTAAGCTCTTAATTTAAGGCCAATCCTAAAGATATGAAGGGCAATCCTAAAGCTTAACAGGGATTGTATCCATATAAATATAGGGATTTTTCGAATAAGACCAGTATTCATAAGACCAAAATTCATAAGACCGATATTCATAACACCAAAATTCATAATAAGTTTTTATATATTAACAAGCTTGTACTCATATGACCTACTGCAACTACCATGCTGGCTGGTGATGTGTGACACGTGGTGTGCATGTGCCACAATGGCTATAATTATATTATAGGTGCAGTGGCCAACATTAACAATCGCGATGGTCGAGTGCACCACCACAATGGCTATAACCAGCCAACTTTCCATGCAAAACATTTTTTAAAGCGCCTAAATTAAGGCCAATCCTAAAGACATTAAGGGAAATCCTAAAATAAATATCAAGCCTTTTCAAATAAGACCAATATTCATAGGGCCAAAATTCATGACAACTTTGTGTACATATTAGCAAGCTTGTACTCATAAGACTTGTTGCGACCGTCGTGTTGGTTGTTGGTACGTACCACTGCGATGGGTAAAATTAAACTGTATGCATTGTGGCATGGTCGAGGCCATCAAGAAAATCCATGGAGCCCAATTCTAAAGACATTAAGGGAAATCCTAAATCTTAACCAAGATTCATAAGACCAAAATTCATGACAAGCAAGAAATGCTCTACTCAAATGGTGACCTACTCAACTTCTTTAAGTACAATCTTCAAGTCAATCCATTGCCTGATGCCAAAACTCCCACAAGATAAATTCCATGGTCTGATCGACTTGTGAATGTGGACCATATACAATCCACAAAAAACCTCATCTCTATGGGACTCAAACAAAATAGATTTCATGTTGATTAAATCGGATAGACTATCCAACTAATGAAAGTCTTGTTAAATTACATGGCACAGCGGAACAGAAACTGAACAAAGAATAGAGAGTACACAACAAATTGGAGATAAACAAAATTTTTCTTCAATACTGATGTAGTACAGATGATGGCTCCATCCACCCGGCACGCTCCCACATTGGAGCTTAGATGGCAATCCAAACAGAGACTAGGTGAAGAGCTACTAGCTGGAAGATCTGATCTGGTATAATGGACTAGGGAGGTCGCCTCTTTATAGCTATGAGGGCGGTAGTCAGATCAATGTAGTCGGTGGAAACGACCAGTCAAGCTAGTCGGTGAAGCTGACCAGTCAACCTAGTCGGTGGAACCAACTAGTCGTCCATGGAATATTTAGGGAATATTCCCTATACCGTTGCCTCGGGGGCTCCTGTCCCCGAAACCCCTACCAGGGGGCCGCTGGCCCCCCCTGGGACCCCCTAGCTGGGGGCCAGTTGGAGCTAGCTCCCGGGCCCTAGCAAGAATAAGGGGTTCCCACAGAATCACCTTTCTACCATCAACGGTCTCATTGATAGACCAGATTTGACATGCAAGATCCAGTGTCCCGGGCTCACACATGGCTTCTCCTCATATGGGGGCCTTACAACTTGAGCACCTTGGACCACTGTTGGTTACCAGGACGGTGAGGCATTGAGCATATCTAACAAGTCTTGTAGTATATTAGCCACTCGATGGTCCTGGGAGAGAATTGCCATCACTTTGGAGACAACTAGGAACAAGAACGTAACAAGTTGGAGGTGGGACAGAGCACTTAGTGGATCTAGAGGGTGGAGACGAGGGTGGAGTAGGAGGTGCAGCACGACGGTTGAGTAGGAGATGGGGTTGGAGCAGTGTGAACTCAATGAGGGTTGTGGAGATGAGGGTACAATAGTGTGAAGTTGATGAGGGTGCTATAGTGTGAAGTAAATGAGGATGCATGGCACCTAAAAAGCCACTGTCCACCTAGCCACCTCAATGAGCAATTGGCTATTTTGATCAAATTGCAGTCGACATCAATGGCTACATACATAAGGGGCATCACAAGAAAAATTTTCCAACGCGGCACTTCGTTTTGAAGGGGGGAAGGGCAAAACCTTGAACGCCCTTTAAATTTCATTATAGACATTGCTGGCCATAGGTTTGGTGGTTGTAGGAACCTAGTGGCTATTTAATTTGCTGCAAGTCTGGTCGCTAAAAAGCAATAAAATTAAGTCATCCCACTTAATCCTTATGACCACCACTTAATCCTCACCACACCACCATTTCAACTAGATGGTGTTATGCGCTCCATCATTTTCCAAACTATCATTATGTTATGTCACATAACCAAATCTATGACTATGAAGCTTAAGATAACATAAGTTACAAGGGTCTAAAACTAGTGTCACTAATTGGTTCGAGAGGGCCACACAATGTCACAAATTGTTGCATAGTGCCACAAAAATCCACAATCCCCACTCTTTGCTTCAAAGTCTATGCCAAATTTACTGCGCTTGCTTTGGATTCTTCCTCGAAATTGCTACGCATTAATTGCATCGACATGAATTGCTACGCTTGATCTCAATCCTCACTGTACCTCTCACATTTCTTCTCTATTCCCTGAACTTTTCGGTGTTTCCTTGACCACGCAGACTTGATTACAACTCCCTTGTCAATTTCTGATTCCAGCTTTTGATATGTAGCCTTATTTTCTCAGCAATCAACCCTAAAATTTCATGATAGGATTGAATTGCATTTCTTGGTTTGAGCTTAGGATGACTTTCTTGCCGAGATTGAATTGACAAGACAGGGTGGTGAAACAACCATGCTACAAGGGACCCCTAAAACCTAATAAATAAGTACTTCATAAACCAAGCTTTTTGTAATTGTTTAAAATTTTTCTTGCATTCCAAGCAAAGCCAAAGGCATTGGTAATTTCTTGCAGTCCACACAAAACCAAAGCCATTGGTAATGGAAAAGAAAAAGCCAAAGCCATTGGTCATGGAAAAGCAAAACCAAATGCATTAATAAAAACTGTTTGTGCCTTCTTAGTGTCATCCATAAGGACTTAACTTTATGTTGTAGTACATTCCTTTGCTTTTCTCCCAACTTCTCAGTGCCAGCATCCTTTGAGTCTCTTTGGAAAAGCACTTTCTTTTGAGTCTCTTTGGAAAAGGCAGTGCTCTAGGCACCTTGCAAGGTAAGTGCTCAATGATATTCTTACTTTAGGAAAACCCAATTGGTATATCCATCTCTCCTATTTGATTAAACTAGGTTAATACTAGGCTACGCTCTACCTCCCTCCCTACTCCCCTCTCTCCCTCTTAGTGCTTGCTCGGCTTCCCCTTTCCCCTCTCTACCTTGGCTATACCTCCCTCTCCCTCCTCTCTTACATTTATACTGACTGAAGCTTCTCAAACAATGAATCTTTTGGAATGTGATTGAATCTCCTTGAGCGTTTAATCTTTTGGAATGGCACCTTAATAATTGCCACCCACCTTATCTTAATTTTTGCATCTTATATGACACCGCCCCTGCTACAAATACTAATACCCATTTTTCAATATTGTGGATACCTATTGGATCTTGGAACTTCAGAAGTTTGCAACTTTTAGTGCACTTAGTGGAATGCATTACAATTGGGAAAGAAAAGTATTAGAAAAGAAGCAATATTCAGACATCACAACAAACACAATGAAACAAAGACAACAAGAATATTTACGAGAGAGAGAGAGAGAGAGAGAGAGAGAGAGAGAGAGAGAGAGAGAGAGGAAGAAGAAGAAGAAGAAGAAGAAGAAGAAGAAGTTGAAGCCAAGCACCATTTCAAGGGGGGACAAATCAAACTTTGAAAAAATGGAATTCAATCAATTGGTACCTATATGATGTAGACAGAAAGAAAGGAGAGGATATCTTTATGTTGGAAGTTAATATACCAACAAGAGAAGAAATTAGAGGTACTTTAGGATAAAAAGAACAAGTGCCCAAACACTCAATATATATATTATGTTAGGGTGGAGAGAAATAACAAACGTTGAAAATATCTAATTCAATCAATTAGTACTTATGTGACATGGAGGGAAAGAAAAGAGAGGATATGCTCTTTGAGGTTTATTTTTAAAATAAAAGTACTATTCGCTAAGGATTTAAGCTTTTTAAATCGTAGAGATCTTAAGAAAGTAAACATGCATGTATCCTTATTTTTAGGGGCATCTTTTTCAAGTTTCTTTGGTAATGCATAACAACGTTTATTGAGAAATTTAGCTTGTTAACTCCTAGATAATAATATGAAGTAAACTCTCTTAAATGACATTAATGTAGAAGCCACCCCATCATTCATGCATTCAAAAAGATCCAAGACCTCTTGATACACACAGTCTTGGATAAGTGTTGTGAAGGGAGGGGCATTGGCCATATTGGCTATTATTTCACTACCATTTAGCTTTTTACTAAAAAATTTTCCTCGATCTTTCAAGAAATGTGAACAAGCATCAAATAAAGTGAAAAAGTGTGAAAATAGGAAGTGAGGGAAGAGAGCCAAGATAATCGAGGTGGGCCCAAGACTGTGTCTTTACTTGAAATGCCAACCATTGGTTGGAACAATATTTCATATCCATGATAATACAATGGGAAATATGTACATGAACCATTTAGGGTGCTTTCAAAGTTTGCCTTGTAAAAGAGAAAAAGCAAGCCTTTTAGATTAGCATAGTGTAAAAAAGAGATGCCACTTAAGTGCTTCTTACATTGCATCTCAAGTCTCATATAATTCAGCATTTAGATACTTAATGCTCTCTTATTTGATTGAGAAAAGCAAGCATGTTCAGATTTGAAATTAGGTTTGTGAAACAAGGCTTTGAGGAGAAGTCCTACAGACAAGCACCCCAAAAATAAATCTAAATTATTACGTGGAGATTGCCTTTGAAAAAACCCACCATTAGATCATCAAAAAAAATAAACTAACCCAGCGGAATTTTTGGGTACATTTTAGACATTTGTTGTTTTGAAAAATGTCCTTAAAATTGGTACTAATTGAATCCTTATATTGTTCTAGTGTTTAGGGTACTTGTCGTTTCTATCCTTAGCCTAAAGTCCATTTATTTCTTCTCTTCTTGAAAGTTTATAAAGGATTTAATTGGTTTTTCTATTGTAAATCCATATTTTTCTTAATCCACGTTATTTGAGTGCTAACGATGTGATCCATGGGTAAATAACCAAGATCTTGTCCCTTCAAGAGGTCCACTTGACCTTCCTTTGAAATTGGCACCATATTTGTATATATTGGTAACAAAATAAGATCCATCACCATTAATCTTTGTTTCAGAACCTTAGGAGTAGCAACCAACTTGAGGGGAGACGTAACTCCCAAGGCACACGTTTATGTGCCCATCTATGTAAGCATTTCTATAAGAACATGCAATAAATGCCCTATCAAAAATTGAATAAATAGAATAAACAAGAGTAAAATAGGTACCCTCAAGATCTTCTAAAATATAGAAAAGAGACAACTATCTCAGTATAAGGAGAGGCTCATCACAAACTCCATCAAGTGTATCTCTATGTTTTTCTACAAGAGCTACTCTATGAATGAATAGTGGACACAAGTTAAAATAGGCCTACCTTGAAGATCTTCCACAAAAAGTGAAAAGAGCCAATTATCCTATTGTAAGGAGAGACTCATCATAAACTCCATCAAGTGTGTCCCTCTAGAGAGAGAAGAGATAGGCATGGAAGAGCTACTCATTGAGAGACACATGGAACCACTAAAGTCTTCCATCAAAGAGTACAATCTCATGTCTTGCCGATTACAAATTGTCACATCCAATTCATTGCTCATCACAAACTTGATTTGTCATCATGCCGATGAACCCCTTGTGATATTGAAGAAACTTTTCACCCTCTTTTCACATTCTCCTAGTGAATGCAACTCCACTTGCCACATGTAGTGGCCTAACCTATCTAATAAACCATCTACTCCTATTGTCATTAATGGCTTAATACATGAATATTCATGCTCTATTACAAAACTAGGTTCCCAAAACACTCCAATAATGGAAACACTGTAATTATGTAAAAGGACTCAAGGGAAAGAGGCTAACAAGAAAAGTAAAATGATAGAGACTACTACTCTTTCATGTCTTCTCTCTAGATTTTTATTTCACGAGCCTACAACAATAGCTGTAAGTTGCACTAATGTTATGGCATCGAAAAATCCCATAACGAACATAGTAGCAAAGTCTAAAGAATCATACATGGAGAGGAAATGCAAGTTCATCCAACCTTTAACAAAGGAGATTTCTGTGGTGGGTCTAAGTTTCTTTCCCTACAAAAATAATAAGCAAGGTAGAAAATTCCAATAATAGGACAAAAGTGAAAACCAAAAGCTTGTGAGGGGAGTAGTCAATTAGAAAAAATGACTAAAGCTTATCTTTATTTCAATTGCCATTTACTTTGTTAGGCTTGGAAAGTTTGAAAATTTCTACTCTAGCAATGCACCACCCCAATGACTGATAGTTATTCCTCTCCAATCAGTCATATTTTAATAACATCAACCAGGATGTTGCTATAAACTGAATAAGTGACTAATTTGACTGAGATTACAGATTTGTGGTGTATGGACGAATAGCTGTGTTGATTTATAATCACCTCACCTTCTTTGACGTAGAGTATGACCATGCCAAGGTTATGCATTACCTGGGACATAACTAGTTAACCACCCTAAGATAAAAGTTCACATCAATAGCTTGCCTCATTCCGATACTATTTTGGTTTGGTTTGCTTTGTATTTGTGCTTTCAATCGATTATTAAAGCCACCCTCAATGCTAAGCTTGAAACTACAAGCGATAACAAAGCAAACCATGTGTAAGAATGGAGCATTTGTCTTTTCCTTGCGAGTATAAATTCTTAAATCCCTTATTCATTTCAAAACTATTAATCATAATTATGATGTTTTGCCAAGATGGTAAGGGGTCAGCTCAAAGCTTCCTTTGAACCCCCATATCCATCACATGGTTGAGTCCTAGTGGAATACTACCACCTCCTCTCCAAGTGACAAGATGGAAGAACCATTATATATAATACCTATGCCAAGCTATTTGTTGATGGGACAACTCAACATGGCACTTTTTTATCATAAGAAAACACGTTTTAACATGCTAAGGCACATTGTGCCTCAAATCCTCATTTGAGAACCCATTGTCTAGCCCCCCCCCCCCCCCTCTCTCGACAATTCTTTTCACCTTGGATGGATTGAAGCCCTTGAAGAGGAAGCATTTAAGTCCCATAAGGGCATTATCACCTATGCTCTAGGTGAAAATTGGGGAATGATAGAATTTAAAATACAACATGCTACTCCCCAAAATATCAAGTAAAAGGACATAATGCATTGTTGCATATGATATTTTGGTCCTATGCTCTATGGTAGGCCAACCTCAAGGTACGAGAAGTGTGCAAATGCCACACCAAAAAAATCCACATGCAAACATAGTACTAAAGTTTAGAGGACTCTCAACCGTGTATAGCATTTACCTAAATCATATAGGATCCCTACTTTTAAAATATGTGCCTTACCATATAGAAAGTTGAAGCCAAATAGCAAGATAGATCTTTAAGTACAGATTGAAACATAAAAGAGAATCACCATGACAAATAGCACTTGGAGTGGGCAATATGGATCGGGATCACCTTTAACAAACCATGGCTCCTCTTGTAGATGTGACACTTATCAGGAGTGGAAACATGAACTTAACACATGATAGAAGGGCCAACGCATAATTGGGTGTAGCCAATCGTGAAACCACTTTTGGGGAGTGCCAGGGAGTGCACAGGTGGGCGAGATTACAAAATTGATGGGCAGGTCCGTGTATTCTATGAACAGCATGCCACTACAGTCTGTGACCACCATGCTGGTGCTCGCACACGGCACTGCTCACTCATCTTTGAAGCCATGGACAGGATTCTTGGTGGACCATGTCAACCATTTTATCTTACTAGACCATCACCAAGGGCATGTCAACCCTACAGCAACCACAATGCTGGTTGGTGATGCAAAACACGTGGCGTTGCATGCAACCACCACGACAATGGCTAGTAGGGCTTGTGGCCCACATCACGCACTGTGATGGTTGAGCCAACCTCCACGATGGATGTAACCAGCCAACTAAAAACTAAACCCATGCAAAACATTTTTGTAAGCTCTTAATTTAAGGCCAATCCTAAAGATATGAAGGGCAATCCTAAAGCTTAACAGGGATTGTATCCATATAAATATAGGGATTTTTCGAATAAGACCAGTATTCATAAGACCAAAATTTATAAGACCGATATTCATAACACCAAAATTCATAATAAGTTTTTATATATTAACAAGCTTGTACTCATATGACCTACTGCAACTACCATGCTGGCTGGTGATGTGTGACACGTGGTGCTGCATGTGCCACAATGGCTATAATTATATTATAGGTGCAGTGGCCAACATTAACAATCGCGATGGTCGAGTGCACCACCACAATGGCTATAACCAACCAACTATCCATGCAAAACATTTTTTAAAGCGCCTAAATTAAGGCCATCCTAAAGACATTAAGGGAAATCCTAAAATAAATATCAAGCCTTTTCAAATAAGACCAATATTCATAGGACCAAAACTCATGACAACTTTGTGTACATATTAGCAAGCTTGTACTCATAAGACGTGTTACGACCGTCGTGTTGGTTGTTGGTATGTACCACTGCGATGGGTAAAATTAAACTGTACGCATTGTGACATGGTCGAGGCCATCAAGAAAATCCATGGAGCCCAATTCTAAAGACATTAAGGGAAATGCTAAATCTTAACCAAGATTCATAAGACCAAAATTCATGACAAGCAAGAAATGCTCTACTCAAATGGTGACCTACTCAAGTTTTCTAAGTACAATCTTCAAGTCAATCCATTGCCTGATGCCAAAACTCCCACAAGATAAATTCCATGGTCTGATCAACTTGTGAATGTGGACCATATACAATCCACAAAAAAACCTCATCTCTATGGGACTCATACAACATAGATTTCATGTTGATTGAATCGGATAGACTATCCAACTAATGAAAGTCTTGTTAAATTACACGGCGCAGTGGAACAGAAATTGAACAAAGAATAGAGAGTACATAACAAACTGGAGATAAACAAAATTTTTCTTCAATACTGATGTAGTATAGATGATGGCTCCATCCACCCATGCACTCCCATAGTGGAGCTTAGATGGCGATCCAAACAGATACTAGGTGAAGAGCTACTAGCTGGAAGATCTGATCTGGTATAATGGACTAGGGAGGTCGCCTCTTTATAGCTATGAGGGCGGTAGTCAGATCAATGTAGTCGGTGGAAACGACCAGTCAAGCTAGTCGGTGAAGCTGACCAGTCAACCTAGTCGGTGGAACCAACTAGTCGTCCATGGAATATTTAGGGAATATTCCCTATACCGTTGCCTCGGGGGCTCCTGCCCCCGAAACCCCTACCAGGGGGCCGCTGGCCCCCCTGGGACCCCCTAGCTGGGGGCCAGCTGGAGCTAGCTTTTGGGCCCTAGCAAGAATAAGGGGTTCCCACACAATCACCTTTCTACCATCAACGATCTCATTGATAGACCTGATTTGACATGCCAGATCCAGTGTCCCGGGCTCACACATGCCTTCTCCTCATATGGGGGCCTTACAACTTGAGCACCTTGGACCACTTGTGGTTACCAGGACGGTGAGGCATTGAGCATATCTAACAAGTCTTGTAGTATATTAGCCACTCGATGGTCCTGGGAGAGAATTGCCATCACTTTGGAGACAACTAGGAACAAGAATGTAACAAGTTGGAGGTGGGACATAGCACTTAGTGGATCTAGAGGGTGGAGACGAGGGTGGAGTAGGAGGTGCAGCACGAGGGTTGAGTAGGAGATGGGGTTGGAGCAGTGTGAACTCAATGATGGTTGTGGAGATGAGGGTACAATAGTGTGAAGTTGATGAGGGTGGTAGAGACGATGAGGGTGCTACAGTGTGAAGTAAATGAGGATGCATGGCACCTAAAAAGCCACTGTCCACCTAGCCACCTCAATGAGCAATTGGCTATTTTGATCAAATTGCATTCGACATCAATGGCTACATACATAAGGTGCATCACAAGAAAAATTTTCCAACGCGGCACTTCGTTTTGAAGGGGGGAAGGGCAAAACCTTGAACGCCCTTTAAATTTCATTGTAGACGTTGCTAGCCATAGGTTTGGTGGTTGTAGGAACCTAGTGGGTATTTAATTTGCTACAAGTCTAGTCGCTAAAAAGCAGTAAAATTAAGTCATCCCACTTAATCCTTATGACCACCACTTAATCCTCACCACACCACCATTTCACCTAGATGGTGTTATCCGTTCCATCATTTTCCAAACTATCATTTCATTATGTCACATAACCAAATCTATGACTGTGAAGCTTAAGATAACATAAGTTACAAGGGTGTAAAACTAGTGTCACTAATTGGTTTGAGAGGGCCACACAATGTCACGAATTGTTGCATAGTGCCACAAAAATCCACGATCCCCACTCTTTGCTTCAAAGTCTATGCGAAATTTACTGCGCTGGCTCTGGATTCTTCCTCCGAAGTGCTGCGCGTTAATTGCATCAACATGAATTGCTACGCTTGATCTAAATCCTCACTGTATCTCTCAAATTTCTTCTCTATTCCCTGAACTTTTCGGTGTTTCCTTGACCACGCAGACTTGATTACAACTCCCTTGTCAATTTCTGATTCCAGCTTTTGATATGTAGCCTTATTTTCTCAGCAATCAACCCTAAAATTTCACGATAGCATTGAATTGCATTTCTTGGTTTGAGCTTAGGATGACTTTCCTGCTGAGATTGAATTGACAAGACAGGGTGGTGAAACAACCAAGAATTTCATAGAGTGCCATGAATTTTCTTGGGCTACAAGGGACCCCTAAAACCTAATAAATAAGTACTTCATAAACCAAGCTTTTTGTAATTGTTTAAAATTTTTCTTGCACTCCAAGCAAAGCCAAAGGCATTGGTAATTTCTTGCAGTCCACACAAAACCAAAGCCATTGGTAATGGAAAAGAAAAAGCCAAAGCCATTGGTCATGGAAAAGCAAAACCAAATGCATTAATAAAAACCGTTTGTGCCTTCTTAGTGTCATCCATAAGGACTTAACTTTATGTTGTAGTACATTTCTTTGCTTTTCTCCCAACTTCTTAATGCCAGCATCCTTTGAGTCTCTTTGGAAAAGCACTTTCTTTTGAGTCTCTTTGGAAAAGGCAGTGCTCTAGGCACCTTGCAAGGTAAGTGCTCAATGATATTCTTACTTTAGGGAAACCCAATTGGTATATCCATCTCTCCTATTTGATTAAACTAGCTTAATACTAGGCTACGCTCTACCTCCCTCCCTACTCCCCTCTCTCCCTCTTAGCGCTTGCTCAGCTTCCCCTTTCCCCTCTCTACCTTGGCTATACCTCCCCCTCCCTCCTCTCTTACATTTATACTAACTGAAGCTTCTCAAACGACGAATCTTTTGGAATGTGATTGAATCTCCTTGAACGTTTAATCTTTTGGAATGGTGCCTTAATAATTGCCACCCACCTTACCTTAATTTTTGCATCTTATATGACACCGCCCTTGCTACAAATACTAATACCCATTTTTCAATATTGTGGATACCTATTGGATCTTGGAACTTCAGAAGTTTGCATCTTTTAGTGCACTTAGTGGAATGCATTACAATTGGGAAAGAAAAGTATTAGAAAAGAAGCAATATTCAGACATCACAACAAACACAATGAAACAAAGACAACAAGAATATTTACGAGAGAGAGAGAGAGAGAGAGAGAGAGAGAGAGAGGAAGAAGAAGAAGAAGAAGAAGAAGAAGAAGAAGATGAAGTTGAAGCCAAGCAACATTTCAAGGGGGGACAAATCAAACTTTGAAAAAATGGAATTCAATCAATTGGTACCTATATGATGTAGATAGAAAGAAAGGAGAGGATATCTTTATGTTGGAAGCTAATATACCAACAAGAGAAGAAATTAGAGGAACTTTAGGATAAAAAGAACAAGTGCCCAAACACTCAATATATATATTATGTTACGGTGGAGAGAAATAACAAACGTTGAAAATATCTAATTCAATCAATTAGTACTTATGTGACATGGAGGGAAAGAAAAGAGAGGATATGCTCTTTGAGGTTTATTTTTAAAATAAAAGTACTATTCGCTAAGGATTTAAGCTTTTTAAATCGTAGAGATCTTAAGAAAGTAAACATGCATGTATCCTTATTTTTAGGGGCACCTTTTTCAAGTTTCTTTGGTAATGCATAACAACGTTTATTGTGAAATTTAGCTTGTTAACTCCTAGATAATAATATGAAGTAAACTCTCTTAAATGACATTAATGTAGAAGCCACCCCATCATTCATGAATTCAAAAAGATCCAAGACCTCTTAATACACACACTCTTGGATAAGTGTTGTGAAGGGAGGGGCATTGGCCATATTGGCTATTATTTCACTACCATTTAGCTTTTTACTAAAAAATTTTCCTCGACCTTTCAAGAAATGTGAACAAGCATCAAATAAAGTGAAAAAGTGTGAAAATAGGAAGTGAGGGAAGAGAGCCAAGATAATCGAGGTGGGCCCAAGACTCTCTTTACTTGAAATGCCAACCATTGGTTGGAACAATATTTCATATCCATGATAATACAATGGGAAATATGTACATGAACCATTTAGGGTGCTTTCAAAGTTTGCCTTGTAAAAGAGAAAAAGCAAGCCTTTTAGATTAGCATAGTGTAAAAAAGAGATGCCACTTATGTTGGAATACTGAAAGGAAAGAGTAGAGTGGACACAAAATCAGAATACTTGCTTATAGAATGAAGAAGAAAGAGGTCCTTAAGTAGGCACCTCATACAAGGTCACTGACATCACTGATGACCTCAAAGCTCCACAATCATCTCCTCAATCTGCTCCTAGATTCACTCAATCATCCTATGTGGCTCTCCACCACCTAACTGTGCTTGTGGGCACCTAACTGTGCCTCTAGCACTCACACATAGAAACATAAGGTGTGCCTGAGGCATACACCTTGAGATATCCCAACAAACCCCCCCTCAAGGAAATGCCTCAGGCTATGTCAAGGATACATCTAGTCTCATAGTTTCTCATGCCATCTCATGGTGGTCAAGGATAAATCTATGGCTAGGTTCTCATGCTAGCAAGGGTTCCCTTGGGTGTAAGGTAAACAGAAAGGGATACAAGTAGACCTTCCAATGGTTATCTCCCTTGCATGTACATGCACACAATGTCTGCAAGAGGTACCATGGAACAAAACATACACATGGCCTACATCATAAGGTGACCAGAGGTGTTTACAAAACACACACAACACAATAGTTTATTTTCATTCATTTTGGAGGACTATCCAGGCTGAGTACCTTGACATAAAAAGAAAAGAGATCTGGAGCATACATAGAGATGAGTTTAAAATGCATAATCTTCATGGGATGCCTCATCTTGTAGAGGCAAAATATCCATGTCAAGGCAAGGTCTTACCACATGGGCAGTGTCTAGTGCCTTATAAGATGGTACTATGATAGAACAAGTGGATCTGAAAGTCATATCCTTCAAGAGAACAATTATCTTGTCATCTCCATAGTTGTGTAGAGAAGCATATCTTAGGTATCTGAGCTTCATCTTTTTCTTGTACTTGGAGTCAAATAAAAGTGCCATGAGAGGGTAGATCTCTGTAGTTGCTTCCTTTTTGGCAACCATTGTTTTGGCAATCTTCAACAAGGAAGTCAGGTTGGCATTTTCATCCTTTGTAGCATAACAAGACATTGCTTTATGTTTTGGCTTTTCACATATTTTGCATAAGCAAGCCATGAGAGGCTCTAACCCAAGTATTGGGTAGTGTCTTCTCTCTTACAGGGCTTAGAATAACAACTGAAATGCTTCAAAATATAAGCATTTAATGTAGCAAATAGTAGTGACTAGATTTCAAACAATGATGCTACTTTTTGCATGCTTCATAGAAGTGGATGAAATAAACACTTTCCAATCACAACCAGGTCTAGCAAATCAAAGCAAAACTGAAGCAACACTTGTAATGAAGTCATTGAAAACTTCAAAAGACCAGAAATGCTAGAGTAGCATTTTATGTAGCATCATCTTCAAAACTTGTCCAAAACTGTCAAAAATGAAAAGCTGAACTTGGAGGGCTTGTAGCTCACTCTTCAAAGCAAGGAAAAGAGGGCTTTTTGAAGCAAAAGAAAGCTCATATACCAGAGAAGGTCCAGCACAGAGGTTGGACGAAATGGTGCGCACTTTTGCCCGGGAGAGTTGCTACAGTCTGAAACTGAGTTTTGACGATTTCTCCCTCGTTACTGAACCAAATGACTTGAAAAATGGCTCAAAATCTTCGTCTTGAGGTCGCCCATCTACTCCTAAGAGGGCTCAGGCAATGGCAGAGCAGGCAGGGAGTATTGAGCAACAGAAGAAATTCGCTGTTTGGAGAATGGCAGCCACCACAGACGTTTTTTTTTCAATTGCTTGCAGGTGGAAGTTCGCCCATACTAGAGGAGTTTCCAGCTCAGAGGGTTTGGGCAATGGCTGTTTGTAGATGGAGAACCAAGCTCTCAAAGATTTTGGGAAGAAAGAGGAAAATGGAGAAGAAGAAGATGAAGAAGAAGATGATGATGTGGCAGAAATGGGCTCAAGGGGGATCAAAGGGCTCTGATACCATGTTGGAATACTGAAAGGAAAGAGTAGAGTGGACACAAAATCAGAATACTTGCTTATAGAATGAAGAAGAAAGAGGTCCTTAAGTAGGCACCTCATACAAGGTCACTGACATCACTGATGACCTCAAAGCTCCACAATCATCTCCTCAATCTGCTCCTAGATTCACTCAATCATCCTATGTGGCTCTCCACCACCTAACTGTGCTTGTGGGCACCTAACTGTGCCTCTAGCACTCACACATAGAAACATAAGGTGTGCCTGAGGCATACACCTTGAGATATCCCAACAACTTAAGTGCTTCTTACATTGCATCTCAAGTCTCATATAATTCAGCATTTAGATACTTAATGCTCTCTTATTTGATTGAGCAAAGCAAGCATGTTCAGATTTGAAATTAGGTTTGTGAAACACGGCTTTGAGGAGAAGTCCTACGGACAAGCACCCCAAAAATAAATCTAAATTATTACGTGGAGGTTGCCTTGAAAAAACCCACCATTAGATCATAAAAAAAAATAATTTATTCCAACGGAATTTTCGAGTGCATTTCTGACATTTGTTGTTTTGAAAAATGTCCTTAAAATTGCAACTAATTGAATCCTTATATTGTTCTAGTGTTTAGGGCACTTGTCGTTTCTATTCTTTGCCTAAAGTCCATTTATTTCTTCTCTTCTTGAAAGTTTATAAAGGATTTAATTGGTTATTATATTAAAAATCCATATTTTTCTTAGTCCACATTATTTGAGTGCTAAGGATGTGATCCATGGGTAAATAAGCAAGATCTTGTCCCTTCAAGAGGGCCACTTGACCTTCCTTTGAAATTGGCACCATATTCGATAATAAAATACAATCCATCACCATTAATCTTTGTCTAAGAAACTTAGGAATAGCAACCTACTTGAGGGGAGATGTTTACGACGTTCGCTCATTTTGAGCCAACTTTTGTAATTGGTCCCTTAGGGTTGACCACCCTCTTTTTTTGTCTAATATACCCGGCATGTTTTTGTCCTTTTTTTAAAAAAAAACTTGAGGGGAGACGTAGCTCCTTTGAAGGCGTGTATGTTTCTATGCCCATCTATATAAGAATTTCTATAAGAACATGCAATAAATGCCCTATCTAAATTGAATAAACAAAATAGACAAGAGTAAAATAGGTACCCTCAAGATCTTCCAAAATATAAAAAAGAGCCAACTATCTCAATATAAGGAGAGGCACATCACAAACTCCATCAAGTGTATCTCTATGTTTTTTTGCCAGAGTTACACCATGAATGAATAGTGGACATGAGTCAAAATAGGCCAACCTTGAAGATCTTCCACAAAACATAAAAGGATCCAATTATCCTTTTGTAAGGAGAGGCTCATCACAAACTCCATCAAGTGTGTCCCTCTAGAGATAGGAGACATAGGCAACGAGAAGCTACTCATTGATAGACACATGGAACCACTAATGTCTTCCACCAAGGAGCACAATTCATGTTTTGCTGATTATAGATTTTCACATCCAATTCATTGCTCATCACAAACTTGATTTGTCATCATGCTGATGAACCCCTTGTGATATTGAAGAAACTATTCTCCTAGTGAATGCAACTCCACTTGCCACCTGTAGTGGCCTAACCTATCTAATAAACCATCTACTTCTATTGTCATTAATGGCTTAATTACATGAATATTCATGCTCTTTTACAAAACTAGGTTCCCAAAACACTCCAATAATGGAAACATTGTAATTATGTAAAAGGAATCAAGGGAAAGAGGCTAATAGGAGGAGTAAGTTGATAGATACTACTACTCTTTCATGTCTTCTCTCTAGATTTTTATTTCACGAGCCTTCAACAATAGCTCTAAGTTGTACTATTGCTATAGCATCAAAAATTCTCATAACGAACACAATAGCAAAGTCTAAAGAATCATGTATGGAGAGGAAATGCACGTTCATCCAACCTTTAACAAAGGAGATTTGCATTGTGGGTCTAAGTTTCTTATCCTACAAAAATAATAAGCAAGGTAGCAAATTCCAATAATAGGACAAAGGTGAAAACCAAAAGCGTGTGAGGGGAGTAGTTAGGTAGAAAAAAGGACTAAAGCTTATCCTTATTTCAATTGCCATTTACTTTGTAGGCTTGAAAAGTTATACTATAGCAATGCACCACCCCAATGAGTGATAGTTATTCCTCTCCAACCAATCGTATTTTAATAACATCAACCATGATTTAATTGAGATCACACATTTGTGGTGGTATGGATGAATAGCTGTGTTGGTTTATAATCACCTCACCTTCTTTGATGTAGACTATGACCATGCCAAGGTTATGCATTACTTGGGACATAACTAGCTAAATGCCCTAAGATAAAAGTTCACATCAATAGCTTGCCTCATTTTGAAACCATTTTGGTTTGCTTTGCTTTGTATTTGTGCTTTAAATTGATTATTAAAGCCACGCTCAATGATAATCTTTAAACTACAAGCAATAACAAAGCTGACCATGTGTGAAGAATGGAGCATTTGCATTTTCCTTGTGAGTATAAAATTTTAAATCCCTTTTTCATTTCAAAACTATTAATCATAATTATGATGTTTTGCCAAGATGGTAAGAGGTCAGCTCAAATCTTTCTTTGAACACCCATATCCCTCAAGTGGTTGAGTCCTAGTGGAATACTACGACCTCCACTCCAAGTGACAAGATGGAAGATCCATTATATATAATACTTATGCCAAGCTATTTGTTGATGGGACAACTCAACATGGCACTTTGCAAAGCCCATTTTATCATAAGAAAACACGTTTTAAAATCTAACTTAATATGCTACGGCACATTGTGCCTCAAATCCTCATTTGAGAACCCATAGTCTAGCCCCCCCTCTTTCTTGACAATGCTTTTCACCTTGGATGGATTGTAGCCCTTGAACAAGAAGCATTTTAGTCCCATAAGGGCATTATCACCTACTCCCCAAAATATAAAGTAAAAGGACATAATGCATTGTTGCATATGATATTTTGGTCTTGTGCTATGTGGTAGGCCAACCACTAGGTATGAGAAGTGTGCAAATGCCACAAAATTTCTTTTTATATGCAAACATAGTACTAAAGTTTAGAGGATTCTCAACCATGTATATAATTTACCTAAATCATGTAGCATCCCTACTCTTAGAATATGTGGCTTACCATATAGAAAGTTGAAGCCAAATAGCAAGATAGATCTTTAAGTACAATTTGAAACATAAAAGAGAGTCACCATGAAACATGCACTCGAAGTGTGCAATATGGATTGGGATCACCTTTAACAAAGAATGGTTTCTCTTCAAAGATGTGACGCTTATCAGGAGTAGAAACATGAACTTAACACATGATAGAAGTGCCAACGCATAATCAATATAGCCAATTGTGAAACCACTTTTGGGGAGTGCCATGGAGTGCATTGGTGGGCTCAATTACAAAATTGATGGGCCGGTCATGATAATTTGGAATAGTGCACACACACTCACCGAATTTTTTTCTCGACATGAAAGGGAAGGCCCCAATTAAAGATATTTACCAAACGCCATCGTTATAGCTCCTTTATTGCACTAATGGTGCTAGAGTCAACAAATTTATTGCAAAACTGTTAAATTTGCCACTACAATCTGACCACCATGTTGGTGCTTGCACGTGTATTCTGTCAATGGCATGGTAGTACACTCTGCGACCACCATGTTGGTGCTTGCACATGGCACTGCTCGTGCATCTTTGAAGCCATGGACATGATTCTTGGTGGACCATGTCCATTTTAGCTTAATAGACCATGGCCATGTCAACCCTATGGCAAGCACCATGCTGGTTGGTCATGCAAAATACATGGCATTGCATGCGACCATCACAATGGCTAGTAGGGCCTATGGCCCACATCAAGTACTGCAATGGTTGAGCAAACCGATGGCTATAACCACCAACTAAAAACCAGACCCATGCAAAACATTTTTGTAAGCCCTTAATTTAAGGCCAATCCTAGAGGTATGAAGGGCAATCCTAAAGCTTAACCGGGCTTGTATCCATATAAATATAGGGATTTTTTAATAAGACCAATATTCATAAGTCCCTGTCCCATCAGTATTGTTCTTGTCAATCTAGAGTCTAATCAGATAGACATCAACAGTGCTTCGAATACCGTCATGCAAGATCTAGCTCATGATAAGCGCGATACCCCTCTCCCCCCCTTCACCCTTCATCTCAATGAAAGCGACATTCTTCAACTCAAACAAGGTGGCAGAGAGGTGGACACTGTGTAAGTTTCTCTCTGAGTTCAAAACCTTTCCGACCAGTAATCTTCTTAGTAGTATCCAGAGCAAAGATAAACCTCTCCTCTTCAACTTCGCTACAAAGGATCCACGACCCAATGGAGCCCTCAAGTCCACAGTGCAGCAAGTCCCAAAAGAGAACCCGTGCAGGAGCTACTGAAGAGATTTATGTAGAATTAGCCACAAAAGAGTGCACATTTTGTCTGGTATCCTTCTATCCCAGATCAATGAAAACATGTTATCTCATTTCCTTTTAGCATTAGCAAGATTCCATCTGGCATTGAGTGTGGAAACAACCTCTTCAATGCCCTCAAAAGGAGTAGGTATAGGTAAGAAAGATGAACTGCCAACCCAGCTGAACTCTCTAGTGAATTTTAAGACCCTGCCCCCTTTTCAGCTAATGTGTCCCTCCCACAATTGTAATCTATCCATAATCGGCTCTTGATCTGCATTAATTAATCAACCGATTGCTGAAAACGTTATTGTATCTGGGCTTGATGAGTTGTTTTGTATTCTTGTCCTATTCTAATCTTTCATTAATCAGCCAATTTTTGGGAGATTACCGATTATATACGGTGAATGGATTAGTATGCTTATCCAACTCAATCTTTCATTAATCAGCCGATTCTTGGAAGGTTATCGAGCGTTGGATCAGGGGCTTGTTAAGATCAGAGATTTGCCTTTATCTTAGATGCTAACTGCTATATTTCTTGTGGAAAACACATGAAAACACTCTCTTATGGCGAATGGAAATGGGCTACTATGCCAACACAATTATCACTTATTGCTCACAAGGCAGGGGGCTAAGAGGCACCATGACCTAGGACTAAGTTTCTTAGATCTAGTTGACAAGCTGAAGAAATGTATGCTTATTTATTTTTTAAAAGTTTCTGTTATGAATATGCATATGCATCATTGTTTGTGATGTGCTCTTTCTTTTTTAATGTATTTATTGGTGCATTGTATAGAGTAAGTTGAAATTGGTTTGGCATGCTTTATGTAGTGTAGTATTATGATTTCAAACATGAAAGAAGGGCTTGATTCAGGAAGTGATGTTTGGTTCCTGTGCTCACAAGGCAGGGGGCTAAGAGGCACCATGACCTAGGACCAAGTTCCTTAGTTCTAGCTGACAACCTGAAGAAATATATGCTTATTTATTTTTTTAAAGTTTATGTTTTTGTATGCATGATGTGATGTGATCCTTCTTTTTTTAATAAGTTGATACCAATTTCATGTATGTTGGTTGGGCTATGATAAAGTTGTTCCATTTCTTAGATTTAGAACTATTTTTGAATGCTCTTTTGTTTTGATCCTACATATGGTTTAGGGATGGAAGGATCTAAGCATAAGGCTATTGATTTTGAGTTATCTAAAGGACAATGGAAGTATGTCAATCAGGTCCTTCGAGATGAGCTTCTTGCAGAGATAAATAACATGAGTACAAAGGAGATGGAGATGACCATAGAAAGCACTTCTAGATTGCATACTCTAAAGAGCAAAGTTGTTTTGAATACAAGGCATCAAGTAGAACTAGATCCTAACAGAAAAGACCTTGTAGGGATCACAAAATGGGACACTGATGTTATGCTATGGGTAGAGAGCAACATTGGGAATGTCTTGGCTCGGTTTAATGAAGCATGCGCAAGGAAACCAACATTTGCAAATGATATTAATGAGGAAAAGATGCATTTATGGAATTCCTTCTAGGCTAAAAATAAGACAAAGGTTATAAGGTCAGATGTGAAAACCATACTAGCTGTAAGTTGGGAGAAAAAGTCAGCAATTGCTTTCGGAAGGGCAGAGTGTTAGATATCAATGCTCCACTCTCGTGTAACTATGTGGGAACCAGCTAACTCTACTTGTAAGCCCCCCATATGAGGAGAAGGCATTTGAGTAGCTCGGTTATCCGGTAGGTCCTGGTTTGGACACCAGATGGGGGCCATGTGTGGCCTGATGGCTGGACGGCTTAAGAGAGAGTTGGCACCGCCAACTAGGCTACATGCAAGTACGGGAAGGCATCCCTTGACTGACCGCACTGAGGGTAGATGGAGCATTTCTTGGGGCAGCCCACTCTTGGGTTGCGAGGCCCGTTTAGAGCCTCAGATGATTCCGGATGGAACAGTAACGATAGGTATGTTGCTCTATTTTGCGCATCAGTTCTATCGTATGGTTAGTGGCCTATTTCGGGACCGACCCCCAGTCGACCATTTTGGGCGGACTAGGTCGGTCACCCAATTGAGCCTAACTAACTATGACTGGTGGCTATATAAGAGCAAGCCCGTGAAGCCCATTTCATCATTGGCTACAGCAACCCTGATTCCTTAGCATCTAGCCTCCGTCTTCTACTGTTTCCAGCACGCCATCGAAGCTTCTTTCACAGGAGCGCACGGTTGGGAGGCAGCGCCATCTATTGTATCAGTTCTACAGTAATCAAAATTTTTGATTCTCCATACTATCTTGTTTTCTTTCTTGTGTATGAGATCCTGTTATCTGTTGAGCATGGATGTTGTATTATTTTCTTACATGGTATCAGAGCCTGGACTCTAGCAAGAAGATTTGGTAGTGTGTTTCTGTTTGCGAGCAGATTGTGAGAGATGGCCCAGCCCGCAAGACTACGAATCCCACTGTTCGGTGAAGGCAAAAAGTTGGACAGCTCTAACTATCCACTCTGTAAGTTCAAGATAAAGACCATCCTAAGCACATACGAGCTTTGGGACACTGCTACTGGGGTGGACGTGAGGCTGGTTGCGAGACCAGATTCAGCCAATGCAGGACAACAGATAGTACCAACTGCGGATGAGATTCTCGCATGGACAAGAAGAAATGCAGATGCACTGTGTTCTATTGTCTGTAGTGTTAGTGATTCTGTCATGGCATTAATTCAACATGTCACCACAGCAGAGGAGGCATGGACGGTCTTGAAAAATCAGTACGAGACCACGAATCAAATGCGGATTCAGAATTTGGAGACAACTCGCGAACGAGAAGTTGTCTGAGTCTGAAGCGGCAGAGAAGTTCATCACCAGGGTGAAGAATCTGCACGATCAGATGACTGCGATTGGCATCATCATCACCTGTGAGAATCTAGCACGAAGGTGCATACGGATTCTCCCACCAAAGTACGATGGTCTTTTACGGCGCTGAATACGTAGAACAGAAATCTGCCCCTCAACTTTGAGGATTTCAGCGCGATACTTCTAGAGGAGGAGATGCATCAAAAGATGAGGACTAGAGAAGATTCGGCTTTCTGGACTGAATCAAAGAAAGGTAAGGGTAAGGACTCTTGTAACCCATCTTCTTCTGATGATAAAAAGAGAAAGAAGAAGATCAAGTGCTTCTATTCCAACAAAGCAGGGCACAAGCAGAATGAGTGCCGAAAGAAGATTACAGATGAGAAGAACGGAGTAAAGAAAGAGTCTAGCAACAGCGCACAGGCAGCACCAATAGAGCTGTTCATAGCAATTGAGGAGATTTGCACGGAGGCAGTTCATGTACTTGCAGATGAACCTTGGATCATTGACAGTGATGCATCGTGCCACATGACCAGTCGAAAGGATTGGTATACCTCTCTACAGCCGATAGGGAATGACATCCTGGTAGTAGTCGGCAATGATGCAAAATGTCTAGCAAAAGGGAAAGGTACGATTGCTCTCAAGTCAGATGGAGTTGTAAAACAATTGTCCGATGTTCTTTATGTGCCAGATATCAAGAGGAACTTGTTGTCCATTTCTGCGATCACGGATCGGGACCTCAAAGTCCAATTCGATAAGAATGGTGCACAGATCCTGGATCTTCAAGGAAAGGTCATTGGTAAAGGTACACGATGCAACATGTACGAACTCTCAGCTTTCAGTGCTTGAGTGGATGTGAAGAACACTAAGCTATGGCATGAGAGGTTTGGTTATCTAAACCTTACTTCTTTGAAGGAGATGCATAAAAGTGGAATGATTGCAGACCTACTAGAAATTTCAAATCTGCCCGATGTATGTGAAGCAGCATCGGCAGCCCTTTCCTAAAGAGGCCAGTAGGGCAAAGGCTCCTTTAGAGCTCGTTCTCACGGACCTCTGCAAAAAGATGGAGACGGAAGCTTTGGGTGGTTCCTACTACTTCATGACGCTGATCGACGACCACAGTAGAAGGATATGAATATACTTCCTGAAGACTAAAGACGAGGCTTTTAGTAGGTTCAAGGAATGGCATGTAATGGTGAGAAAGAAACGGGGAGGAAGGTAAAGAAGTTGAGATCAGACAGAGGTGGAGAGTTCACATCAACTAAATTCGAAAGTTACTACAAAAGTCACGGAATCAAGAGGCAGAAACCCCTGCCACATACATCACAGCAAAATGGAGTAGCAGAATGCAAGATGTGCATCATCTACGAAATGGGCCGGAGTATGATGAAAGGGAAAGATTTGCTAAAGACTTTCTGGGCTAAAGCATGTAACACTACAGTTTACATGCTGAATTGTAGCTACACGAAGGCTGTGAATGGGATGACTCCACTGCAAGCCTTTTCTGGTAAGAAACCCTCAGCTGCACATTTCACAGTTTTTGGATGTGACTGTTTTGTGCATGTCCCTGATGCTACCAAGAGCAAATGGGAACTGAAGAGCCGGAAGTGTATTCTCTTGGGCTACAGTGAAGAGGCAAAGGGTTACCGTCTCTATAACCTTGTTACCAAGAAGGTATTTGTAAGTTGCGATGTGGTCTTCTCAGAACAACCACATCAATTGGAGGAGGATGCTTCCTTCCCAGACAACTAGGACTAGGATATCCATCCAGTACCACCACCAATAGCAGACTAAACTCCCCCAACGGTGCTTGGGAGGATTCAAGACAAAGAAGATGAAGAAGAGCCTGCAGAACCACAACGGCAACAGCCATTCCCAAAGTGGGTAAAGCAGCTTTTGGATGGCAGAGAACCTCCAGCCACTGAGGAGGAACCATCCAAACACTGCCGGTCCAAGAGATTAGAGGAGTAAAGAAGGGCGTAGGAACACTTGGTCAACTATGCTTTGATGACAGAAGTGATCCGTGCTGATGAACCCAAGTGTCTTGAAGAGGCACAGGGTGATGATAGGTGGATGGAGGCTATGCAGTCGGAGTATGGCTCCATAATGAACAACACTTGGGAGCTTGTGGATCGACCACCAAAATGCAAGGTAATCGAAACCAAGTGGGTGTACAAGACCAAGTACAAGTCCGACGGCACGTTGGATAAGTACAAGCTCGGCTCATGGCAAAAGGATTTGCACAGGTACATGGTTTTGATTATCAAGATACTTTTGCTCCCATCACTCGACTAACCACAATTCGTAGTGTTTTGGCTTTAGCTGCCTAGGGAAGTTGGCCCATGTTTCAGATGGATGTGAGATCCCCGGTTCAGAAGGTAAAGTCTGCAAACTGAAGAAGGCACTTTACAGGCTGAAACAGGCCCCACGAGCATGGTACCAGCGAACTGATCCCTACTTTCTGCAAAACGGGTTCAGGAGGAGCCCATCTGATGCAAATTTGTATATCTTTAGAGAAGGAGGCAGGTGTATGATCGTGGTCCTTTATGTGGACGACCTTGTCATAACAGGGAACCATGAAGAGGATCTCGTAGACAAAGCATTTGCTAGGAAGAGAGTTTGAAATGACAGACCTCGGACTGATGCATTTCTGTTTGGGGATTGAAGTTTGGTAGGAGCCGAAACCGATCTTTATTTCACAGCTGAAGTATGCTGGAGAGATACTGAAGGCATTTGGCATGGTTGAGTGCAAGACAGTTGGTACCCCTATGGAAGTTGACACGAAGCTCTCAAATGAGGATTCATCACCACTGGTGGACGAAGCAAAGTACAGAAGGCTTGTGGGCAGCTTGATTTACCTGTGCAACACACGACCGGACATCAGTTTTGCGACTGGTGTACTAAGCAAGTTTTCCAATAAGCCCCGGGAGAACCATTGGAGGGCAGGGATGCGGGTGCTGAAACAAAGGCACACTTGACTAAGGCATCACCTATACCAAGGGCAACATCTTGACTGGATTCTGTGACTCAGATTGGGCAGGAGACGTGGACAACAGGAGATCAGTGACATGGTACTGTTTCTCACTTGGATCTGGAGTTGTGTCATGGGTCAGCAAGAAGCAACCCATAGTTGCTCTTTCTTCTACCGAGGCCAAGTACAAATCTGCATGCTTTGCTTCTTGCGAGGCAGTGTGGTTGAGGAGGACTTTGGGGGACATGGGTGCAGTGTAGAACAAGCCTATGCAGTTATCATGTGACAATCAGAGTTGCATGGCGATTGCAAAGAACCCGGTGTTCCACGCTCGCACAAAACACATTGAGATTCAATATCACTTTGTATGCAAGCTCATCATCGATGGAGAGGTTGACTTGGTGTACTATTGGACTATAGAGAATGCTGTGGACATCTTCACGAAGGCTCTTGGAAGAGACTTGCTAGAGAGGCATCTTCATCGACTTGGCATTAGGCCGAAAAAGTAAGTTCACTTGCGGGAAGACATTGAGGGGGGGTGTCAGATATCAATGCTCCACTCTCATGTAACTACGCGGGAACCGGCTAACTCTACTTGTAAGCCCCCCATATGAGGAGAAGGCATTTGAGTAGCTCGGTTATCTGGTAGGTCCTGGTTTGGACACCAGATGGGGGCCATGTGTGGCCTGATGGTTGGACGACTTTAGAGAGAGTTTGCACACCACCAACTAGGCTACATGCAAGTGCGGGAAGGCATCCCTTGACTGACCGCACTGAGGGTAGACGGAGCATTTCTCGGGGCAGCCCACTCTCAGGTTGGGGGTCTTGTTTGGAGCCTCAGATGATCCCGGATGGCTCTGGGCCGAACGGTGACCATAGGTAAGTTGCTCTGTTTTGCGCACCGGTTCTATCGTATGGTCGGTGGCCTATTTAGGGACCGACCCCCAATCGACCGTTTTGGGTGGACTGGGTCGGTCACCCAATTGAGCCTAACCGACTATGACTGGTGGCTATATAAGAGCTAGCTCGTGAAGCCCATTTCATCACTGGCTATAGCAACCCTGATTCCTTAGCATCCAGCCTCCGTCTTCTACTGTTTCTAGCATGCCATCGAAGCTTCTTTCACAAGAGCGCACGGTTGGGAGGCAGCGCCATCTATTGTATCAGTTCTACAGTAATCAAAATTTTTGATTCTCCATAATATCTTGTTTTCTCTCTTGCGTACGAGATCCTGTTATCTGTTGAGCACATACGTTGTATTATTTTCTTACACGGAGGAAGTAGCAAAAGGAGAAGAAAGTGCAAGGATTTTGAATGGAAAAATGCGAGAAGTGCAAGATAGTGATTCTCAAAAGCTATAGATCAGGGCAAGTCATATAAGCAATGTGTCCTTCATGATGTACATAACTGAAATTGAGATCCAAGTTGGTGAAAAGATAGGTTCTAGCACATATGGATTTGTCTACAAAGTACAACTCATAGGTGCTCCAGGATTATTACAGCATATATGCTATGCTAGAAAGCAATATAAGGGTGAGATAGGGGATCATGCACAAGAGGCAAGGAAGGAGGGACAAATGCAAATTCGGCATCCTGTGCTTGTTCGTGTTATTGCAGCAGCTCTAAAAGAGCCCTTGTGGACTATCACACTATATATTAACGGTGGTAGCTTGATGCACTTCATGAGAACTTTACTATATGAGTAAGGCAGGTTTAGGCGCTATGTTGACATAGTCCTAAAAAGAGGCAAAGAAATGAAGGCAAGGGCACAAGGAACATTGGAAGATGTATGCACAAGGGAGCAAATAGAGAAAATTAACTACTTTAGTTCAAATGTGCACCACATTATACATGAACTCATTGCTGGATTAACAACGTTACATAAGGGTCAATGGATTCATATAGACTTACATCTTGGTAACATTCTATTAGATTTCACAGCAAATGGTGCATGTAGAGTTGGCATAATTGATTGAGGGATGGCACTAGTTTCTTCAGAGACTAGAAAAGCTTTTAAGAATATGAAGAAGACATCTCTAGAGACTGACCAACAATTTACACAAAGGAAGCATAAGAAAGAGCAAGAGCATGCACAAAAGAAGTGGTTTGCACCTGAGCTTCAATGTTTTTCTAGGAGAGGTGTGTATAGCCCTCAGTCAGACATATATGCATTAGGATGGATAATTACAGAGATTATACAGTTGGGTATTTTGAACAGTCTCGCCACATGCCTGATAGTGCACTATTAAAGTGTATTAAAAGACATGCCTTTGAAAAGATGATGACTGAGAATTCTATAGAGAGAATAGCACTCATGGATACCTATAGTATCCTATCAACATTTGGATGTAATGCAATTCTAGCAATGCGGCCCCTTGATGAGATGAATGTTGCTTTGAAGCTAGCAACATAGAAAATATACTCAGTCTACCTTTGAATGTTGCTTTAGATGTAATGCAAGTCTAGCAATGCAGCCCCTTGATGAGATGAATGTTGCTTTGAAGCTAGCAATATCTTGTTGTTGTATTCATGTGGTGGACTTGTATTCATTTTGTATTCATATAGTAGATTTGTATGAAAATAAATTAAAGTCTTTCTTCTTTTGGAAGATGTGTTATACTTGATTTGCAATGCACTTGAAGTGCACATAATTTTATAAGGATAAGAATTATTATGCTATTTTTTTAGCATGTGTTTAGAGAAAAGAAATTATGTTCTATTTTATGCTCAACTAATAAAGACATAATTTTTTAAACAGGTACTTATCATGGGAAGAAAGAAGAAAGTTCAAGCTCTGGAGAAAAATACAAAAATGACATCTTTCTTATTACCTTCTACATCATTGGGCACTAATATAAACATGTTTACGACATCAAGTACACCACAGAATTTACTCTCAAGTTCATCATCCATGAATCATGAAGCAATTTATGGGACTCCTGAACATGCTTTGGGCACAATGCATC
The DNA here is from genome assembly GCF_047967505.1 of Dipteris shenzhenensis. Lineage (NCBI taxonomy): Eukaryota > Viridiplantae > Streptophyta > Polypodiopsida > Gleicheniales > Dipteridaceae > Dipteris > Dipteris shenzhenensis. The sequence goes on along the minus strand of NC_141602.1, from coordinate 52,928,125 downwards.
ATGCTAGAAATCAATGTTCTAGATCATTGCTTAACGATGATAGTTTTAATAGGGATTTGAGTTTTCAAGTCTTGGAAGCAGGGAAGACAGGATCACAAAACTGTAATCAAGGGAATGCAATTGGAATTGAAAATTCATCAGCTGGCACATCATTGACAAATAATGAGGTAGTGGATTTAACTGGATTGGAAAGTGGAAAAATGTCAGAAACAGTATCATCAATGTCAACACCAACTGAAGAAGCATCACAAAATTTCAACTCTTCAACTAAGCAGAAGAGAAAGAGAGCTTGGGATATTCGTAGGAATTTTCAAGAAGATTGGGTAGCCAAATATCCTTGGTTAGACGTAGAACAAGTGGACACTGGGGATGCACCAAAGTGGGCCATTTGTAAAATATGCACATGGGCAAGGAAAAAGGAGGCACGGTTACAATTGAAGATTGATACGATTGAGAAGCATTGTGGGAAGGTTTACAAGATTGTAGAAGGTACAAGTAATGAAAAGAAAGTGATCAAAGAATGGGACAAGGAAAATAACCGCCACTTCAAAAATGAGATTGAGTACAATAAGTTCTTGCTTGCACAAGAGTCTAGCAGAAATAAAAGTGAAGGATCATTGAAAAAGCATTGGGAATGTATCGATGATCAGGTTGATGGAGAAAAGATAGTGCAATTCTCAACTATCATGCAAATATTGAAGCAAGGCCACTCACTGATTGACTTCTCGGGTTACCAATCGTATCTTCAATTTTGGATGTTCCTAATTTGGCAAGCATGCATTGGTCAAGGAGTAGTGCAATAGATATGGCTAACCACATGAACCAAGTCATAATTGATGATTTAAAGGAGACTTTAAAACTTGTAGACTTTTTTTCTATGTCATTGGATGAGTACACAGTTGTGGATACTACATCGTGGTTGGGAATGCATTTGCACATGGTAGAAAACAATAAGAGAAAACCATATTTTTTACATGTACACAAACTTAATTCAGAATCCAATGCTAATAACTTAGTGCAAGTTTTGATCCAAGCTTTAAAAGAGTATGGAGGTGTGACATAGTTTGAGATGGTCAAGAAACTTGTTCATTTTGCAAGTGATGGTGCTTCAGTCTTACAAGGTTGTCGGAATGGTGTCTCTGTACAAATAGAAACAAAATATGCTCCTTACTGTGTTGGGATACATTGTATGGCTCATCGCACAAATCTAGCTTACAAAGTTGTGTCCACATTTCCATCAATACAACGAATCGAGACGTTGGTTAAAAAAAGCTACTCTTACTTTTGCAAAAGTCCAAAAAGATACAATCAATTTAGAGTTATTGTAGAAGCACTGGGTACAAAAGGGAGGAAGATTTTGAAGAATGTGGATACTAGATGGATATCTTTGGTTCAGCCAGTGAAAAGATTATGGGATGAATACAAGACTTTGGTTTATTTAATGCACATGGAGGTAGAAGAAGAGGTTGAAAAGGCAGATATTTTGTGTCATAAACTGACCAACATAGATTCAATATTGGGATTGTGTGGAATTATTCCACTTTTAGACAAAATGAATATGTTGAGTAAAATGTCGCAATCGAAGGATATTTATATCAATGAATATGTCAAGGCAATAAAACTCACTAATTTGAGTATAACAACAGCATACGATAAGAAGTCAAGCTCCAGTTTTCAAGACGAGAAATTGTTTAAAGATTGGAAAAGTTTAATAGACCTAGATGGGGATTCCTCACTTTTAACATGTGACTAGGAAGAATATTTTGCCTTCGTGCAAACAATCAGGTTTTCAGGATGACGAGAGAAAACAAACGACACAAAAGACTACAATACATTAAAAAAGAGGCTTTTTTAAAGAAAGTACAAATAGTGAAAAATGCCCTTAGTGAAGTTGCAAGTGCAGTGGTAGATGAGATCAGAAGTAGGTTTCCACGAAATGACCTAATGGAAGCATTTACCATCATATTTCCACATTTTTAGGTCAATGGATCTTATGAAATATCAAAGCAGGTCTAAAGAATCATTTGGATGCTCTCAAAAAACACTTTGGACAGGACATTGACATGGACAATATAAAGTACAATGGTTGGTTTGTTGGATTTTGGACAGCCTTATTCACAGTCTTCCCTTTTTGGAGAAGTCATGCCCTAGAATATTTAGCCAAGTTTTGAAACAAAAATTATAACAAAAGATATAATTCACCAATTCTTTGAAACTTTTAAAAATAATTTATGAAAAATTTTGCTAGTATATTATAATACTATATTTCTATACCTTTGATAAAAACATCCATGTCTATGACTAGTAACCTCAATCTGGAGGCATCTCCTAAGTTAGACAACTCCAATTACAGCACATGTAAATACTGAATGGAGACCATTCTTGTACTTTAGGACAAATGGCAATATGTCGATGGATCTACACCTAGACCATTGGACGTTCCAGCTAGTAGTAGCTCTTCTCCACTTATTGTCGCACAACCAGTAGTAGGATCTACAATAGGATCTCCAGCTACACCAATAGTGTCTGCACCTATAGCACATCTTGCCATTTCTTGAGCACAGGCAGAATGGGACAAGAAATACAAGTACGAATATCATCTGATCAAGAAAAAAGTGTAAGATGTCATGCTAGGACATCTCAACACAATCAAGACATCAAAAGAAGCATGGGATATGTTTGTGGCTCTCTACGACTCCAAGAACACTTCCAAGAATCTCACACCAAGAAACCAAATCAACCAAAGTTTTCGCAACAGTAGCAAAACTATTCATGCTTACATACTCAGGATCAAGGATTACAACAATAAACTTGTAGCAGTAGAAGAGACCATGAATCCAGCAGAAATGGTTCAAGTCATCATGAATGGACTAAGAGAGGGATACAAGAATCTAGTCCAGAGTAGTATGGCCATTCAATGACAAATTCTGACACTGGAAGAACTTCAATCAATTTTACTTGGTGAAGAGACCATGACTCAATCCATTCACACATGCAAAGGTCATTCCAATGATCAAGCATTCACAGCTTCAGATAGAGAAAGAGGTATAGGTAGATCATTCCAGCAAAGTGGTCATCATCAACAACAAAGTCAGCTCTGATACCATGACAAAATGCGAAGAGGGGAGAGGAGAAGAGTGGAGATGAGGAGAGAGGGTACAATTAGGCATGTGCAGTGTGCTCTCTACTTGTGCCCTCTCTCCTCATCTCCACTTTTCTCCTCTTCCCTCTTCATATTTTGTCACACACTACTGTGATGTTTAAAATTAAATTGTACGCATTGTGGCATGGTTGAGAGCCCACCAACTAAATCCATGGAAAACATGTTTTGAAGCCCTTAAATTAAGCTCAATCCTAAAGACATTAAGGGCAATCCTAAATCTTAACTAAGATTCATAAGACCAAAATTCATAACAACTTTATATATATTAGCTTATATTACAAAAAGGTGGTGCTTTGTTGATACAAGAAAGCTCAGCTCAGCAAGAAATGCTCTGCTTAAATGGTGAGCTACTCAAGAATCGTACTTTAGCAGATAGTGCTAGAGTAATGCTTAGCGAGAAGCATCTTCTGAATTAGTATTGGGCAGAAGCAATAGCCACTGCAAACTACTTGCTTAATTGGCTTCCTACCGAATCGATTCAGGGTATGACACCTTATGAAGCATTTACTAGACATAAGCCACACATTGGGCATCTTCGCATATTTGGTTGCATAACATATGCCCACATACATGGCGATCATCATAGGAAATTGGATGCAAAGTCACATAAATGCATCATGGTTGGCTACAGTGAAGACAAGTAAGCATACAATTGTATGGTCCCATTAACCGAAAGGTCATTATCTCCAGAGATGTAATCTTTGATGAGAAATCAGAATGGAAAACCTCAAGTACACAGGAGATAGGCGCACCGATTACACAGTCATCCATAGAAAAGGTTGATGAAGAAGAGCAAGAATTGCCAGAAGGACCCCGAGAAGAACCACAACTCAGAAGGTCTACTAGAGAAAGAAGACCTCTAGCCAGATTGACATATGCTCAAAAAGGCAAAGAAATTCAAGTTGAAACCACCAACTATGCTCTTATGACTACCATCTTGGGCCCATGTACTTCAAAGACGTAGTTGACAAGCTAGAATGGAAAACTGCTATGAATGAAGAAATGCATGCTTTGTACAAGAATAACCCTTGGGAATTATACGACCTTCCACCAGGAAAGAAGGCCATAGCAAACAAATGGGTATACAAAGTGAAGTACAATCCAAATGGAAGCATTCAAATATACAAAGCCAGACTAGGTGCAAAAGGATTTCCACAGCAGTACGGTTAAGACTATGATGAGACTTATGCTCGAGTAGCAAAGATGGATTCCATACAATTCTTGATATCACTAGCGACACTCAACAGATGGAATGTGTACCAGCTTGATGTCAAGAATGCTTTTCTCAATGGTTATCTAGAAGAGGAAGTCTACATGCAACAACCAATAGGTAATGTTGAACCAGGAAAGGAGAATCAGGTTTGCCATCTCAAGAAGAGTCTCTATGGCTTAAAGCAAGAACCTAGAAGCTGGTACAACAGAATCAAAAAGTATTTGCTGATTTGGGATACATGAAATCTAATGCAGATCATACTCTCTACTACAAAGTTCAAGGGGAAGACATTACTATTGCACTTTTGTACGTAGATGATCTAATTGTGACTAGAAGCAAGGATAGCTTCATCAAGAAATTAAAACAAGACTTATCTGCAGAGTTTGACATGAAAGATCTTGACTTATGCACTATTGTCTTGGAATTGTGGGTTCTAGAGAGATTCAAACAACACCTTTATGAGTCAGCTCAAATAAGTTGACAGTCTCCTCAAGAAGTTTCATATGGCAAATTGCAAGATTGCACCACTCCAATAGAGTTTGAAACTTACTAAAGATTCAAAAAGTCCTACAGTCAATGATAAGTACTATAGGTAGCTCATTGGATCTCTTATATATCTGACTATCACACGCCAGATAGTTATTATGTAGTAAGTTCACTTACACAGTTTATGGAAAATCCAAAACAGTCTCATTGGAATGCAGCCAAAAGAGTCTTGAGATACATCAAATGTACAAGACAGTTTGGGATAGAATACAGAGAAAGTCATCCAAGGTTGCATGGATACTTTGACAGTGACTATGCCAAAGATCATGAGACCAGGAGATCGACATAGGGATATGCATTTTTCCTTGGTCAAGGTGCTATATCATGGTTGTCAAACAAACAACCAACTATTTCTTTATCTTTGATTGAAGCACAATATAGGGCTCTCACTATAGGTGAGTGTGAGGCTATATGGCCGAGAAGACTTTTGTCAGAAACAAATTACTTTGATGAATCAAAGCCAACAACAATATACTATGATAACCAATCAGCTCAAGCATTGGCCAAGAATCGAGTATATCACTCCAAGATAAAGCTTATTGATGTGAGAGAGCACTTCATCAGAGAAATAGTATTACTTGGTGACATCACACTATAGCATTGTGATAGTAGCAAAGAGAATGTTGCAGACATCTTTACCAAACCACTCGCGGTAAAGAGCTTTTCAAGAAACTTGGTTTGATGGCAGAGAGGAAGGACATTCCCATTAAAGGGGTGTGATGGAAGGTAATGCTCAACCCTTCTTCGATTCCCTAGAATCAACATCTTGATGGAAGGCCTACTTCATGATGTTGATCTTGAGGGAAGGTGTTGAGAGACCACGCTCAACATCATGTGATTACATGTGCATAGCACTAACGCATATAGAGTGCTATAAAGGAAAGTGTTAGATGCCCTAACCCTAACCCTAAATGATTTTGTATATATTCTACATTTTTAACTAAATCTAGTGTACAATTAGTCATTTGTGGTGTGCTCCCTGGCTGTGCCCTCTCTCCTCGTCTCCCCTCTTCATATTTTGTCAAATCTTCCAATCATTCTTCATGGATAATTTCATTCCACAAAGTCCTCTCACCCACTAATTCAATTGAAAGAAATGCTTATTGAACACCTCAAAGTCAAATTGAACATTGCAACACATGTGCTTCTAGCCATCTTAGGTGTGCTTCAACTCCATCATCCTAGGAGAAGACCTGCCTAACTCTTCAATACCATGACAATCCTAGCTAGCATTGCAGCATGGCATATTTGGAGAGCCAGGTGCACTGAGGCTTTGGAGGGTTCTCAGGTTCACCCTTCTCAGATCTTGGCCAGTACTTAGACAGATACGATACACACTCTGATGGCCATTTGGGCGACCATGCAAGGATCATCTCGAGTAGCCTCCTCCAGGAGAGTTACTTTTCTTAGAGATTGGAGAGACTCTCCCTTCTTTGTTGAGACTTCTACAGGGTTGAGATGGCATTTTCAGCCTCAACCTTGGTTTCTTTCTACCTCATTCCTCTGAGCTGTTTTTATTACATGCTTAGCATGGTGTATTTCTACACAGAGCTTGCTCTAGCGGGTTTCTTTCTTACTTAATAGAAGTCTCTTTTTTGAAAAAAAAAGAATAAAGAGAAGATAAATCCCCCCTCACGTATCCCATAAGAGCCTTCATTCATTGATTTTAGGGGATCAACGAAAGATACTCTGAAAATATTTGCTCTTAAACATTTACAAGTTTGGTTGGCCAATCAGTTGTTGTTAGAACTTGCTACTCAATAGGTTGTTGGTTCTCCTTTTGCAAGAGATAGAAATCGGAATGAGTTCCTTTGATGATGCTGACACTACAAGGCCTATGCAAAGGCCCATTATTTGAAATTTGTTGCCACTAACCATCATATCTATAGGAAAGGAGTTGGTACTTGGATTCCTAAATTTCTCAGACTATTTTGGTGTACAAAAATCAGATGATAGTCTCATAAAGATGGCTTGAATGTGGGGCATCTCTGAGTGTGATGAAGGAAAAATGAAAGCAGGTGAGATATCTTGCAGATGCAGGTCATCTATTTCTTTTGAACTGCGAAACAATCAATAATGTGAGCATTTGAAAGATGTCAAAGAATCAAGAATGGAGTCTCCAATCCAGATGCTATATTTTCCTCTTGGGGGGGCAACCACCATCACCTCATCCTCGCTCTTTCCATGCCTATTAAGGCCCTCTTAACTTGACTTAAGACTCCTTAGCATACATTCATCACTTCAAATGAAGAAGTAGGGCAAACAGCAAGGGATAAGCATCACCCTCCTCAACAATTTCTCAACAGAAAAATACCACCTTCCTTGAAGATTCTCGCCTTCCATTCCCTCTTAGTCCACCTTCCCCGAAGATTCTCGCCTTCCATTCCCCCTCTTAGTGCGATGGTCCCTTTGGCTAGGGTTCATCATGGGGTGGCTCTTCAGGGGGGGAGGGGGTTTCCATTTTCCGAGCAAAAACCCCCGAGCGACGAGCGAACTAAAGGTAGGAGGGGTCAAAATATATAGACTCAAGTCATTTTTGTGGAGCAAAAAAATCCAAATTATTTCAAGGAATATGTAAGTAAATATGAAATACTAATAAATAGATATAGATATAAATATACCTTTATATAATATACATATATAATGTCCAAGTGGTGACTTATTTTATCACTTTCAAAAATCCTTTCTTTTCCTTTCACACCATTGGTTGGATCATGAAATTTTGAGCGAATATCCTCTTTATAGTTCCTCAGGATGACCTAAGAAAATAATATAATACTTTTTTAATAGGCCCTCTAAGTGTATTTTTCCATAGGAATATGGTTTGAAGAGCTTGCCCCCCAACCCTATTCCGCCGGCGGAATACCCCTGGAGAGCCTATGCAAAAGGGGTCATAACTTTTGCTCCTTATCTCAGATTGAGGAGCTATAAAAAGGAAAAATGTTCAAATTTTCATGATCTATGCAATGGTAGGCTTAAAATTATACTTTTGATAGTTATAAAAGATAAAAAGTAAACATTTCAAGATGTATATGAGAGTTACAACTTCTCTCTAATTCATATTATGGTAGGAAGGAGTTTAATAAAGACCACATTTCCTTGAAAGTACTTAGGTTTGCAGAATTGGGAATATTTTGAAAATTCGTTCCTTGCCTTCCCATATTTAAGAATGTATTAGAGATTAATTTATGATTGATTATAATGGCCTCAAGTATGAGGTTTCCAATATCTTTTTCCTACTCATCCAAGGAATATGGTATACATTGTTATATGAGAGCTTCAAATATGGGATTGCTAAAGATTAGGGAAACTCTTTTAAATTGATTTAATTACCATAATCCTCAGAAGAGAGTATGATAGGGAGGTATTTATAGGACTTTCTAAAGTGTTCAATATTTGTTCATATATAGATGTTCTCTAAAATGAGGGTTATAATGAAAAATAAGTAAGTATATGGTTCCATAAATGAGAAATTAAGAAAGAATTGTATATTCCTTTGAGAAATATACAAGCATGGTTGGTGTCAAAAGTTATCGCTCGGACTTTTCTGCTCGTAGGTTTTTGCTCGAAAAGTGTGCACATCCGGGGGGGGACTACTACTTCTGTTCTTTTTAATGACTCTTTCTTTGTGCCTTTGCTACAAGGGAACCAAAAGGGAGAGTGGAAAAGAGCGGGAGAGGTTGGCAAGCAGAGAGGAGAACATTGGTGAGGAGGGAGGAGATGGTGAGAGGATGTAAGGAGAGGAGAGGGGAGGCAACTTAGAGAGAAGAAGGGAGCAAGGGAGAAGGAATTGGAAGGGTAGGGTGAGGATGAGCTGATGGTGAGATTAACCTTCTAAAATCTATAACTTTCACTAGAAAAGGGAGCACATTCTGTGCTCAACATCTTTGCCTTGTTAAACTTTTATAGAGTAGATCAATAGTTGATGTGAGGGGGAAAGAGGGAGCATGCGAGAGAGAGAGAGAGAGAGAGGGAGAGAGAGAGAGAGAGAGAGAGAGAGAGAGAGAGAGAGAGAGAGAGAGAGAGAGAGAGAGAGAGAGAGAGAGGGTTGATGGAACGGATGAGTGTCCAAAATTGATTGGGACGATGGGATGAAGTGTCTAAAATTGATTGGGAGGAGCTTTTATGTAAAGAGGGCTAAAAAGTCTCATTGGCAAGCTAACATTTTCTTAGGAAGAGAAATAAAAATCACATCCTTAAAAAACTAATTTGATGAAATTTGACATTAATTCAGATCAAATTTGATGAATTTGACATTATTTCTAATCAATGGAATTGTTAAGGTATTAACAACAATAATGGATTGATCAACAACATTATGTTAACCTAACCACAAGCTACCCTAATGCTAGTCATTAGTCTCCTCCCTCCCTCCCCCTTGCTAGCCCATCTGTTTCTCCTATATCCATCGGGCTTCTTCCCTACTATATGGCTACTACTCGCATCTTGAGTATAAGAGCTGGCTATGAAGGTTTTGCTAGTGTTTGCTAAGAAAGAGGGCTGCCACTAGGGGGGAGGGAGGGATACCACTAGGACGTTTCACTAGCAGGAGGGAGAATGACATCATGAGGGAGTTTTTTTTAGGGTTTGAGCAATGTAGGAGCAACATGAAACAAAAATGAATCATTGAGCTAACTAATTTGAATCAAATCAAATAATCAAAATGGACGATTTGTGAAGAATCTATGCTCATATGAATGCCCAAACGACTGTTAGAAGAGGCTATTACTAGGGGCAGGGAGAGCAGAGGTTGTCACCATCATCCATCTCTCCCTACCAACAATTGATGCATTGTAATTCTTGCACCAATCCCTATTTTACAACTTGATCGCCATTGGCTCCATTTCAATCGCAATTTTACAACCTGATTGCCATCGCTCCTGTGTGGATTAAGGGGGTTGAGGAGGGGAGGGGGGAGAGAGAGAGAGAGAGAGAGAGAGAGAGAGAGAGAGGAGGGGAAGGGAGAATTTGGAAGAGGTAGAAGAAAATAGAAGGAGAGGTCAGAGGGAGATGTTGAAGGCAAGTGTTAGGCTGAGCAAAGAGGATGAAAGGGAAGATTAGAGGGAGTTGTTCCATGCACCACTAGTGCGTGCACTCTTCCAACATTGTGTGGTTCTTATGCACTAGTACTTGGCACTCTTCCAGCACTGTGCAGCTCTCAAGCGCAAGTACTTGATGGCAATTCTAAGCACATTGAGGCATCCATCAACTCCTTGAGCAACCGGCGGGGGTGGTTGCTTCGAGGGGCACACCCAGTATTGCAGACATGTGTTTGGGGTCTATCCACCTAATCCTTGCATGACACATGTTAAAGGCCCATCCGCCCACCTCACTCTCACTAGCCCACTCACTCCTAGTGCAGCCTACTCAATAGGAGCTATTTTTGTGTGGAAAGCAATTGGAGGTGCCACTAGAGTAGCACCTCACACACTAGTGTGGGAACCACACTAGTGTGCAAGGCCACGAGTTCCTACCAGCATCCATTGCTAGCATCACACCTTGCAAGCATGGAAAGATCCTCTTAGCTTAATTGTTTACAACTTACAAATTTCGGGACCATTACCTTATTTTAATTTTTCATGGGTAGGGAGCCTAGTAATTAGGAGACATGCTAATCTTCTCTGTATCATTCCCATTTTATTAGATGTCTCTAAAAGGAGATGTGGTGGATTCTTGTAAGGTGAAGTTCCAGCATTATCCATTTATTTAACTATTTCTCCAAGCAGACAAAGCATATGAAAATTCCAACAAATTCACCTACAAAATTGGATGTAGGCTTAGTATCTATTTCCACAGCTATATTTGAGGTTTGGGTGATGTTAAGTGTCAAACTAGGGAGGAGAGAAATGTGGAGGCATTTGAGTCAATATGCTACTTTGATTTTCATACAAGAAAATTTAAACTTAGGGAATGGAGTTGCAAATCCAAACAACGCAGACATTCCCACAAGTAGCTTCATTGTGTACAGCCTGCTTCTCTGCTACATCATGGGAATGCCCTCTAGAATGTCTAAGGGTACATAATATTTTGGCAAACGAGCTAACCTAGAACATGTTGAATGATAAGAAAATGACGTGTGGTGGATTCTTGTAAAATCTCAAAGGGGACATAAAACTTTTGGCAAGTATTCATATTTGGTTGACTAGAACATGTCCATCAATTACTAGATGAGATAGGAATGATAAGCTTGTATGCTTCCACTTCTTGAACTTGTCTTTCCACCTTCATCGTCCTACAGCAGCTAAAACCTTGGCACATCCTTAAGAAGTGAGTAGCATCACACACAAGGCCATGTGAGGAACCCATGAGGAATTAGTAGGTGTAAGAATCCAAGCCATTGGCAAAGGAAACATTGGCATGAAAGTCCCATGCCTTGGGAAGTTCGAGATATTCTTGACATCTTGGAGCAAGATCCACGTTTCTATGCCAAGAGGAGGGGGAGGAGGAGAAGAAGTGTGTAGCTTTTTTTGCATACAAAATCTATGGAAGGAAGCATAGGACACAGTGTGGCACCATGTCCTACAAACATGCATAGCTCTGCACAGCAGGCTGCGGATGTGCAGATGCATAAGGATGATTTCCGACAAAATCCTCAGGCAGCTTCTCAGCAAAAACCAATGCTTCTTCCTTCTTTGGGGTTTTTTCTTCCTACTTTGCCACGTGAGGTAGAAATAGAAATTCACTATGATAATCCACATAATTACAAAGCTGCACACTTTTGCAATTCAAAATGACAATTTATTTTGGTCACTTGATGCCAAAACTATAATCAAATTTCTAAGGCTCATTTCACTCCATAATATATATCTCCATAGGTTGTTCTCTTCTCTCTCGGGCGTTCTTACTCGAAGGTGCATTTCCCTTTGCTCACCCTAGATAAGAGACAATGATGTATGATGGTCAATAATACTAGGTCCTCATCTACCTCTTGTACCACATGGTGACTCAAACTTTCAAAGCATCTATTTCTCCTCTTGTAGTTGTAACCACAACATTTTGTTGTAGAAACAATGGGTTCCATTGTTGTACATGCCATGAATATAGGGAGCTTATAAGCCAATCCAAATATTGGTCAGATAAAAATTTCTATTTTTGTTGCTAGTATGTATGTAGCATTGAGTATAATGAAAGAATACTTAGATAGATAGAGACAATTGAGTACATAGCTAGAGATTGAAAGGTAGGAAGGTAGAAGGATAGAAGAATGCATCCATAACAGTAGAGAAAAAAGTTTCCATATCTCTTTTACTCCTAGGGAAAGTTTATTTTGGGTGACAAATCTATTCTACCACATATTCTTTCTCTGTTCCAACTAGTTGCCTCTGATAAAAAAGCTACCATGATTTATTGGATGGTTTTTTAGAACATTTTGGCTAAGGTTTTAAAGGCTTTTCTATTTCATATTAACACGTGGTGGATTTATCTTATTGACATTGTTGGCTACATTATGTCAGACTGCCCTTTTTTCTCTCTATTTTCTTAGCACAACATGGTTGGAAAGCAACAACATTCAGATGTGTTTTCTATATTCTTTGAGACTAGTAAAATCAAGAATGTTTGGTTCTTTATTAAGGCATATTATTGGCTTTCACAAGCATCATTATTTGTTTGCTATTATTTCTTTTATATGGTTGGGGCTTCAATTTCTAAATATTTATCTCCAATAAAGAAGTTTAATGGTGAGGGATTCAAATCATGGCAAACACACATGTTAACCATCTCTTGATGATCAAGGCTAAATGAAGTCGAGGAAGATGAGCACGCTTAAGCTCTTGTTTTACTTTACCTAGATAAAAGACTCATCCATCACTTTTATGAGCTCTTGATTAAAAAAAAGAAAAAGGGATCAAATGGAGAAGTCACTATTGTAGTGATTTATTGTGTTGTTAATATCATAACTCTATTGAAGCTTGTATCCTCAAAACTTTTTGTAAATGGCTATGGAAACAACACAAATATAATTACTCTACATTGCAATGGAGTAGACACTACCCTTGACGTTCATATAAGGCAAGTAGTGAGACTCCTTTTGTCATACATATGTATATCATAGCCATCATTTAGAGGTATGCCATCATTGACCATGGAGGAGGTTGTTATGCTTGATTGACAAAGCAGGAGGTGTTGCTATGCTCATGAGTTGGAGGAAGTGTTTCTATCCTCATGATTTGGAGGAGGTATGGTATAAACACAAGAAACAAGCATGTTAATTGAAGCCCCAATAGGTCCATGTGCAAATCACTTGAGCAAGGGTGGTAGTCTTGTAGTGGTCATTGTTTGAGGATGGTTAAGCATATGGAGGATGTGGCATGCCTATCTCAAGCATGCCATATAAAAGAGGTCACGAAAGTTCAAAGACTCTTCTTCTTTAATTGATACACTAGACTAGTTATGTATTATGTTGTTCAATTAGTACCATTTCTCGTAGCTATCATATCTTATACTAATCTTGATTGATCCTATTTTTGTATCATTTAATGTAGTGCAATACTTCTCTCATATTGTAAAGAGGGGGGTGTTGAGAAATTATCTTGAAGGTGATTGGAGGTTTATATGTTAACTGTGGTTGTATATGATTGTGTAGAATTGGTTACTTATTTAATAGGTGAAACCTTGGTGTATTGTGTGTAGCACCTTGGAGCCTCTTCATTACAATGTTGAGCAAGCAAGAGGGAGAAAGATGCTCATGAACTATTCCCTTGTATTATGGAATGTAGAAGAAGCTTGGAGTTAACTCCCTTCTTCCATCCTCAATCTCACACTTATGGACAAATCACTAAGTCCCTTTACAACAATACTATAAAAATTCCACCTCATCAACTCTATACCACTATATAATCATATACCCATGGTGTCTATAACCATTTACCATGGTGTCAATAACCATAAACTATAAAGATTCCACCTCTGAATCAACTCTATATTGCTCTATAACCATATACCCATGGTGTCTATACATCGACAATCTCCCCCTCAAGCTTAGCATGAGCTTGTGTATATCACATAAACCTAAAGCCTTTCTAAAAAAACAAACTTATCTTTACCAAATGCCTTGGTGAAGATATCTACTATTTGTGATCTATGCATCAGTCTTGATATACTGCATGTCAATCTCTCCACTTATCACCTTCTCTTTGATACAGTGATAGTGGACCTCTATGTGATTAGTCCTTGCATGGTAAATACAATAGTAAGTGATGGAACAAGTTCCATCTAAGAACCCAATAAAGGAGAAGGGTGCAATTCCAATGGTGACCTAGAAAGAATTTGAGTCAAAGGTATGGAAGATGAATCAAGGGGAAATCTAGATATATCTAGTATTTTGGAATTGAGCAAAGTGAATTCAATAATTATCAATTTCTGATTACCATTTCACCTCACCCGAATATCCAAGGAGGAAAACAAACAACTACCACCAGATAACCCGACTCCTTAAGAGCCTGGGACGAGGGTGTGGAAGAGTTCGGACCAAAATCAGAAGACACACTCACGGATAACGTGAACAAAGATAATCTAAACTTGCGTAGCTTTTCTGCGCCCAATGCCTTCGTGAATATGTCAGCTACCTGATCCTCTATGCTAACATAAACTAGATCAATAAGACCTAGTAAAACCTTCTCCCGCACATAGTGATAATGAACCTTAATGTGCTTTGTTCTAGCATGATAGACTAGGTTATTTGCCAAGTGTATACTGCTCATGTTGTCACAATAAATGAACTGGCCCATCTATAGACTTATGCATATCATAAAGTAGCTTATGCAACCAAGCTACCTCACATGCAGCCATTGCTATACCCCTGTACTTAGCCTCTGCTGTGCTCGACAAGGCAACTGTAGGCTGTTTCTTGCTACTCCAAGTGACTGCAGCACTCCCATAAGTGAACACATATCCACTGGTAGATCGTCTATCAGAAATACTACTAGCCCAATCAGCATCAGTGTACCATGCAATTGTATCTGAACCCCAGTCTCATAACATAGGCCAAAATGCAATGTGGACTTCACATACCTGAGTATGCGTCTAGCCGCATCCAAATGCGGTTTCCTTGGAGCTTGCATAAACTGACTTACCAATCCAATAGCATAGCTCAAATCTAGCCTAGTAATAATCATATAAATCAAACTTCCTACTATGTGTCTGTACATAGTAGGGTCTTCCAGTAGCTCACCTGCATCTGCGCTCAGCTTCACATTCTGCTCCAAAGGAACTGAAATAGGCTTATAGCCTGTCATCCCATATTTGGACAGCATGTCCAATCCATACTGCCTCTGCAAGAGTCGTATCCCACTTGGTGATCTAATCACCTCAATGCCCAAGAAATAACACAGCTCTCCCAAATCCTTCATCTCAAACTTCTGCTTCAATAGCATTTTCACATGAAGGATATCTTCATCACTATCACCTATAATGATCAAATCATCAACATAAATGACAAGCAGCATAATACCTTTCTTTGTTTTTCTCACATAAAGTGAGAAATCTACCTTGGAAATCTGAAAGCCAATAGTGACAAGATGCTGTCCTATCTTGTCAGACCATGCTCTAGGTGCTTGCTTCAAGCCATACAAGGCTTTCTTCAACCTGCAAACAAACTCAGGATGAATAGCATGAACATAACCTGGTGGCTGCTCCATAAAGACCTCTTCTTGCAAGTCACCATGCAAGAAGGCATTCTTTACATCCATCTAATGTAAAGACCATCCCTTTGATGTAGCCATAGCAATGACTGCTCTTACGATTGCCATCCTTGCAACCGGACTGAATGTTTCGTCATAATCAATGCCATATGTCTGTGCATACCCCTTGACAACTAATCTTGCATTGTATCTATTCACAGAACCATCAACATTGTGCTTCAACTTATAAACCCACTTACAGCCAATTGCATTCTTGTCTTCAGGCAAAGTCACCAATTCATATGTAGCATTTGCTTCTAAGGCATCCATTTCTTCATCCATGGCTTTCTCCCATTTTTCTTTTCCCATGGCTTGCTCAAAAGAAGTGGGTTCTGGTTCCTGTATCACTTTGACCATATAGGCATAGTGAATGGCTGTAAATCCATCATATTTCAGCCTATCCATAGGATACCTAGCTCTGGTAGACCTGTGCAAAATAGACTCACTTCCAGGTGCTCTCAAAACATCCCTGGTCTTCCTTACTCCAGGTGTAACAATAGAAGGAATACCCAACTCATCATCAATGCTTTGTCCTGAGCCACTGGATTCACCATCCACATAAGAATGACCTGCATTCACATCAAACATGGGCTGATGTACCTTCTCTTTTCCTTTTCGTGATACTTGCATACCATTATCTGCATTGCTTTGAGGAGATTCTCCTGATCTCAATCTACCTGTCCATGGCGAAGTATGTGAACCACTGCTAGAGGACACTATAGGTCCACTAATATTTTGTGATTGCTACTGTAAATTCTGTGCAACATTACCATTTTGTGCATCTACATCATCAATCACATTTACTGATTTATACCAGCTGCTCATCTCATCAAAAACAACATCTCTGCTTACTATAAACTTACGAGTAGAAGGGTTATAGCATCTATACCCTTTCTGCTATAGAGAATAACCAATAAAGCTGCACTTCTCAGCTTTTGGATCCAAGTTGGACCTCAACTCATCTAGCACATGAACATAGGCAATGCAACCAAAAATTTTCAAATGAGAAATATTTGGTTTCCTACCAGTATACATCTCCTCTGGCATCGTGCCATGTATTGCTGTAGTGGGAGTCCTGTTCATTATGTAAACTATTGTAGCAACTGCTTCAGCCCACAATATTGCTGTATGATACATAATTGTGCTTGGAATTATGTTCCAAGGAAAAAATCAAATAAATAGTTTTGCTACATATTTGGGGTTCTGGGAAATGTTCTCTTGTTGCCAAAAATGACTTGAAAATTGTCATCTAAAAGCATGGGTTGGTGTATGAACATGTTTGCATTAGCGTCCATCCCAAACACGCGGAGGTACATAAAATACAAATGCTTGCATGCAAGGAATGCCTTCCCCTCCATCACTCGATCCATGAAATCTCAACAACTACATGCTAGGTCAACATTATAAATTTCCCCCATCACTCATAATTTTTCAATCTCTATCTTGAAAACTTAATGTTTCAAGGCTTTCAATACTGCGTGGTCCTTTACTGTTGCTTCTATAGCAAGGGTAGAATTAATCCTTGTAGCTACAGCTTTTGAGACTCTTGATTGATATCTTGGTGCAGATCCATTCAAATGACACTCTATCGACATCTTACCCTGCCTAGCCCATAGGTTAGACTCACATAGATCACCTTTCTACCATCAACGGTCTCATTGATAGACCTCATCTGACATGCAAGTCAGGATCCATCCAGTGTCCCAGGCTCACGCATGGCTTCTCCTCATATGGGGGCCTTACAACTTGAGCATCGTGCACCACTGGTGGTTACCAGGAGGGTGAGGCATTGAGCATATCGAACAAGGTGGACCACTCAATCATCCCCCAAAAGGATGGAGCTGGCACTCCTACTGCTATGTTCGTGATATTTTTCTTTCAGTTCCCCTGTCATGCCCCTAGCCGTCCTTGACATTGCACTCTGTTGCACGGTGGAATCCTTCTAATTGGCCATATGGTAGTGTGAAGTTCAGTCTCCACCACCTTCTCCAGAGATGTATTGACCATCGTGGGCTTTGTTTCCACTTGTTCTGCTGCTACACTTTCAAATTTGAGTTGTCTTGCTCCTTTCTTGTGAGGCTAGTTTGTTGCCACAAATTTTGGCCTGTGAGTAGCATTTTCCTCCTTTATTGTCACCTTATTGATGCTTTTACACTTACAAGACACAGTTATGTTGTCACCCCTAAATTCATGCTCTTGATGCATCTAGGAGTGCTGCTTATGACACCCTCCACCATCCTTGACATTGCTACAAGGGTTGGGATCTTTCCCTTGCCGAGCTCACCTCACAAGGTTCTTTGCACTAGGGCTGGCACCATGGTACTTCCCTCCAATGAATGTATGTCTCTCTTAGTGCTTTGCAACAATGCATTGGCCAAGTCACTGACACATGCATCGTACAAATTCAACATCCCCTTGAATCCTTTGGTAGCAAGCCAACTTGCATGTATAGGCTTAGCAAGATTTGTCGTGGGCACATGTGATATGTCCTCTATGTCCTATGTCCTCTGCGTCCTATCAAGAGTGAAGTACAGTGAGTGGTTCGTTTGCAAAATTTGGTGGGAAAATAAAATTTTGTATTTGTGAATGGATACTCACACCAACAAAGTGTTTCCACCAATGTGGATATTGAACATGCCACCAACTCAGCCAACAATCCATCACAAGGATGTTCAAATCAGAGACCTTCCCTGTGGCCCACCAAGCCCAAATGTACCTTTGCTATGTGCTTACATCCTCCTCTATCGATGCACACCTCCACAATCGGCACATGCATTTGTGCTCATCTTGGAAGCTCCTATGCACGTATTGGGAGGTGTGTATTTGTAGGATTTGATCCCAATGGAAAAGGAAAGACCTTTCCTGGCCATGCATCATGTTCTCTGGTCCATTATTGAAGACTTTTCATACTGCCCTCTAGTTTGCGTCAGCCTCATCTTCCATGAAGCCTTTAAAGTCCACAGTGGGGTGCCCACACTTCTCCATGACATCATTTAGCTTCAATCAGAAAAGGATTTGAGCCTCATTGTCCTCTTCTTTCATCTCGCACATGGCAACAATCATCACCTCTTGGACGTTGCATCATATAACTAAATTTAGGCATAGGCATCATCCTTTCAATGCTGGAGGGAATGTAGGAATACTAGCATTTGCCTTACCTCGAATCACATACGTGAGCAGCCATGGTTGTCCACATGCATGCACGCCATACATGGTCAAAACATATCCAGCTATTTCATAGATCTTCACCACCAATGCGGCGCATGCCGTTCACTAGATGAAGTAGGCCTTGTTATCGACATCTTGAAGATAAAGCATCTACTTTCATCATCGACCGCTTGATCGGGGAAGAGGCTCCCATGGAAAAATATGTAAGCACATCTTTGCTTCAGCTTCAAAATTCTAGACTCCATGCCTTCATCAATTTCAGCGCGATCACCACGAACCATATGCTTCAGCTAGATTGTCCATTCAAGTATGCATTATGTTGCTTCTAAGAATGCAAAGAAAACACATTTTTAATCGACCTACCGGAGCAAAGGGGGTTTTTACACTCTAGTTTCCCCACACGCCTACTGAACGAACTTTGCCAGGAAATGTCATTGTTGTTGACATTGGTTTCGTCCAACAATGGCCGTCATACTTTTGCTCCATACCATCCATTGCACTTGCTCTAACTTGGGTTTGCACATAGTATGTTCTTATCCTTTCCTCTCTAATTTTAGCTCATGGTATACGACATTTACTAGCCTTGGTTGTTGCATATTTGATGTATATTATTCGTGAAAGCAATGACAAGCAAGGGAAAAATGCTTGGATACCTGGCACCCATTTAATAACCAGTAAAGTTCTAACTTTCGTTATTGTCCAGTTGGTTGGCAGGTATAGTTCTTCCATACTTGAATAATTGTTATCAAGTACAGGACTACCTTGGGTACCCCTTGAAGATACATTGTTATCTCCTTTGGATTTCATAAAAAATCAATTAAACAAATTTTGCACTACAGTAAGGATCAGTACAATGTTTGGAGTATATGTATCTTTCCTAAATTAAATTATTATTTCAATTATTGGTAATATTACTTGGAAATAAATATGTGGTTCATTTATATGATGGGATACTGAATTATTTACACACACACACACATCTCTCTCTCTCTCTCTCTCTCTCTCTCTCTCTCTCTCTCTCTCTCTCCCTCTCCCTCTCCCCCTCCCTCCCTCCCTCCCTCCCTCCTCCCCTCCCCCCCTCTCTCTCTCTCTCTCTCTCTCTCTCTCTCTCTCTCCCCCCTCCCTCCATCCCTCTCTCTCTCTCTCCCTCTGTGTGTGTGTGTGTGTGTGTGTGTGTGTGTGTGTGTGCCTCTGAAAGGCTCGATTCCTTAGACATGTAGACTCTTATCAATGCATCATCGATGGGAGGCTTGTTCTTAGAACTCCGCAGAGCCTTGGCGACATTTGTTGTTGGGGCTACTATCGGCGCTTCTAAGTGGGATTCCAAAGGAAAGAAAAAACTTGTGATGCAAGAGAGTTCAATCAAAGAAGAGGAGGAGGAGGAAAGAAAGAATAGTTTCTCCAGCAAGCATAGCAAAAGTGTCACCCTCTTCTCGAGGGCAATGTGGCAAAGGAAGAGGTTGACATGCACCAAAGCGACTAGGAGTCCAAGGATAATGATGAGGAGGGTGTTTTTGGAGAGATGGCACTGAGCGCCTCCTACGACGACAAGACAATTGTGCAGAAGTGCATTGAGGACCAGCTACAATCATTCATTGTGAGTAGTTTGGTCTTTTGAAGGTCTATAATCTCAAGGCATGGAGTGAGAACGAATGTTTGGGCTAAATAAAAAAATTTCCTTTGTAGGTTGAAAAAAATATCCCTCTACCTCTGATCCCCTTGTGTCGATTGCTCCCAATGCCCACTATCCACCAGATTACATTCCGCACCTAAGAGATGCAAGAAACATTTGTCTCAAGTGGGTACTTACCAGGTTTGGGTGTCTTCATCGTGTACACCACCACACCAAAGATGCAAAAGAGAGACATGGACAACGATGTGAAAAGGGATTGGAATGTGCACTAGCTCCGGAAGCACAAAGAATTTGAGGAAGAAATTAGGAACACAGAGTGGGCATTCTTGTCCAATCCCTTATTTTACATTTGGGATGGGAACCATTACCACACAAGGTGGATGACCAAGATAAGGACATGTAAGTATTGTAGTCCATTGAATTGGGCGATTCAACATTAGTAGCCATGTTTCATTTGTTTTCAGCTCATGAATTCGTTTTTTTCTTTTGAGACCAGCCTTCCCTAATGACGAGTACTGGCATATACTCTCAAAAGATGAACGAGAGTTGTTGTTTATGTTATTAAGGACGAACAGGTGAGTTCGATGATTCCTAATGATTTCACTGTCTTTAGCTACCTCACCCTCACTAAAGGATCGTTTAATATGTTTCTTTCGATGCCAGGCTAGCATAGAAGGGGGTTGTCACCACCACTTTCTTGGACCTCATTTGTGATGCTAGAGTGTTGGGTGTTGTAACAGATATGGCAATCCACGAAGATTGTCAACTGAGCAGAAAGAGTGGCTGGACGCCCACAGGAAGAAGGTAGCTATGAAAGGGCATTGGTACAAAATCCCTCTTCCAGTCATCGTACAGGTGATGTGGAAGGTAAGGATCAACAATTTTCCCTTTCCTTCTTTAGTTTTCATAATATGTTTAATGATAAGGCAGCGAATGGACACGTATGACAAACACTTGTGTCCAATCATGCATAGCCGCAGTGAGTTTTTGGATGCTGACTTTCAAAAGAAATGGAGCGAAGCATACTATAGTGTGAACAAAAGCACTTTAAGCATACGTGTCGACTCTTGAAGTTGGCTGGAACCTGCACTAGGGGCAAGATGGTACAAGTAAGTGAATTGTGGGGATCACATGTGGAATGACAACGATTAGATGACAAGCTTGCATACGAATTGATTGTTTATTGAAACCACTTTCACCAGTGGGGGATGAAGCCTCAGGGGTGATCAATGAGGAGAGGTTGTATAGCCTCGCAATGTTGGGGTTGACCAAGGATGATAAAGTAAGGTCTATGGAAGCTCTAGCAAGCAATGACAAGGGGATGTGTGTCATGATGGGCATTCCTGAGCATATGCTTTAGCACACCCTAAACCCAGGAGGAATAGGATACCTTGCTTTTGAATCGTGTTGCCATTGCTCAATTGATGAACACTTGTTTTGGGTGTTTTTCTGCAAAAGGAAGTGTGGTTTCAGGACATAGCTGAGACGGGAGACACTGTGGTCCAGAATGCATGAAGCTGGACTCGACATTTTACGATGCTAGAGAAATTTCTACTCAATTGAGTGTGTTGAGAATAAGTTCTTCAGACACACATAGGAAACTGAATGCAAACATAGAGAGTGCCTCTTCATGCATGTCCACAAAAATTTCAAGCGCGCTAGTGCCTTGACAGCCCAGGAAGGTGCAAAGCTTGCAAGCTAGAGGCATGTGTATTGGTATGCTTTGATGACACACGTTTTTTTGTGAGATGTATTTGTGTTTCATAGTGGAGAGACTAACCTGGTAGGATCAGCCTTTTGGATGTGCCAGTTTCATGTCTGTTGAAGTGGTAAACTATGCCGTGAGCCATTTGCTGGGTGAGTGCGAGGATTGGGCCACGATAAATGATCCGAACGATGCATCAATGTATGAGGAGTTCCACTTGGATCAAAAGTGGTTGGAGGAAGTGTATAAGAAGTGCCCGCTATTCTTGGATTACCTTGAAGGGGAGCACCCATGATAGGAGAAAGAAATGTGCATGACATACAACAAACTAAGGGGGCCCAAAGGACCATAGAAGCTTGCAATGACGGTATGTACAAACTCAAATGTCCCCCAAAATATTTCTCTTCCAGGTAATAATGTACTTACAAAGGACTCTGTGCTATAGAAAAGTGAAGCAAGCAAGGTGGGGGTGCCTGCATCTACTAGAGTGGGAAAGAAAGTCGCTGAAAGAATGGGGGGGCAAAAAAAAAGATCAGGAGGCCAGATAAACCTAATAGACTTGGACAGTCCTGCACCTAAAGGTACAAGACAAGATTGTGGCAAAAATCAAGCTGGATTAAGAGTCGCATGGATGTTGTTTTTTATTTTTTTAGAGGGCCTCAAATAATTGACAATGTATTAGCTTTTGTAGAAATGGAGCCACTGGCTGCACAAGTTGGAAGCACCCGAATAGGTGCTGTAGGGGGAAAAGCTCAATGTGGAGATCAAGGTGAGGAGGACCTTCATGTCGCAGCAAGGTAGGCGCTTGATGAATTTTCGACACAAAGTAGTCAAGTGGGACCACTGCCAGTTCACCCTCAATCCACCAATGTAGGTGGGGTAACAACTGCATCCACACATCCAACCCAAACAGGCAAGTAGCACGCTCCTTTTGTAATTTAATTATTGTCCTAAATAGCATTCTAAAACATAATTTTCATTAGCTATTGTAGCCACAGTTGATGTAGCCACAACTGCAAACATACAAGCATCACGTGGACATAAAGAGGAGGACCTGCTAAGAGAGCACGAACAATCCACTTGTAAATAGGGTCTAGAAGCAACAAGATCCATGCAATCCATTGTTGAGGCACTTGTAACTATGAGTTTCTTGAACACAGCTACGGGCGAGGACATCCGAGAGAGGCATCTTGATGTTGCATGTGAGATGTCTATGTGCATGGAGACATCCATCGAGCACATTCCACTAAAATGGCGGGTTGTTATATGCAATACATTCTAGGCAGGAAGTTTGCTACTAGGGAACAAGCAAAATTACAAGAACTTCAATTGGTTATTGGAGTCTCTAGAGGAGGTGAACCAAGGGAAGTGTTCAAAGGTAGGTGGTTAGAGCACAGATAGCTCATGCAAAATCATGGTGGTTCGCCTCCCTGATGCATCACTGATATTTGGACTAGGGGATGCCGTTCAGTGGTGGAACTGTTTTGGATAGAATGCTTGCAACACATTCGATCTTGCAGATTGACTGCTTGTTGCAAACAATGGTGTCCATATATCCATAGGAACAATGAAAGGATTGGAGGCCCTTCTCATAAAGATCGGGGAGGATAGGCATCTACGTGAAGAAATAGGACGCCAGAAGTTATGTGAAGAAATAGGACACCAGAAATTATGAGAACTTCAACTAGTTATTGGAGTCTCTAGAGGAGGTGAACCATGGGAAGTGTTCAGAGGTAGATGGTTAGAGCACAGATAGCTCATGTAAAATCATGGTGGTTCACCTCCTTGATGCATCACCAATATTTACCTCCTTGATGCATCACCAATATTTGGACTAGGGGATGTCATTCAGTGGTGGAACGGTTTTGGACAAAATGCTTGCAATGCATTCGATCTTGCAGATCGACTGCTTGCAGACAATGGTGTCCATATATCCATAGGAACAATGAAAGGATTGGAGGCACTTCTCATAAAGATCAGGGAGGATAGGCATCTGCATGAAGAAAAAGGACGCTAGAAGTGGATGTTTTTTTGCTCATAGCAGGTGGTGCACTCAAAAACCACAATATGTGTGCAGGGAAAGAGAGAGGTACATGTTGTAATCATGAAAGGGTTTTTCATGTATGTGTTATATGTAGGTCCATGTGATGCATGTAATGGTGTACGTGCACCAAGGTAAGGAGTATAGGGCCACCTCCTTGGATGACTTCGTGGAGGATGGGATCGGCATTGCGGAATGGGTGCGCAATGCAAATGATATCCCCGTGCAAGGTACTGCTTAGCATTGTGTAATAGCTTTGGCAAAGTTCGAAACACAAGTTGGGCTTATATTGATTTTTAGTTTTATGGTAGGTGGCATGCAACATGGATGATTTTTTTGGACGAGGTTGTTGCAGGCCTTCTAAGAACATGGAGACACACTTCTTGATTGCAATGCAAGGTGCAAAGATTTGGCAGAACCTGCAATGCAAGAGGGGCGGAGAGTCTTGTGCCTCACCACAAAGAGGGAGGGAAAGCATGATTTCTAAGGGGCAGAGTATGGATTCGAGTTTTACATCTGCATGAATGTTTGTTGAAATTCAACTACGTACAATTTGGTTTTCCTTTATGCAATATTGAACTTTTGTAATCTCATCAAGCTTGTGGCTATGAACAGTTGGCCCCAGCATTCAGGAAGCTCATGATTTTTTATTTGAATGGGGTGTTGCTATTAAATGTACATAGAGACATTTAAGATATAGTCATCAACCCTTTGCTTGGGTTTCTTCTGTCATTATTTTTCATTCCAGTTGCTTCTTTCTTACCAAAATATTGATGTGATGTAATTTTCCTATGCAACCTAGTAGTGTCAAGACTTCCATTAGAGATTCAATAGTGGGTTTATGGTTTGGAATCTCTTATTTCCCATTTTTTGGCTTCACTTGAGGCTACATTCCCTGAGTAGCTCCATGGCTCATCAGCCAAATGAACTATGACTTAGATGTCCTTCGAGTAATTTTGTTGGCCTCCCATGAGGAGTTTGTGCTGTGACAGATCATTACTATATACATATACTGTGTTTTTTGATTCTCATTGTCAAAGATTCATTTTGTAGTGAGCACTGGAGTTTGCTTGCAGTGGATTGCGAATTGAGGCATTGTTACCAAGCAAACTCAACTGTAGGTGACCATGGCCACATAAGAGATTAAGTCCAGATGATGTGAGTTGAAATATAACTAACCAAGTAACATATTTTGAAAAAAATATTGTGGATTAGTTTAAATATTTTGTAATAGAAAAGAAATAATTTTATAAAAATAAAAGAAAATATATTTTAAATTATATTAAATATAAACACATTAAAACTATACTAAAATATTATAACAAATTTAAATACTCAATATACTTTTATAAAAAATATGTAAATTTTCAATAATATATATTTTAAATTTAATATAGTTTTAATTATTATAAATAAATAATATATTACACAACTAACCAACAAAGATTCTAAATTTTGACATAAAATTAGATAATTTTCAATTTAAAATGAGAAATAAAAATTTTATTCTAAAAAAAACCACAAATTAATATTTTCATTAATTTCAATTATAAAAGCTAAAATTTTTAATTTTTAAAAAAATCCTATTAAATTTAATTTAACTTGATAAACATTCTCCAACTTTCAAAAAAATGACGTCTAAAAGAGTACAAGATTTTTGAATTTATATTGAAAAAAAGATCGTGGATTAGTTTAAATATTTGGTATTAAAAAAGAAATATAATTTTACAAAATGAAAATAAAAGATATTCTAAATTATTTTAAATTTAAAACACATTAAAAGTATTAAAAATCTATTTTTAATTATAATTTAAATATATTAAATACTTTTATAATCTATATATTTAAATTATTAATAATATATATATTAAATTTAATATGGTTTTAAATATTATAGCTAAAATAATATATCAAACAAATAACCAAGTAAGACTCTAAAGTTTGAATTACAAATAGATGATTTTCAATTTAAAATGAGAAATGAAAAAAATATTTTAAATAAACAAATCACTAAATTTTATATTTTAATTAATTTCAAATTTAAACATTAAAAAAGTATTTAAAAATACGATAAATTTTAATTTAACTATTAAATTCCTCACCTCTCTCTCTCTCTCTCTCTCTCTCTCTCTCTCTCTCTCTCTCTCTCTCTCTCTCTCTCTCTCTCTCTCTCTCTCTTCAAAATACTCAAACTAATTGAAAAAAATGGCAAGTACCTGGAAATATGTTTGTACATTGGATTGCTAGCTTCCTTGCTCTTGGTTGCTCTCTTGCTCGAACTAATTGAAAAAGAATGGCAAGTGCTTGGAAAAAGGTTTTGAAACAAAATACTCAAACTAATTGAAAAAGAATGGCAAGTACCTAGAAAAAGGTTTGTACGTAGGGTTGCTAGCTTCCTTTCTCTTGGTTGCTCTCTTGCTCGTCCTTGCTTGAATGAAACGAGGGGAGAATAAATGAAGAGAAGGAAGAATATATGTAAGAAAAACTAGGGTTTCCCTCCCCCTCTCCCATTGGCCCCCATCCCTCATCCCAATCTCCCATTGGCCCTCCCTCCCATCCATTCCCTCTTCTTCCCCCATTTCCACCACTCCCATGCTCCTCTCCCCTCCCACCTTTCCCATGCCCCATTCCCCCTCCCACGCTCTTCTCCTCTCCCCTCCCCTATTAACTCCCCCTCAGTCATCCCACTTGCTTATTAGCTACCGCTCTCCCATGCTACTTTCCTATTAGCTCCCCCTTTGCCATCCCACTCCTCCCTTCCCACCCCCACTTCAACTTCCCATTAATCCCTCCCACTCTCCCTTTTGTTATACTCAATTGCAATAGGAAGACAATTTTGTTATACTATTTGCAAACTTATATACTAGGAAAATCACAGGTGTTGGAGCGAGCATACGACAACATTGAATTGACCATCATCAACAATAACTCTACTTTCATTAGGTGGCATATTGATTGTCATCAACAAGCTTATTCTAGTGATCATTGTGACTCAACGTTCAAGGTGTTTGTTGACAAGGTGTTTACCATTATTGCATCAAAATCTGAGATCACATTTATTTTGTGACACACACGCGCGCACACACACACACACACATATTTAAAAGGAGATATATTATATATACTAGAAAGTATATATTATGTAATATATGACACACACATACACACACACACACGTGTGTGTCTATGTGTGTGTGTGTGTGTGTGTGTGTGTGTGTGTGTATCAAGATATATATTATATATATACATAGAGATAAATATTATGTATGTATATACATGAGTATCAAAAAATACTCATCGGAAATTATAGCATGTGCATTTATCCAATGGGTATGATACGTTGCACATGCCTTAAACTTATTTAATTTAAGGCCCATGCAAGCATCATGCCGATCAAACACATTTTGCATGCTTGGGCATGCATATGTTTCCTGTTTTCCACTATGTCTCGTAGATGAGTATAAAAAAGTATGCATCGGCATGCTCCTATCGCATGTGCATTTGTTTGATGGGTATGATACTTTGCACATTCCTTAGACATATTCACATTAAGGCCCATGCAAAGTATCATACCCATCAAAAACCCTTTGCATGATTGATGGTCACGTGTATTTACCTGTTTTCCACCACCTCTCATAGATGAGTACCAAAAAATATATATCGGTGTGCTTCTATCCCATTTGCATTTTTCCAAAGGGTATGATACTTTGCACATGCCTTAAAATATTTACTTAAATGCCCATTCAAAGTCTCATGACCGTCTGATACCATTTGCATGGTTGGACACACATATTTTTTCCTTTTTCACATCTCACACATGAGTATCAAAAATTACAGTTGTCCATTCGCATGTGAATTTGTCCAATGGGTATGATACGTTGCACATGCCTTAAACCAATTCACTTTAAGGCTTATGCAAAGACACCATTTGCATGGTTGGGCATGCATATTTTCCCATTTTGCACCACGTCTCATAGATGAGAATTAAAAAATATGCATCAATGTAGTCTATGACATACATTTGTTCGAGGGATATGATACCTTGCACATGCATTAAAACTATTCACTTTAAGTCCCATGCAAAGTATCATGTCCATTAGACACTATTTGCATGGTTGGGTAGTGGGCATGCATATTTTCATGTATCTCATACATGAGTATCAAAAAATACGAATTGGCATAATCCTATCGCATTATCTTGCCTATGAGACAATGTTTGCATGGTTGGTCACACATATTTTCCCATTTTCCACCACATCTCATAGATGAGTATAAAAAACTATGCATTGGTATACTCCTATCATATGTGCATTTGTCCGATGGGTACAACTCTTTGCACATGACTTAAAATTATTCAGTTTGAACCCATGGAAAGTATCATGCCCATTAGACACCGTGTTTATAGTTGGGCATGCATATTTTCACAATTTCCAGCATGTCTCATAGATGAGTATCAAAAAAATATGCTCCTATTGCATGTACATTTGTGCGATGGGTATGATACTTTGCATATGCCTTACAATTATTAACTTTAAGGGTAGTTCATAGTATCATGCCCATTAGACATAATGTGCATTGTTGGACATGCATATTTCCACATTTTCTACATAAATGAGTATTAAAATATATGTATCGACATGCTCCTATTATATGTGAATTTGTCCAATGGGTATAATATTTTTCACACACCTAAAATCTCTTTACTTTCAATCCTATGCAAAGCATCATGACTGTCTGATACTATTTGCATGGTTGGACATGCATATATTCCCGTTTTTCACCACGTCTCATGCATGAGTATCAAAAAATACACATTGGCGAGCTCCTATCATATGTGCATTTATCTGATGGGTATGATACTTTATACATTATTGAAATTACCCACTTTAAACCTGGTTCAAATTTTCATGCTCATTAGACAATGCTTGCATGGTTGGACACACGGATTTTCCCATTCTCCACCACATCTCTCAAAAAACACACATCGGCATGCTCCTATCACCTATGCATTTTGATGATGCTTATGATACTTTTGACATGCCTTAAATATATTTACTTTAAGGCCCATGTGATGTATCATGACCGTCTAATACCAGTTGCATGGTTGGACATGGTTATTTTTCCATTTTCCACCACATGTGCTAGGTGAGTATAGGTTATCTATCCCTAAAACAATATGCTATGCTACTACAAATGAAATTAAAACTAGCCAAAATATTTTTTTTTGTCATGTAATAGAGTACTACAAAGTTTTGTCTTGTTTCAACCATCAATGGCCAACATTGGATATGAAAAAACCATGTTGGAAGACCCACACATGTTATAGTATGTGCGATGGGATTTTTTAAAATTAAAGACATGTATAGACACATTTAAGGGACAAGATTTGGTACCATCCTAGGGTACAATGTCATTGAGAGTCATACCAAGTCTCAATCCATTATGAGATATAGAGCCATGGATTTGACCTTACCCTATGGAAAATATTTCAGCTCACGGTTGAACAAAAAAGGGGTTATCTACCTAAAACAATATGCTACACTACTCAAAGTGCAATTAAACCTAGAAAAAATGTTTATGGCATCATTTATTAGAGTCCTAACAAGTTTCATCGTCTTTCAACCATCAATGCCTAACATGGTAATGAGAAACCAACGCTGATGACCCACATGTGTTCTATTGTATGCAACAAGGTTCTTTAAAACAAAAAGCCATTTATAGACCTATTTATGGAACCGAATTTGGTATGGTGCTTGGGTATGATGTGAATGAGAGGCACACTAAGTCTTGGTTCATTAGGAGATATAGAGACATTGATTTACCCTACTAAAATTGTTTCAGCTGGTGCTGTGGTGTTATGGATAAATTTGACCAAGGTAAAAGGCATAAATATGTGTGTGTGCTTGTATGTGTGGCAATAGTATAATAAAATATGGTGTGCATAGGGCCCAGGGTTGAGGTGGCAGGGCATGATCATGTGCCACCCTTCCACGTAAGAGGACCCATAGGTGTGTTGTACATAATCCATGGTAGTAATATTATAAAATGTTAAGGTGGTATGGTTCCTCCATGTACAACCCCTCCACCTAGGCAGTCCCATGCCTACATTTAGTGAGACATGGCCCAAAGACCATGGAAGAAGTAATATAAAATAGGTGGAGATGGATATTATATTGGATTATTCCCTCCATGTAGGATAGGCCCATGTGGGGGGGGTGTAGATAGTCCAAGAATGCAAGTTAAATAATGGGAAAAGTAGGATGAGGTGGCAAGATTCCTTGTGCCAACCCTCCACTTGTCCTCCTAGATGTTTGAACATATTATAAGATTGAGAAGAGACCAAGGGGGTATCTTAGACTTGGGATATGGGATTTGGTTTATGTGGAAAAATGAGGCAAAGGGTTGTCGCACACAATTGAGGGTGCGTACCCACCTCGCCCACATGAGAGATTCCTTAACACACACCATGCATGTGGGAGGATGCATTTATTGGGAGAGACCCCCTCTCTTGGCTATAAAAAGGAAGGGGCTATTCCTTGATTTGACATGCTCAATCTTGTAAAGCCACTATGCTAGTACCTTGATTTCCCCCATCCTTCCTTTCAAATAAAGCATGACTCTCTTCTCTACCCTTGATGTCTCCATCTCTACATTCCACCTCCCATCATGTACATGCTCCTCTTCCCCCTCTCCCTTCCTCTTTGTGCCATGGTCTCCCTCTTCATTCCCACCCCTATTAATCCCTTTTCCCCACCCATGTTAACGCTTCTCCCCTCATGTTCCCTCTCCACCATGGCCCTTGAGCGTCGCCATGCCTAGCATCTAGCCTCATGCCTTGATTTCTTTTCTAGATAATAGAATTGGTGTGGCTACTGGGATGTGAAGTCTCCATGGCTAGTGGCATAAAATCCGTTGACATCTGTTACTCCTACAACTATGTGTGGTTCTATGGCATCTTCTATGTGCGGTTCTCTATTTTGTGCCTCCAATCTGTGACATCTGTGTGTCTTCTGCATGCGGTTCTACAGCATCTTCTGCTCGCAGTTCTCTGTTTCTATGGTTACAAAACTTCTTTGTTTTTGTGCCTCCAATATGCAACATCTATGCATCTTTTGCATGCGGTTCTCTATTTTTGTGCATCTGCGTGTCTTTGCTCGCAGTTCTTTTGCATCCGCGTGTCTTTTGCTTGTGGTTCTCCGTATCTACGGTTGCAAATCTCTTGCAACATACTTTGCACCCCCTATCTTCTTCCTCTCCTTCTCTTTCTCTTTCTCTTCTCTTCTCCTTTTATTAAGGAGTGGGAATTGAACCCAAGACCTCCCCATTCACAAAAGGAAGACTTACCAATGGGCCAGCAAATAGGAAGTGAACAAAATGTAATGATATTGCTTATATGTTGAAATCTCATGAACTGTAACTCTCTAACTGTGGGGAGTTTCCTCTTGGTGTAAAAAGCAAAAGTACTTCATGTGCTCTATTCATATCTCATACTAGATTGCAGATTCTGAACTTTTTCAAGTTCACTCCTTGAACGCATGCCACACGAGGAGGGTGGATATTTATGTCACTTCTCGATGAGCTCAAAGATTTGGTGCTTGGTCCTCCGCTCATTACGGCTACCAATTGGCGAGATCTCTTTCTTGATCTTCATGTCAATCTTCAACAACTGATTGTACAATGCATTGCTTGAGGAGACGATGGGTGGGATGATTCATCTTGGATGGTTCGAGGTGAAGAACTAGTGATACAATGGGAGGGCTTTGATTCCAACTCTACTCATTGTGCGGTGATCAAGCTACTTGCTGCATTGGAGGTAATTAAAAAGGTGACATTCTTCCAAGGGTGGGATGATCCACAAGCTTGGGGGGAGATTTGGTGCATCTTCTTATTAATTCCAGTGGATAAGCTTGTCTTGAATGATTTCTTCTCAACCTCACTACAAAGGTTTCTAGGGCTCGGCTATGATTGGTAATGTTTCAACCAAGGAATCCCTTTGTGCCTAATCAACTCTTTGGGCCACATTTTGAGCTTCATGTTGTAATTATTTTTGGTCGAAAGATAAACTACTAAAGGATTGTAAGCTTTTTGGTGCTGAACGTCTTGCCCAAGTATTGAATTCTCCCCACCCTCTCCTTCTACCTATCTTGGACTACCGAGAAACCTGGGATGTCTGGATTTTAGTCTTGGTGTAATGACATCTTGGATCCTTCAATTTGACAGAGCATATAAACCTTCGACCAAGGCTGCTAGTGTGGGTGTGAAGCTCACTTCACCAGGGGGTGAGGTGTATTGTTATAGCAAGTCTGCACCTGCAAGTACTTCCAACCAAGCTGAGTACTTGGCACTCATTTTTGGACTACAAAAGGTGCAAGGACATCACATCAAGCAACTTGAGGTGCGAGGAGATTCTCAACTCGTGTGTGAACAAGTAAACCGCACACTCCTTGAAGAAATAGTATGGTGACTACAAGAACTACCACACACTCCTTGAAGAAATAGCATGGCGACTACAAGAACTAGAAGAAGTTGAAGGTGATGTGCAAGCTCTCCAACTGTTGACATTTGTCATGGCATTCTTGTTTGCCTTGATGAACAATCTCATGTAACATTGTGTCTCTAACCCTCACCTGTAAAGATGGATGCAATATCATGCCTCGACCAATAAGGTTTGGTCCTTTTAAGATTGTCTACGATCTATTCTATGCTGAAGATTCTTCCCATATAGCATTTCATAATACACCAGTCACACCCTACCCTACCTATGTGTGCTTTGTGGATGTATCTTCACCTGATTTTTAGTTCAAGCTATCTCTTTCCATTGTTTGCCAATAGATAAGCATCATTTCGCCTCTCTCTTTTCCATTTTCTAAGCATGGCTGACATTCTTGTGTTCTGTGGTCGGTTTAAAGAAAATCCAAATGAGTATCTTGTGGCCTTCAAGCGTTGTTGTGTTTCTCTCAACTTTCTTACTGAAGATAGATGGCTGTTGGTTCTTCCCACATTTCTAGAGGGTTTGGCTCAAGTGTGGTATGAGAAGCAGGCCGAGGACATTTGCCAAAGTTGGCTGAGGTTGACAGTAGCTATGATCGAGTATTTTGACAAAGAAGAGGAGATGGAGAATGTGTACCTGCAAGTGGCAAACCTGAAGTCAGAAGATGAGATGGCGCGTCGATATGTGGATTGAGCGGCCGTGCTCCTCAACCATTTAATTGCCACGCAAGAGGACAACATCAGATTTCGAGTTGGAATAACTCAGCATGTGCTGGGATACCTTGTAGTAGGAACAAGTAATGAATTTCGCCTCAAGCTTAAATGGGAGAATCCAGAGACCATAGTGTGAAGAGATTGCTCAAAAGTTTGACAAAGTTCAGTCTAACCCCACTTCAAAGAAAATGGTTGTCCCTCTGCAACCCCCTCAATTCTTGCAACAACCTGGGGGGACCAACTCAGGGACATACTCCCACCCCCCATCAGGGATGTATCCACTGCCTCCACCTGAAATGTATGGTCCTCCCTTAGATGCTTACCCTCAACAAGGTGTATATCCTCACCCTTCGCCTGGAAGATTTCCCCAGCCTCGCCCACGAGCCCCCCTCCTTCCTACTCCCCTAGCCCCTCTTGCTAAAGAACCCGAAGTCAATGACCTTGCCAAGGCCCTAAATGATCTTTGGCTTGAGATGGTGGGCATCAAAAATCAAGCCAATCGCCCTCCAAGAGAATGTGCCAATGTTGTGTGCTACGAGTGCCACCAGAAGGGTCATTATCGCACCGAATGTCCTAATATTCCAAGGGTGAATCTTCTAGGTGAATCAGGTAGTGAGGATTCTGACGTAGAGGTCCTTGACCTCGGGAAGAGAAGTCGTATCACCTCGGACCCCTCTCCAAACTGTGGACCAGGGCGCTCCAGGAAGAAGGTGTCCTTCTCAGAGCCCTCAGATGCTGAGATGGCAGACCCACCAATAGAGAAGACTAAATGATCTCGCAGGAGTAAGTGGTCACCCTGGGATTTCCGTATCAGCTTAGGGCGGCTTAGGGCAAGAAGACTATTTGGTTGTTCAGGACCTTGCTCATTAGTCTTTGAGCATCATGCTTCCTCAACTAATAGCATTAAGCCCTAAGGTGAGACATGAGCAGCAGCAAGGGCTCTAAACAAGGAGGAGCAAGAAAAAGGGAAAGGTACAAGAGATTTCTTCTATCTCTAAAGAAGTTGATCAGCACCTGCACACAGTAGATGTCATCATAGATAATTGCCGTATCAAAAGTGTGTGTGTTGATGGGGGAGTTGCATGTAATATCATGGTGCCCCGTATCATGAAGAAGTTGAATTTGAAATGCACAAGGCGTTCCTCCACTCGAATCAAGGTAGTAGATGGTCAACGACTCGCCACCCTAGGAGTCATTGAGTATTTGCCCATCACTATCAATGGGTTGACCACCACCGACAATTTCTATGTAGTGGACATTGAAGATACAGGCAAGAGTTACCCAGCCATACTTGAGAGACCGTGGTTGAGAAAGAGTGATGCAGTCATCTATTGGAAGATAGGACACATGTCTTTTGGTGCTTCAAAGGAGAAGATCCTAGTGCAACCAGGTGCCATTGACTCAGAAGAAGAAGAGGAGCAAGACAGTGATGCTCTCTCATCCTTGGTGTCTGAGTCAATGGAAGATTCAGACGGGGGGGAGGAGTTCTTCGAGGAAGAAGTTTACATGATGGGGGTGTCTCCAATCCTACCACCCATGGAAAAGGTAGCAGCTAGTCCTCACAGCTGGAATCTATGCTTTCCCCATACCTCACTCCGAGTGAGAAAGATGAGTTCCTAGAAATGTTCAAAGATTTCCTTGACCTCTTCGCAAGTAGCTACCACCACCTTCGCCATGTGACTGTCATAGAACACAAGATAGAGCTGAAGCTTGATGCTAAGCCAGTGGCTCAGAAGTATCAAAGATTAGGGCCCCTACAGACCGACACTTTGCACTCAGAGTTGCAGAAGCTTGTGGAAGCTAGGTTTATTGTTCCAGTTAATAATATTGAATGGGTTTCACCAATGGTAGTCACGCCAAATAAAAACAACAAGTGGTGGGTCTGCATCGATTATAAGAAACTCAATGTGGCCACCAAGAGGAACCATCATCCTCTGCCCTTTCAAGACCTCATTCTTGAGAAGGTAAGTGGTCATGAGATGTATACTTTCTGTGATGGTTACTCTGGGTTTTATCAAATCAGAATTGCTAAGGAGGATGTGCTTAAAACCACATTTGCCACACCCTGGGGGATGTTTGCATTCAAAGTAATGCCATTTGGCCTCACCAATGCTCCTACTACCTTTCAAAGATTTATGCAGATGGTGTTTGCTCCTTATTTGGGGGTTTTCTTGGAGGTGTTTTTAGATGATTTCTGTATATTCTTGGCACGTAAGGAGCACTTCATGGAGGTTAGGTTGGCCTTCCAAAGGGTCAATGATGCGAATGGCAACCTCAACCCTGATAAATGCACCATTGGAGCCACTCAAGGGAGGTTATTGGGACATATTCTCATCCGAGGCCATCTGACCCCAAGAAGGTAGAAGCTATCCTCAAGCTCTCCTCGCCAACAACCAAACATCAGGTACACTCATTTGTCAATCTAGCAGGATACTATTACTACTTCATTGATCAATATGATGCTTTGACCTGACCCATGACTACGCTATTAAAAGATGGGGTTGATTTCTCTTGGGATGAGGATTGTGATCATGGGTTTGTACAAATCAAAAGTGCTCTAGCTTTAGAACCCATTCTATGCAATCTTGATTGGTCAAAGACTTTCTATATCAATCCTAGGTTTGGTGAGCACACTCTGGCGAGTATTCTTCTCTAGCAAGGGGAGGATTGGTTCATGTATCCCATTCGATTTGCTTCTTGACAATTGCTCGAAATTGAACAATGCTACTCTAAGGCTAACAAGCATGCCTTGTCTTTGGTGTTCTTCATTGAGAAATTTAAGCATTATGTGGCTGGGAAGTCCTTCATTATAATCTCTAGCAATGGTCTTGCAAAGTAGGTTCTTCAATCACCAAATCCCATGGGCCAGTTGGCCAAATGGTTAGCAGTTCTACAAGAATATGATTTTTCTTTCAAAATTGTAAACGGAGGGTGTTCCAACTTGAAGAATGCTTTGATTGATTTAGAGGAGTGCCTTGATGTAACCCTTGTAGTGGCCATAGAAGTTGGGGATCCATGGTATGGTGGTATCTACAAGTTTTTGACCGCTTTCTCCTTTCTCTAGAAAGTACTAGCTATGAGAGAAAGAAGATTCGTAGAGATAGTAGGCGCTACACTCTCTTTGATGGGTTGTTGTACTGTCAAGGCATGGATGGGGTACTAAGACGAGCCAAAGAAGTGCTCGAAAGGATGAATGTCGAATCTCATATGTCTACTCGTAGTTCAAAAAAAGACACAGAGAAAGGTATTACTTCACCTATAACCAAAACTAGAGTGAGAGGGACTTGTCCTACTACAAGAAGTATGGTGCATGCTCAACATGTTACATTGAATGAAGAGGAAGAATGCATGCTAGGAAAAATTGCCAAAATGGGGCCATTGAAAGATAGTGAGGCAAAACGTTTTGCTATGGTTCTTGGATGCAAGGAAAGGGGAATCACTACCGATGCTACAATGGGCATTCTTAGCCAACTTGATTCGATTTTATTGCACAGACAACCCTTAGTGAATCTAAGTGATCTTGTTAATTAGAGTTTTCCCCACCCATGTTAATGCTTCTCCCCTCACGTTCCCTCTCCCCCATGGCCCTCGAGCGTCGCCATGCGTAGCGTCTAGCCTCATGCCTTGATTTCTTTTCTAGTTAATAGTGGTAAAGAAAGGGTTATCTACCCTAAAACAATATGCTATGCTACTCCAAGTGCAATAACATCTTGCCAAAATTCTTAGGCCATTATTTATTAAATTCCTAATAAGTTGCATCTTATTTTGACCATTGATGCCCAACATGGTTAGGAAAAGCCAACGTTAGTGACCGAGAGGTGTTGTAGTGTGTGTGATGGGGTTTTCTAAAACAAAAAGGCATGTATAGGCCTATTTATGGGACACGATTTAGTACGATGCTTACTATAATGTGAATGAAATATATATCAAGTCTCGGTCCATTACAAGGTAAGGTTCATTTTAAACATCTACATACGGTTGGAAAACTTCTCTTCAATTAGCATTTCGTTCAATTGGAAGTGTTGTTTCTAAAATCTCAAGCTCTTGGTACTTAAAAGTGCTCTGATCTTTAAAAGAAATTCCATAACACTATGGCATATTCCATATTATCTTCAAACAGGTTATAGTTTTAAGCAATAGTACATGGGACTTAGTTCATTAGTATTACATTTTAAAGCAATAGTACATGGGATGTAGTTCATCAGTATTGTGGGAAAGTTGAATGCATACCAAGTCTTGATCCATTATGAGATATAGTGCCATGGATTTGACCTTACCCTATCCAAATATTCTAGCTCGTGGTGCAGCAAAGAAAGGATTATCTACCCTAAAGCAATATGCTATGCTACTCCAAATGCAATAACACCTAGCCAAAAAATTGATGCCATAATTTATTAGAGTCCTATAAAGTTTTTTCTTGTTTTGACTATCGATGCCCAACATGGTCATTAAAAATCAACATTAGGGACCCACACGTGTTCTAGCATGTGTGACGGGGTTTTTTAAAACCAAAAGGCTTGTATAGATATATTTATGGGACACTATTTGGTATGGTTCTTGGGTACAATGTGAATAAGAGGCATACCAGGTCTCAATACATTATGAGATATAGAGCCATGGATTTGACCTTACCTATCAAAAATGTTTTAGCTTGCAATGCGGCAAAAAAGGGTTATCTACCTAAAACAATATGCTACTATATTCCAAATGCAATAACACCTAGGCAAAATATTTATTCCCATCACTTATTAGAGTCCTATCAAGTTTCATCTTGTTTCGACCATTGATGCCCAATATGGTTCTGAAAAACCAACATTGGTGACCCACACGTGTTCTAGTGTGTGCAATGGATTTTGTTTAGAAAAAAGGGCATGAGTAGAACTACTTAAGGGTGGGGAGATGTCTAACCCATAATTTGGACCAATGATATGAAATCCAACACCTCTAGCCCTTGATCGAATCCCCAATTCAAGGGATGAACTCAAATTTGAGATAGAGAACTCCCAACCATTAGATCAAGGGGTGGATCTAGGGGATACCATCAAAGAATATATGGATGAAATATCTACCCTTGATTTAAAAAAAGATATAATGGAGGAGATGAGAGGAAAATGCACTTCAATTCAGGCCATAGATTTGATGGAAGATCAAGGGAGGAGATGAGTGTAGAAGGCACTTCAATCTAAGCCATAGATTTGATGGAAGATCCAAGGGAGGAGATGAGTGTAGAAGGTGCTTGAAACAGGGCCATAGATTTGATGGAAGATCCAAAGAAGGAGATGAGTGTAGAAGGTGCTTCAATCTGGACCATAGATTTGAGGGAAGATCTAAGGGAGGAGATGGGTGTAGAAGGCACCTCAATCCTAGCCCTCCATCATGCACCTCAATCCTAGCCCTCCATCTATGCAGGTTGATATGCACCCTCTATTGTGCACCTCAATCCTATCCCTCCATCTATGGAGATTGATATGCACCCTCCATTATGCACCTCTCAATCCTAGCCCTCCATCTAAGGAGGTTGATCTCCACCTAGCCCTCCATTTAAGGAGGTTGATTTCCACCCTCCATTATGCATCTCAATCCTAGCCCTCCATCTAAGGTGGTTGATCTCCACCCTCCATCTAAGGAGATTGATTCCCATCCTCCATTATGTGCCTCACTCCTAGCCCTCCATCCAAGGAGGTGGATATTTTTCTAGCCCTCCATCTAAATAGGTTGATCTCTACCCTCCATTATGCACCTCAATCCTAGCACTCCATCTAAGGAGATTGATCCCCACCCTCCATTATGATCCTCCATCCTAGCCCTCAATTATGCGATTCCATACTAGCCACTATTCTTGATCTAGAACAAGGGTCCACATTAAAAGTGTGCATTACCTTCTAGCCTAGCCTCCCCAAAGTCAAAATTAGTCATTTGGAGCCCATTAAAGTGCATCCACCATCCACTAAAGTCATCCTACATCTTTGATCCATCATCCATCCACCAAATTAGAGGTACTAATGTCATTCTAGTCAAAATTGATAACATGTATTTAAAATATTTATGCCATCATGTATTAGAGTCCTACCAAGTTTCGTCTTACATTGATGCCCAGCATGTATAGAAAGGCTATACCATTGATTTTTCATTCTAAATCCTATATCATAAATACTAAACCCTAAACTATTTATTTGAAACCCATAAGTTTTAAGTGTAAAGAATAAGGGAGAGAGATAGGAGACTCAAGTTCAGCTTTCTTCACAACACACAAAAGAGAGAGGACACAAGGTTGGAGGGTGAAGCCTTTCTTCACTTTTGCACACAACAACAATACAATAGAAGAGGGAAATACCCTATATGTCAAAACCTAGAATACGTGGTTCATATGTGAACCCAAACCAAAAACATACGTGGTAGTCTAACTACACCACGAGTACAACTAACATAGGCGGTGACATAAATGATAGTCATCCAGGAGATATGTCGGGGATAGAGCTTGATATCTCAACACTCCCCCTCAAGCTCAAATCCATCTCACGTACACCAAGCAAGCTCCTAAATCTGCGAAGCTTCTTGGTACCCAATGCCTTCGTAAAAATATCAGCCACCTGCTCCTCAGTGCTGACATAGACAAGATCAATCTCACCAGCTAGAACCTTCTCTCTCACAAAGTGATAATGCACCTCAATGTGCTTCGTTCTAGCATGATAAACTGGGTTATTAGCAAGCATGATGCTGCTAATGTTGTCACAATGAATGACAACTGCTGCATGAACTGACTGTCCCATATCTGCAAGTAGCTTCCGTAACCAAGCTACCTCACATGCAGCCATTGCTGCACCCCTGTACTCAGCCTCTGTGCTCGACAAGGCAACTGTTGGCTGCTTCTTGCTGCTCCAACTGATGGCACCACTCCCAAGGGAAAACATAAAACCACTAGTAGATCTCCTGTCTAAGACACTACCAGCCCAGTCAGCATCTGTGTATCCATGTACCTGTAATGCACACCCAGCTTCATAAAACAGTCCATAATGCAATGTGGACTTCACATACCGCAGTATGCGCCTAGCCGCATCCAAATGTGGCTTCCTTGGTGCCTGCATAAACTGACTCACCAGCCCCACAGCATAGCTCAAATCTGGTCTGGTTATAGTCATGTAAATCAAGCTACCTACTATGCGCCTGTACATAGTAATATCTTCAAGAAGCTCACCTGACTCTGCATTGAGCTTCACATTCTGCTCCAATGGAACAGAGATAGGCTTACAGCCTATCATCCCATATTTGGACAGCATGTCCAAACCGTATTGCCTTTGCAACAGCCATATCCCACTCGGGGATCTAATAACCTCAATGCCCAAGAAGTAACGCAGCTCTCCCAAATCCTTCATCTCAAATTTCTGCTTCAACAGCAGCTTCACTTCATTAATGTCTACATCACTATCACCTGTAATAATCAAGTCATCAACATAGATGACTATAAGCACAATCCCTCTGTTTGTCCTTTTCACATAAAGTGAAAAATCTGAATTGGAAATCTGAAATCCAATAGTGACAAGATATTGCCCTATCTTGTCTGACCATGCCCTCGGCACTTGTTTTAAGCCATACAAGGCTTTGCGCAACCTGCATACAAAATCGGGGTGTGCTTTATCCTCATAACCTTCTGGCTGCATCATATAAACCTCTTCCTGCAAGTCACCATGCAAGAAGGCATTTTTCACATCCATCTGATGCAAAGACCATCCCTTTGCAGCAGCCATAGCAATTACTGCTCTCACGGTTGCCATCCTTGCAACTGGGCTGAAAGTTTCCTCATAGTCAATTCCATATGTCTGTGCAAAACCTTTGGCAACCAATCTTGCCTTGTACCTGCTAACAGACCCATCAGCATTGTGCTTTACTTTGTAAACCCACTTGCAGCCAATAGCCTTCTTATCATGAGGCAAAGGCATCAAATCCCAAGTGTGGTTTGCATCCAAGGTAGCCATCTCTTCATCCATAGCTGCTTCCCAATTTTTATGCCCTGCTGCATCCTCAAAACATGTGGGCTCTGGCTCCTCTAGAACCTTGACCATATAAGCATAGTGATGTGCTGTATACCCATCATATCTCAGTTTGTCAACTGGATACTTAATACGAGTGGACCTCCGTACAACTGGATCAGTTGCAGGAGTCTTTAAATCATGCCTGCTTTTCCTTGCACCAGGTGTAACAACAGAAGGAATCCCAAGTTCCTCATCAAGGCTCATTTCAGAGCCACTTGACTCTCCATCAACATGAGAGCTACCAGCAGACACATCAAACACTGGAGCATGGTCCACTTTTTCTTTTCCCTTATGTGATACCTGCACAACACTATCAGGACTGCCATGTGACGATTCACTAGATCTCAATCTCCCTGTCCATGCATTAGATCCACTAGTAGAGGACTCTCTGGGTCCACTCAAGGCTTGAGATTGCTGCTCTGCATTTATTGCAGCATTCCCATTTCCTGCATCTGCATCTCCTACCATAACAGTTGGTGCATACCAGCTGCTCATTTCATCAAAAACAACATCTCTGCTCACTTGCATTTTGCGGGTGGAAGGGTTATAACAGCGATACCCTTTCTGGTGCTGAGCATATCCAATAAAGATGCATTTTTCTGCCTTTGGATCCAGCTTTGTTCTCTTCTCATCAGGAACATGAACATAAGCTATGCAACCAAATACCTTCAAGTGAGAAATATCTGGTTTTTGGCCTATATACATTTCTTCAGGCGTCATGCCATGGACAGCTGCAGTGGGGGTTCTGTTCATAATATAAACAGCAGTTGCTACTGCTTCAGCCCAAAAATAATCAGGCATGTTTTTCTCATTTAGGATCGCCCGTCCTACTTCTGCAATATGCCTGTTCTTCCTTTCTGCAACCCCATTCTGCTGAGGGGTAGACCTGCATGAGTACTTCCTTTGAATTCCCTGTTCTTTCAGATATTCACAAAATTCTTCTGAAAAGTACTCTCCCCCTCCATCAGATCTTAGCACTTTAATATGCACACCTTTCTCTTTTTCAACCATGGCCTTAAAAGCCTTGAAATGGCTGAACACTTCACTTTTGTGCTTCATAAAATAAATCCA
The DNA here is from genome assembly GCF_047967505.1 of Dipteris shenzhenensis. Classification (NCBI taxonomy): domain Eukaryota; kingdom Viridiplantae; phylum Streptophyta; class Polypodiopsida; order Gleicheniales; family Dipteridaceae; genus Dipteris; species Dipteris shenzhenensis. The sequence goes on along the minus strand of NC_141602.1, from coordinate 52,885,672 downwards.
CACCTTCCTAGTGTAGTCATCAATAAACGTCACATAATAATGGCATCCACCAATAGAAGCAGCTTTGGTTGTCCAAACATCTGAATGGATCACTTCCAAAGGTCTTCTGCTCACCTTAGCATTTTTGGGAAATGCATGTTTGGCTTGCTTACCCATTTGGCATGCTTCACATACCTTTTGTATTCCCTCAACTCTGAATTTAGGCAAACCTGCAACAATGTTTTTCGTTTGCATAGATTTCAGCCTTTGTATATTCACGTGCCCAATGCGCTTGTGCCATATCTCAATATCTGCAATGACACCTCTCCCATGCGCAAACATAGCAGCTTTCACCTCAGGCATATCAACATCCAAGGTGAACATTCTTCCATTTTTGTTGCCTTTCGCAACCAAGCAGCATTTATTTTTCAAGTCCTCAACAAAGCATCCATCAGGATTAAATCTAACCTGCAGACCTTGCTCAACCATCTGGCCAACTGAAACCAGGTTCTTAGTGATTTTTGGAACATGAAGTACATCTGCCAAGTACTTTGTTTTGCCATCCTGCATAGCCAATGGCACTTTACCAACCTGCGTAATTGGGTGCGCAGTATCATCACCTGTTTCAACATAACCTGGCTTATCCAAATTTCTGACATCATGAAACCACTCACCATGACTGGTCATGTGGTTAGAGGCACCTGAATCAACATACCAAACATCATTGCAAGCTGCAGCATCTCCTGACATGGAGTTAACCATATGCTGCATCACAAAAAGGTGCTCATTTCTGTCGTCACCATGCCCACTTGATGATGCATAGTTGCTTTGCTGCAACTTTCCACTTTTGATGTCATTCTGCTTTTTATAGCATGTATTCTCCTTGTGTCCAGGCTTTCCACAATAATAGCATTCTATGCTGCTATTTACTTGCTGGTTCCTTTGCCATGAACCACGGCCTCTTTGGCTCCCCCTGCCTCTAGAACTACCACGTCCTCCTCCATAGGACTGGTTTTCCTGTTGTTGCTGTTGGTTCTGATTTCCTGCACAGCCACCAGAACGGCCTCTTCCTCTACCTCTGCCTCTACCTGTATTCGAGTAAAAAGCAGTCTCTTGAGAAGTTGAGGTGGCTGAACCACCATTCCTTTGCTCTTCACTCAGCAAGAGAGCAATAAGTTCCTGAAAATCAGGAAATGTTTCACGGACTCCAATGGATGTCCGAAATTGTGCATAATCTTTCCCAAGACCATTCAAGGTCACGGACACTAAGTCCTCATCATCAACAGGTGCTCCAATGGAGGCAAGAGAATCTGCAAGGCCTTTCACCTTCAAGGAATACTCATTTATATTCAGATTTTTCCTTTGCACATTGTGCAACTCCTGCTTTAGCTGCATCTTTCGTGCTTTGGTATTTGTGCTATACAGCTTCACCAATGTATCCCATGCCTCCTTAGGCATCTCTAGATCCTGTATATGCACAATCATAGAATCTGAAATGCTAACGGACAGCCAATACAGGCATTTTCTGGCTTTTTCATGCCATTCTTTAAAGGCCTTCAATTCAGCAGGAGTGGGAGCAGCACCCAAAACTGGTTCTGCAGTTTCACCACTGATGTAATCCCAAACTCCCTTTCCCATAAAGAAGTTTGTCATCCTGAACTTCCATGCTTGGAAGTTGTTCTTGTCAAGCTTCTCACTGACAATGGTAGACAGATTCTCAGACATTTTACAAATCACGAATTGCAACAGCAACCTGTAAACACAGCAAATGCCTCAGAAGGGCAAATAGCAAAACTTCTGCAAAGAGCCTCACAGGGGCAGATCTGCAACACTGACGAAAGTGGTATTTCACCACACAGTCACTTCCTCGTGACGATTTTGCATCAACAGGCAACAGGCATGAATTTGCAACTCCCAATATCTCTGCACATAGGCATACGATGCAATTTCTATGGCACCTCTCCACCGACTAGCCGCGCGGTGGTCGCACAGCAAAAACAGGGCCTTTTTCTGAGTGCCTGCGAAGAACTTCCGCCTTCAAAACGGGCCCCGAAACGGCCTCAAATCAGAAAAATAAAGTCGCCAAGGGCTTTGCCCTTGCCCGCAGCATATACTGCGCTCTCGCCGCACCGCGAAGGGCCTCTCAATCTGAAGCAGTGCACTCCTGCACTTCTGGCTGTGCTACCTGCAGAGATTTGCTCCCAAACTCGAAATAGGAAAGCTACACTGGTCCTCTTACCAGGACACCACAAACTTGGCTAGCTTTCTTGAGCTCCTTACCATGAACAAGGCTCTGATACCATGTAAAGAATAAGGGAGAGAGATAGGAGACTCAAGTTCAGCTTTCTTCACAACACACAAAAGAGAGAGGACACAAGGTTGGAGGGTGAAGCCTTTCTTCACTTTTGCACACAACAACAATACAATAGAAGAGGGAAATACCCTATATGTCAAAACCTAGAATACGTGGTTCATATGTGAACCCAAACCAAAAACATACGTGGTAGTCTAACTACACCACGAGTACAACTAACATAGGCGGTGACATAAATGATAGTCATCCAGGAGATATGTCGGGGATAGAGCTTGATATCTCAACATTAAGAGTCCCAAATAAGGCCATCATAAATTTTATCACCATGAAATTTAAGTGAAAAGAGTGTAATTCATTAAAAGATTATAATTAATAAATAGATTATTAAAAAGAGACTAATGTTTTTCATAATTGTTGTTGCTCCTTGCTTACAAAGGAAGCCAACAAAGCAAATGGCTATAGATTTCTTTCTAGGGATGGAGGTGATTTTATGTTGTAAAAAAGAAGTTATTGCATTTCTTATAATCCATGATAGTGATCCAAATTCACTTTATCACTTTAGAATACGTGGTGAAGATAAGGTGGCAGTTACTGTATCAAAGATTCTTAATGCATATGTTGAGCTAAATCATAAATGTGGAGATATTATGCCCTATAATCTATCAAAAAAATCATTTATTGCATAGGACAGAGATGAGACTTATCCAACAGATGTCATCAAGAATACAAAGTGCATCTCTTTAGAGTAGGGAATATTTTACAAATGAGGTCATTTGTAAACAAGAATGTAGCAGAAGGTGAAGCATTGGGATTTGAACAAGTGGAGCAGTGTTCATTTGCACAGATGAGGATTTTGAAAGTCATTGATGGTGGATGGTATGGTTGATAAAACAGCCTCCTTGGATGGTCCCTACTACTATGAGGTAGGCAAGAATATGAGATGGTGCATGCAATTTTTTAACATTAGAAAGAGGTATGTGGTTTTCAATATAAAGATAAGGTATACTACAATATCTAAGGACTTTAAAAACGTGCCCACATGCCAAGCTGTATCCCTTCAAATGTGGATGATTTTAGTGTACTCAATGATAAAAGTGACATCTTATCAGAAGTTGATGAGTTCACTGTTTCCAAAAAAGAGAAGTGACGTCTTATCTGGAGTGGATGCATTCTTGCACATTGAGAAGGGCAAAGGTTTCATTAGTGATGTCTTTTTAGGCATGGATGAGTTCATGCATATTGACAAACTTGGTGTTAAACAAAGTTGTGGCCATGCAGTATGTGTCAATGAGATGTTCTCTTGAAAGTGGAGGAGTTTCAAGGCTCTCAAGATTCTTAGAGAACACATAATGAAAATGAACCTATGATTGTAGCAAACCATCCAAGCTGTGGAGTTGTGAAATTTGTGCAAGATGTGTCAATGAGTGATGCTCTCTCGAGAGTGGAGGAGTGTCAAGGTTCTCAACACTCTCATATAACTTTTAATGCAAATTGCCCTATGATTATATGAAAAGAAATGATGAGATCAACCAAGGATTATTTGGTATTCGACTTTGATTACGATGTGATCAAGGATGCAAGTTGACAAACAAATGTGAGGAGAGGAACTACACAAATATAGATAATGATGTACACAAGGAACAAAAGAAATCATACAAATGCATGAAGAGAAAGCTGTTAATGGCAAGGGGTAGTACGTGAATGTGCAGATTCATCTACATATGGATGGTACACTCTACTTGGATCAGATTATCGACAACGTGCGACATAACAACATGGCTAATTTAACATGGGTCTAGTGCAACTTTTGTTAAGGTAACCAAGCCCACAACCAAGGTAATCAAATGCTCTACTAAGACGAACATGCTCATTCCCAAGCAAGACAACACAAGGGCCATTTGGGGATCTAGAAGACACACTGTTTCGTTCCATGATTATCCAAAGACTTTGATAAGGATAGCATAATGGCCATTTCAGGGAAAAATCTCTTAAACAAAAACATGTGGTTTTGAAACAGTTGCCCAAGTCAGAGGCAATTAGCGAGGGCGTACAAGGTTTTGAGCCATAGATGGCTCAGTTTTGAATAGTTGCCCAAGCACAACCAAATCAGCTAGGATAACACATAGGCCATTTGGAGCTTGAATATGGATAACACAAGTTCCATTTTGGAGGACCAGAGGAGCACGGATTCGTAAAATGCCAAAAGCTACAAGCAGTAAGAGAGGGGAAAGGATAGTGAAATACACCTTGGTGCCATATGGGCCCAAGAGCTAGAAAGAGAGAGGAGATTTTCAGATAGGGTTGGCCCTCCCTTCAAAAGGTGATATGTATAAAAGGCCAAATGGTTGACTTTGGTTTCCTTGTTGTACACAACCTCTTGGAAATACAAGCCTCCTTCTCTCCACTTTGATGTTGAGTGTTGAATATGTTCTTGAGTTTCCTCTTGCTTGCCTCTATGTTTGCCCATATCCCCCCTTCACTCCTTGTTCCCTTGTCCCCCTCCCTTCTCCTCCTCTCCCTTCCCCTTCCCTTTTCTTTGCATGGAAACACATTGCAACAATCCGGGAGCCATTTGGGTGACACATTTGGTGGATTCCCTTATGCATTGCTCCCACAAGGAGTCGTATGGAGTAGGAGCTTATCAGAATTCCTCCAAGATCCCCATGACATGTGGAGTCACTGTGAGAGACTACACATATTTGGCACTACTATCGAGGAGTTAGAGGTATGCTTTTGCATTTTGTGAATATTCTCTCAATAGCTACCCATTGCACCTTATTCCAAGCTTATCTTGGAGCATTGATAGTGCAGTTTTAGGAAGAACGAGTGTGGAAAAGTGAGTGGATAAGCTAGAATGAAGCAAACTATCAGTTTTTGTTGGAAATCTTGTTTTTAATGTTTTTTAGTGATATGAATTGGTAGGAAGATAGTTTAGAGGATTGCTAAAAGATATGTGTTGTCAAAACTCACAAGAAACAATCCCCAATGATAGATCTTGTGGAATTTCAAAGTGGAATGGAGTGTTGAGAGTTCCATCTTCAAGAAATCTTTCATTTTGCACTCATTTGATGTCTTTCTTCTATGCTTTTTGCATTCTATAGGTAGGTTAGGCTTAGTAGCAACCCCCCATGATCTCCAATCCTAAACAAAACTTCCAATCTTCCAAAAAATTCACTAGTCGGTAAAACACACAGGAGCTATTACAGTTTTCCATCTACGTAAGCACTATTATGGATATCCGCATTAGTAATATGAATATATCCATGATAGCCATAATCCAAGCTAGTTGGCTATGAACCTCACCTAATCTGTCAAAAAAAATAATTGTCTCTTACCTAACTTTTGGTTAGTAGCATCACAGATGGAATCTAGTTACATTATGGTTTACCCATGTTAGTGTGATAATGGATAACCGCGTTAGAATTATTACAAATTTCTTGAATTAGACATGGATCATGGTTTTGTCGAGTTAGTGGTAAGATGGATATGCGAGTTGATCACATTATAGATATGCCCGTGTTGGGACCATTACAGATTGTACTAGATTAGCATGTATTATGGATCAGACCACATGCATTTGCTTTGCTCAAGGAATCCCTCAAGGCTTTAACTACTCAAATGCTAGGGTACTCGAGAAAGGGGTGAATTTGTACGTTGTATGTGCATCACTTCTGATGATTTCACAAGACATCCCTATAGTTCTCACATCTTAAAATACTTAGATTCAAAGGGTCTATCAAGGAAGACTTGGACATAATATCATTGGTATCTTACAAGAAATTTGTGTCACACAATTTCACAACAAGTCACATTCAACAATACTGACTATGATCGTGTCCCACAACTTTCCTACCTTTATCACATGTTAACCCCTAATTGATTCCTAAGCTTCATATGTTACATGTTAACCCTATGTTAAGCTTTGATTGAGTATCCGTCTAAGTTTGCAAGGATGGTCTAACTTTTCCCCGATGAGGTGTCCGCAAGGTTAAGTTTATAGCCTGAATGTAGGAATTATACCAAATTGCAGCCTCTCGTGCCAATATGCCCTCCAATTATCAGTTAGTTTTAATCATTGAGACCTTGATTTATGATGTAAAAATCATGTTACATACGTAGGGGGGCCATTTAGTTGGCCATGGTTGTTACGTAAGTAGGGGGCCAGTTGGTTGGCCAAGGAGCTGGAGAGGTTGATTGAATACACTTTTCAATGTTGCACAAGCTCTAAATGTACCCAGCGGGGTCATTATGAAATATATAAGAGAGCACATGTGACCAACAAAAGGTGTTTTATATTTTTATGGAGTCACATAAAATATACATACATAAGAGGTTTTGTAATTCAAAAAACGAAAATTTTAATAAATAAGGGATACTTTAATCATCCCAAAATTTATAGAAGGGGTGTATATAGGCTATAAAAATTCGTAGGTAGGGGGGTTTTAAAACACCCCTTGATCACACATGCTCTATGGGGATTTTACATAGTGCCCCCTGGTTAAATATAAAGTTACCTTTTTTGGCCCAATGATCTTTCATGGTAGTTGCCAAGAGCAAATTTGTAGCATTGGAGTGTAAGCAAGAAACTCACGAGGTAGGGAAGTCTTGGTGCAAAGTTGGCACTCTTTGCTGATTGGGGGCTAATATAGGTAACCTTGTTTACACTAGCCCAAAGCTTACAAAGGAAATTTTACATTGGTTTCCAAGGAGATGTACTCAAAGTCTTTGTCATTGATTAATGGTTCTAGAGAACAAAGTCATGTAGTATATATGTTGGGGAGTGGTGCGAGAGAAGAGGTGCATCAGGACAAGAGTTGAGAACACAAGAAGAATCCAAAAGTGAGTTCTATTCATTGAAGAGAGAGGCCTCTCATTTATATAGGGAGAGAGGGTGTCCTAGATCATATGCACCTCTCTTATATCAAAGGCAATCATTCCCTTAGGAAAGAAGGGAACTTATTTTGGGGCCCTCTAAGAAATTCATTATTTACCTAGTTTTGTTGCACTCAAAATATGGGAAATGCCATAAAATACAGATACTTACTGCAAAAACGTCAGTCTAGTACTTAGGTTTCACATTAAATGCATATAGAAGATCCTTGATTTTTTGTGCAGTATATGATGATTCTGACATTGCCAGCACATCTGGAGCGGGCAAAAACCCCAACTCTAGAGCTCTCTCCAAGGAGTCAGATTCCACTGAAGTAGGGAAGTGATTGGCATCTTGACCTTGGTTGACAAAAAGGATACTAGGCCCACTATGTCCCTTGGGGAGCCAGATGGTTCATGCCCATCGGTGAAGGGTTCACTTAAGCCATAGAAGGTATGTGCATCCTCATCTTCGAGGCCTCTCAAGGTGGGATCCTCTTTGAACATTTGCTGGAGGTCATGCTTCTCTATGGAGGCCAAACATGGTGGAACCTCCTCCTCCACCCATTCAAGTACTTAAAGCACCTTGGCACCCCTCAGGCAATTTAAAAGCTCTGAGTGGATGGTGTCCGTTCCTTTGCTACTTCTGAGCTTTTGCTCAAATTTCTCCTACCACTCATGTACTAGGTTTTGCACTTCCACTAGCCATTGCTTCTCCTCTACAAGATCAAGGTAAGTACCCCTAGGGGTGTGGGAAAACACTAAGCCTTGAGATTCACTTTTGAGTGAGGGGGAGGTGACCTTGGATTCCTAGGAGAACGTGCTCTATTAGATGAGGCTGAGATGGTCATCGTATCCTCATCAGACCCACCATTTATACTTGGTTGGGTCCCTTTCCCACTTTGGTAGCTTTCCTCGGCTCACTTGAGCCTGACGGCCACTCTCTTGGGTATGGGATGTGCTCACTCTATCCCTCCTTGCCTACTTCTTGAGTTTCTTGCCTAAGGATTTAGTTTGCATTCTTGTTATAACTTGTAGGGGTTTTGTGACCATTTTCCCCTCTTTGACACTGAGCAACGTCAGAGCTCTGCTCTTGGGTGGATAGGCTAGTGTTACTAGCCTCCTCTATGGGCAATCCTTGAAGAGGTGCTCCACCCCGCAACCTCCACACAAGGGGACAAAGGAATTGGATGAGGGTATCATTGGTGTGAGATCCCAATAGGGCATTCCTTTAGAAAGTGAGGTCCCTGGCATTTGAAGCATGACACCGAGAGATTAGCTGCCCCCTTGTATGGACACTCACTAGTCTTGTGTGGGCCTTGACACATGTAGCACTGGATAGGAGGGTGTCGTGCCAACATGTTTATGTCCCTCACCCTTTGAGAACTTGAGGTGGTTTAGCATACAGAGACGTTGTTGTCTTCATGCAATACATAATGACTTATTACCCCTAGACAACCCACCCCTTCCTCATATGAAGGATAGTCCAAAAGCCCATGGTCCTACTCGGGCTCCTCCCAATCACTAGGCAATTCCTCCACCAAAACCCTAATTTAGTGGCATTATGCACATCAAGGGAGGTTGTTGACCCAATATTGGAGGGGGTAGGGGCACACTCGGGGTTCTGTACTAGCCTGCATTTGTGGTCAAGGCACCCTATACCACCAATTGAGTTTGGTTTGTCAGGTTAGGTGTTGCTATCAAAGCTAGATGCAGGTGGGGCTGGTACGCTCCCTAGGCAACCATGCGGGGGAGTCATCATTGAGAAGTGTCATGGTTACCCCACGTTGCATAGTGATCATACTAGAGTGATGGAGGCCTCGCCCTTAAGCACAGGCATTAATTTGATGGGTGGTTACCATGGCATACCCCACACCAAACATTGTCTCTTCTAGGAGACAAGTAGGGGTTGTTGGGTGCTTCCCTAGATGGGCCTGCGTTCCATTGCTAACCCAAACAGTTTAGCAGGCTTGAAGCCAAATCATCTACATTGAGATCCTTGATACCTTTATCCACTTCCTTGGCCGTATTTATGGAGGACTTGGTCACATGGGACACCTATGATGGAGCCCAGGATTTCCCCTTTGGGTTTTGGTCCATCATGTTGTTGCTAAGGCGGGTGGCCACCTTGCTACATAGCTCAAAGGAGGTCGGCATGGTGAACAAAAGATTGTGGAGAATTGATTCAGCCAGCCCTATGAGAATACATGGTAGGAGTTGCACATCTCTCATTCTCTCGTGAGGTTCACATCGGGAAGTAAGATGTTTGATCTTGGAAATATAGTCTAGGAGTGACTCATTCTCCTTCTACTTGACTTCATACAATTGGTTGATTGGGCTCCATTTCGGGCTGCTAGAAGCAAACCCTACAATGAAGGCCTTGCAGAGCATCTGCTAGTTCATTTTCTTTCTGGGTTTTAATGCCTTGTAAAATTGGCCTGCCTTGCTCATTCACATATTGCCAAAGCAGTGTACTAAATCTTGTCCCATAAATATGTCTATACATGTCTTTTTGTTTTAAAAAACTCTGCCACACACACTACAACACGTGGGTCACCATCATTGGTTTTTCATAACCATGTTGGGAACCGATGGTCGAACCAAGACAACAGTTGGGAGGACTCTAATAAATGATGGCATAAATCTTTTGGCTATGTGTTATTGCATTTGAAGTAGCATAGCCTATTGTTTTAGGGTAGATAACCCTTTTTTTGCTGCCCGTGAGCTGAAACATTTTTTATAGAACACTTATTTCATTAATTTTGGACTCATATGTCTACTTTTGGACTATTCCTTAAAATTCTTCCCAACTGAAAAGTTTACTTTATGAAACTGTCATTCGAGAATCAAAAGTTTACTTTCTGGCACTATCATTTTCACATAAGACATTTCAAAATATCTCTCTACAATGTTGTACAAATAATGCAAAAACTACTATTAAATCCTAAATTTCTATTTCTTGTTTATAAGAATCATATTCTTAAAATAAAAAATCCGAGTTATTAGTTTAAATCCATGAAAAACCATGCTATTGAGGATTCACAACATTTTAAAAATGTATACATAAGAGACCTGTAAGACTCTTTTTACTTTCAATGCAGAAAACTATAACACTCTTGAATATTCAAGAAATTAAAAGGTTTATATACACATGAGACATGATGGAAGCCTCTTTTGTACTCCAAAAAATAGCAATAGCTATGCTTGCAATTTTACATTATCATGTCATAAGTTTTACAACAAATATTGCTCTAGATGAGTCTTTGTACAAAGGATCTCCTGTGGCCTTTTCAATAATTTAATTTTTCCTTTACAATGAGTTTAGTACAAATGGGCGATCCAAACATTTGCTTGTTTGAATGTCCTTTTCTATCATGATCACAGAAATGAGCGATCCAAACATTTGCTTGTTCAGAATGTCCTTTCTGTCGTCACTTGTCGCTTGGGTGCCATCTTCATTCACTCTCATCTGACAACCACCACCACCTTCACTCTTTCTCGATATTTGAATGGTGTTATCATGGGCATTCTTCATTTGCGCTATCTCCTTCTACTTCCTCCCGGGCGAGCATCTTTGTGAACTCTGTAATGTGCGTAATAATTGGTTGCGGTAATTTTATTTTGTCTTCTACATCATACCCCATGTGCTTCTTTGTTTTCTTTGACCTTGATTTCCAGGATACTATGACTGTCTCTGTGGAAAGTCTTGAAATTGCTTCATGGTTTGGGACCCATTCCTTTTTCAAACAACTACTATACAATGTACTGTTATCTTGGTTCTCCTTCCTGCCCCTTGGCTCATACCATACCGCTGTAAATGTTGTAGCTCTCCCCCGGTCATCCATGCTCACGTCAACTACTTTTGCAACCCAAAACTTCACGTTCTCATGTTCATCATCCGATGGTCGAACTGCAACAAAACAATGGACATCTATGTCTATTTGTGGCATAAACTCTCTCTTCTTGGGTCCACAATATGGACGTGGGAGCAACGATTCAAACTCATTTTCAAAGAGACCACATGCTGGACGCAAGTCATTACCAACATTTGGCCAAAATAAACGCCGTTCTGCCTTAATATCATCTTCTCGCATTTTTGCAAGGTCCTTTATCAATTGGTAGGTCTTGCTAATTACAACAGTAGTGTGTTCCTTCCAAGAGGGCTTCCAATCAGGAAATCTCTGGAGCATTTCCTCTTTGTATGCAATAAAAGCTTTTAAGCCTTCTATTTCACCTTTGGATTTCTCGCTGAATTCTTTTATAGGAGCCCATGTTGGATGCATTTCTTTGCTCGGGATTGAAGTTAAGAGAGAGTAAGGTTCTTCAGGTTCCCATTTTGTATCAAGAGAATAGTGTTGCCATTGCATCACTGGTTTTTCATCCTTTAAGAAAAATCGAAAATAGTGTGGAGCGCTATGACCAATCAGGGCATCACCACCTTTTTGTATGAAAGGTAGAATAAAGCTCTTCCAATCATACATCCTCTCAACCATTGAGCATATTGTTCCTTCCTTACGGCCACCAACTTGCCTCCCGCATTTTCTTATCAAGTCATCCATTGTCTCCATGTCCTTGTGTTTTAGTTCTCTTGAAACTGTGCTAAATACCTGATCGATATCCTCATGTGTGTGCCCAACCAACAAAAACCCAACTTCAATCTCATTGAAGATTCTATGAGCGATTAGCATTGAGCAAAATGCAAAGAAGAGTACATTCTTATTCTCTCATCCGCAATTGTCTGCTTGTATTCTCAAAGTTGCCGGTAGGCGACCTTTTTCTGCATGTACATTGTGAATTGCCTTCATAACGGATGTTACAACTTGATTGCTATCGTGTAGATGCAAGGAATCAATCCATATGTCTGCAAAAACTTAAATCCGTGCACTAACACTCCACATAGATGTGTCTTTAAAAAGTATTTGCCTTGTAGCTTAGGTGGAGTGTTAACGAATCGAGGTAATGTTGTTGTATTTTGATCCATACCATCTACAATAATGCACATGTACTCATTTGGGTGAGAAATAGCTTGCTCCTTCCAAAATGCATATTTTATTCTAGAATGTCGAACAAGTCCATGATGAAATTCTCTCTTTCTTTTGTAAGCTTCTTTTTGTTCTGGAGATGTTGCACTCTCAAGTGCTCGCTTTAGATCATCACAGTCGTTGCACTTTGACATTTTTTGCCTCTTTGGGATTTTAACATGTCCAAAGCTTTTTTTCCAAAGAGTATACAAAGTATGAAAAGATGCCGGTGCATGCCCTCTTTGCCTCTGTGTTTCTCCAATAGAGTTAAATACTTCTTTTTTGGTCAAACCTATCGGAAGATGCATTTCTGATAGGTGGGGTTGCGGTAAAGCATTTTCATAAATGTAATCTTTCAAAATTGCTGTTGCCGCAACCGTTGAGGCTCTTGTTTTGGGCCTTCCTATGTTTCCATGAATGTTAAATTTAACTCCATACTTTGTTTTATTAGCCAAATTCCAATATGTGCCATGTGATAATCCTGTAATAATGCGATATGCATTATTGCATATACTTTTTCCATTTATAAGAGGCCTTATTTGATGTCCTGAACTTCGCCTTCTCTTATCATTTACAAGAAAGCAAGACAATCTCGTGAGTAGGTATTCATTTCTTCTGCTTCCTTTCCTTTGCCAGACATGTTCTCTACAACCCTTGATGTCATGTAAGTTAATGGATCGCATACATGTATGCTTACAGCATGTAGATCGCATTGCTTTTAGCATAACATCTTCATTCATTACTCTTATTCTCTTTGGTTGCTTTTCTGGATCTGCCTGCACTCGTTGTCTTTTCATGCATCTGTATGTCCGTTTTGGGACCTTCTGTTCCTTCTAATTTGGATTTGTGTAGTTCTCCTTGTAAGATTTATTTGTCACGTTGTTTTCATGAGATGTTGCATCCTTGATCTTATTACTCTGACAGTCAAATACTGAATATTCCTTTGTTGATGTCATCCTTGCTTTTGATACATTCGTCAAACCATTTGTAACATTTACAAGTTCACAATCAAAGTCAAACACCGAATAGTCCTTTGTTGATCTCATCCCTACTTTTGATACAATCGTAGAACCACTTGTCACAATGGCATTAGAGTGTCCCGAATGATCTTCAAACTCATCTATTCCTGAGAGAACATCACTCATTGATGCACTTTCTATGGATTTCATAACTCCATAGTCAGTGGTGATAGAGTGTCCAGAATGATCTTCAAACTCATCTATTCCTGAGAGAACATCGCTCATTGATGCACTTTCTATGGATTTCATAACTCCATAGTCTTGAAACTCCTCTACTCCAGAGAGAACATCACTCATTATAGTATCGTGCATGATTTCCATAATTCCATAGTTACCTGCTTTGACTCCAAGAACTTTATCAGTATCCATGAAGCCATCCATGCTTGAAGATATAACACTTTTCACATCTTTGCCCAAGTTCTCAATGTGCATGAACTCATCCACCCCGGATAAGGCATCACTTGTGAAATATTTTTCTTTCTCGGTACCAATGAACTCATCGACTTCTGATAAGACGTCAGTGCTATAGTTGAGTGCATTGGAATCATCCATCTCTGAAGGAATAGAGCTTGGTACATTGGCATATTCTTTCAATTCTTTGATGTTGTAGTATACATTATGTTTATCATTAAAAACCACATGCCGAGTCTTTCCAATCTTTAAAAATTGCATGCTCCATCTCAAATCCTTACCTACCTCATAGTAGGGACCATCCAATGACATTGAGTTATCATCCATACCATCATCAGTAACTTTTTGAATTCTCATCTGCGCAAATGTCCAGTGTTCAACTTGTTCAAATCCCAAGACTTGACCTTCTGCTACATACTTATTTGTAAATGATAACATTTGTAAAATATCTCCCACTCTAAAATCCAAAGATATGTACTTTGTATTCCTGATGACATGTGTTGGATAAGTCTCATCTCTGTCCCATGCAATAAATGCTTTGTTGGAAGTATTATAGGGCATAACATCTCCAAGGATTTCCATATCCCCACACTTATGCTTTAGCTCAACATGTGCACTAAGAATCCTTGATACGATAACCGCTACCTTATCTTCGCCAAGTCTTCTAAAGTGACAAATAGAATTTGGATCACTTTCATGGATTGTAGCAAATGCAACTACTTCTCTTTTGCAACATAAAATCACCTCCATCCCCGGAATAAATTTTATAGCCATCTCCTTTGTGAGTTTCCTCTGCAAACAAGCTGTAACAACCATTATAAAGAACATTAGTCTCTTCTCAATAATCTACTTTATTTAATGATTTAAAAATCCAGAACGTGTTTGAAAATTTAATTAGACACTAACCAATAACAACCCTAAACCCTAAACCCTAAACCATAAACCAAAACAACCCTAAACCCTAACTAATAACAACCCTAAACCCTAAACCCTAAACCCTAACCCCCAAACCCCAAACCCTAAACCCTAACCCCCAAACCCCAAACCCCAACTCCCAAACCCTAAACCCTAAACCCCAAACCCTAAACCCTAACTCCTAAACCCTAAACCCTAAACCCTAAACCCTAAACCCTAACCCCCAAACCCTAAACCCTAAACCCTAACTCCCAAACCCCAAACCCTAAACCCTAACTCCCAAACCCGAAACCCGAACTGCCGCGGCAGCGAGAGAGGGGAAGGGGGGGGAGAGGGAAGGGGGGAGGGGCCGGGGGCAGCGAGAGAGAGGGAAGGGGGAGAGAGAGAGAAGGGGGGGGGCCGCGGCCGCTGCCGCGGCAGCGAGAGAGGGGGAGGGGGGGGAGAGGGAAGGGGGGAGGGGCGGAGGGAGCGAGAGAGAGGGGAGGGGGAGAGAGAGAGAAGGGGGGGGGCCGCGGCCACTGCCGCGGCAGCGAGAGAGGGAGGAGGGGGGAGAGAGAGAAGGGGGGTAGCGAGAGAGAGGGGAGGGAGAGAGAGAGGGGGAGAGGGGGAGAGGGAAGGGGTGGGGAGAGGGAAGGGAGCGAGAGAGAGGGGAGGGGGAGAGAGAGAGAAGGGGGGGGGGGCCGCGGCCGCTGCCGCGGCAGCGATAGAGGGAGGAGGGGGGAGAGAGAGAAGGGGGGTAGCGAGAGAGAGGGGAGGGAGAGAGAGAGGGGGAGAGGGGGAGAGGGAAGGGGTGGGGAGAGGGAAGAGAGAGGGGGAGCCGCTGCCGCGGCAGCGAGAGAGTAGGGGGGGGGAGAGAGAGTAGGGGGGAGATGCGAGAGCGAGGGAGAGGGGGAGGGAGAGAGAGAGAGGAGGGGAGGGGCCGCTGCCGCGGCAGCGAAAGAGAGGGAGGGGTGGAGAGAGAGAGAGAGAGAGGGGGAGGAGAGAGAGAGAGGGGAGGGGGGGGGAGATCGCGGCAAGTGAGAGAGAGAGTGGAGAGGAGAGTGGGGAGCGCAAGTGAGAGAGAGGAAAAAGGTGAGGAGAAAGGGAGAGAGAGAGAGAGGGGGGAAATGAAGAGGAGAGGAGAGAGTAGACTAAGATGAGAGGAAACGTAGACTAGAGCGGAGAGGAAAGAGAGAGAGAGAAGAGTGAGAGAGATGAAAATTTAGAGAGGGAGGACACGAATTTAGAGAGGGAGGACACGAGAAAGTACGATCGAGATAGAAAATCTTACCAATGAAGAGGAGAAATGAGTGGGCGACGATGAAGAAGCTACGAGATTGGTATGTGATTTAGTCTAAACTTAAACAAACAAAACTATAAACCTTGGTGTTTGATGAAAATTTAGAGAGGAAGGGCACAAGAGAAAGTACGATCGAGATAAAAAATCTTACCAATGAGGAGAAAAAATTTGTGGGCGACGATCAAGAAGAGATAAAGGAGAGATGTTTTGATGGAAGAATTTGGGAGCTACGATCAATGAGGCATATTAGAGGAGATTGGTGTGTGATTTAGTCGAAACTTAAACAAACAAAACTATAAACCTTGGTGTTTGAAAAGAGAAACGTGTGGAAACTAGAATTTCAAAATTTCCCGCCTTTTTTTAAACTATGAATCCTTGTGTTTGAAAAGACAAACCTTGGTGTTTGAAAAGAGAAACGTGTGGAAACTAGAATTTCAAAATTTCTCGCCTTTTTTTAAACTATGAATCCTTGTGTTTGAAAAGACAAACGTGTGAAAACTTGAAAATTGTGATAAAAGACAACCTTGTGTTTCAAAAGACAAACGCGTGGATGTGAAAATTGTGATAAAAGACAACCTTGTGTTTCAAAAGACAAACCCGTGGATGTGAAAAGACAAATGTATGCTAAAAGCAAAACTTGTAGAAACTTGAATTTTAAATTTTTCTTTGTTTTTGAATTTAAAATGAGTTTCACTTTCATTTTTAATTTACTAGTTTAATTTACACTATAATGCATTTTGTTTTGGAATATAAAGAGTATAATTTTGATTTTATTACATTTTAAATTAAAATTTTAAAAGTAGTTTAACTTACATTCGTTATTATTACTTTAATTTATTTCTTTTTAGGGAGAATATTCGTTATTATTACTTTAATTTATTTCTTTTTAGGGAGAATTAATATATTCTTCTAGGTAAATATTAAATTTTTAATTTAAAGTCTTGTTTTCTTTATTTTACGTTATTTTTTCATAAACTTTAAGTTAAACTACTTTATAGTTTTTATTATATAAATTCAAATTTATTAAGATTTTAACTTCTTATTAATGTGAATGTTCAATTCTTATGAGTTGTAAGTAAATTAGTTTTTGAAAATATAAATTTTATCTTTTTTAAAATGAGAAGGAGAAGAGAGAGAGAGAGAAGGGGGGGGCCGCTGCCGCGGCAGCGAGAGAGAATGGGGGGGGGAGAGAGAGAGAAAGGGGTGGGAGGATGGGAGTGGGAGAGGGAGTGGGAATGGGGAAGGTGAAAGAATGGACGTGGGCGTGGGAGTGAGAATGGGGAAGGTGGGGTGGGAGGATGGGGGCGGCAGCGAGAGAGAAGGGGGGGGAGAGAAGGGAGGGAGAGAGAGAGAGAAAGGGGTGTGAGTTTAAAAAAGATAAAATATAAATTTTATCTTTTTTAAACTCGCAACCTTAGTGTATTAAAAAGAATAATGGAAAGATTATTTTTTGCTTTTAATTCGCAACCTAAGGATATTAAAAAGAACAATGGAAAAGAAATTATTTCTTGCTTTTCTTCGCTTCGACGGTTGGTGTAGTCTAGATTAGCATAGATTAGTTTGTCCTTAGAGGAGAGAACTCCAAAAAAACCAATCAAAGCCATGCTCAAAATTTCCCGACTAGTTCCCTCAGTCCATTCGTTCACATTCGGTTTCACAGTCAGAACAACCCTACCATTTAAGCAACGATTAAGGTTTTTAAACTTTCAAGATGATTGAAAGTTGTATCAGTGGACATGACAGATTACAGTTGTGGAAGTTGACAGAGCATTTTACACTTATATCAGTTGCGGGAGTTGACAGAGCATTTTGTACTTATATATGACAGACTTCAAATTTGTATTCAGAGATCATTGTAAATCCTTATTTTTTTTCACATTTATGCTCTAAGCCTTGTAAAGCCTTTTAGGCTATTCCCAAAGCATTTATGCTCTAAGCCTTGTAAAGCCTTTTAGGCTATTCCCAAAGCATTTATGCTGTAAGCCTTGTAAAGCCTTTTAGGCTATTCCCAAAGCATGAAATTGATACTTATATGATTGGGAAGAATACAAACTTGAGGTGTATTAATGGGACTCATTGTACTTTTGATTTTTCAAAGTAATTGTAGTTTGTCAAAGTACTTAAAATTTGTGTTGTGCTTGAATACAGGATGGATCTTGAGGCTACAGCATTTGTCAATGGTATGACACTAAAATACAATGGAAGAATTTATGCCCCAAAGGACTTCACAAACTGGACAGTTGTTGACACAACAAAGAAAGCATGGTTCTTGGTCTTAAGTAAAGGAAATCTCATTCTAGTGATGACAAAGAGAGAGTTGGAGAAAGATGAGTGCGCATCAAATGTATCTTTCTCCAAGAGCAATTTGATTCAAGGGGGTACCTTAGTAGGAATAAAAATTGAAAAAGACAGCACTACAATGATGATTTACACAAAGTCAAGAATGAGCAACAGATCGTTTCTTCTTTCTAAGAAAGATGCAATGCACTTTGTGATGCCGCCGCCAAAAGCACCTAGATTTCCTGAATTGGTTCCTGCATTGGAGATCCTTCAACATGTGTGGGAGGAATTTCCCATTGAGGAAGCAAGAAAAATGCAGTCAAAGATTATCCTTGAATACTTTCAGGGTGTCATCCAACAAGGTTCAACTTCATTGGAGGGACCTAAGGTGCAAGAATCCACACATGAGAAAGGAAGTGATGAGACACGCCATGTAGATTTGGTTCATGGTAATACAAATGAGAGAGGAAGTGGAGTGGAGGAGACAGAACACATTGTAGCAATGGATGAGGGTCTTGTACACGTGGATGCTTACAAGGGATCTACATCTGAGATAGGAATTGAATTGGTGGAGACCGGACATGCACATGCATCTCAGACAGAAATTGAATTGAGTGAGACACGACATGCATCAGATAAGACAGGACATGCACACACATCTCTTGTTCATGGTATTACTCACTTAGATGGTGTAACTCATGAAGTTGATGGAATAACAGAACAAGTGAAGCCCTTAAGTATACCTGAAGTTGAGGCAATAGAAGAAGAAGTAGGGCGATCTAAAGCAGTTCACATTGAGCCTCTAAAAAATAAACCTCGACGTCAAATGCAAAAGGCAAGTACTTCACGAGCTACAGTTCCAAGTCCTATAACTGGAAAAAGAGGTCGTTCATATACAAAGAAAGAGCAAAGAAGAGAAGAGGAAGAACATGAAGAGGATGCGGAGGGTCTTGAAATGGAGTCAGATCTAGAAGCAGAAATGTTATCAATGAAGAACCTAAATCTTCGCTTGAATGAGGCTGTGACAGATGAGGATCCAGGATATATATGGGGCCAGAAGACTCAAGTTATACATGCTTCAACAGTGGTCAAAGCAAGTGTGTTCACCAACAGCAGGACCTTAGATACAGCCTATGCTAAAAAGATTTTTCAGGCTTTCATTGATGGAAAAAAACCAGTTGTTTCTAATTTGGTACTCCGTCCAAGAACATTTTGGCCAGTCATGGGAGATTATAGTCAATCCATCAATTTCTCTCAGCCTATAGATTTTGAGATGCAATTCACTAAGTTCCTCGGAAAACAAGTTCCCTCACTTCAAGAAGGACAGAGTTCAGTGAATGATCCAGAACGACATATAAGGGATGCCAAGAGAAATTTCTTAGCTCATTGTACATTTGAGGCAATAGATGGTCAGCACTATGCCTATGCTTGTAATGAGCGCTCTAGAGATGCATACAAGAAAGGAGAAATTACTTATCAAACTTTCGCGAGTGTGCCTCAATTTCACTACTATTCTGCATGCATCTGTATCTTCAAGAACGAGAAGAAATATTTGATTGAGTCGGAAAGACTTAATCATGACATTTATGCACTACGAAAAATCACCTCCACTTCAGAGATGTTGCTCAAAGCTAGGACCATATGGAAAACTTTTAATTCTCCTTTGACCACTCTCAAAAGAACTGCAACTAAAGTGGAAGCGGATAATCTTGTTGACTTCTACACATGCTTGAGTGCCATTGTACCAAGGGGAAAGCAGGAAAGAGCTGAGGTGATTACAAGCTTCAAGACAGTAAGGGATAGGTATCAAGACTACACAAGCATACTTTTCCGTAGTGATGAAGTTTTTCATCAGATCAAAGACATGTGTCTTCCATGTGAGAAAGGAGATGTTACATATGAGGCTCCATCATTGATTAAAGAGAAGGCAAAGAAGATTGAGAAAAAAGAGATGACAGCTCGGATGTGGAGGCCTTTAAGAAACCTACCAGATAAATACGCAAGTCTTGCTGCAGAGAAATTAATGTCAAAAGAATGGTTTTTTGGCAAAAAGGATAAAGATCATTGCATGGAAGATAACATCATCCAACAGGTGAAGCGTGATGCAGTAAAGAGTGCAATTGAATATTTATTGGGAGAAAAAAATATTCCAATCAGCCAATGTAAAATTGATCATAACATTGTGAGGCAGATGGCATCAGCTTTACCGTCAGCTAAACAGAAGGCTTGGGCGCATAAATGGGTGAAGGTAGAAGATGATGGATCTGAAATTACTCCCTCTATGAGAAGTGACATTCCGGAAAATGTGTATGCATATGCACAAAAAGTCATCAATAACCACACTCTCAGAAAAGAAAAGACTTTGAACAAGGGCTTTTATTTCATACATGAAATCATTTCAGAGTCTGGAAAGAGTGTTGAGTGCAAGGGAGTTTCATTGAGTGATTTTTTGTCTGACGACACTGCTTGGGAGAGACCTCAGCTTTTCTTTGTCTATGAAATATCAGCGGATGACATCCGTCCACTCCTTGACAGAATATTACATACCACCATTGGTAGAGTGGGACAATGTAATATAGTCATATTTGCTGATAAAGATGACAAGGAACAAATGTCTGCTACCCTAGAAAAACAATATGGCAATGAGCTCAAGATTTACAATGGGATATACTCAAGAAAAAGGGACAAGAGAGAATGCGGTCTCAAGATACGGAGTCTAGAAACCTTTTTCTTGTGCATGAAGAACCCTTATAATGATCACTCCTTACAAAACAATATAAGAGGGAATGCAAAGAGATTGCAACTACTGCTGGAAGAGCATGAAGCTCCAAGTCCCCTCCATCGCAATGCAAATCACTATGAAAGGCCAGCAAAAAGTGCTGATCTTTTAATTAGTATGATGGAATTTTTGCTACCCTCTGGATGGGAAGTCACATTGTGCCGAATGGGACATCTGTTCGAAGCTCTTATCAGAAAAGGACACAATGTAAATATTATTGAGAGCCCTGATTGCTTGGAATACCTTGATACCGTGGCTTCTCTCACAATAAAGTTTGATAAGAAAGGTCCGATCTCACATGAAGAGGATGACATAGAGCAGATCATGTACGATGAGAGCAAGAAAGATTATGAAAATGATCAAAGCTCTGGATATAATAGTGAGGATACCAGCGATAGCAAGGAAGCAGAGGAAGATGGATATGACACTGACCTTGCCTCTGAAGGTTACATAAAAAGACCACGAAGATATGTAGAGGTATGAAGACTTATGTTTAATTTTCTTTATTCATTTAAAGGTCTTTTTAAATTTATAATTAATTTAAAATTTTGAATCTCATAATTATTTTATCCTTTTATAGGAGAAGGGAGAGGAGGAGGATGAGGAGGACATAGTTGGAGCAGAGAATCATGAAAGCTCATCTCAAGAAAGCAAAGTTGCTCTGGCTATCCATCGGGGATGAATCTAGAAAATAATCATACATTGCAGCAAATGGAGAAGTCATTTCAAGTTAGGTTTCAAGTTCGAGAACAACCTCTTACTTTTATATTCGATGAAGAGGATATTTCAATCCTCATAAACTTCAAGAAAGAGGTCAATGACAAGGTTATAATAGCCATCCTCAGGTTTGACACAAACTTTTTACTGACTTTATGCTTTTGTATTTCCATTGGATCAAATGAACTAATATTCTTTTCTTTTTATTGCAGTATGGTTTTACAACAGCTTCCGCTATATATACAAAGATGTGCATATATGGTCGATCCTCTTGTTTCTAGTGTACTTAGCAATAAGGAGAAGACCATAGATGACATTTTTAAGTGGTTGCAACCTATTGATTTGACTGCGGCGCGAGTTATCTTTACCGCATATCACGAGGAGTGAGTATCAATCCCTACCTAGCTTATCTCTTACATTGTGGAGGATTATATCAAATAATAATTATTCTTAATTGATAATGCAGCTTGCATTGGAGCTTGGTAATTGTGGACATCTTAGCCAAGCAATGCTTCTTTGTTAATTCAATAGCATCTATCCATGGCAGTGTGTCAGAGTAAGTATAACCTACTTGTGTCATAATTATGTCAATGAGATGCATCCTATGCAATGCGCACATTCATTTATGTTTTCTATTTTGATGTGTAGATCTGCTCGAAAGTTGGTAAGTGCTATAGATGCACTTATGCAAATGGAGGGTGACTTGGAAGATCAAATAGAGTATGTAACATGCCCTGCAGCGAAGCAGAATGATGACCACAGTTGTGGGTGGAGAGTTGGATATAACTGCTTCTTGCTCCTTGCTCAAATTTTTGATTTGAGAGGCGGTGAAACCTCATTGTCCACATATACAGACTTGCATCTATATGCATTTATGTCATCTATCATTAAGGCATTTATTGATAACGTGGTGGAGCATCCAGAGGAAACATTGGTTGCTATGCCCATAAGTTGTCCTGATGTAACCGCTGTATTGGACGAAATGGGGAGCTCTTCTGAGGTTAAGGTCATCATTAGCAAGCAACCTCGTGTTTTGACTTTTGGTAGCGAGGAAGTTATAATCCTCTCCGACCCTTTGAAAGAGGCTAATGACAAAGTCATGATGGCCATCCTTAGATTTGATATGAACATCTCTTGACTTGATACTTCAATCATTTGATTCAATCTGCTTCTAACATTTGTTTATTTATTGCTGCAGTACGGTTATATCTCATTTTCCTAGATCAATACAGAATCGCGTCTGTATGCTCGATTCTCTTCTTTCAGCTGTACTTAGTGATACCAAGAAGACAGTAGATGATGTTTGTTCAATTCTACAACCTTTAGACTTGGATGGCATACTACTTGTCTTTATGCCATACTATGAAAAGTAAGTATGGTCTCAATCTTTCTTTTACTCTCTTATTTATAATATTGTGTCAATTAATACTTAATATTGTGATAAATCTTATCGCTCTTTATTGGTGATGTAGTTCACATTGGAGCATGATAGTATGGGACCTTGATGACAACCATTGTTGGTTTGTCAACTCAATTACAGGCTTTCACGGGGTGTTCAAGTAAGTGTTCTTTTATCATATCATTATGAACATGCATCAAGTTATTATTTACTACACAAATTCACTTTGTCATATGTCATGATGGACAGGTCTGCAAATAAGTTAGTTTCTGCGATTATGAAAATCAGGGAGCATCAAGACCAACCAAATTTCCAGACACGCCTCGCAGTGGACCAAAAGGACATGTTTAGTAGTGGGTGGAGAATTGCCTACAACTTCATGTTGTATCTCAATGAAATTTTTGAACATGTCTCCATAGAAGCATATACCAAGCTCGAGCTACAAGATTTTGTGGCTAAGACTGTTCACTATCTAACTGCTATCATTGGGAAACAACATGATGGACTCAATGAAGAACCTGAGGGAGCCAAAGAAAAAGAAGAGACAATTCAGTCTCCTTCTGTATCACAGCCTCAAGTAGAAGCATTACAGTCTACACTTGAATTAGAGACTCAATGCATTCTTCCTACACAAGAAGTGGAGACTCAATGTGCATCTACAACATCACATCTTGTAAAGGAGGAAGAGATTAAGTCTATCCCGATTGCACCAGAAGTAGAATCTCAATGTACACCATCCACACAAGTAGAGACTCAATGTACTCTTAGAGAATCACAGCCTCAAGAGGAGGACTCATCAGACTCTATTCAGTTGTAAAACATGTAGAAAGAAACATGAGTCCTTGAAGATTTTTATCTTGTTTGTATTGATTAATGATAGTGTTTTTAAAACTTATGTTAAATGTTGCAATACATTAGGATATTTTATGATATTTTTTCATTACAATACATTAGGTTTTACTTTTTTGAAAGTCTAATTTATTATGTACAATAAATATCTTATGATGAGAATCTAATAATCATATCATTCTTATGTTTCATCACTTTATTTTATAGATTTCAATGTACTCAAAATCTATCATTTATTATGTACAGCAAGTATCTCATGATGAGATTCTATTAATTATATCATTCTTGTGTTCCATCATTTTACTTTATAGATTTCAATGTACTATCACTATCTTATATGTCTCAAATGACTCCCATTACGGTCTTGCATCCCATCATTATATTTTATAATGTCTCGCATTACAATCTTGCATCTAGTCATCTCGCATTACGGTCTTGCATCTGTAGTTCTATAAATTCCCTAGTAGTCGTTCATCTTCTATATCTCACCCGCAGCAGACACTTCTTGCACTTTGCTCTTCATGATGAGATTCTATTAATTATATCATTCCTGTGTTCCATCATTTTACTTTATAGATTTCAATGTACTATCACTATCTTATATGTCTCAAATGTCTCCCATTACGGTCTTGCATCCCATCATTTTATTTTATAATGTCTCGCATTATGATCTTGCATCTAGTCATCTCGCATTACGGTCTTGCATCTGTAGTTCTATAAATTCCCTAGTAGTCGTTCATCTTCTATATCTCACCCGCAGCAGACACTTCTTCCACTTTGCTCTTCTTACCTTACTCCTCTCCTCAAGCTTGCTCCTTCCGAGCTCCTTCCTCTCCTCAAGCTTGCTCCTTCCATCTTGCCCGCAGCCTCTCGTTCGTCTTCTATATCTTTCCTCACTCTCTTCCTCACTCTCGTTACCTTCCTCACCTCGTTAGTCTTCTATATCTTTCCTCACTCTCGTTACCTTCCTCACCTCGTTCATCTTCTATATCTCACCCGCATCACTCTCTTCCTCACTCTCGTTACCTTCCTCACCTCGTTAGTCTTCTATATCTTTCCTCACTCTCGTCACCTCGTTCATCTTCTATATCTCACCCGCAGCAAAAACTTCTTCCACTTTACTCTTCTTACCTTACTCCTCTCCACACTTCTTCCACTTTACTCTTCTTACCTTACTCCTCTCCTCAAGCTTGCTCCTTCCATCTTGCCCGCAGCCTTACCTCCTCTTCTCAAGCATACTCCTTTCATCTTGCAGCCATTATGGATCTTTTTAAGGTAATCGATTCTGTCGAGCAAGCCATTAGCAGCCTCAAAGAATGGATTGCCGAGAACCAAGGAAAGAGAGAGGAGAGAAAGCAAAATCCAGCTCCATTAACCCAGTACGAGAAGGATGACTTTGCTTGTCAGAAGGGCTTAGAGAAGGAAGAGGAAAGAAAAATAAGTATGGCTACTACTGAAATAGATAAATTATATAGGAGAGAGTTGATAGACTTTCAAAGTGAGATATCTTCACGTGTGGCTCGTTATGGAAGATTTTCCCCGAGGAAGCGCAAGCCATTCGGAATAAACAAAGTGTTATGCAGGAGAAAATTCATCAATCCTTACTTCTCTTCTATAATTTTAACTACATCGATGAGGATGAGATGAGCTCAGCTCTTGAATGGGTTGAATTTAGGCTAAGGACTTGAAAATAGAAAATTCATCAAATTAAATGGCTGTAGTCTTGAAAATAAATTTGCCTTTAGTGAGAGTCTTATTGTAACTTTTGGTGTAATTTGCCTTCCAATGAGAGTCTTATTGTAACTTTTGGTGTTTTTCAACACCTAAATTATAAATATTGTGAGAGTTTGCTACTTCCACTTGTAACTTTTGAAAGTGTTTCCTAAACACTATTATAAATATAAAGAGAGTTTACAATTAATGGACCACTCTTTTTTGTGTAACTTATCTCAGGCTTAACTTTTGAAGGTGTTTATTAACACCATTAAATATTAAGAGAGTTTACAACAACCTAATCTTATTTTTTCATGTAACTTATCTAGACTGCGTTAAATTTTATAATTTTAGTTTCATGTCCTTAAAAAATATACAAAAAAATGCTTGTTTTTATGTTTTTATATGTGCTTTGAAGATTGGGTTTTTCTTAAATTTTATCTGAAAACTAGTCCAAAAGTATATGTAAAAATGAATTTGTACATTGACAAGTCCAAAATTAATGAAATAAGTGTTATAGGGTAAGGTCAAATCGATGGCTCTATATTGCATAATGGAAAGATACTTGGTATGCCTATAAATATAATTATTCCCAAGAACATACCCAATATCATCCCATGAATAGGTCTATACATGCCTTTTTGTTTTAATGAACCCCATCGTACATGCTAGAACACATATGGGTCACCAATGTTGACTTTTCATAACCATGTTGAGCACTGATGGTAGAAACAAGAAAAAACTTGGTAGGACTCTAATACATGATGGCATAAAGATTTTGGCTAGGTTTTATTGGATTTGTAGTAGCGTAGCATATTGTTTTAGGACAAAACCTATACTTACTTAGGACGTGTGGTGGAAAATAGAAAAATATGCATGCCCAACCATGTAAACGGTGTTGCATGGGCATGATACTTTGCAAATGCCTTAAAGTGAATAATTTTAAGTCATGGTCAAAGTATTGTACCCATCATACAAATGAACATGCGATAAGAGGACGCTTATGCACCATGTGTGCCGAAAGGTTCATAGCTTTTCTCAAACCGCTCCACATGGAAAACCGAATCTCCTTCGCCTAAGAATTTTGTTATTAGCTTAGAGATGGCAATAGGTTTACTCCTTGAAGGGTTGAGATCTCTTATGGGTAATATTGGGGGTGGAGCTGCCCCCATTCCTAGAGCTTCCACTATCTCATAGCCTCATCTGACAACACCGTCTGGGTAGCCAGAGGAGTTTGCATTGTTGGTGGCCTTGACCAAACCCTTGGTGTGCCCTACAGGTTTGGCCCTATCCCATAAGCCCATTGGTTTTTCAACCCTATAGGTGGGACCCAAAAGCTTGCCCTTGTGAACATGGGTGTAGATGAGGGAAGGTAAGGAGGTCTAGGTGGTGGTGGCCCAATCGGCATTTGCATGGTGACTCCTGGCATGGTCCATTGAGTGGTGCTTGGAATGGCATGCTACCCACATTTTGCATTCATGAAGAAAGGGAGGTGGGAACTTGGAAGGTTAGGGGCTTGTATGGAGGTCCCTAATGATAAGCTTGCTGGTTTCCAAGCCCTGGATGCTATGAGATGTAAGGTATTTGTGAGGTAAACTGGTCCTGGAGCCATTGATTCCCATTTTGACAGGGGGGCCTGATCCCACATAGATGGCCTCCTCCTCGGCTACTGGCATAGATGTTGATGGCCTCATTGGTTCTTCCCCATTCCTACCTTGATTGGCAAAGGGGTTTTCCATGTCCACTACTGACTTAATGCATCCATTCCGTCCAAACATGTTGGAGAGTGTACCCCTTAGACGGGAGGCCACGAAGGGAGCAAGTGTGGTGGGACTAAATTGGTTTGCAAGGCCTCCGAGGCCCTTCCCCTAGGCTATTCCAACTATTTGGCCATGGCCTTGTCTAGACTCAAGGAGTCTTTCGAGCTAGATACATCGCTCCTCCCAGTCCCTAACATTGAGAAAGAGCTTGGGTCCATGGGTCCAAGTTCACTATTCTGGAAATGGTATAACTGGTGGGCATGAGGGTGGTCAAAGTTTGAGTCGAAGTGCTATCCTCTGGTTTTGGCTAGTCTAGAAGGGTTGTCCAGACCTCAAGTGTATGTAGATATAGTTGCAAGGGGAACCCTACTGACTCATTAGTCTGATTTTGGTAGCCTCTGCATAGATCTAAAGACCGTATTAGATAATTCGAGAAAAACCCAATTCCCAGAATGGCAGTTTTGGAAGAAATTGTAGCTCCCCTCAATGAAAAAATAGGAGAAATATGTGAAAATAGACTAGATAGCCATTCATGAAGTGTGAAATATCAACTACATTCTCAAATAATAAATAGAATATCAGTGTCTAAACTATGTTATCATCAACAAAATAATAAACTTTAAAACCCATTTGAGTTAGATTCATCTCGTGAGCCATAGTGATGTTCAAAAACACCTTCATAATAGCGAGTCTCTGGAATTTCCATTGATATTGAGACTCGCTTTTGTTGTGAGCATTCTCATTTGAAAATCTCCAAAACACCGTTTAAAAAATGTAGAGTGTAATTAATAACCATGAGTATTACAATGAAAACGCACAGGCTCTTTAACTTAGTAAGATATGTAGTTGATGGAAAATCAAGATATGTAGTTGAGGAGAATGAATGCAAGATATGTAGTTGATGGAAAATCAATGGGCAATGACAAGGATTTGATGTAATTTAGGTGGCAATGACAATCATTTATTGTGCACTTTCAATGTTTAGACTGACTAGCATTATTGTAAAATGATAACTTTACATGTCATGTCGATTACTCATTGCAAAGTAAAAAAGTACACTTTAGGATGAAAACATAACAACTTGTTGATACACCATTGAAATCCCTGAAATAAATCATAATTCCAAAGAAACTCTCAATTTCTAGCCCCAAAGAGAATGGCACCGGAAAGAATGGCACAAGAGACACTCCTTCAAAATACATTATGAATGTAGTTATGAACATGTTTGCATATTATTCACACACAACAATTACGCACCAATTTACATAGTTGGCAAGAAAGTAGTAATTCCCATAAGTAATGATTGCATAAAGAAATACAATGTTGTTATTCAAAACTCATAGTCTGCAATTAGCTCCTCTCCTGCATGTATATCATCTATGGATTCAATACAAATGTGACCATATTCTGCAATATCTATGTTCATCATGGGGTCATACCAAGGTGGAACATCAGGGGAAAATACATAACAAACATTTGGCTTTACATTGGTATTTCTATTGCTGTTAATAAATCTGCCACATTGCCATATTGAACATCACCAACAATATGCACCATATCCTTCATAGGGACAGTAGGGTCCTCTTGGATAGAGTACTTCTTTAGCCTTGGATGAACTCTACATAATTCCTTCTAGTCTCTGTAGGAGTACTTGTCACCTCCATAATGGAGAATAGTAGTCCCTCTCTTGATGGAGCCATGCACAAACAAGCCCAAGCCAGCACCTGTAATGGTTGACTCATGCACCTCGAAAGCCACATTTTTTACCCAGAACACTTCGTTGATAGGGACAGGTAACTTTGGTGGTCCAAATGGATCTCGTTCTGGTATGTACCTACTCAAGCTTGATTTGAACGTATATCTATCTACATCACAAAAGAAAAATTCAATTAGCTACAACAACAGTTATATATATTGAGATAAAATCAAAAAACACTTTGACATATGTACCTTCATGAAAAATACGCATTCCGTAGTCGGTTTATGTAGCCCTTAGCAATGTATTTCTTGATATAGCGACCTTTGTACCCTAGGTCTATAGCCAATTGAGAAACTTGCATAGCATTCATGCTAGAGAGTTGCGGAGCATTCCTTAAAAGTCTTATTTGGGATGCATTGAGTTTAGGCACCTGGCCATCACCACCATGGGTTGCCCTACCACCTATATCCCTCTCTCTTAGTTGATCTGCAAGAGGAAGATTTCTTGTTTTATATTCCATTCTTGACCATGCATGATTTTCTTCCCTCCATTCATCAATTACTTTCTAGACAAGGTTGAAATCCTTATGCCCCTCCATCATAGGTAATTGTCCATACCGATTTGTCTCAATCATGCTGCGCACATCTTTAGTCTCATCGAGTTGTAGTAAGTACGGCATCAACTCTCTCAGTAGAATATTATCATCCTTGTCTTGCACATCAAACGTTGAAGGAAATATGCAATTTGATGGAGGGCTAATGCAAGCCTTGTATGGGGAGTCATCAACAAGGATTGTCCTTCTAGCATCACATCTAAATGCCTTTGAGATTTTTGCTAAGGGTTTGAACATTGCCTCAACACTAACCTTGTTAGGCCTATTTATCCTCGTCTTACTGTAAGTGTAGCATCCTTGCTGAGACCATATAACAAAGAAAGGGAGGCTCTCATTTGCATAATTTTGCAGCTTTCCTATTATATCAAGTACGTTATACTCCATCGCAGTTGACCAGATACCTACATTAAATCTTTGTAGCAAGATTTTAAGAAATTCTATGCACCTAGGACGAACAACCATATAACTATTTTTGCCATGCATAATAGACGAATGTATTGGAGACTTGAATAGGCAGCGACTTAATAACAGGCCATTCAAGTCTAATATGATTGTTAATCATGGCATATCCAAAGAAATTGTATGTGGATATAGATCCAAATTCTCCTTGAAGTTGCTGGCTTCTG
This sequence comes from Dipteris shenzhenensis, assembly GCF_047967505.1. NCBI lineage: Eukaryota > Viridiplantae > Streptophyta > Polypodiopsida > Gleicheniales > Dipteridaceae > Dipteris > Dipteris shenzhenensis. Next base: position 52,855,430 of record NC_141602.1, on the reverse strand, counting down.
ACTCATCCAAATTTTCAAGTGCTATGATTTCATACATGTTTGCATCAACAATAAGATTATCTAGTTTTGTCCCCAATGTTGAGACAGTACGTTCATCCATGTTCTCTTCTAAAAGTATAGGATTCGTGATATTCCTTGCAATTTTCTCCATTTTTGGGGTTATGTTTTCTTCTATACCTCCTGTATCCATCACATAATTGATAGTCCCCATTTTGGGTGGTATGTTGTCCTCTACATTTGATGTCTCCATATCCTTCCATGCATCATTGGTCCCTGTGGAAGTTGAGAAATATAGAAATATTTTGATTCTTTAGAGTGTATTCAACAATGTTGAAGCACAAAAGCATATGTAACTAATAAATAACAATAAAGTATGAACATTATCCATCGTCGTTCACTGATTCCATTGTCTTTTTGGGGAATGGCAAAAGTGCCAATCTCTCTAAAGTCAATTGAGAATGCAAATAGTGCAACCTTTCTCTCTGAACTCATAGAGAGAATGGCAATAGTGCCATTCTTCTCTTGGGGTGGTGCTAGTGCCATTTTACATATAAGGTTATGGAGAATGCCACTAGTGCCTTTCTCTATACCCTCATTGGGAGGAGAGAATACTACTAGTGCCTCCCCCCCATGTCCCAAAAGAAATGTACAATGCATGATCTGAAAGCATAGATACTGTATTACTTTGGTCCAATAGATTTGTAGAAAGCACCCAAATCAAAACTTTGGTAGCATTGTTAATACTATACAATTTTTAATCTCTGTAATGCTTTCAACTAACATAGATTCAAGAAAGGAACATAACAGTATTACCATTTCTACATAACCACAAAGAGAGAATGGCACTAGTGCCATTCTCCATATGAGGTCACACAAAATGTTAATAGTACCTCTTACGTATAACCCGACATAGGGAGAATGACACTAGTACCATTCCCCATGTCATTATGTCACACAATTTTATCATACCTAATGTTTAATCTCTTTAATATAATGAGAGTATGTGCAATCGAGAAAATCCATAAAAGTCATATTATTTTGAAACTGAATACACAAGGCATAAATGAGTAGCTAAAGACCTTGCTCCAAATCTTCCAATGTAATCTTTGGGATAGCTTCAAGATCTGCTTCAGTTAAAGGTCGCAAGTCTTCAATGTGATGCTCACCCTCTTTAATTCCTTCATCGATAGGTGAATCAGCTCTATGTGTCTCAAGAGGCCTCTCAATGCTAGATCAAATCTTAATATGGGGATTATTTGATGCATGTGCCACACACATAGCCTCGACCTCTATTGCCTGTTGGGATGTCTTCACCAGTGAGATCACTTTTCTTTTGCTTGACAATGCTTGTAATGTCACACATCCATTAGTAAAGACGTCAACAACAACTTCATGTTCCCTACTACAATAGCACCTGATGCACTCCTTGATGATGCCATGCTTCACAACTGCCTCTTTTTCATACTCATCGTCCTCATCAGAATAAAGAATATTGTCCTCAATTATTGTGTATGGCCTTGTGTTTTCTAACATGTGCTCAAATCCATCAAACCCATCATGTGAGCTGACAAATGACAAAAAATAGAAGGTCTTAGACAAACCCTTTTGTGCACTATCCAATTCATGGATAACACCCACAAACCTTCTATGCCAAAATCGAGCCTCTATCATTGCTTCCTTGAGATTTACCATCTCTATCATTGTCATAAATGATAGCAATACATACTGTGACAGAGTGGCAACGGTCTCCATCAAGCCACAGAGCAAGTTCTTGAAGGCATCCTTATCCCAACACATGCCTTTGGCAGATCCCTCTGAGGTGTCAAGCACACACAAGCTGATTGGAAGTTGTCCCTTGGAGTGACATGTTAGAAAGCTCTCCCCCTCCATCTCCATGTTCACTTGAATAATTGTCCAAGGAAAACAAGACTGTGATGTAGACTTGTTACCCTCTATTGAACTAATCACCCAATCAACATAGATTGACATGGCTTTTGGGAAATCAGGTGTGGACTTGCCAACTTGCAGCTTCTCTTTGACCCATGACTCACATGAACCCTTGAAGCTCTGATAAACAATTGAATCAATTTTGAAGTAAGTTGCAAGGGCATCCCATGTTTGATGTTGGGGCGAAGGGTGACATGAGTTGAACTCCTTGATGAGTGCTTCTTTTAGGGCTCTATCATGCTTAATCTCCATTGCTTGTTGAGACATTTCAATGGAGTCCTTGTCTTTGCTTGACTTGACCAAGACTATTTCTTTAGACTCAATCTTTGCTTGAAGTGCACGTACATCTTCGTCTTCCAATCCTAGCAGACACCTCATATATGTTATTGTGGGATTTTGACCCTCAAGATCACCCTGCTTCACCAATGTCAAAATCCTAATCCATTGTTCGTAGATGTCATCATCATATGTGACCATGTGTGTGTCCTTGGTAGTAAAGTTTGCACCCATTGATACGCTTGCAACTCCTACAAAATTCTATATAAAAAAATCAAAATCATCTTAGACATTCTTCTAATCCAAATCATGTAATAGAGATAATAATGACACTAGTGCGATTCTCCCATTACCATGTCAAAAGCATGACTTGGTAACTAGAAGAATGGCACTAGTGCCATTCTCACATCAGGGAATTGACACTACTATCATTTCTTTTACAAAGCCATAAACATTCTTGAAATAAAAAATGCATACAAAACAAAGTTTATTACTCACATCCCAACTTTGTCGATCTTTATGCCCTTTGACAAGGCCTTGGGCTGGTTTCTTTGGTCATCCGAATGCAATCCACTGTGCCCTTAGGTGTTGTAAGATATCAATATATGGTTGATTTTTCAAAACGGTCTGTGCCTCCATGTTGGCCATTGATGATATCTTACAACTTGCTTCAACTGGTGCATTGACAACAATTCTCGCCTTCCTCCGTGTATAGAAACATTTTCGTTGATTGAAGGCTTCTCCATGTGCTTTAGTTATAAATATCCTTGCAGCATAAATCGAATGCTGCCCTGCGAGAATCCAATAATTATACTCCTTTAACTTTTCCACCTTTATCTCTTCCTTGCACATCGGAGTATTTGTGCCTGTGTGGTAAGGCATAAGATATGCACATGTCATAGGAGGTCATGCATTCATTGCAAAACTCTTGACCAAGTCACTGACATAGCTGAGGGTCAATGTCCTATACACATATTGGCTTGGTGCTCTAAAGCAATTCATCACTGGGATCAACACCTCAAACTCCAAACCAAATGGGAAGTACTCTACGTACTCCATCAAGCCTGTCATACTTGTGTCCTTCCTTTCCAATTTCTTTTGTAGTGCCTTAAAGTCAACATCTGGCTGGATTTTCTTATACAAGATGATAGTTGCTTCAAATGATTTCTCACCATGTCCTGTTATATGTGTCGCACCACTCCCCATTGCATCACCTCCACTTCCAGTTCCATCAGTGACAATTCCCGTATCTCCCTGTTTTCCTCCTAAAGTTGTCTCTTTGTCTTTAGCCTCCAGTTTATCCCCAATGCTTGTTTTTGCATCTGACCTTATTTCCTTCTGACCTGTTGTTTCCTCCTCACCAGTCTCTCTAGCCTTCTCTTTCAATGTGTTATGAGACACTTGAGAGCTTGATCCCTCAACATCACTTTTCTTGGTCCTTGTCGAAACTTTTCTACTCTTTTTTATATCTTGCTTTATCCCTTTTGTTACCAAATCAAAGCTTTCTAATATCTGTTGATTGGTATAATTTTTTGGCTCATTAATCCAACCCCTAGATATCATCATGTCCTCCCCAGTAGCATTCATCCTCGCATGATCAAAACAAGCAGGATCCAATTGATACACATTGCCTCCCAATGTATGAATTTTGAGACAAGGAACGTTGTCTTTCTCGGTATCCTCCATCTCTTTAACTTGTCCAACATCTTCAAAAGTTGTTCCTTGGATGTTCACAAAACAATGCACTTTATGGAGTTTTTGGAATTTGTTATTGTATATATCCAAAAACCATCCTCTTCTAGAACTAACTCCATCATAAACTGACACCTCTCAAACCTTTCTCTTTCCCTTGCTAGCCATTCTTGCAATGTTCTGTTAACAAAAGAACCAAGGACACAATGAAATGTATAATAGAAAATCATAACTGTAGTAGGAAATATTACAACCACAATGCAACTTCTATTAACAAAATAACCAAGGCGAAGCAACTTATATATGCATTATGAAAAACTACACCAACACAGTAAGCAAATATACACAATATCAAAGTTAAGATGGTTATAATAAAGAATGGTATTCATGCCATTCTCCAACATAATATGATGTTAGAAGAGTGCCACAAATGCCATTGAACACATGGATTGTGAGTTTGTTCAGAATGGCACAAGTGCCATCCTCCGTGAGAGTTTGAGGATAATGCCACTGGTGCCATCCTCCATGATGTTAAGGAGAATGGCAGAAGTTTGATTCATCACATGGCACCACTACCATTCTCCACTGGTGGCATTCTACACAGAGATTGACACAATTCCATATAATCTCTACACAGTGGAGACAGTGATCACTACATAGAAGAATGCACATTTGAGTTTAGGATTCCTTATGCATGTTTTCAGGTCATGGTATGAGATTGGCACCACTGCCATTCTCCTCCACAGAGATTGACACAAATCCATATGATCTCTACACATGTGAGTTTAGGTTTCCAGGGCCTAATAAGAGATTGACACAATTCCATATGATCTCTACACAGAGGAGACAATGATCACTACATAGAAGAATGCACATGTGACTTTAGGATTCCTTGTGCATGTTTTTAGGTCATGGTATGAGATTGGCACCACTGCCATTCTCCACTGGTGGCATTCTCCACAAAGATTGACACAAATCCATATGATCTCTGCACATGTGAGTTTAGGCTTCTCAATGCCATTTCTTAGGGCCTAATAAGCGATTGGCACCACTGCCATTCTCCACTTGTACAGATGTTTACCCTACAATTCTAGGAGGGGTATTCCAGTGATCATAGTAGAGTGGTATCCTATTCCATTCCACATGTGAGTTCGATGATCTCAGTGTCATTATGTAGATGCCAGCATGAGATTGGCATCACTGCCATTCTCTGCTAGTGGTAATCTAGACAAACTGAACCTATAGATTGACATTCCACTAATTTTATTGGCTGCAGTAGGATAATGGCAAAAGTGCCAATGCACATGTGAGTTTAGGATTCCTTGTGCATGTTTTTAGGTCATGGTATGAGATTGGCACCACTGCCATTCTCCACTGGTGGCATTCTCCACAGAGATTGACACAATTCCATATGATCTCTGCACAGCGGAGACAGTGATCACTACATAGAAGAATGCACATGTGAGTTTAGGCTTCTCAATGCCATTTCTTAGGGCCTAATAAGAGATTGGCACCACTGCCATTCTCCAGTTGTACAAATGTTTACCCTACTATTCTAGGAGGGGTATTCCAGTGATCATAGTAGAGTGGTGTCCTATTCCATTCCACATCTGAGTTTGATGATCTCAGTGTCATTATGTAGTTGCCAGCATGAGATTGGCATCACTGCCATTCTCCGCTAGTGGTAATCTAGACAAACTGAACCTATAGATTGACATTCCACTAATTTTATTGGCTGCAGTAGGATAATGGCAAAAGTGCCAATGCACATGTGAGTTTAGGATTCCTTGTGCATGTTTTCAGGTCATGGTATGAGATTGGCACCACTTCCATTCTCCACTAGTGGCATTCTCCACAGATATTGAAACAATTCCATATGATCTCTGCACATGTGAGTTTAGGCTTCTCAATGCCATTTCTTAGGGCCTAATAAGAGATTGGCACCACTGCCATTCTCCACTTGTACAAATGTTTACTCTACTATTCTAGGAGGGGTATTCCAGTGATCATAAGAGAGTGGTGTCCTATTCCATTCCACATGTGAGTTTGATGATCTCAGTGTCATTATGTCGTTGACATCATGAGAGTGGCATCACTGCCATTCTCTGCTAGTGGTAATCTAGACAAACTGAACCTATAGATCGACATTCCACTAATTTTATTGGCTGCAGTAGGATAGTGGCAAAAGTGCCAATGCACATGTGAGTTTAGGATTCCTTGTGCATGTTTTCAGGTCATGGTATGAGATTGGCACCACTGCCATTCTCCACTGGTGGCATTCTAATGATCATAGTAGAGTGGTGTCCTATTCCATTCCACATGTGAGTTTGATGATCTCAGTGTCATTATGTAGTTGCCAGCATGAGATTGGCATCATTGCCATTCTCTGCTAGTGGTAATCTAGACAAACTGAACCTATAGATTGACATTCCACTAATTTTATTGGCTGCAGTAGGATAATGGATAAAGTGCGAATGCACATGTGAGTTTAGGATTCCTTGTGCATGTTTTCAGGTCATGGTATGTGATTGGCACCACTGCCATTCTCCATTGGTGGCATTCTCCATAGAGATTGACACAATTCCATATGATCTCTGCAGATGTGAGTTTAGGATTCCTTGTGATTGGCATCACTGCCATTCTCCACTAGTGGTAATCTAGACAAACTGAACCTATAGATTGACATTCCACTAATTTTATTGGCTGCAGTAGGATAGTGGCAAAAGTGCCAATGCACATGTGAGTTTAGGATTCCTTGTGCATGTTTTCAGGTCATGGTATGAGATTGGCACCACTGCCATTCTCCACTAGGGGCATTCCAGTGATCATAGTAGAGTGGTGTCCTATTCCATTCCACATGTGAGTTTGATGATCTCAGTGTCATTATGTAGTTGCCAGCATGAGATTGGCATCACTGCCATTCTCAGCTAGTGGTAATCTAGACAAATTGAACCTATAGATTGACATTCCACTAATTTTATTGGCTCTGGTAGGATAGTGGCAAAAGTGCCAATGCACGTGTGAGTTTAGTATTACTTGCGCATGTTTTCAGGTCATGGTATGAGATTGGCACCACTGCCATTCTCCACTAGTGGCATTCCAGTGATCATAGTAGAGTGGTGTCCTAGTCCATTCCACATGTGAGTTTGATGATCTCAGTGTCATTATGTAGTTGCCAGCATAAGATTCGCATCACTGCCATTCTCCGCTAGTGGTAATCTAGACAAACTGAACCTATAGATTGACATTTCACTAATTTTATTGGCTGCAGTAGGATAGTGGCAAAAGTGCCAATGCACATGTGAGTTTAGGATTCCTTGTGAATGTTTTTAGGTCATGGTATGCGATTGGCACCACTGCCATTCTCCACTGGTGCATTCCAGTGATCATAGTAGAGTGGTGTCCTATTCCATTCCACATGTGAATTTGATGATCTCAGTGTCATTATGTAGTTGACATCATGAGATTGGCATCACTGCCATTCTCCGATAGTGGTAATCTAGACAAACTGAACCTATAGATTGACATTCCACTAATTTTATTGGCTGCAGTAGGATAGTGGAAAAAGTGCCAATGCACATGTGAGTTTAGGATTCCTTGTGCATGTTTTCAGGTCATGATATGAGATTGGCACCACTGCCATTCTCCATTGGTGGCATTCTCCACAGAGATTGACACAATTCCATATGATCTCTACACAGCGGAGACAGTGATCACTACATAGAAGAATGCACATTTGAGCTTAGGATTCCTTATGCATGTTTTCAAGTCATGGTATGAGATTGGCGCCATTGCCAATCTCCTCCACATAGATTGACACAAATCCATATGATCTCTGCACATGTGAGTCTAGGCTTCCAGGGCCTAATAAGAGATTGACACAATTCCATACGATCTCTACACAGAGGAGACAGTGATCACTACATAGAAGAATGCACATGTGACTTTAGGATTCCTTGTGCATGTTTTTAGGTCATGGTATGAGATTGGCACCACTGCCATTCTCCACTAGTGGCATTCTCCACAGAGATTGACACAATTCCATATGATCTTTGCACATGTGACTTTAGGCTTCTCAATGCCATTTCTTAGGGCCTAATAAGAGATTGGCACCACTGCCATTCTCCACTTGTACAAATGTTTACCCTACTATTCTAGTAGGGGTATTCCAGTGATCATAGGAGAGTGGTGTCCTATTCCATTCCACATGTGAGTTTCATGATCTCAGTAGGATAATGGCAAAAGTGCCAATGCACATGTGAGTTTAGGATTCCTTGTGCATGTTTTCAGGTCATGGTATGAGATTGGCACCACTGCCATTCTCCACTGGTGGCATTCTCCACAGAGATTGACACAATTCTATATGATCTCTACACAGCGGAGAGAGTGATCACTACATAGAAGAATGCACATTACCACTAGCGGGGAATGTCAGTAGGATAATGGCAAAAGTGCCAATGCACATGTGAGTTTAGGATTCCTTGTGCATGTTTTCAGGTCATCACTACATAGAAGATTGCACATGTGAGTTTAGGCTTTCCCAATGCCATTTCTTAGGGCCTAATAAGAGATTGGCACCACTGCCATTCTCCACTTGTACAAATGTTTACCCTACTATCCTAGGAGGGGTATTCCAGTGATCATAGGAGAGTGGTGTCCGATTCCATTCTAAGTTTACCACAGTGCCATTTTCTAAGTTTACCCTACTATTCTAAGTTTAGGCTTCACAGTGCCATTTTCTAGGGCCTAATAAGAGATTGGCACCACTGCCATTCTCCGCATGTACAAATGTTTACCATAATATTCTAGGAGGGGTATTCCAAGGATCATAGGATAATGGTGCCCGATTCCAATCCACATGTGAGTTTGAGGATCTCAGTGTCATTATGTAGTTGCCTGCATGAGATTGGCATCACTTCAATTCTCCACTAGTGGCAGGCTAGATAAACTAAACTTGTAGATTGACATTCCACAAATTTTATTGGCTGTAGTAGTATAATGACAAAAGTGCCAATGCACATGTGAGTTTAGGATTCCTTGTGCCATTTTTAAGGTCTTGATATGAGATTGGCACCACTGCCATTCTCAACTGGTGGCATTCTCCATAGAGATTGACACAATTCCATATGATATCTACACAGCGGAGATAGTGATCACTACATAGAAGAATGCACATGTGAGTTTGATGGTCTCAGTGTCATTATGTATTTGCCAGCGTGAGATTGGCATCACTGTCATTCTCTAGTAGTGGTAATCTAGACAAACTAAACCTGTAGATTGACATTCCACTATAATTATTGGCTGTAGTAGGATAATGGCAAAAGTTTCAATGCACATGTGAGTTTGATGATCTCATTGTCATTATATAGTTGCCAGCATGAGTCACTGCCATTATCCACTAGTGGTAGTGCCAATGCACATGTGAGTTTAGGATTCCTTGTGCATGTTTTCAGGTCATGGTATGAGATTGCCACCACTACCATTCTTCACTGATGGCATTCTCCATAGAGATTGACACAAATCCATATGATCTCTACACAGGTCACTACATAGAAGAATGCATATGTGAATTTAGGCTTCGCAATGCCATTTATTAGGGCCTAATAAGAGATTGGCACCACTGCCATTCTCCACTCGTACAAATGTTTACCCTACTATTCTAGGAGGGGTACCAGTGATTATAGGAGAGTGGTGTCCTATTACATTCTACATGTGAGTTTGATGATCTTAGAGATTGACACAATTCCATATGATCTCTACACAGCGGAGACAGTGATCACTACATAGAAGAATGCACATGTGAGTTTAGGATTCCTTTATATGTTTTCAGGTCATGGTATGAGATTGGCATCATTGCGATTCTCCACTGGTGGCATTCTACACAGAGATTGACACAATTCCATATGATCTCTGCACATGTGAGTTTAGGCTTCTCAATGCCATTTCTTAGGGCCTAATAGGAGATTGGCACCACTGCCATTCTCCACTTGTACAAATGTTTACCCTACTATTCTAGGGGGTATTCCAGTGATCATAGGAGAGTGGTGTCCTATTCCATTCCACAGGTGAGTTTGATGATCTCAGTGTCATTATGTAGTTGCAAGCATGAGATTGGCACCACTGCCATTCTCCGCTAAAGGTAATCTAGACAAATTGAACCTATAGATTGACATTCCACTAATTTTATTGGATGCAGTAGGATAATGGCAAAAGTGCCAATGCACATGTGAGTTGGGATTCCTTGTGCATGTTTTCACGTCATGGTATGAGATTGGCACCACTGCCATTCTCCACTGGTGGCATTCTCCACAGATATTGACACAATTCCATATGATCTCTGCACAGCGGAGACAGTGATCACTACATAGAAGAATGCACATGTGAGTTTAGGCTTCTCAATGCCATTTCTTAGGGCCTAATAAGAGATTGGCACCACTGCCATTCTCCACTTGTACAAATGTTTACCCTACTATTCTAGGAGGGGTATTCCAGTGATCATAGGAGAGTGGTGTCCTATTCCATTCCACATGTGAGTTTGATGATCTCAGTGTCATTATGTAGTGACCAGCATGAGATTGGCATCACTGCCATTCTCTGCTAGTGGTAATCTAGACAAATTGAACCTATACATTAACATTCCACTAATTTTATTGGTTGCAGTAGGATAATGGAAAAAGTGCCAATGCACATCTGAGTTTAGGATTCCTTGTGCATGTTTTTAGGTCATGGTATGAGATTGGCACCATTGCCATTCTCCACTTGTACAAATGTTTACCCTACTATTCTAGGAGGGGTATTCTAGTGATCATAGGAGAGTGCTGTCCGATTGTCCGATTGCAATCCACATGTGAGTTTTATGATCTCAGAGATTGACACAATTCCATATGATCTCTACACAGCGGAGACAGTGATCACTACATAGAAGAATGCACATGTGAGTTTAGGATTCCTTGTGCATGTGAGTTTAGAAGAATGCACATGTGAGTTTAGGCTTCTCAATGACATTTCTTAGGGCCTAATAAGAGATTGGCACCACTGCCATTCTCCACTTGTACAAATGTTTACCCTACTATTCTAGGAGGGGTATTCCAGTGATCATAGGAGAGTGGTGTTCTAATCCATTCCACATGTGAGTTTGATGATCTCAGTGTCATTATGTAGTTGCTAGCATGAGATTGGCATCACTGCCATTCTCCGCTAGTGGTAATCTAGACAAACTGAACCTATAGATTGACATTCCACTAATTTTATTGGCTCCAGTAGGATAGTGGCAAAAGTGCCAATGCACATGTGAGTTTAGATTGGCATCACTGCCATTCTCTGCTAGTGGTGCAATAATTTTATTGGCTGCAGTAGGATAATAGCGAAAGTGCCAATTCACATGTGAGTTTAGAATTCCTTGTGCATGTTTTCAGTTCATGCTATGAGATTGGCACCACTGCCATTTATTAGGGCCTAATAAGAGATTGGCACCACTGCCATTCTCCATTTGTACAAATGTTTACCCTACTATTCTAGTAGGGGTATTCCAGTGATCATAGGAGAGTGGTGTCCTATTCCATTCCACATGTGAGTTTCATGATCTCAGTGTCATTATGTAGTTGCCAGCATGAGATAGGCATCACTGCCATTCTCCGCTAGTGGTAATCTACACAAACTGAACCTATAGATTGACATTCCACTAATTTTATTGGCCGCAGTAGGATAATGGCAAAAGTGCCAATCCAAATGTGAGTTTAGGATTCCATTTGATCTCTACACAGTGGAGACAGTGATCACTGCATAGAAGAATGCACAGTAGGATAATGGCAAAAGTGCATGTTTTCAGGTCATGGTATGAGATTGGCACCACTGCCATTCTCCACTGGTGGCATTCTCCACAGATATTGACACAAATCCATATGATCTCTACACATGTGAGTTTAGGCTTCTCAATGCCATTTCTTAGGGCCTAATAAGAGATTGGCACCACTGCCATTCTCCACTTGTACAAATGTTTACCCTACTATTCTAGGAGGGGTATTCCAATGATCATAAGAGAGTGGTGTCCTATTCCATTCCACATGTGAGTTTGATGATCCCAGTGTCATTATGTAGTTGACATCATGAGATTGGCATCACTGCCATTCTCCGCTAGTGGTAATCTAGACAAAGGGAACCTATAGATTGACATTCCACTAATTTTATTAGCTGCAGTAGCATAGTGGCAAAAGTGCCAATGCACATGTGAGTTTAGGATTCCTTGTGCATGTTTTTAGGTCATGGTATGAGATTGGCACCACTGCCATTCTCCACTGGTGACATTCTCCACAGAGATTCACACGATTCCATATGATCTCTACACAGCGGAGAGAGTGATCACTACATAGAAGAATGCACATGTGAGTTTGATGATCTCAGTGTCATTATGTAGTTGCCAGCATGAGATTGGCTTCACTGCCATTCTCCGCTAGTGGTAATCTAGACAAACTGAACCTATAGATTGACATTCCACTAATTTTATTGGCTGCAGTAGGACAGTGGCAAAAGTGCCAACGCACATGTGAGTTTAGATTGGCATCACTGCCATTCTCCACTAGTGGTCCAATAATTTTATTGGTTGCAGTAGGATAATAGCAAAAGTGCCAATGCACATGTGAGTTTAGAATTCCTTGTGCATGTTTTCAGTTCATGGTATGAGATTGGCACCACTGCCATTTATTAGGGCCTAATAAGAGATTGGCTCCACTGCCATTGATTAGGGCCTAATAAGAGATTGGAACCACTGCCATTTATTAGGGCCTAATAAGAGATTGGCACCACTGCCATTTATTAGGGCCTAATAAGAGATGGCATCACTGCCATTCTCCACTTGTACAAATGTTTACCCTACTATTCTAGTAGGTGTATTCTAGTGATCATAGGAGAGTGGTGTCCTATTCCATTCCACATGTGAGTTTCATGATCTCAGTGTCATTATGTAGTTGCCAGCATGAGATTGGCATCATTGCCATTCTCTGCCAGTGGTAATCTAGACAAACTGAATCTATAGATTGACATAACACTAATTTTATTGGCTGCAGTAGGATAATGGCAAAAGTGCCAATGCAGATGTGAGTTTAGAATTCCTTGTGCATGTTTTCAGTTCATGGTATGAGATTGGCACCACTGCCATTCTCCACAGAGATCGACACAATTCCATATGATCTCTACACAGCGGAGACAGTGATCACTACATAAAAGAATGCACATGTGAGTTTATGATTCTCAATGCCATTTCTTAGGGCAAGCATGAGATTGGCATCACTGCCATTCTCCGCTAGTGGTAATCTAGACAAACTGAACCTATAGATTGACATTCCACTAATTTTATTGGCTGTAGTTGGATAATGGCAAAAGTGCCAATCCAAATTTGAGTTTAGGATTCCATATGATCTCTACACAGCGGAGACAGTGATCACTGCATCGAAGAATGCACAGTAGGATAATGGCAAAAGTGCATGTTTTCAGGTCATGCTATGAGATTGGCACCACTGCCATTCTCCACTGGTGGCATTCTCCACAGATATTGACACAAATCCATATGATCTCTACACATGTGAGTTTAGGCTTCTCAATGCCATTTCTTAGGGCCTAATAAGAGATTGGCACCACTGCCATTCTCCACTTGTACAAATGTTTACCCTACTATTCTAGGAGGGTATTCCAGTGATCATAAGAGAGTGGTGTCCCATTGCATTCCACATGTGAGTTTATTGATCTCAGTGTCATTATGTAGTTGACATCATGAGATTGGCATCACTGCCATTCTCCGCTAGTGGTAATCTAGACAAACTGAGCCTATAGATTGACATTCCACTAATTTTCTTGGCTGCAGTAGGATAGTGGCAAAAGTGCCAATGCACATGTGAGTTTAGGATTCCTTGTGCATGTTTCCAGGTCATGGTATGAGATTGGCACCACTGCCATTCTCCACTAGTGGCATTCTCCACAGAGATTGACACAATTCCATATGATCTCTACACAGCAGAGACAGTGATCACTGCGTAGAAGAATGCACATGTGAGTTTGATGATCTGAGTGTCATTATGTCATTGCCACTATGAGATTGGCATCACTGCCATTCTCTGCTAGTGGTAATCTAGACAAACTGAACCTATAGATTGACATTCCACTAATTTTATTGGCTGCAGTAGGACAGTGGCAAAAGTGCCAATGCACATGTGAGTTTAGATTGGCATCACTGCCATTCTCCACTAGTGGTCCAATAATTTTATTGGCTACAGTAGGATAATAGAAAAAGTGCCAATGCACATGTGAGTTTAGAATTCCTTGTGCATGTTTTCAGTTCATGGTATGAGATTGGCACCACTTCCATTTATTAGGGCCTAATAAGAGATTGGCACCACTGCCATTCTCCACTGCCATTTATTAGGGCCTAATAAGAGATTGGCACCACTGCCATTTATTAGGGCCTAATAAGAGATTGGCACCACTACCATTCTCCACTTGTACAAATGTTTACCCTACTATTCTAGGATGGGTATTCCAGTGATCATAGGAGAGTGGTGTCCTATTCCATTCCACATGTAAGTTTCATGATCTCAATGTCATTATGTAGTTGCTAGCATTAGATTGGCATCACTGCCATTCTCTGCTAGTGGTAATCTAGACATTAGATTGGCATCACTGCCATTATGTAGTTGCTAGCATTAGATTGGCATCACTGCCATTCTCTGCTAGTGGTAATCTAGACAAACTGAACCTATAGATTGACATAACACTAATTTTATTAGCTACAATAGGATAATGGCAAAAGTGCCAATGCACATGTGAGTTTAGATTGGCATCACTGCCATTCTCCACTAGTGGTCCAATAATTTTATTGGCTGTAGTAGGATAATAGCAAAAGTGCCAATGCACATGTGAGTTTAGAATTCCTTGTGCATGTTTTCAGTTCATGGTATGAGATTGGCACCACTGCAATTCTCCATAGAGATTAACACATTTCCATATGATCTACACAGTGGAGATAGTGATCACTACATAGAAGAATGCACATGTGAGTATATGATTCTCAATGCCATTTCTTAGGGCAAGCATGAGATTGGGATCACTGCCATTCTCTGCTAGTGGTAATCTAGACAAACTGAACCTATAGATTGACATTCCACTAATTTTATTGGCTGCAGTAGGATAATGGCAAAACTGCCAATGCACATGTGAGTTTAGGATTCCTTGTGCATGTTTTCAGGTCATGGTATGAGATTGGCACCACTGCCATTCTCCACTGGTGGCATTCTCCGTATTATCTCTACACAGGGGAGATAGTGATCACTACATAGAAGAATGCACATTACCACTAGCGGAGAATGGCAGTAGGATAATGGCAAAAGTGCCAATGCACATGTGAGTTTAGGATTCCTTGTGCATGTTTTCAGGTCATGGTATGAGATTGGCACCACTGCCATTGTCCATAGAGATTGACACAATTCCATATGATATCTACACAGCAGAGACGGTGATCACTACATAGAAGAATGCACATGTAGTGGTAATCTAGACAAACTAAACCTATAGATTGACATTCCACTAATTTTATTGGCTGCACATGTGAGTTTAGGCTTCACAGTGCCATTTTGTAGGCCTAATAAGAGATTGGCACCACTACATAGAAGAATGCACATGTGAGTTTAGGCTTCTCAATGCCATTTCTTAAGGCCTAATAAGAGATTGGCACCACTGCCATTCTCCACTTGTACAAATGTTTACCCTACTATTCTAGGGGGGGTATTCCATTGATCATAGGAGAGTGTTGTCCGATTCCAATCCACATGTGAGTTTGATGATGTCAGAGATTGACACAGTTCCATATGATCTCTCCACAACGGAGACAGTGATCACTACATAGAAGAATGCACATGTGAGTTTAGGATTCCTTGTGCACCACTGCCATTCTCCACTGGTGGCATTCTATAATGGCAAAAGTGCCAATCCACATGTGAGTTTAGGATTCCTTGTGCATGTTTTCAGGTCATGGTATGAGATTGGCACCACTGCCATTCTCCACTGGTGGCATTCCCCACAGAGATTGACACAAATCCATATGATCTCTACACAGCGAAGATAGTGATCACTACATAGAAGAATGCACATGTGAGTTTAGGCTTCTCAATGCCATTTATTAGGGCCTAATAAGAGATTGGCACCACTGCCATTCTCCACTTGTGCAAATGTTTACCCTACTATTCTAGGAGGGGTATTCCAGTGATCATAGGAGAGTGGTGTCCGATTCCAATCCAAATGTGAGTTTAGGATTCCATATGATCTCTACACAGCACAGACAATGATCACTGCATAGAAGAATGCACAGTAGGATAATGGCAAAAGTGCATGTTTTCAGGTCATGGTATGAGATTGGCACCACTGCCATTCTCCACTGGTGGCATTCTCCACAGATGTTGACACAAATCCATATGATCTCTGCACATGTGAGTTTAGGCTTCTCAATGCCATTTCTTAGGGCCTAATAAGAGATTGGCACCACTGCCATTCTCCACTTATACAAATGTTTACCCTACTATTCTAGTAGGGGTATTCCAGTGATCATAGGAGAGTGGTATCCTATTCCATTCCACATGTGAGTTTGATGATCTCAGTGTCATTATGTAGTTGCCAGCATGAGATTGGCATTAGTGCCATTCTTCGCTAGTGGTAATCTAGACAAGCTGAACCTATAGATTGACATTCCACTAATTTTATTGGCTGTTGTAGGATAGCAAAAGTGCCAATGCACATGTGAGTTTAGGATTCCTTGTGCATGTTTTCAGGTCATGGTATGAGATTGGCACCACTGCCATTCTCCATTGGTGGCATTCTCCACAGAGATTGACACAATTCCATATGATCTCTACATAGGGGAGACAGTGATCACTACATAGAAGAATGCACATGTGAGTTTGATGATCTCAGTGTCATTATGTAGTTGCCAGCATGAGATTGGCATCACTGCCATTCTCCACTTGTGCCACTCTCAAGGACTTCTTACGAAATCTTTCAATTTATCTCAAGGGATATTGGCACTAGTGCCACTCTCAAGGACTTCTTATGAGGTCTTGGAGAATGGCACTGGTGCCATTCTCCATTTAAAATTAGAATTTCAATCTCTAAATTTGCCATTCAATCATGAAAATCAAATTTGAGATTGAAGTTTAACTTGAAATCAAAATTTGAAAACTAGAATTTCGGTTTTGAAATACAATTTCAAACAGAATAATTTCAATTGGAAATACAAATTGAAATTAAAAATATCAATATGAATTTAAATTTGGAGAGAATGGCATAAGTGCCACTCTATATATCCAAAATTCAAAAGGGAACAATGGCGGGAAGAGCTATATTTCAAAATTTGAATTATTTAGTAGTTTCAAACTATCACTTTTAACTTTCACTCTACATTTCAGACAAATCAAGACCTTTTCTCTCATTTCAATTGAAGCCTTTCCCTCGTTCACTTTCTATTCATTCCAAACAACTCATTTCAATTTAGCAGAATTGGAGAGGAGTCTCAGAGTTTTACTCACCACAGCTCTCAGAGGCAAGGGCAAAATCGACTTTGTGAAGTCCCTTTTGAGGTCGGTGACTTTGTGAAGTCCTCTTGTGGGATTTTACCACTGAGATTGTTCTGACCAAAGAGGTGGTTGAAGGACTTGAAAGAATCGGCTGAATGAGAGAACGAGATTGAGAATGAGAACGAGAACGAGAACGAGAGTGAGTAACAAGCATTTTTTCTACCGTCTTCTTCTTCTTCATCGTCTCTTTGCTTAGGCGGCTGATCTGAGGAGGCAAAGCTCCCGTTGTTTGGTTGCCTCCATGCAAGATGTTCCGAATGGAAATCACGCAAGATGAAGAGCTCGGGTGGGAGAGTACCTTGAAGAGCTCAAGCGTTGAAGAGCTCAAGCATTGATTGAAGACTCGATCTCCAAAAGCACGGACCATATGGCTCAAGTGGCGTAGCTCATCGACCGATCGATCCAATTGATATGATGGCACAGTTTTTTGTGGGACATTGGCGCAAGAGAAGTAGCAAGGCGTGTCGTTGCTCACGAGAGCATAAATCCCCACGAGAGAAAGGTCAATCAACATAGGGCAACGAGCGCAATCATGACAGAGAAGGTATTAGGGTATTTCAATTTTTTACCTTTCTAACCTTTTGCTTTTCGTTAAAAAACAGATTCAACAATTTTTTACTTCAAGCTTTTGCTTTTCGTCAAAATTGCCTAGCCTATAATTTGCCATTATTGTGATCCCTTTGCTGTTACTTTTATTCAAGTTTTATAACTCTTTAAAAATTGTGAGAATGCCTTAGTTTGTGATTTCTTTCAAGTTTTGGAAGTATCTATCAAGATCCTTTCACACTACATAGTCTTTCTTTGTATAACTCAAGTTGTTGGAGGTCCTATTACTTCAAAGCTCTTTGTTATAGTTTTTCATAGCTCCTTGCTTTTTTATTATCTTGGAAGCACCTTCATAGAGAGTTCTAATTGAGAGACACATTCTTTGAATAGCAAGGCTTTCACCATAGGGACGAAGCTTGAGCAACTAAAAACTGAACCTGCACTAAAGTGCCTAAAGATGTTTTCCAAGTAAATACTTGCAAGACTTTCTTTGGCAATTTCCCATTCCTTGCATCTGCATTCTAAGCAGCACATGCTTCAACATGTAATCCTTTGATAAGACTTGACACATTTCTAGGGAAGCACTTTTTTCCAATCAGAGCTTGGAAGCACTTATTTTTGTATGCAAGAGTGTACATGCTATCTTTTATCACCTGCAAGCTCATTGAGTTGCAAGCACACCTTAAAGCTACATCGATTATCGAGATACTTATCACCATCGAAGTATATGTTGCTTCCATGTTCTCTAGCAATTGCCTTTTTTGAATAATGTAGTAATGAGTATTATAGAACCAAATCACACTAGTTGTACAACAAACACGTGATCTTAACTTGAAAAGATGAGTATCTTAAAGCCAAATCACACTCCTTATTTTGTGAACCACCATGTGGTCATAACTTGGAAAACATGAGTATTATAAAGCCAAATCACACACCTGATCTTAGACATCATAATGATCCCATATTTATTCTCTATTATGACACTAAAGCAGATACGCTAAACCTTAAGATCAAACAAGCACACACTCAAAAGAAGTACAAAGCCATTAGTGGCTACAAAGAATTTGTCAACAAAGCTTTCATTGATGTTAACATCATTGATAAATGAAGGCAATTCCTATTTTGTGATAGACGATCTGTTTCAAAGTTTTTAGTATATGCTTTTCAAGTTGCTTTTTAGTATAAACACCAATTAGCCAACTAATGGAGGAATTGGGACATATCTAACATTTATTTTATTTCTTTCATTTAACATATCTAACGTATGCATTTCTTTTATTTCTATTTTACATTGTCCACACTCATTTTCTTCCTTCTTTACATTGTCCTCACGCCTTTTATTTAACCTATTCTCATCTTCCTTTAAAAAAATCCATAGCTTGCGATCTAATGATGAGCATGATTACAATTTTTTTAACATGGAGAAAAATCACATTCTCGACAACTAATTCAATCTATACCTTAAAATTTTACATTACTTGCACCTTGATTAAGAAAAACATACTCTAACATAAAAATTTGTAACTTAACCAACCTAGCATAACCAAACTAACGTGGATAAACTCACATAATGAGCTAGGTTTCATAAAGTAATATCGATCAACTTTACCACATATATGAATAAATGGAAGTAAAATAATGTATGGTTTCAAATGAATACCACGTTCACACACACACACACACACACACACACAAAGTCTATGGTCTCAAGTTCTGGCATTGCAATGGGAGAATGGCACTACTGCCATCCTCCAATCTCCCCATTTTGCAAAGCTAAAAATTTCTAAATTTGCTCCACTTCCATTCTCCCATTGCAATGTCCCAATTCAAAACGTTGGCTTTGCAAAGGGGGAATGGCACCAGTGCCATTCTCCCATTGTGATTTCTCGAATCAAATATTGGCTATGCAAAGGGGAAATGGCACTAGTGCCAATCTCCTAGATTCAAAGTTTTGGCTTCACAGAGTCAAAATGGCACATGTGAGTTTGATGATCTCAGTGTCATTATGTAGGTGCCAGCATGAGATTGGCATCACTGCCATTCTCTGCTAGTGGTAATCTAGGCAAAGTAAACCTGTAGATTGACATTCCACTAATTTTATTGGCTATAGTAGGATAATAGCAAAAGTGCAAATGCACATGTGAGTTTAGGATTTCTTGTGCATGTTTTTAGGTCGGTATGAGATTGGCACCACTGCCATTCTCCACAGAGATTGACACAAATCCATATGAACTCTAATAGAAGATCTCCTTCTTTCTAATAGGTGTTGTTTATGTTTCTCTTGTTCTTGCCTTTGTGAATGCCTCTCACCCCCTTCCCCCTTCTTGCTTCATATGTCCCCTTCCCTTCTCTCTCTCTCCTTCCCCTCTCTTCCCTCTCTCTTTTCCTCCTCCTTCTCCCCTTTCTTCTCTTGAGGATTCACATTGCTACAACTTTGGAAGACATTTGAATGACACCTTGGACTATGTGGGCTTGCATTGCTCCCACAAGGAGCAATAGGATGTGAAGAGCTCCCTTGGCATTCCTCCAAGATCCCCTCTTCACGTGGAGTCACTGCCAAACTACACATTTTTGGTGTCGTTGTCGGGAGATAGAGGTATGCTTTTGCTTATACATGCTCCTTCCATTACTTCCCATTTCCATGAAGTTTGGTTGTGGAGTTTTGTGTAGATAAAGAGCTAAAAAGGTGGAAGAACGAGAGTGAAAATTAGGAAGGAGAAAACTCAAACTATGTGTTGTAGCTTGGTGTGGATTGGAGGTGTCACTATTTAGGATAGAGTACTTAGAATCATTGCTAAAACTTGGATGAAGTCCCATCTCACTAGAAAAGATAAATGGTGATTGAAAACCCAATGTTCTTCATGCCCATCATCCATCACCTATCTGATATATTCTAGAAGGGTATGATGATGCGGTAAGGGAAGTAATTTGCTCTGAGCCCACTCTACTAGATATATGCCAACAAAGCCATCACCCAAATACAAAAGGGAGGAGTAGAGCGAGCAAGCCCAAGAAGAAGCAACTACTACAAGGTAGTACAAATAAAAAATTTCAATAAGGCCAATTCTTCTTTTGCAATGTAGTAACTACATTGAAACAAATTCAGAACACCCACATCAAGATTTTTGCTTTCAAGTTTTATCTAAACCTTCCTTCAGGGCCTTCTTGCCATAGTTCAGTCAGTAGCATGCCCAATTGTGTTGGTGGGAAGCTGCATGGCAACTAATAGCACTTAACTAAATATTTATAGAACCACATGTGCCAAATTCACTTTGACTCTTATTCATTTGTTTACATATTCAACAAAACAAACGACCTTTAGCAGCCTCGAAGTATACCTAAGCATCATTCCATGCAATACATGCATTCTCAATCTGTGTAACTTCTGCATCATTACTTGCATTTGAACCATCTGAATTTAGATCAATAACAACTTTTGTAGCACATGAATAATGCAATGTAGACTTGGATTTTTTTGAGGTACTTAGAATCCTAGTAAAACTAGGAATGGTCAACATTGGTTTGGTAAAGGCATCACTTTCTTAGGAGCCATAGAAACCTACAAAGGAAAAATATTTTTAACAACACATTTTCCACTAGCTCTAAGCCTCACAAGTACAAATAAGTCGTTAAGTCGAATTAATGATTTGCATCTATTAACTTTCACTGGACTAAACTTACACTCGGCAAGTTTGAAATGATACTACTGAAGAGCTATTACCATGCTCCCCATCGGCCTTCACAGAATTGACTCAGTCTTATAAAAGAAAAAAACATATGTGGACTAGAGGACAACCCACATATTATAATTCCTCACTCAAAACTTTCGTGTGCAGTGTGCTACACAATCCAAAAGTCTATGACCATTCTTCTAATCAATGCTCTATCAATATCAACATCCACACTTCCAGATATGTACATGTTTTAATTTTTCATTAAGGGTCCCTTTCAGATTTTATCTGTGCTTCTACTCGGCCTATTCTACTTTTCAATTCGTGGGATAAAACATACTCAACAAGATTGTAGTCTGGGAACCATATTAGAAATCGTTCATCTTCTTTTTCTCGTGCTATATTATATCCCTTTCAGTTTTGGCAAATGTGTCCTTGCTCTTCCAGGGCTAGTGAGGCACCCTCTGTCAATCTAAGCCTTCCTTATATAATGGGTTCCAAAAAATGTAAATTAGGAATCGACAAAGCTGCCAATGGTGATTCACAAAAATGAATTTGTGACTTTAGACTAGACACACGTCTAGATTGAAACGAACACAAATTAATGTTGTGCTAGAGCTGAATCATTGCTATTCTCATTTTCGATCACACCCAAAATGCTAATTACTTTGAAACTTGTTGACAAGTTGAAGAAGTATAGCACAAGTCCATGGTGCAAGTTGATTCACATGCTTGGGCCCTCACATATGAAAGGGGCATGCTTTGACATGATGTGGGTGCAAAGAGTTGAAGCATTGTGGTATTTGAAAAGAGTTCAAGCACTGTGGGAGGGATGAAAGAGGGGAGGAGGAGAATCGAGGTGCTTGGAGGGAAGGAGGAGCTAGAGCGATGCAATGCATAAGAAATGAACAAGGGAAGGAGGGGAAGGTGCTTGAAGGGAAGGAGGAAGAGCTAGAAGGGAAGGAGGAGAAGTTAAAGCAAGGAAGGAGGAGTAAAGTTGGAGCAATATAGGAGAAGAGGAGCTGGAGTAACACAAAGGAGAAAGGGCAAGGGGCGAGGGTAGGCAAGAGCACAACCAATCAAAATAAACTCCTTTTAATATAATTAGATGAGAGGAGATTAGAGATAAGTACATGATTTAGCTATTCAAAAATCATTTATTTATATTTTATAATGTTAAAACCTTTAATAAAAAACATTGGAAACTTAAAAACCTTTGTTATTAAAATTGTTCGAATAGTTCTACCAACACTTATTTCATTAATTTTGGACTTGTCAATGTACAAATTCATTTTTATAGATACATTTGGACTAGATTTTGGATAAAATCCACTCTTCAAAACAAAGATGAAAACATAAAAACAAGCAATTTTTAAGAGGCTTTTGATGGAAATTAAATCAAAACTATAAAATTTAACATGACATAGTTTAATACATAAAAAACATTTGTAAACTCTCATTAATAGTTACATCAAAAGACTTAATTTTTTCTTCATTATTTACTTCATTTATTATAATTTAAATGCATGAATAAATTAATGTATGTATGTATGGCCCATGCGTGACATAATTTACTATGTATGTATGTATGTATGTACGTATGTATGGCCCATGTATGACATTAATACACAATAAGAGTCCTCTAAAATCTTCAAGATATCATAATGGTATCAATATATACCTTTTGAGAGTTTAAAAACTATAAAATCTCATAGATATGGCTTCACACACGATGCTGCACATGCATGCATGGAACATACATGTCCCTGACTCATTGATGGAAGGCCATTGATACATATGGTAGGATCGGTGCAATGCACTTGTATGCATGGCATAGGCATGCCCACAAGGCTTTTAGCTGATCCGTGTTTGTGTGGGATTCATGCTGCAATGACTGTTGATGGAGGGGAGGGAGGGGGAAAGAGAGAAAGGGAGGGATGTAAGAAAGAAAGGAAAAGGAAGGGGAAAGGGGAGGGGAGGGAGAAAGGAAGGGAAGGGAAGGACAAGGGGCATGGAAGAGGAGAGAGAGAGAGAGAGAGAGAGAGAGAGAGAAGGGGGGGGGGAGTTGAGGGGAAGGGAAGGGCAGGGTGAGGAATGGGGAAAGGGGAATGGAGGGGAGGGAGGAAGGGGAGGGGAATGGGGATGGGGAGGGGAGGGAAAGGGAGAGGGGTGAGGAAGGGAAGGGGAGGGAAGGGGAGGGGAAGGGGCATGGGGAGGGGAGGGGAAGGGGCAAGGGAAGGGGAATGGAGGGGATGCATGGAAGGGGATGCAAGGGATAAGGGAAGGTGAGGGGAGAGGTGAGGAAGGGAAGGAGTGGGGAGGGGCAATCCCTAATGTATGCTCTTGGAAGGGGAGGGGAGGGGTGAGGAAATGAAGGGGAGGGGAGGGGAGGGGCTAACAAGTACATGCTCTGGTGGCCACGGTCGCCAAGCCCCTACAATTATTTATTTATTTATTTATTTGGTGTGTGGAGGGGCTTAGCGGCCATCCAAGTTGTGTTTTGGATTAAAAGGGGGAGGGGTGAAGGGAAGAGAGAGGGAGAGAGGAAAGAGGAAGAAGAGAGAGAGGGGAGGGAGAAGAGAGAGGGAGAGGGGAGCGGAAGGGAAGAGAGCAAGAAGAGTGAGGGAGAGGGGAGAGAAAGAAGAGGGAAGAGAGGAAGCAGAGGGGACGAGAGGGGAGAAAAAGAAGAGGGGATGGGAGGGGAGAGAAAGAAGAGGGAAGAGAGGAAGGAGAGGGGACGGTAGAGGAGAGGGGAGAGGAAGGGGAAAGCAAAAGGAGGGGAATGTGAGAGGCTATATATAAGCCACGAAACCCTAAAGTTTTGAATTTCCCTCTCTTTTGCTTCTCTCCCTCTCACTCCTCCCTAGAATTCGAATGTCTCACTCTCTCCCTGCCATTCTCTCCCTTCCCTTTTCTAGAATTCAAACTTCCCACTCCTTTCTCCTCTCCCTGTTTAAATTCAAAACTTTTGGGGTTTCATGCCTTATATATCGGCCTTACCCTCCCTCCGTCTCCCTCCTCTCTCACATTCCCCCCTCCCCCTCCCACCCCCCTCCCCTTCCCCCTCCGCTCCCCTCCCCCTCCCCTCTCCTTCCCCCTTACCTCCCCTCCCCTTTCCCCTCCCCCCCCCTTTTCCCCCTCTGCTCCCCTCCCTCTCCACTTCCCCCTCCCCTCCTGTTCCCCCTCCGCTACCCCCCCTCCCCTTCCCCCTCTGCTCCCCTCCCCTTCTCCTCCCCTTTCCCCTTACCTCCCCTCCCCTTTCCCCTTCCCCTCCCCTCCCATCCCCCTTCCCTTCTCACTCCTCTCCCTTTCCCTCCCCATTCCCCTCCCCTTCCTCCCTCCCCCTCCCCCTCCCCCTCCTCTCCCCTTCCCCCTTCCTCACCCCTCTCTGTTTCCCTCCCCTCCCCTTCCTCCCTCCCCCTCCCCCTCCTCTCCCCTTCCCCCTTCCTTTCCCTGCCCTTCCCTTTTCGTCCCCTTCACCTCCCCTCCCCTTCCCCCTTCCTCCCCCCCCCCTCTCTCTCTCTCTCTCTATCTATATCTCTCTCCCCCCCCTCTTCTCTTCCCTTTCTCCTTCCCTTCCCTTCCCTTCCCCCTCTCCTTCCCTTTCCCCTTCGTTTTCTTCCCCTTCTTACCTCCCTCCCTTTCCCTCTTTTCCCCTCCCTCGCCTCCATCAATAGTCATTGCAGCATGAATCTAACACCGACATGGATCAACCAAAATCCCTATGGGCATGCCCATGCCACATGGATAGGTGCAATGCACTAGTCCAAACATATGTGTCAATGTCCTTCCATCGACGAACCAAGGACATGTACATTACATGCATGCATGTGAAGCATCATGTGTGACTCCATATCTACCAGATTAGAGTTTTTAAACTCTCAAAAGGTGTTTGTTAATACCATTATGATATCTTGAAGATTTAAGAGGACTTTTATGGTAAATTAATGTCATGCATGGGTAATACATACACACATACATGCATGCATGCATACATACATACATACATGCATGCATACATATAATTTTTTCATACATTTAAATTACTTTTATTAATTTAAATGTAATTAAACTATTATTTGTAATTAAATTATTAATTTAAATTGTTATTAAGTGCAACATTATAGAGAGGTATTTTGAAATTTATTATGTGGAAATGACAGTGCCAAAAAGTAAACTTTTGATTCTCAAACAACATTTTCATAAAGTAAAAATTCCATTTGGGAAGGAGTTTTAGGATTAGTCCAAATGTAGACATATGAGTACAAAACTAATGAAATAAGTGTTTACCTTCAAATCCTATTCGTTCCCTTAAAATAAGTCTATGACCTTAAAACTTTCAATTTCTAGAAACCTTTTGAAATTATAGGAACCCTTGATTCCACCATGCAAACAATTCCATTGTAACTGTTTATAGGTTTTTCGTGAACACTGGTCACAGCAACCCGATTTGGTAAAGCAACAGGTAGGCATGACTGCTCTGTTAATAACTCTCTTAGAGGGCCTCTCTGCATATGTGAGTGGGACTAAGATAACCCCACTAGCACCATTCCACAGCCCTCCCCATGATGAAAACTCCACTAACATCCTTGGTGCTGTAATGCTCTCCCAACATCTCCATTTTAGGGCTTACTAGCCCAGTGTTGCAATGCCCAACGATTTTGATTGATCTGTAGGCCTTAATTTGTGCTTAATTGGTTGAAACAACCTAAAAAATCCCTGGTGCACCAACTCAATGTGTATTTTGTTACTACCCTCATCCAAGGTCCTAGGTATGGGGGGACAAGGTCCATATATAAAATCCAATGTATGGGGGGACAAGGTCTTTTAGACGACAGGGAAATACACTAAAATACGAGAACCAAACATCTTTCAAAGTCCAATAACATTTTCATGTGTTACCCAAATTTCAAGGTGCAAATAATTATTTGAATCAATTTTAGTGTAGAACACAACCATGCAAATCTGACTAAATTTTACTCATGGCATATTGCTAGATTCATCTCATACTAGTGCTTTTACTAAAGGCAGTTGGTGCCCTAGGGAAAAATCATCATCAAACGTCAATAGTATCCCTCAAAAGTTAGAGTAGGCTTTATGGGGATGTGCTTCCTCACTATCAATTGAGCAATGGCAACATCACCTTTCAACCTTGGCAGCCATGTGGGGAGGGTCTCTTAGATCCTATTCCCTCTCAGGCGGCGTAATTTCCAAAAAGTAGTGTAATGTTTTATGGGTTGATATGTTCTCACTCATGGGCCAAATGTTGGCCTTCCACTACCCCGTGGGAGACAGAGAAGACGCCTCTCCAAGCGAGCATTTCGGAGCCAACCTCTACATAACCAATGATTTCCAAGTTTCAACCAATGTTGCAAGTTTTTGTTAGATGAGAGCTCTTTTATGTCAAATGTGAGCGATTAGGAGAGCCTTTGCATCTAGTGATTTTTGCTGAAAAATGAGCAATGAGTGGGACTCAAAACGAGCTATTAGTGACAATTCATATTGAAAGCTAAATTATTTTGTGGGATTTTATTTCGTCCATCCACCATCGAAACTCAAGTGGGGCTTCCTTTATAGGCTTCTGATGATGGGGGATTCCTTTAAATGTTTTTGATAGTTTACATGGCAACATAATGAATGTTTTTCATCTTTCTTCCCTTGTCTATCTATTTTGAAGTTTCTCCCTCCAATATCATAAAACCAATGTTTGGTGGTTGGATTCCATATATCTTTCCTTTGCACTAGGTGTATTTGGTATATTATATGTTTGTTAGCACTACCTCCTTAGATCTAAGTAGTGCTATAGTGGAGTGTGGATCTCTAAGTGTAATTTTTTAGAAAAAGTAAATTGATTGAACTACCTTTTATGGACATGGGTTTTACCTTTTAGGCTAAAATTACCTTTTAATAGCCCAATGCATTTAAAAAATCATGTGCTTTCATACTATACAAGGTCCCAAGTGTTGTTCTTCATTATGGAGCCATACTCCGAGGCTTGAACTCATATACTCTTAAAGAAGTGGGTTCTGGTTCATGTATCACTTTGACCATATAGGCATAGTGAATGGCTGTAAATCCATCATATTTCAGCCTACCCACAGGATACTTAGGGTAGACCTATGCAAAATAGGTTCACTACCAGGTGCTCTCAAAACATCCCTTGTCTTCCTTACTCTAGGTGTAACAACAGAACGAATACCCAACTCATCATCAAGGCTCTGTTCTGAGCCACTAGATTCACCATCCACATAAGAGTGACCTGCATTCACACCAACCATGGGCTGATCTACTTTCTCTTTTCCCTTTCGTGATACTTGCATATACCATTATTAGCATTGCTTTGAGGAGATTCTCCTGATCTCAATCTACCTATCCATGGTGAAGTATGTGAACCACTACTAGAGGACAGTACAGGTCCACTAATATTTTGTGATTGTTGCTGTGAATTCTGTGCAGCATTACCATTTTGTGCATCTACATCATCAATCACATTTACTGGTTTGTACCAGCTGCTCATCTCATCAAAAACAACATCTCTACTCATTGTAAACTTACGAGTAGAAGGGTTATAGCATCTATATCCTTTCTACTGCAGAGAATAACCAATAAAGATGTACTTCTTAGCTTTTGGATCCAACTTGGATTAACTCATCTAGCACGTGAACATAGGCAATGCAACCAAAAACTTTCAAATGAGAAATATCTGGTTTCCTACCAGTATACCTCTCCTCTAGCATCATGCCATGTATTGCTACAGTGGGAGTCATGTTCATTATGTAGATTGCTGTAGCAATTGCTTCAGCCCAATAATAATCTGGTAGGTCTTTTTCGTTGAGCATGGCATGAGATACCTCTCCAATATGCCTATTTTTCCTTTCTGCAAGTCCATTTTGCTGTTGGGTATGACTGCATGAATATTGCTGCTTTATGCCATGCTCCTGCAGGAACCTTGCAAACTCATTTGAGAGGTACTCTCCCTCCATCTGACGTTAGGCATTTTATTTGCAAGCCCATTTCTTTCTCAACCATAGCTTTAAAAGCTTTGAAATGCCCAAACACTTCACTTTTCTTTTTCATAAAATACACCCAAACTTTTTTGCTGTAGTCATCAATAAAAGTGACAAAATAATGATAGCCTCCAATAGATATAGCTTTAGTAGTCCACACATCATAGTGGATTAATTCCAATGGCCTCTTACTCTCTTTAACATGTCTAGGAAATGGTTTCCTTGCCTGTTTTCCAAATTGATAGGCTTCACATACCTTATGAATTTCTGCAACCTTGAACTTAGGCAATCTTGCAACAATATTTTGGGCTTGCATTAATTTAAGTCGCTGTACATTAACATGACAAATTCGTTTATGCTAGATATCAATATCTACAACTACACCAGTCCCATGTGCAAACATTGTTGCACTCAATTCAGGCATGTCTGCATCTAACATAAACATCCTGCCCTTCTTCTTCCCTGTTGCTATCAAGTGATCTTGTCGTGCTTTTATAATACATTATAAAAGTCTTTCGTTCTCTCCTATCTTCTGAGTCTCCTCCCTCTCTGTCCGCCTCTGTGCATCAAATTCCTCTCTCTCATCCGTGTTAGTGGAGAGCCTTGCCAAATTCTTGCATCTCTCCTTGCTCCTTGGCTAGCAATCCATTCTTTAAGACTATTGATTCTAGACTCCACATCTGGACGATGCCAAGGTGGGGAGATGATAAATTAAGAGTGATGAAAGAAGAACGTGCTTGTAGAAGGACTAGGATGGATGAAAGAAGGGAGTCTGATAATTGTATTATTCTTGTCTTCAATCACTTTATTTCATAGATTTAAATGTTTTCAAAATCTATCATCTCATATTTCTCTCACATTTATGATCTTGCATCTTTTACTTCACTCAATGGACAACTCACCTCTCTAAATTTATTAAATTGGTTTCACTTTATTCAAGGTCTAACTTATTATATATAATAAATATCTCATGATTAGAATCTAATAATTATATCATTCTTGTGTTCCATCACTTTATTTTATAGATTTCAATGTACTCAAAATCTATTATCTCACATGTCTCGCATTACGATCTTGCATCTGCAAGTCTAACTTATTATATAAAATAAATATCTCATGATGAGAATCTAATAATTATATCATTCTTGTGTTCCATCACTTTATTTTATAGATTTCAATGTACTCAAAATCTACCGTCTCACATGTCTCGCATTATAGTCTTGCATCTATTACTTCACACAATCTAGTCATCTCAGCCTCTACCAATTCTTTATTCTAAATCTTTCATCTCACATTATGAGTCTGTAGTTCTACAAATCCCTCTAGACTAGTCATTTGTCTTCTACATCTCAGCCCACAGCTTTATAGCCAAACACTTCTTCCACTTTGCTCTCATTACCTTCCTCCTCTCCTCAAGCTTACTCCTTCCATCTTGCCAGTAGCCTTATAGCAAAACACTTCTTCCACTTTTCTCTCGTTACCTTCCTCCTCTCCTCAAGCTTACTCCTTCCATCTTGCCCGACCTTACTCTAGAACTCAAGTCTACTCCCATTATCATTCTTGCACTCATCTCATAGCCTTACTCTCAAAATCTTCTTCCATCTTACCTTACTCCCTCACTATCTCCATGGACCTTTTTGAAGTCATTGATTGGGTGGAGGAAGTCATTAGCACCAATAAAGAATGGATCACCGAGAACTAGGCGAAGAGGGAGTAGAGAAAGAGACAGCGAGCTGCTCCGTTAACCCAGTACGAAAAGGACGAGTTTGCTTGTCAAAAGAGCTTAGAAAAGGAGGAGAGATGAAAAATAAGTAGGTCTACTAGCAAAATAGATATATTACATTCATATAGGAGAGAGCTAACAGACTTTCTAAGTGAGGTTACTTTGTGTGTGGCTCGTTATAAGAGATTTCTATCCTAGGAAGCGTAAGCCATTCGGAATCAACAAAGTTCTATACAGGAGAAAATTTATAATTCCTTACTTCTCTTCTATAGTTTTAACTACATCGATGATGATGAGATGAACTCAACCCTTGAATGGGTTAAATCTAGGATTTCAACAGAAAATATTAATGCCTTCCAGTGAGAGGCTTTTTGTAACTTTTGGTGTTTGTCAACACCTTTATAAATATTGTGAGAGTTTGCTTAATACTGTAACTTTAAAAGGTGTTTGTTAACACCATTATAAATATTAAGAGAGTTTACAACTGCTAAATCTTATTTTTTGCTAAAACTTATCTGAGGCTACGTTAAATTTTATAATTTTACTTTCATCTCCTTTAAAATATCAAAAACTTGCTTGTTTTTATGTTTTCATCTGTGCTTTGAAGATTGGGTTTTTTCTTAAAATTTATCCGAAAACTAGTCCAAAACTATATCTAAAAATAAATTTGTACATTGACAAGTCCAAAATTAATGAAATAATTGTTCAGTGGAGAATGGCATTGTTGCCAATCTCCCTGGAAGCTAGCATTGTGAACCCTAAAATTACATCTACATTGGCACCTGTGCCATTCTCCTAGTGCCAATATGATCAGTGGAATGCCCTTGCCCTATTGTCATGTGCTCACTGCACATTGGCGGACTTGCAAGAAATCTGCAATTTATCTTTGAAATTCCATTCTCTCCATGATATCTGATCAATACATAGCAGAGAATCTAGCCAAAAATGTGAAATGGCACAAAATGTATGGGGCAGATTATGGCAAGATACTCATATTTCAGATGCCAGTTTCTAGATATAGAGTAAATTCATATTTGAAATGTATAGGGTAGATTAGGAAAATTCAACTTTCCTCCTATGTAGTGATCATAGTCTCTCCTATGTAGAGATCATATGCCTTTGTGTCAATCTCCATGTTAAATTGTGGAGAATGCCACTAGTGGAGAAAGGCAGTGGTGCGAATCTCATACCAAGAACTAAAATAACACTAGGAATCCTAAAATCACATGTGCATTTGCACGTGCCATTATTCTACTGCCAATAAAATCAGTGGAATGCCAACCTACATGTGAGTTTGTGCAAATTTCCACCATTGGAGAATGGCAGTGATGCAATCTCATGCAGGGACCTAGAGCATGGCACTGAGAACCCCAAATTCACGTGTGGATTGGAACGGGGTGCCATTCTCCTATGATCGTTTGAATACCTTGCCTAGAATATTAGGGTTAATATTTCTACTAGTGGAGAATGGCAGTGGTGCCAATCTCTTATTGGGCCCTAGAAAATGGCACTGATAAACCTAAACTCACATGTGCATTCTTCTATGTTCCACAGGTGGAGAATGGCAATGGTGCCATACTCTAAAACACCATTCTTCTAGAAAGTAGCACTGTGAACCCTAAACTTACATGTACATTGGCACTTGTGCCATGCTCCTAGTGCCTATATGATCACTGTAATGCCACTACCCTATTGTCATGTGATCACTATAATGCCAATATGATGAGTGTAGTGCAACTACCCTATTGTCATGTAATCATAGCACATTGGTGGACTTGCAAGAAATATGAAATTCATCTTTGAAATTTCATTCTCTCAGTGATATCCAGGATCAATACATAATTCATAATATAGCCAAAAATGTGAAATTCAGCTTTTAAATGCCATTCTCCCACTACTATAATGGCACAAAATGTATAGGGTAGATTATGGCAAGATACTCATTTTTCAGATGCTAGTCTCCCAGTATAGAGTAAATTCATCTTTGAAATATATAGGGTAGATTAGGGAAATTCAACTTTCCTTCTATCTAGTGATCATAGTCTCTCTTGTGTAGAGATCATATGGCTTTCTATCAATCTCCTCGTAACTTTGTGGAGAATGCCACTAGTGGAGAAGGGCAGTGGTGCCAATCTCATACGAAGACCTAAAAAATGGCACTAGGAATCCTAAACTCACATGTGCATTGGCACTTGTGCCATTATCCTACTGTAAATAAAAACAGTGGAATGCCAATCTTCACGTTGAGTTAGTAAAGAATGCCACCAATTGGAACCTCGTGCCATTCTCCTATGATCACTAGAATACCCCTCCTAGAATATTAGGGTAAACATTTCTACCAGTGGAGAATGGCCATGGTGCCAATCTCTTATTGGGCCATGAAAATAGCACTGAGAAGCCTAAACTTGCATGTGCATTCTTCTATGTTCCAGTGGTGGAGAATGGCAGTGATGCTATCCTCTAAAACACCATTCTTCTAGTCCCATCTCCAAACCTTCATGGATAAAAATTTGAGCAATTATTTTTCCTACATAAAAACAATACAGATTGCAAACCCAAAAAACCATCCAGTGTTGTTGAACAGACATTAGTTGTTGTCTAGCCGGTGGCATGGTTGAGCAAAAATTAACAGCAATATATTGTTATTTTACTAAATTAGCCTGATGGTTGGAACATCATGCAACCATGGATGCTTCAGCTCAATCACCAGTTATGTGATAAGTCTTGAACCAATGTGGTTTAACAGACATTAGTTTTTGACTAGCCTGATGGTTGAAATTATTGCGTTTCTTAGTACCAACATTGTGTCAATATCCATGTGAGTTTATGTAGACTATGGCCTTGGATTACTTCTTAGACTATTTTATGTAGTGACCATATGTCACAAGTGCCAATCTACATGTGAGTTTGTGGAGATTGCCACCAGTGGAGAATGATAGTGCTTCCAATCTCAAGATGGAACCTGGAAATTAGCACTGTGAACCCTAAAGTTACATGTAGATCGGCACCTGTGCCATTCTCCTAGTGCCAATATGATCACTGTAATGCCACTACCCTATTGTCATGTGATCACTGCGCATTGGTGGACTTGCAAGAAATGTTAAATTCATCTTTTGAAATTCCATTCTCTTAGTGATATCTGATCAATAATAGCAGAATATAGCAAAAAATGTGAAATTCGGCTTTTAAATTTTATTCTCCCATTGCTGTAGTGGCACAAAATAAATAGGGTAGATTATGGCAAGATACTCATCTTTTAGATTCTAGTCACAAGTATAGAGTAAATTCATCTTTGAAATGTATAGGGTAGATTAGCTAAATTCAACTTTCCTCCTATGTAGTGATCATAATCTCTCCTGTGTAGAGATCATATGGCTTTGTGTCAACTCCATGTCACTTGGTGGAGAATGGTAGTGGTTCCAATCTCATACCAAGACTAGAAAAATGGCACTAGGAATCCTAAACTCACATGTCCATTAGCACTTGTGCCATTATCCTACTGCCAATAAAAGAGAACCCCATACTCACATGTGGATGGGAATGTGGTGCCATTCTCCTATGATAATTGGAGTACCCTCCTAGAATATTAGGGTAACATTTCTACCAGTGGAGAATGGTAGTGGTGCCAATCTCTTATTGGGCCCTAGAAAGTGGCACTGAGAAGCCTAAACTCACATGTGCATTCTTCTATGTTCCACTAGTAGAGAATGGCAGTGGTGCCAACTCCTAAAACACCATTCTTCTAGTCCCATCTCATTAATGTATACAGTAGATCATGGGAAGAAATGCAACTTTGAGTATGCCATTCTCCAACATTGTGTCAATCTCCATGTGAGTTTATGGAGATTGTGGCCTTGGATTTCTACTTAGAATCTCCTATGTAGTTATCATATGGCACGAGTGCCAATGTACACGTGAGTTTGTGGAGATTGCCACGAGTGGAGAATGCCAGTGGTGCCAATCTCAAACTAGAACCTATAAAGTGGCATTGTGAACCCTAAATTTACGTGTAGATTGGCACCTGTGCCATTTTCCTAGTGCCAACATGATCACTGTAATGCCACTACCCTATTGTCATGTGATCGTTGCACATTGTTGGACTTGCTAGAAATGTGAAATTCATCTTTGAAATTCATTCTCTCAGTGATGTCTAATCAATACATAGGGCAAAATATAGCTAAAAGTGTGAAATTCAGTTTTTAAATGCCATTCTCCCACTGCTATAGCGGCACAAAATGTATGGGGTAGACTATGGCAAGATACTCATCTTTTAGATGCCAATCTCCAGGTATAGAGTAAATTCATCTTTGAAATGTGTAGGGTAGATTAGGGAAATTCAACTTTCCTTCTAGGTAGTGATCATAGTCTCTCCTGTGTAGAGATCATATGGGTTTGTGTCAATCTCCATGTCACATTGTGGAGAATGCCACCAGTGGAGAATAGCAGTGGTGCTAATGTCATACCAAGACT
This sequence comes from Dipteris shenzhenensis, assembly GCF_047967505.1. Lineage (NCBI taxonomy): Eukaryota > Viridiplantae > Streptophyta > Polypodiopsida > Gleicheniales > Dipteridaceae > Dipteris > Dipteris shenzhenensis. The sequence goes on along the minus strand of NC_141602.1, from coordinate 52,820,488 downwards.
TGAAAAGTGGCACTAGGAATCCTAAACTCACATGTGCGTGGGCACTTGTGATATTATCCTACTACCAATAAATTCAATGGAATGCCAACCTACATGTGAATTTGTGCAAATTGCCACCAGTTGAGAATGGCAGTGATGCCAATCTCATGCAGTGACCTAGAAAATGGCATTGAGAACCCAAAACTCACATGTGGATTGGAACATGGCCGATTCTCCTATGATCACTGGAATACCCCTCCTAGAATATTAGGGTAAACATTTCTACCGATGGAGAATGGCAGTGGCTCCAGTCTCTTATTGGGACCTAGAAAATGGCATTGAGAAACCTAAAGTAAAATGGCACCTGTGCCATTTCCTAGTTTCAATATGATCACTGGAATGCCAATCCCGTATTATCATGTGATCTATGCACATAGGAGACTTACAAAGAATGTGAAATGCAGATTTAAAATTCCATTCTCCTAGTGGCATCTGATCAATCTATAGGGCAGAATATAGCCCAAATTGTGGAATTCATCTTTGAAATGCCATTCTCCAATGTTGTGTCAATCTCCATGTGAGTTTGAGATTTTGGTCTTGGACTTTTACCCTTGGTCTCTTATATGTAGATATCATATGGACCTTGTGGTCTTGTAGCTTGGAGAATGGAACTAGTGCCATTCTCTGGGACCTATTAGATTTAACAATCAACTTTCACATAGTGATTCACACAATGTGAGTTAGTAGACAATGGCACTGGTTCCAATCTCAATGTGATTTTGTCTTGAATGGAACTATCTCCATGTGACACCCTCTGGCTCCACCCCTTGCAACAGATGGTATGATGACGAGTGCAAAGCATAACACAAACTCACATGGATAATGGAACTAGTGCCGTTCCTCAACAAAAATACCAGATCTCCAGTGCAGTTCCTGTGGTGGTTCCACTATGTTAGACAACTATAATCTAATCATTATTGCCTTGCTGATAGGCACCATCTATCAATGAAACTCATCCCAACCCTTGGGATTGAGAGTGCCTTGTTGATGCTATTCTATGAACAATTAATCTCAACCCTTGGGATAAAGACTTTCCCGGTACTTCCGAGTTCCCACCACCATGGGGTAGGGGTCATTGCACTAGGCAATGCCCACAATGGTACTACTATGTCAGACAACTACAATCTAATCATTCTTGCCTCATTGATGGAAACCATCTATCAATGAAACTCATCCCAACTCTTGGGATTGAGAGTGCCTTGTTGTTGATTCTATTCTATCAACAAGGAATCCCAACCCTTGGGATAAAGACTTTCCTGGTACTTCTGGGATCCCACCACTACGGGGTAGGGGTCATTGCACTAGGAAATGCCCATGGTGGTTCCACTATGTAAGACAACTACAATCTAATCATTCTTGCCTTGTTGATGGACAACATCTATCAATGAAATGCATCCAAACTCTTGGGATTGAGAGTTTTTTATCAACAAGTAATTCCAACCCTTGGGATATATACTTTCCCGATACTTCTGAGCTCCCATGGCCATAGGGTAGGGGTCATTATTCTATGCAATGCCTGTGTGGTTTCATTTTTGTAGACAAGTACAATCTATTCATTCTTTCCTTCCTAATGGACACCATCTATCAACCAAACTCATCCCAACTCCATCTTGACTTGGAGTATGAATTGGACATTCTTCATGAAACCCATGTGGAATCGCTACATGTGACATTGCACACAAACTCACATGGGGAATGGCACTCGTGCCATTCCCCATAAACTCACATGGTTCCAATATCCATGTGAATATATAGAGAATGACACTGGGGCAAATCTACACAACTTCCTGTGAGGCATGGCACTGATTCCTATGTTAGTGGATCAATATAGTCATATGGTGTTGTGGACGATGGCACCAGTACGATTCCCTAACCATCATCTGTGACAACATTGACATACATGCATAATTCGAATTGTATATGAGTTGAAGTTTGAAGAATGGTACTGGTTCCATTCTCCACAACATCATATGAACATTTTAGGAATAGCACCAATGCCATTCATGCATGGAGAAACTGGTGCCATTCTCCTCAATCCATGTGATTGGCGGCATAGGTGCCAGTCTTAGTACAATCATATGTTGTTGTGGACAATGGCGCCAGTGTCATTCTCTAACCAACATCTGTGACAACATTGACATACATGAATAATTTGAATTCTATATGAGTTGAAGGTTGAAGAATGGCATTGGTGCCATGCTCCACAACATCATATGAATATTTCAAGAATAGCACCAATGCCATTCATACATGGAGAATGGAGAATGGAATTTTTTCCATTCTCCTCAATCCTTGTGTGATTAATGACACTCGTGTCAATCTCAATGTAATCATATGGTGTTGTGGACAATAGCACCACTGCCATTCTCTAACCATCATCAATGACAACATTGAAATCTAGGATATGACCACATGCAATTGATTTTTACCATATGAAATTGTCATGAGGGTGTCTTCTTTACCTACTCATGAGGCTTCCTCAAATTTTGGGTTGGTATATTTCTTCATCAAATCAGTTGAAGTGTTGGAACACAACATTATATGAATATTTAGAGAATGGCACTGATGCCATTCATGACCTAGAGAATGGAGAATGGCACTGGTGCCATTCTCCTCAATCCATGTGATTAATGGCACTAGTGCCATTCTCAATATAATCATACAGTGTTCAAGACAATGGCACTAGTGCCAATCTCCAACCATGATAAGTGGCAACCTTGACATCTGGAGGGTGACACCAGTGCTATATTGTGAAATCGATGTGATACATTGAACCAATTCCATTCTACATGTACTCACATAGAGATTGGCATCAGTGCCATTCGCTAGAAGGTCAGATGAGAAAACTCTCATGTGATAAGCTTCACATCTGAAGAATGGCACTGATGCCGTTCTCTGCAATCCATGTGATGAATGGCACTTGTGCCATTATCCTCAACATCATGGAGGATGGCACCAGTGGCATTATCCTCAAACTCTCATGGAGGATGGCACTAGTGGCATTATCCTCAAACTCTCATGGAGGATTCTCCACAAAATCACAATCCATGTGTTCAATCGCATTGTTGGCACTCTTCACATCACATACTTGTTGGAGAATGGCACAAATACCATTCTTTAATATAACCATCTTAACTTTGATCATGTGTATATTTGCTTACAGTATGGGTGTAGTTTTTCATAATGCATATATAAAGTTGCTTCGCCTTGGTTATTTTCTTAATAGAAGTTGTATTGTGATTGTAATATTTCCTACTACATTTATGATTTTCTATTGTACATTTCATTGTTGTTCTATTCATTTGGATTGTTCATTTTCTTATTGAGTTTCGCTAGGTTCTTTTGTTAACAAAATATTGCAAGAATATCTAGCAAGGGAAAGAGAAAGGTTTGAGAGGTGTCAGTTTATGATGGATTTAGTTCTGGAAGAGGATGATATTTAGATATATACAATAACGAACTCCAAAAACTCTGTAAAGGGCATTGTTTTGTGAACATCCAAGGAACAACTTTTGAATATGTTGGACAAGTTAAAGAGATGGAGGATACCGATAAAGATAAAGTTCCTTGTCTCAAAATTCATGCATTGGGTGGAAATCTGTATCAATTGGATCCTACTTGTTTTGATCATGCGAGGATGAATGCTACTGGGGAGGACGTGATGATAACTAGGGGTTGGGATAATGATCCAGAAAATTATACCAACCAACAAATATTAGAAGGCTTTGATTTGGTAACAAAATGGATAAAGCAAGATAATAAAAAGAATAGAAAAGTTTTGAAAAGAACCAAGAAAAATGATGTTGAGGGATCAAGCTCTCAAGTGTCTCAGAAAACAATGAAAGAGCAGGGTAGAGGGACCGATGAGGAGGAAACAACATGTGAGAAGGAAATAAGGTCAGATCGAACAACAAACATTGGTGGATGAAGAAGCTAAAGATAAAGAGACAACTTCAGGAGGAAAATAGGGAGGTACGGGAACAATCACTGATGGAACATGCAGTGGAGGTGATGCAATGAGGAGTGGTGAGACACACATAATAGGACATGGTGAGAAGTCATCTGAAGCAACTATCATACCGTATAAGAAAATCCAGACAAATGTTGACTTTAAGGCAGTACAAAAGGAATTGGAAAGAAAGGACACAAGTATGACATGATTGATGAAGTATGCAGAGTACTTCCCATTTGGTCTAGAGTTTGAGGTTTTGATCCTAGTGATGAAATTGTTTCACAGCACCAAGCCAATATGTGTGCAGGACATTGACCCTCATCTATGCCAGTGACTTGGTCAAGAGATTTTCAATGAATGCACGGCCTCCTGCAACATGTGCATATCTTATGCCTTACCACACATGCACAAATACTACTATGCATAAGGAAGAGATAAAGGTGGAAAAGTTAAAGGAGTATAATTATTGGATTGTTGCAAGGTAGCATTCAATTTATGCTACAAGGATGTTTATAACTAAATTGCTTGGCCATTTAATGACATTATGATCATTGCAATATTCTCATCATAAACCTGTACTTTTGGAGTATTTCATTGCAAATTATACTATGCAATAAACCGTCGTATTGGCATCCTTTGGGATTGGTGCTGGCAACTCCTTTAGATGCAAATTCCTCATACATAGTTACTAGTACATAGTTGTTGGTACATAGATGCTAGTACATAGTTGCTGGTAGAAGGTTAGCATGAGATCCAATAGTTGTTTTGAACTAATGTGTTGATCTACAATTACTTCAATGCTTCCCACAAGTTGTAACTAGATTCGGAAGATGACTTTTCCCCCCCAAACTAGGGTCCACCATCACATCCTATGGCACACTTATCCCCTCTTGGGGGAGCACTATCACATCAACAAGTTTGGATGTTTCTTTATCTTGTGCGTATTTGGGATCCAATACCATGCGAACTAGAGGCTACCTTTCTTGGACCCACTTCATCACTTGGGCGCAAAGTTTTTCTTATGCCTACCAATCGAATATCATCGGATCCTTCTAGATCGAACACCTATCTGAGGCAATGCTAGACCGGGTAGAACTTTCATTACCCTTGTCATGGCCAGGACCAAGATAGCATCTTCGGTGGACAACTAATTTGTCTCATCAAGAACAACAATATGTTTCGTATTCACATGGGGAGCAACAATTGGTGTCGTAGTAGTTTGAGTGTGGTCTACTCTTGCTCAGCTTGACACTTCTTATACAACTCACACTTGATCTTTCGATGGACAAATAGCACCATAGTAGAAGCAAGAATTTTTATTAAGAGAACCACTAATTGATGTGTGCAATCGTGCATGATAACGATGCCCCTCAGTAGTGAGTGGCACACCAAGTGCCACAGTTGGCATTGATGCAATAGCAAGGATCGAGATGGTGGTTACCATGGTCAATTAAGATTCTCATCAACCATTATATAGGCATGCATCTGTTATGTGCATGGAAGTTTTGCAGATAGCACACCAAATGTGATTGAGTCCACATTCCTTAGGGCCATGTCTATGATTCTAGCATTTACTGCACCAAACATCTGGTCAAAGGTGCAAAGTCACTCCATGGAAGATGTTTGCCAAGGATCAAATCTTCAAGGAAAGCAACTTTCCATGATTCTATCATCCTCAAAGATGTGAGCATTGGAAACCAACTCCTCCAAAGTCATCTTGTCTACCTTCTTTCTTGAGCATCTCTGATGTCAACACTTGTCATCTTCATCATCGAAACTGATGTGATCAGAGATGGAGAATGCTAACTCATTTAACAAGTCCATCTTTCTGGACTTCCCATTTTGGATCTGTTTACTCTTGTGGACCACACCCTACTTGGCCCATTGTGCACACTTGATGAGCCAGTATAAGAGTAGCAATATCTATATAAGCCACATCATGATTTAGTCTCCTGTTACGACCTTGAACAAAATAAGAGTTTAATACTTCCTAGTAGGCCAATTGTCTTGCAGTAACAACCAATCAAGTGAGTGGGACTTGGTTTCATATTTTTCCAGCATCGTGTCCTTTTGGTTCATGTGACCTGCCCATATAATTGCCTTTTTTTAAAGAATCAAAAGAAACTTCAACATCTTCATGTGTTCACTCTGCTACGTCACTAGAATGTTGACTCACCAAGCACTCTCAAATGAATAATATCAACATAAAGATCATTAAAAGAATGGCTCAGGAACTTGGGGTACTTGACCATCATGGCCACATGGTACAATCTACTATGTCAGTGGAACTTTGACTTGCCAAGCACCCTCGAACAAAATAATATGGGCATCATCAGATAAAGATCCCTTGAAAGGACTATGATCTTGTCAAGAACCAAGAGCTCAATCAAACTTCGTTTCTCAAGATGGTGTTGAGATATTGAGCTCCACTCGCGATATGCTAGGGTGACCGTTGTGTACTTATGTCACCGACTTGTTAGCTGGAGATGCGGTTGGTACACCGCCCACAAATAATAGCTGGATGACAGCTATCCTTATCTACACTAGTTCGTGGCTCAGTTAGTATGCCACCTTAGTTAGTTGAGTTTGGTTTGAGACCCACATATAGGGTTCTTCTATTTCTTTGTACTAGAGTTCTTTTGGCTTTCACAACTAAGAAGAGGAAAAACTGTTTTCAACCTCCACCTTTGTGTGTATTCCCCCATTGTGATTGTGAGAAAGCCTCAAGTGAGACTCCTTCCCTCTCTCCCACTATCTACACATGGTATCAGAGCCTTGTCGTGGTAAGGAGCTCAAGAAAGCAAACCAAGTTCGCAGTGTCCTGGTAAGAGAACCAGTGTTGCTTTCCTTTTTCGAGTTTGGGAGCAAATCTCTGCAGGTAGCATAGCCGGAAGTGCAAGAGTGCACTGTCTCAGATTGAGACGCCCTTCCCGGTGTGGCGAGAGGGCATTATATGCTGCGGGCGAGGACGAGGCCCTCAGTGACTTTATTTTTCTGATTCGAGGTCATTTCGGGGCCCGTTTTGGAGGCGGAAGTTCTCCGCAGGCACTCAGAAAAAGGCCCTGTTTTTGCTGTGCGACCACTGTTCTGCAGGTCGGTGAAAAGTTGCCGCAGAAATTGCATCGTATGCCTATGCGCAAAGACATTGGGAGTTGCAGATTCATGCTTGTTGCCTGTTGATGCAAAATCGTCACTAGGAAGTGACTGTGTGGTGAAATACCACTTTCATCATTTTGCAGATCTGCCCGTGTGAGGCAAAAGCTGTGTTTTTTTGCAGTGACAGAATATTTTGCAGTGCTCGGTAATGGCATTTGATTCTCTTTCACAGATTGTCACTGAAAAGCTTGACAAGAACAACTTCCAGGCATGGAAGTTTAGAATGACGAATTTCCTTATGGGAAAAGGCTATTGGCAGTTCATTACAGGAAATGAAGAAGAACCTGTTCTTCCTAATGTTCCCAGTCAACAAGAAATGCAGGCATTTAAAGGATGGCACGAGAGAGCCAGGAAAGTTATGTACTGGCTGTCTATCAGTATTTCGGACTCCATGATTGTGCATATTCAGGATGCAAGTACGCCAAAGGAGGCATGGGATACTTTGGCAAAAATGTACAGCACAAATACACAAGCCAGAAAAATGCAACTCAAACAAGAGTTGCACAATGTGCAGAGAGAAAATTTGAGCATAAACGACTACCACATGAAGGTGAAGAAAATTGCGGATGCACTTGCTTCCATTGCGTCACCAGTGGATGATGACGATTTAGTTTCTGTGACCTTGAATGGTCTAGGAAAGGATTATGCACAGTTCCGGACATCCATTGCCGTCCGTGAAAAATTTCCTGATTTTGAGGAGTTGATTGCTTTTCTAATTTCTAAAGAGCAGAGAAATGGTGGTGCATCTTCTTCAGCAGGAACTTCAAAAGAAACTGTCTTCTACTCAAATGCTGGCAGAGGTAGAGGCAGAGGTAGAGGAGGCCGATCTGCAGGCCGTGGTAGAAATCAGAATATGCAGCAAACGCAAGAAAACCAGTCCTATGCAGGAGGACATGGTAACTCTAGAGGCAGGGGGAGCCAAAGAGGCCGTGGTGGATGGCAGAGAGGCCAAAATGCAAACAGCAATGTTGAATGCTACTACTGTGGTAAAATGGGGCATATGGCTAAAGACTGCTACAAAAAGCAGAATGACATTATGAATGGAAAATTGCAGCAAGGCAATTATGCATCCTCTAGTAGACAGGGTGATGACAGAAATGAGCATCTATTTATGGTGTAGCATATGACCAATTCTGTGACAAGTGCAGAAGAACGAAATGAGGTGTGGTATGTTGACTCAGGTGCATCAAACCACATGACAGGTCACGCAGAATGGATGCAAGATGCAAGGAAAATGGAAAAACTAGGATTTGTGGAGACTGGTGATGATACTGCACATCCTATTGTGCAGATTGGCAAAATTCCTTTGTCTATGCAGGATGGGAAAAAGAAATACTTGTCTGATGTATTTCATGTCCCGAACATCACCAAGAACCTGGTTTCTGTTGGTCAGATGGTTGAGCAGGGCTTGCAGGTCAGATTTAATCCTGATGGATGCTTTGTTGAGGATATGAAAAATAATGGTCGCTTGATAGCAAAAGGAAAGAAGAAGGCAGGATGTTCACGTTGGATGCAGACATGCCTGAATTGAGTGCAGCAATGTTTGCACATGGGACCGGTGTAGTTGCAGATATTGATATCTAGCACAAACGCATTGGTCATGTTAATATACAGCAACTTAAATAAATGCAAGCCCAAAATATTGTTGCAGGATTGCCTAAATTCAAGGTTGCAGAAATGCACAAGGTTTGTGAAGCCTGTCAGTTTGGGAAACAGGCAAGGAAACCTTTTCCTAGGCATGTTCAAGAGAGTAAAAAGCCATTGGAATTAATCCACTTTGATGTGTGGACTACTAAAGCTGCATCTATTGGTGGTTGTCACTATTTTGTCACATTTATTGATGACTTCAGCAGAAAACTTTGGGTGTATTTTATGAAAAAGAAAAGTGAAGTGTTTGGGCACTTCAAAGCTTTCAAAGCTATGGTTGAAAAAGAAACAGGCCTGCAAATAAAATGCCTAAGGTCAAATGGAGGGGGAGAGTACCTCTCAAATGAGTTTGCAAGGTTCTTGCAGGAGCATGGTATAAAGCAGCAATATTCATGCAGTCATACCCCACAGCAAAATGGAATTGCAGAAAGGAAAAACAGGCATATTGGAGAGGTATCTCGGGCTATGCTAAATGAAAAAGATCTACAAGATTATTATTGGGCTGAAGCAGTTGCTACAGCAGTTTATATAATGAACAGGACTCCCACTGCAGCAATACATGGCATGACGCCAGAGGAGATGTATACTGGTAGGAAACCAGATATTTCTCATTTGAAAATTTTTGGTTGCATTGCCTATGTCCATGTGCCAGATGAAGTTGGATCCAAAAGCTGAGAAGTGCGTCTTTATTGGTTATTCTCTGCAGCAGAAAGGGTATAGATGCTATAACCCTTCTACTCGTAAGTTTACAGTGAGCAGAGATGTTGTTTTTTATGAGATGAGCAGCTGGTATAAACCAGTAAATGTGATGATTGATGTAGATGCACAAAATGGTAATGCTGCACAGAATTCACAGCAGCGAAGACCCTACTATGTACAGACGCATAGTAGGAAGTTTGATTTACATGACTATTACCAGGCCGGATTGGAGCTATGCTGTTGGGTTGGTAAGTCAGTTTATGCAGGCTCCAAGGAAACCGCATTTGGATGCGGCTAGACGCATACTCAAGTATGTGAAGTCCACATTGCAGTATGGACTATTTTATGAGGCTGGGGTTCAGATACAGTTGCATGGATACACTGATGTTGATTGGGCTGGTAGTATTTCTAATAGACGATCTACCAGTGGGTATGTGTTCTCTTTTGGGAGTGCTGCAGTCACTTGGAGCAGCAAGAAACAGCCTACAGTTGCCTTGTCGAGCACAGAGGCTGAGTACAGGGGTGTAGCAATGGCTGCATGTGAGGTAGCTTGGTTGCATAAGCTACTTCATGATATGCATTAGTCTACAGATGGGCCGGTTGTCATATATTGTGACAACATGAGCAGTATACACTTGGCAAAGAACCCAGTCTTTCATGCTAGAACAAAGCACATTGAGGTGCATTATCACTATGTGCGGGAGAAGGTTTTACTAGGTCTTATTCATCTAGTTTATGTCAGCACAGAGGATCAGGTAGCTGACATATTCATGAAGGCATTGGGCGCAGAGAAGCTGCACAAGTTCAGAGACCTGCTTGGTGTGCAGGAATTGGGATTGAGCTCGAGGGGGAGTGTTGAGATATCGAGCTCCACTCGCGATATGCCAGGGTGACCGTTGTGTACTTATGTCACCGACTTGTTAGCTGGAGATGCGGTTGGTACACTGCCCACAAATAATAGCTGGATGACAGCTATCCTTATCTACACTAGTTCGTGGCTCAGTTAGTATGCCACCTTAGTTAGTTGAGTTTGGTTTGAGACCCACATATAGGGTTCTTCTATTTCTTTGTACTAGAGTTCTTTTGGCTTTCACAACTAAGAAGAGGAAAAACTGTTTTCAGCCTCCACCTTTGTGTGTATTCCCCCATTGTGATTGTGAGAAAGCCTCAAGTGAGACTCCTTCCCTCTCTCCCACTATCTTCACAGATGGTGATAACGTGCATCCCACACAAACATATTCCATGCATGTTCTTGTGAATATCGTGGTCACCAAAGTGTTAACACTAGTTTCTTGCATTAACTATGGAACTTATGAAAGTGTGTTTGTGTTAGATTGGCCAATATTCAATGGGCCAAGAACCCAATGTTTCCCTCAACTAACAAAATGAGCCTAAGCCTTTGAAAATCTTGCATTCTTCTATAAACACTCTACCATGGATTACTTATTAATTTTGTGGGGGGGGGGGGGGAGAGAGAGAGAGAGAGAGAGAGAGAGAGAGAGAGAGAGAGAGAGAGAGAGAGAGAGAATTGCTTAGTCCATCAAGGAAAAGAGCAACTTGGCCACCATGGGAGCCTCCATATATATAGTCCTCCAAGACTTGGAGAACATTCTTATTCTGCTAAATACTACCAAGAGACCAACATGACATGGTTTCAATTTTGACTCTCTAGGTGTTCTAAGTTATTGTGTATGTTTCTAATCTTTAGTGTTATGAGCTAATGTGTAAGTTTCTCATCTTTGGTGTTAAGAAAATATGTGGTGGTCACTAATTTTTATGATAAAAGAGATAGAATAGAAATATTATTAGAATCTATAAAGTGAGGGATCCAATGAAAAGTCATGAACACAAGTGTGTGTGTGTGTGCGTGCGTGCGTGCGCATGTGTGTGTGTGTGCATGTGTGTGTGTGTAGAGAGAGAGAGAGAGAGAGAGAGAGAGAGAGAGAGAGGATGCACCTACACACACACACTTACAAGGACACATGTACACACATGTAAGGACGCATGTACACGAGTACACAATGATATTCAATTGCACATAAATATAGAGATGCATACACTCACTCGCACTTGCCCATGCATGTACTCATCCACAATGCACAAACAAAGCCCACACAAACTCGTAATTGCATGTACAAAAATCATCATCATACACATACACACATTAAGCACAATAATACCATGAGACATCTTTTATGAAGATGTCAATACATCAGGTTGTGTGGATGTTGTTCAATCATTTCAATGAGCAAGCTGCTCTCTCGCTTTCGAGTTTGAACTAATGAAGCCAGTTAATGTCAATGAGCAAGTTGCGCTCGAAGTAATGAAATTAAAGTCCATGTGAATGAGCAAGCTGCTCTCTCAGTTCATGTTATATTCTTTAGAATGAGTCAATTTAATGTGCCTCCAAATTGTTCAAGTTCATCTTTCGAGTTTGAACTAATTGACCAAGCTACTCACTTCATTATAGTTAATGATTTCAGTTACCTCTGCCAATAGTGTGCTTTTGAATGCTTCAAGTTGACAACAAAGAATGCATGGAACATGGAACATATAGTTGAGAGCATAGAATGCATACAAAACTTAGAATATAGAATGCATACAAAACATATTAGATTGCATACAAGGCTGAGAGCATACAATGCATAAAAAGCCAAGAATATAGAATGCATCCAAAGAATATTGGAATGCATACAAAGGTGAGAACACGGAATGCACACAAAGCATAGAATTCATAGAATGCATTCAAAGCAAAGAACATAGAATGCATTCAAATCATACAGTGCATTCAAAGATGAAAACATATGAAGCTAAGAACATACATGCATACAAAGCATACTATACATACTCCATTAACACGAAATGCCTTGAACCCATCATCCTCTCCCAACCTTATCCATTTATATGTGTATGTTGTAACTCATGCATTTGCTTTTGCAATTGCTCTTGCTTTCATCCCTACCTCTCTTTTGCAACTGCTCTTGCTTCCATCTCTTCCTCTCTTTTGCAACATAGCCTCCTCTTGATTTCCTTGCATGGCTGCTAGGAAGCACCATTGTGCCTAGCAACCCTATGATTGTCCCTTTATGTGCATGTCTCTACACACACACCGAGCACACACTACTTTTGAGGAGAGAACATACGATGTATAGACCTTCTAGGAAGGAGGGGTACCATGTAGTCGTGTAATCCTCCTCTGGATTTCCTTGCATGGTTTCTAGGAAGCACCATTGTGCCTAGCAACCCTATGATTGTCCCTTTATGTGCATGTCTCTACACACACACCAAGCACACACTGCTTTTGAGGAGAGAACATACGATGTATAGACCTTTTAGGAAGGAGGGGTACCATGTAGTCGTGTACTCATATCTTCTAGAGTCTTCATATTTCTTGAAATTTAAAAAAAATTAGGATCCCACCTTGAGCCCAATCAACGGAACAAGTCTCCAACCTGTCATAGATGGGTCATGCTACTCGTAAAGGAAAAGAGCAACTTGACCACCATGGGTACCTCCATATATAGTCCTTCTCCAAGTCTTGGAGGACATTCTCATTTTGCTAAATACTACCAAGAGACCAACTTGTCATGTAATTTCAATTTTCACTCTATGGGTGCTATGAGTTATTGTGTAAGTCTCTCATATGTTTCTAATCTCTAGTGTTATGAAGTAATGTGTAGAAACATATGAGGTAATCTCATATGTTTCTAATCTCATAGCTTTCTCATCTCTTGTGTTAAGAAAATGTGGTGGTCACTACGTTTTAAAATCCAAGGACTTTAAGTTAATCTCAACCTTAAGAGATTGAATGAGATGCTCAAAGTGTTTTTTCACATGAACATGACAAAAGAATGGAGTGTGGCCCTTCCACAAGCATTATTAGGTGAAGCAAGTGAGTGCTTTAATTATGTCAATGAAGTGTCAACTTTAAGGTTAGCAAGAGATGGGAAAGAAAGGTAATCTTAGAAACGGTTTTTGGGATCCTTATGTATGAGACTTAATTTTGTAGGAATGATGGTTTTACGTATGTTGCTCGATTTTACGTATGTTGCTTGACTAGCTGAATAAGATATCCAATGTTCAAATGTCGTTAAGAACCAGTTTCAAGACTGAAAACACAGCTCTGCTTGTCACACGTCATATGAAGAGACGAACGTAGACGACCGCATTTCCCAAGGATCTAGGCTGCAGCTAGAACTATATAGACGTTTGCCTTCACTGAAGAGGGTTATTGCTGTAGATCAATCCAACATTGTAAGCACTGGTGAGAATTCATTTCTCCCCACGGGGGCATATATTTCGCAATATACAGCTGGGAAGCATACGTTCTACCATGCTCCGCTGTACTCTGGGAGCAGCTGACATTGCCACACTTCGGAAGGCATATCACATGACGGTGGAGATAATCTAGAAAAGCATATGCGCCAAACCAGCTAACATTGCCACAATTCCGGTCCGCGAACAAGTTTAAGCAAGAGCACATCTAACTCACACGGAAATGAAAAAGTGTTTCTACCATGTGATCAAAGACACGCAACTTCTGAATTATTCTTGTCTGTAATCGTTTGCTTTCTGCAAATGAGCTTTACAGTGAAGTAACATATTTCAGGTTATGGAATTGTCCCAAATCTCTCAATATTTACATCACGATACTCGTATTGAAAGCTTCTAGCTGTTCAATAGTTACACTATTTAGTGTGAAGAAGAAAGTAAAGTTCCTGCCTCGGAAGTGAAGACAGTTCAAAGAGTATTCCGTCTGCACTGCGCAGACATATTGAAGCAGCCATTCAACTTGAAGGAATCAAGATAGAGGGGCGCAGGTAAGGGTCTTGGGATTCCACATAGCGGGAAGCAAGAACAACCGACCGTCGGCACCGTGCGCATTGTAGCTGGCTTTGGTTTTCTGGTCTACAAAGACGCTCCCAGGGTTGCCGGGATAGGCACCTTTGCCGAAGATGCCAGTGCAGGCAGAGACAGCTTCCAGGGGAGCTGCGGCGTCACCTTGGTAGTAGCCAGTGTCGAAGGGATTGGTAGCAATGCCGGCGAGGAGGGTAGCCAAATTGATGACCATGCCGTCCATACCCACGTCGAGGTTTGGGGAAACGAGGGGAGTGGTCTGGGGACCGAAGGTGGGGAGGGCGAAGGGCCAAGCACAGAGGCCGGGGCACTGTTGGGAGGGGTTACCTATCCAAGCGAAGGGGAGTTTCAGGTTGTTAGTGGCCGGGGAAGCAGGGGTGGAGTCGTGGAAGCCACAGGAGTTCATGCAGAAATCCTCGACAGGAATGTTGGAAGAAGTGAGGATGAAGTAGACGCCATGGGGATCAATGGGGAGGGATTTGGAGGAGAAAGAGGAGAGCAAGATGGAGAGGAGGTTGGATTTTGTGAGGGAAGTAGGGGAAGAGGGAGCAGGAACAGAAACTTGAGAAGCTAAAGAGACAAACGAGGAAACAGCAGCATTGGAGGAGTCCTTGTAAGCAGAGGTTGTAGACCACCAGGAAGCAACAGAGGGTGATGAAGATTGTTTGGATGAGAACGAAGACACAAAGTCTGAGAGCACAGCCTTCTGGGCTGGAGTGAAGTCGCCATACCAGAGGAAGTAGAGATGGAGGCCTGCCGGGCTAGTTAGAAGAGGACCCTTGTGGTAAGAGAGTATTGTAGCAGGTGTGGGAACCAAGACTAAGGAGCGAGCTAGCCGAGCACTTTCACAGGGGAGTTGCGATAGCATGAGCAAGGCTAGAGTTAGCAAAGCTTTGAGAGCCATTGAGAGAACGAGAGAGAGAAAGAGAGAGAGAGAGAGAGCGAGAGTTGATACTGAGGCTGACAGAGGGCCGAGAGTCAAGGCTTTTGAAGAGGCTGAGGCTCGAAATAAGGCCCTGCGAGGTATGACAAGAACTGAGAAGAGGAATTGAAGGAGGTGAGACTCGAAAATAAGGCCCAAGGAGACTCGTGGCAGATGAAGGCTTGGACAGAATAGGGTCGACGGCCCGTTTATATAAGGCCCCAAGAACACGCAAACAGGTAGACCCCAGCTGGCAGTCGCACGTGCCCACGCCCCTGGCGCTGAGCTGGCTCACGCCTCCCTGTCACCCTCTCGCCTCATGATGCCAAGTTGCCAACTCCACCCTTGGCAAGACGCATCTTGATCCTTTCCGTGGGCCCCCCGTTGTCCACCCCAGTCTACGCCCTTGTCGTCATGTGAAAAACGCGGGGAGCGGAAAGAGTTAAAATCCCCCCCGGTCCCCCGAGTCCCCCGCCCGCGCTACCACATCAGCAATGACGCAGCCCCGCGCCACGCCACACCTGCCCGGTCATCAGTCCACCGTCAAAGATCTCGCCAGCTGGCCCCGCTTGCGTGGCGCGTCGAGCCCCACCCCCCGTCTCCAGTGCCGGACAGCTGCGACGTCTGTTCCCGACGTCAGGAAAAATTCAAAAATAAATGGAATTATCAATCGTCAGCCGATCAAAACAATTTATTAAATACCTCAATTCCCCATAGTGCATACTCTTAAAGGTATTGCCTCACCGCCCAAACATTGCGAATTTTGCGTAGGCTGCAAGCTCTGAACCCACGCAAGCTGTAGCCTCGCATCCCAATTTCCCAAACTGCGATCCTTCTATCATTGCGTCCCAGCTGTCCGATTCCCCGCCTACGTATCACACTATTATTGGCCACGTCCCCTGTGCCAGCGAATCGCGGCCCGTATCGCCCGCCTCGGTTTTTCTGCCACGCTGTACCGACCCCCACGTGTGCCCGCATTTAAGACACGCGGGAGTCCGGATCGACCACGCCATTCCTGTTCGAATATCGCACGCTGCAGCCGTCTCCTGTACAGCTCATCAGCAAAAGCGAGGTGTCCCCGCAGTCCTTGCTGACAAGGACTAACTTTCGTGGACACACCCACGCTTACCCCCTCCGTATGGCGGCTGATCTCGACACGTCATCCCTTTTCGGCCCCACTGGCTTCCAGATGGACACGTCACACGTCGTCCTCGATGGAGACGCCCCATCGGCCTCCACAGAAACTATCTTATGATGGTTCACCTTTGAACTTTTTAAAGTTTTTGGCATAACATACATTCACTCTGTCTTGCATTCCCAAAAGTCGCCCTCCGTTTTCTTTGGGAAATGTGGGTTTTTCCTTCCCAATAGCCGACTACCTCACATCCACCCATAACCCACTTGAGTGGGCGGTGAAGTGTCCAACTCCTTGGTAGGCCTCATGCCTTTCAACTCTCCTTGGTAGTGGACGTCCCTCAAAGCACAAAGACAAGGCTGACTTAAGATGTGGGTGGGGGTGGTCAACATCCATCTGTTAACTAAGTCCCATAAGTCTTCATTCACTTTCCACGCATACCTCAACAAGAAGAATTTCGACATCAATGGGCCAACCACACCACAAAGGTCCCACTCTTTGGAAGGTCACAAAAAATAGGACAATCATCAACTTTGTGTATGGTATGCATGCTCTCATTTGTACTTCTTCCTTTTTTAAAATTATAGAGATACATAAGATACTCTGGCCAACTTTGCATATCTTGTACCAACCCATATCACAAATGTCTATTGTTTATGTCTAGGAGCTAAGGAAATCCCTCATTGTTCAAATTCAACAATGCAAGATTCCTCACCCTTCATTTAAATTGAAGATTTGAGAGTAGGTAGGAGTCAAAGGCTACAAACAAATGAGGTGTACAATTGGTGGGCTTCAGGAAATCCCTCATTGTTCAAATTCAACAATGCAAGATTCCTCACCCTTCATTTAAATTGAAGATTTGAGAGTAGGTAGGAGTCAAAGGCTACAAACAAATGAGGTGTACAATTGGTGGGCTTCAGCATCAATGTAAGAAATGGACCATCCAATCATGAATGTATATGTTTCATTTTTAAAAGAATCAAGTCATCATCTTCAAAAGATTGAGCTCCATGTTTTTGCATGCATTGCAATCATCTTCAATAACGTTGTTGGGCCTACCTTAAAACAAGCCTTCTTGGACTTTGAAAAATATGGCTTAACCATAGGTTTTTGCTTCTTCTAGCAATTGAAGCTCTAGTTTTGTAGCCCATAGTTTTACAATTGTGCACTTATCTTCTTTTCATTTAAAATCACTCATGCATGCCTAATGTCCACCTCCACCCATGGTGAGATTTAGTAATGTTACCATTTACAAAGGGTTTTAATATTTATTAATATGACTAACTTAACATGCATCACAAGATTCAAGATAGCCTCAAGATTTTATATAGATCCACTTTAACCTATGATCAATTGAATCACAAGAGGCAACAATCAATATGTCAAAATGGAAATGTAGATATGACATATCAACTTCTATTATGGCTACAACCAAACTAGTATTATGTAAGGTACCACCTAGGCTTGCTTTATCGGTATTCTCGTGGTCTTTCATGCACATTTACAAGCATTTTCTAGGAGAAAGCGAGATGGTAGGAGTTAGGGATGGAAGGGGCATAGGGCTAGCGATCTATTATTCCAATCTATATTTTCACAAATTATTTATGAGGTATTATCGATATATCAAATATATCTCACCAATGTTAATGTAGAGTCTTTCTTACTTAATAGTGTAAGGCTTTCCCATCAAGCATTTATGTCATGCAATACCCTATTAATGAAGGCAATTCTCATGATTCTCCAACTCTAAAATGCTAAACATCTTCAAATATAATTTGGATCAAATTTGCACATTTCATGGAAAGTGAAATTCTAAAGCTTAGCCTCATATCCATACTATTCTAGCATGACAAATAGGTAGTTGAAACTATTCATGTGTCATCAATGTAACTATGGGGTATTCAACATGTACATATCAAAATCCTATTTCTATTTATTAATTCCAGATGTAATTTTCATGCAGATTGGTAACAAAGAAACGTGGATGGAAATTGAACCTAACAACAGAGCGATTTCATGACTTAGAATTTAATAAAATGAAACTCTAAGTAAGATTTCATGATCTACCATGTATGAACTTCATGAATGACATGTCATTTCATTATGCAAAGGTTCTTAATCATGGATTATTTTTTCATGCTACTTTATGTTAAGATGCGAAACTTTTATATTGGCCTTGAAATTTTGTATGCTCCAATAAAAATAACAATGCTAAAATATTTTCTATGATTATTTTCTCGCTAGGGCTTACTAGAAAATAGATAAAATTTGTATTACATTTTCTCAATGCTACGAAACTATAAGGATTAGCTATACATAGACATTTGCTAGTATTTATATTAATATATAAGTATACCTTCTAAAACATCCATGTTCTTGATTAAGAAATCCAAGGTACGATGCACAAGCCTTGCCCTTGATCAATGTGTCATAAAGTAGCCTATATCATTCCTCTTGTTGGTGAAGGGTGATTGTCAAAATTATCATTTGAAACATCAACAATCTCTTCAAAATCTTCAAAATAATTGTTTCTAAGTGCAAATATTATGGTATCCTTAAAATTTAATCAACTTTGGCCTCTTATTGAGATCGTATAAGCAAGGCAAAGGGAAAACATATATATATATTGAAAGAGTGTTTAAATCACAATAGTGTAGATTAGCCATTTTTAAATTAAAATATGTAAAGGATTGACATTGGACACATTAAGACGCCCTTTCAACAGCTTAATTAAAAGTCATAAAACTAAATTCAAATGAATATTTAGTAGAATGTTAGATTGTATGAACCAGCTCCATTAAAATTGTGTCAAATTTCTTGTTTTAATCATCTTTAATATTTGTCTTTAGAAAATTTTATTTACAAATATTGCTCTTATTAAAAGTTGCATTAGGATATCTATAATGAAAGGGTTGATTTCAACTTGTACCTGTCACGAGATTCTAGCAAGAAAAACTAAACACTTTCAAGGCTTCATAATTTTGTGAAGTATCATAAGTTTTGAAACGTAGATAATAAATAAAGGATACCTCTCATGCCATCTTTGAGACAAAGAAGTGAAAAGATTTTAGGTCAAGGTAGGCCTTAGATCAAAACCATACATCAAATGTGTGTTGAGCCACTAGCATGGAAAAAAAGACTTAGTAAGAGTAATCAAGTGTGATGATTGCAATTATTAGATGTCTAAATATAAAATTTACAAGCTATAGTAATAGAGGTATACAATAATCCTACTAAAAATCCTTCATACCATCAACAATTGAATTAGGTGGATGGAATGCCAATGCATTCATTTACCCAAAGTAATTGATGAAAGCTGAGAAAAATCATAAGCTAGATTGAGATCACCAAGACCTTTATAATTGATTTTAGAATTGTTTGTCTATATTAACTTCATTAATATTATGCTCTCCACCCATTGACATGGGTCCATCAGATAGAGACCTTTTGAAAATCTAATTTCCAATTTATAAACTACTTTTTAAAAAATAATACAATGCTACTTTGCATGGGTCAAATAATATAAAATTCATTATATTCTTTATTTCAACATCTGCAATTATTTCCATTTTTAGTTCTTAGTGGATAAAGTGAATAAAAAACATATTGTGAACTAGCTTGTAGTTCCTCTATCTAGTAGTTGTTTATCATTAGGACATGTGCATTTTCAAGGTTTATTTAATATGATAGAGATGGGAATAAAACAAAATGTATACTAGAAAATCTACCCATCAAATCAATGCATCCTATATCTCTCTAATTTATATCCATTCACAACATGTCTCTCTAGTAGTCGTTTCTCATTAAAACATGTACATTTTCAAGGTTTATTAAATATTATTGAGATAGGAATAGAACAAAAAGTATACTGGCAAAATCTTCAATTCATACTATATCTTTCAAGTATGTATCCATCCCTTTTATTTCTATCAATTTACTATCGCAAACAATCCTTGCACCATTTGTGCTATCTCCCATGGACAAGAAGATGGCTAGGTAAGGCCCTTCATCATCAATATCCACTCCATCTAACCACCATGAAGAAAAGGGAAACGGCAAATGCATTCTCATGGAAAGGCTTTTCTTAGGGGGTAGGAAAGAAATTATTCCAGTTATAAAGTATTTATAAGATATAAGATATCTCAAAAGCATGATGCCATATGCTAGAAAATTAATAGCACTAACCAAGCTTTAATAATCATGGAAAGGTTTTTGAAGACTTCTCAAATCAAAAGCAAAGACTTTTAAAATCATGGAAAGGTTTTTGAAGGCTTTTCAAATAGAAAGAAAAGATCCTAAAGCTTTTTGAATCGTTTTAT
This sequence comes from Dipteris shenzhenensis, assembly GCF_047967505.1. Classification (NCBI taxonomy): domain Eukaryota; kingdom Viridiplantae; phylum Streptophyta; class Polypodiopsida; order Gleicheniales; family Dipteridaceae; genus Dipteris; species Dipteris shenzhenensis. Next base: position 52,799,762 of record NC_141602.1, on the reverse strand, counting down.
CATTTCCATAATGAAACTAAATCATTCGATTTTCATCAATGAAAGTATCAAAAGTTTTAGTATTTTCAATTCTCAGATTGTAAAACACTATACTATGAGCTTTTAAAGTAGGCCATTACTCAATTTTTATATATCGAGTCAACGAATTGCTCTAAATGTGAATTCCAACACATGGTCTTGTAAAATGTAGTTGAATGTGATGGAACAATAGTCATATTAAGACCACAGTAGCCTTAAGTAGTAATTTGAGGGACAGGAATATTTATCACCACTATTGGATCCTCAACTCATTGAAATAGACCAGAAGCATGATGAGGAAATAATGCTTCCCGCAACAATTGGCATAAAATACTATAAAGAGCCCCTTCAAAGACTTTGCTCAAATTTTATAACATAAAGACACAAATAACGTATAGTACCATTGTAGCTTTGCTTGAGTCAAAAATGTTTTTCTTTTTCAAAAACTACAAGGAACTACTTGAAATGTGTAGTATATTCTTCAATATTAAGGCATCCTATTCTCTTTCTCTTATACTCATATAATTGGATAGATTACCATCTAATGAGGTGTCAACCGTAGTGGTACATGAAATATACTATTTTAAATATTATTACTGGTGGAAAACTAAGAACATCTAGCTTTAAGATTTCTTAATGCTTTAGAAGCTATGAAGTCCTAGTAACATCTTGATCATGATGCCTTTTACTTAAAGAGACTCAAAATTTTATTTTTCTTTATTCAAACAAGGTTAGAAAAACCTGACAGCTTATCATGTGTAACTAATAACTTTTGACAGGAAAGGCCTTAGAAAACTTCTCAAAATTTTTTGTTTATCCATCTTATCATGGCAAAGAGAAAACTCAAGTGGTCATGTGTCATTTATAGCTATTAGATGTAAAGGGTGTTTCATAGATCACAATAGCCTTACTGAATGATTTTAACATTAGGAAGCTATAAACAATATAATTATTTTATACTCTAATAAATCACATGGGATACAACAAAGAGGCCTTTCAAAAGTCTTACTCAAAAGTGACAAGAGGAGAACTTCTTATGACATACAAGACCATACTCATATGTCTAAGTCAATATTTCAAAACTCCATTGGGTTTGGCATCTTTAGTTACTTTCCTTCCAGGTTTCCTTTAGAAGATAATAATTATATTAAGAGGGATGTTATATGATATAAAATTAAAGGTATTAGAAGTTTTAAGGGATTCATCTACTAATTAATATATGCATGCCATAAATGATTTTGTACAATGTATTAAAATTTATCTTTTGTGACACCACTTGGTAGTATAGAAATTAATAATTTTACTATTGAATTTTAAGCTAATAAATAAAGTGAACAATTCAAGATAATAAATTCTCTTTTCATCTAAAATTCAGCAAGCATGGCAACTTAAGACTTAGTTAGTCATTAAATTAAAAAATAGCTAATACACACACACAACTCCTTTGGAGTATTTTCGGTTGAAATGATGAAAAAAGGGAACTTAAAATACACAATTGAATAAGAAATGCCAAAAGACATTTTGCCTTCAAATAGAAGGTGAAGCGTAGACCATCTCCTTCCTCCTATATAAGCGATTCATTGTGCTTACTTGTATACTATATGGAAGCAAACAAGCAACTATTTGAGATTAAGGTATGGGTAATCTGATCGTTCATCTCAAAATGCAAGCATCTAACTGAGGTCACCAATTATAACCTTAATGATTTTGTAAAGAACTATAGCATGTTACTATCCTTTGCTACTTCACATGCATGGGATTCTACTATCAGTAGAACTGTCACTTTGCTAACCACAATTGCTCCTGGCATTAATTAGTTCTCTCTCTCTCTCTCTCTCTCTCTCTCTCTCTCTTCGGCCACATCATCATACATGCATGAGGTCGTGCAACACATGGTTAGAGTCCATATGAGATGATAAACGATGATATCCTAGAGTTCTCCAGGGGTAGGGAGAGGTATGTTACATATTAATGCTCCACTCTCGTGTAACTATGCGGGAACTAGCTAACTCTACTTGTAAGCCCCCCATATGAGGAGAAGGCATTTGAGTAGCTAGGTTATCCGGTAGGTCTTGGTTTGGACACCAGATAGGGGCCATGTGTGGCCTGATGGCTAGACGGCTTTAGATAGAGTTGGCACACTGCCAATTAGGCTACATGCAAGTGCGGGAAGGCATCCCATGACTGACCGCACTGAGGGTAGACGGAGCATTTCCCGGGGCAGCCCACTCTCGGATTGCGGGGCCCGTTTGGAGCCCCAAATGATCCCGGATGGCTCTGGGCCAAATGGAAAATCATAGGTCAGTTGCTCTATTCTATGCCATGATTCTAACGTGTGGTCGGTGGCCTATTTCGGGACCGACCTCAAGTCGGCCGTTTTGGGCCGACTGGGTCGGTCTCCCAATTGGGTCTAACTGACTACGACTAGTGGCTATATAAGAGCAAGCCCGTGAAGCCCATCATCATCACTGGTACAGCAACCTTGATTCCTTAGCATCGAGCCTCCGTCCTCTACTGTTTCCAACATGCCATCGAAGCTTCGCACACAGGAGCGCACGGCTGGGAGGCAGAGCCATCTATTGTATAATCAAATTTTTGATTCTTCATACTATCTGCTTTTCTCTCTTGCATACGAGATCCTGTTATCTGTTGAGCACAGACGTTGTATTGTTTTCTTACATGGTATCAGAGCTTGGGCTCTAGCAAGAAGATTTGGTAGTGTGTTTCTGTTTGCGAGCAGATTGTGAGAGATGGCCCAGCCCGCGAGACTATGAATCCCACCGTTCGGCGAAAGTGAAAAGTTGGATAGCACTAACTATCCACTCTGGAAGTTCAAGATGAAGACCATCCTAAGCGCATACGAGCTTTGGGATACTGCTATTGGGGTGGACGTGAAGCCGGTTGCAAGACTGAATCCAACCAATGTAGGACAATAAATAGTACCAACTGTGGATCAAATTCTCGCGTGGACAAGAAGAAATGCAGATGCACTGTGTTCTATTGTCTACAGTGTAAGTGATTCTGTCATGGCGTGAATTGAACATGTCACCACATCGCAGGAGGCATGGACGGTCTTGAAAAATCAGTACGAGACCACGAATCAGACGCGGATTCAGAATCTGGAGACTCAACTCACGAACAAGAAACTGTCTAAGTCTGAAACGGTAGAGAAGTTCATCACCAGGGTGAAGAATCTGCGCGATCAGATGACTGCGATTGGCATCACCATCACCATCGAGAATCTAGCACGAAGGTGCATACGGATTCTCCCACCAAAATACGATGGTCTTGTTACGGCACTGAATACCTAGAACAAAAATCTGCCCCTCAACTTTGAGGATTTCAGCGCGATGCTTCTGGAGGAGGAGATGCGTCAAAAGACGAGGACTAGAGAAGATTCGGCTTTCTCGGCTGGATCAAAGAAAGGTAAGGGTAAGGACTCTTGTAACCCATCTTCTTCTTATGATAAAAACAAAAAGAAGAAGATCAAGTGCTTCTATTGCAACAAGGCAGGGCACAAGCAGAATGAGTGCCAGAAGAAGATTGCAGATGAGAAGAACGGAGTAAAGAAACAGTCCAGCAACAGCGCGCAGGCAGTACCAGTAGAGTTGCTCGTAGTAATTGAGGAGATTTGCATGGAGGCAGTTCATGTACTTGCGGATGAACCTTGGATTATTGACAATGGTGCATCGCGCCACATGACCAATCAGAAGGATTGGTATACCTCTCTACATCCGGTAGGGAATGACATCCTGGTAGCAGTCGGCAATGATGCAAAATGTCCAGCAAAAGGAAAAGGTACGATTGCTCTCAAGTCAGATGGAGTTGTAAAACAGTTGTCCGATATTCTTTATGTGCCAGATATCAAGAGGAACTTGTTGTCCGTTTCTGCGATCACGGATCGGGACCTCAAAGTTCACTCGATAAGAATGGCGCATAGATTTTGGATCTTCAAGGGAAGGTCATTGGTAAAGGTACATGGCGCAACAACATCTACGAACTCTCAGCTTTCAGTGCTCGAGCTGATGTGAGCAAAACTAAGCTGTGGCATGAGAGGTTTGGTCATCTAAACCTTAGTTCTTTAAAGGAGATGCATAAAAGTGGAATGATTGCAGACCTACCAGAAATTACAGATCTGCCCGATGTATGTGAAGCTTGCATGATGAGCAAACAGCATCGGTAGCCCTTTCTTAAAGAGGCCAGCAGGGCAAAGGCTCCTCTAGAGCTCGTTCACACGACCTCTGCGAAAAGATGGAGACGGAAGCTTTGGGTGGTTCCTACTACTTCAGGACGCTGATCGACAACTACAGTAGAAGGATATGGATATACTTCCTGAAGACTAAAGATGAGGCTTTTAGTAAGTTCAAAGAATGGCATGTAATGGTCAAGAAAGAAACGGGGAGGAAGGTGAAGAAGTTGAGATCAGACAGAGGTGGAGAGTTTACATCAAGTGAATTCGAAAGTTACTGCAAAAGTCACGGGATTAAGAGGCAGAAACCCCCGCCACATACACCACAGCAAAATGGAGTAGCAGAGCGCAAGATGCGCGTCATTTGCGAAATGGGTAGGAGTATGATGAAAGGGAAAGATTTGCCAAAGACTTTCTGGGCTGAAGCATGTAACACGGTAGTTTACATTCTGAATCGTAGCTACACAAAGGCTGTGAACGGGATGACTCCACTGCAGGCCTTTTTTGGTAAGAAACCTTCAGCTCCACATTTCAGAGTTTTTGGATGTGATTGTTTTGTGCATGTCCTTGATGCTAACAGGACCAAATGGGAACCGAAGAGCCAGAAGTGTATTTTCTTGGGCTACAGTAAAGAGGCGAAGGGTTATCGTCTCTATAACCCTGTTACCAAGAAGGTAATAGTAAGTCGCGATGTGGTCTTCTCATAACAGCTACATCAATTGAAGGAGGATGCTTCCTTTCCATACAACCAAGACCAGGATATTCATCCAGTACAACCACCAACAGCAAACCGAACTCCTCCAACGGTGCTTGGGAGGATTCAAGATAAAGAAGAGGAAGAAGAGCCTACAGAACCACAACGGCAACGGCCAAGTGGGTAAAGTAGCTTTTGGACGGTAGAGAACCTCCAACCATTGAGGAGGAACCATCCGAACACCGCCGGTCCAAGAGATTAGAGGAGCAAAGAAGGGCGTAGGAACACTTGGTCAACTACGCTTTGATGACAGAGGTGATCCGTGCTGAAGAACCCAAGTGTCTTGAAGAGGCACAGGGTGATGATAGGTGGATGGAGGCTATGCAGTGGGAGTATGGCTCCATAATGAAGAACAACACTTAGGACCTTGTGGATCGACCACCAAAACGCAAGGTAATCGCCACCAAGTGGGTGTACAAGACCAAGTACAAGTCGGACGGCACGTTGGATAAGTACAAGGCTTGGCTCGTGGCAAAAGGATTCGCAAAGGTACATGGTTTTGATTATCAGGATACTTTTGCTCCCACAGCTCGACTAACCACAATATGCAATGTTTTGGCTTTAGTAACACAGGAAAGTTGGCCCGTGTTTCAAATGGATGTAAAATCTGCCTTTCTGAATGGAGATCTCAAGGAGGAGCTATATGTGGAACAACCACCAGGTTTTGTGATCCTCGGTTCAGAAGGTAAAGTCTGTAAAGTGAAGAAGGCACTTTATGGCTGAAACAGGCCCCATGAGCATGGTACTAGCGGATTGATGCCTACTTTCTCCAAAATGGAGCCCATCTGATGAAAATTTGTATATCTACACAGAAGGAGGCAGGTGTATGATCGTGGTCCTTTATGTGGACAACCTTGTCATAACAGGGAACCATGAAGAAAAGATCTCGTAGACAAAGCAGTTGCTAGGAAGAGAGTTTGAAATGACAGACCTCGAACTGATGCATTTCTATTTGGGGATTGAAGTTTGGCAAGAGCCAAAACAGATCTTCATCTCATAGCTAAAGTATGCTAGAGAGATACTGAAGGCATTTGGGATGGCTGAGTGCAAGACAGTTGGCACCCCTATGGAGGTTGACGTGAAGCTCTCAAATGAGGATTCATCACCACTAGTGGATGAAGCGAAGTACAAAAGGCTTGTAGGCAGCCTGATTTACTTGTGCAACACACGGCTGGACATCAGTTTTGCGACTGGTGTACTAAGCAGGCTTTCCAATAAGCCCCGGGAGAACCATTGGATGGCAGGGATGCGGGTGCTGAAATACATCAAAGGCACACTTGATTATGGCATCACCTATACCAAGGGCAACACCTTGACTAGATTCTATGACTCGGATTGGCAGGAGACGTGGACAATAGGAGATCAGTGATAGGTTACTGTTTCTCACTTAGATCTGGAGCTGTGTCATGGGTCAGCAAGAAGCAACCCATAGTTGCTCTTTCTTCTACCGAGGCTGAGTACAAATCGGCATGTTTTGCCTCTTGTGAGGCAGTGTGGTTGAGGAGGATTTTAGGGGACATGGGTGCAGTGCAGAACAAGCCTATGCAGTTATCATGTGACAATCAGAGTTGCATGGCAATTGCAAAGAACCCTGTGTTCCACGCTCGCACAAAACACATTGAGATTCAATATCACTTTGTACGCGAGCTCATCATGGATGGAGAGGTCGACTTGGAGTACTGTTCGACTATAGAGAATGCTGCGGACATCTTCACGAAGGCTCTTGAAAGAGACTTGCTGGAGAGGCATCTTCATCGACTTGGCATTGGGCCAAAAAAGTAGTTCACTTACGGGTGGACATTGAGGGGGGGTGTTACATATCAATGCTCCACTCTTGTGTAACTACGCGGGAACCAGCTAACTCTACTTGTAAGCCCCCCATATGAGGAGAAGGCATTTGAGTAGCTAGGTTATCTGGTAGGTCCTGGTTTGGACACCAGATGGGGGCCATGTGTGGCTTGATGGCTGGACGGCTTTAGATAGAGTTGGCACACTGCCAACTAGGCTACATGCACGTATGGGAAGGCATCCCATGACTGACCGCATTGGGGGTAGATGGAGCATTTCCCAGGGCTGCCCACTCTCGAGTTGCGGGGCCCATTTGGAGCCCCAGATGATCCCAGATGGCTCTGGGCCGAACGGTGACCGTAGGTTAGTTGCTCTATTCTATGCCACGGTTCTAACGTGTGGTCGGTGGCCTGTTTCGGGACCGACCTCCAATCGGCCATTTTGGGCCAACTGGGTTGGTCTCCCAATTGGGTCTAACCGACTACGACTGGTGGCTATATAAGAGCAAGCCCATGAAGCCCATCATCATCACTGGCTACAGCAACCCTGATTCCTTACCATCCAACCTCCGTCCTCTATTGTTTCCAGCATGCCATCGAAGCTTCGCACACAGGAGCGCATGGCTGGGAGGCAGCACCATCTATTATATCAGTTTTACAGTAATCAAATTTTTTATTCTCCATACTATCTGCTTTTCTCTCTTGTATACAAGATCCTGTTATCTGTTGAGCACAGATGTTGTATTGTTTTCTTACAAGGTACTCCTAGGTGACTTCAATTTATGCACAGGGAACAAGCAAGTGGAATTGCTCGACTTTGAGTCAAACCCCCTCAAAATGCAAGAGAGGGACCTAGTAGAGCTCGTGATAGTTAGACATTTTGTTATGAGAATTGGAAATATCCAATTAAGTTCATCCTTTAGTATTTAGTTGATCAAGATCCAAAATTTTTGTTGTGATGTTGATGCATGTGTGCTTGTTGCTTGTAGTGATGCATGTGTTCTCCCACATGGCTGGATATATGGCTACAGTAGTACGAATGTGTGGCATTGTGTGCACCACTTATGCGATGATGGTTTGTGTGGCATGTGTGGGCCATTTGATAGCATGTGTTGCATGTGTGCACCATCTATCTATAATTTATTGATTTTGTGTCGTTGAAATACTGAAAGGTTGATTAATTGTGGTGATTAATTCCAAGGTTACTCTATGCTTGAAAATTTTCATTATTATTGACTTTTGTGAATTCAGGGAAGAATAATTGATCGGGTGATGGCATTTGGCAAGCAGGATTTTGCCTTATTTTTGGCACGTAGGTGCAACTCCAGTGATGCACGGAAAGCTCATGATCCTACAAAGCAAGAATTCATCTATTAATAGGTTCTGTGAGGATTTATAGGTTCTGTGAGCTTGTCTCATCGCAGTGGTATCAAAGCAAGAATTCGTCTATTGATAGCATACTTCATTTGGGGCACCGAGATTGGCTTCAGCATTAATCCCAATTTTCACCATTGAGAAATCACAAAAACGAGAGATGTCGCAAAAGGGGAGATATTCAAGTTACAAGAAGCAAGGGAAAAGAAAAAGTGGTTCTTCAATAATGGGAAATTATTAAAGAGAAAAGAGGGACATTATGGGAGGAGAAATGAGGGGAGAGACTGGAGAGGTGATTATTTAAAGAGAAATGAAAGAGATAACTAAAATATTAAACTAGAACCATCTATGTACATATGCAACTCATGAATACAAGTTGTCATGAAAATAAGGTTTCTCATTCTACATGGCAGGCTCCACCTACCCAATTTGTCAAGTTGACAGAAACGGAACAACAATAAAAATTAGAAAACCAATATTTGGATTGGCTTATAAGCTCCCTATATTCATGGCATGTACAACAATGTCATACCCTTTTTATTGTATATGAACTCTACTAGAACTTGGAAAAGTGATTTACCAATAGAATATTAGTAGTGGAACCCATTGTTTCTACAACAAAATGTTGTGGTTACAACTACAAGAGGAGAAATAGATGCTTTGAAAGTTTGAGTCTATTGGGGAACTAAAAGGAAAGCATGAAGTGAACACAAAATGAGAATGCTTGATTATGGAATGAAGAAAGGTGAGGTCCTTATGTAGGCACCTCTTACATGATCACTGACATCACTGATGACCTCTGAGCTCCACAATCATCTCCTCAATCAGCTCCTAGAATCTCTCAATCATCCTATGTGGCATCTACCACCTAACAGTGCTTATGGGCACCTAACTGTGCCTCTAGCACACACACATAGAACCCAAGGTGTGCCTGGGGCATACACCTTGAGATATCCCAACAAACCCCCCCTCAAGGGAATGCCTCAGGCTATGTCAAGGATTCATCTAGTCTCATAGTTTCTCATGCCATCTCATGGTGGTCAAGGATTAATCTATGGCTAGGATCTCATGCTAGCAAGGGTTCCCAAGGGTGTGAGGTAAACAAAAGGGATACATAAGACCTTCCAATGGTTATCTCCCCTGCATGTACATGCACACAATGTCTGCGGGAGGTACCATGGAGCAAAACACATACACATGGCCTACATTATATGGTGACCAGAGGTGTTTACAAAGAACACAATAGTTTATTTCATTCATGTTGGAGGACTATCCAGGCTGAGTACCTTGACTCAACATAAAAAGAGAGATCTAGAGCATATATGGAGATGGTTCAAAAAGCATAATCTTCATCATGTGGAGACTCATAAAATGAAAGTAGATTGGCAGTTTTTGACTTTGTAGTTGCTTCCTTTTTGGCTCTACAATACTTTTCATGGTGATAGTTTTTGCCACAATGTTTGCATGGATTGATCTTGAAGCAGTCTTTTGAGATGTGATTAATCTTCCCACAATGTTTGCAAGGTGAAAACTTGCCCTTTTGAAATTTTATGGCATAGGCTATGTCATTGCCTCTTTGGTATGTTGTGTCAGTGCCTCTTCGGAGTTCCATGTGCCTTTCTTCTTCTTGAAGAGCAGAAATAAGACCTTCAAGATTAGGATTAGGAAGATTTTTCAAAGTGGTAACAACATGATCATAATCTTCAGGCATACTTTTGAGCAATACTGCCATTGCATCATCTATAGTGATTGGAGAGTTGATAGAAGCAAGTTGAGTCATGAGACTTCGCATAAGATTGACATGGGCAGCTAGAGGAGTGCCACTAACCATCTTCAATTCAAAGAAAGCAATCTTAAGTGAAAATTTTGAGATGTGAGAGCTAGCACCAAAAATAATGTCAAGCTTCTGCCAAGCTTCTGAAGGAGACTCTAAGTCAGAGATGTGATGAATGTAGTCATCTCCTAAGGCAAGAGCAATGATGCCATAGGCTTTCTCCTCTCTAGCAGGATCTCTTGCCAGGCATGTCGGAGTTAAGGATTCTCCAGCATTAGAGGCTGTTGAAGAAGAAGTTGAAGCCGGTTTGACAAGCCCCCAGAGGTTTTCCCTCATCAATGTAAACTTAACCTTCATCTACCATGTGTGAAAGCCTTTACCATTGAACTTATCCATATTCAAGATGGTAGCCATGAGAGGGTCTAACCCAGAATGGGAAGTGTCTACTCTCTTACAAGGCTAGAAAAAAAGCTGAAAAGCTTCAAAGTATAAGCATTTAATGTAGCAAGGACTTGTCACCAAATTGCATACTAAAAATCATAATGGAAATGATGCTTCATCTTCCATGCTTCATAGAAGTGGCTAAATGAAAGCATTCCAGACAAATCTAGGTATAGCAACTTAAAGCAAAGTTGTAGCCACAGTTATACTGATGCTATTCAACACTTTAAAACATCAGAAATGCTAAAGTAGCATCTAATGTAGCATTAAACTCACAACCTTGTCAAAACTATCCAAAACAGAGGCCTGAACTTGGAGGGCTTGTATCTCCTTCTTTAGAGCAAAGAAAACAGGGCTTTCTAGGTAGAAACAAAGCTCATATACCAAAGAAGAGCCACTGAGGAGGAGAGGTGCAATTCCATGTCACGTCGCCATAGCTAGTAGCTTGAAGATTGACTGGTTTTTCCATGTTTTCTCCTTGAATATGCAGCCATTGCTGCTCAAATTTCAATACAAGATAGCCCAAGGTATGGAGAACTTCCCCTAAAAGGAATTAGAGAAAGGTGGAGCAGAAACAGAGAATATGTAGAAGAGATTTTTGGGAAATGGCGACCAGCAGCGACGACCTTTCTTCAATTCCTTACAGGTGAAAGTTTGCCCATACGAGGGGTATCTCCAACTAGAAGGACTTGGAGGATGGTGAAGCGATGAGGGAGAACAAGCTCTAGCAAGTTTTGGGAAGAAGGGGAAGAAATGGTGAAGATGAAGAAGAAGAAGAAGATGGAGAAGAAGAAGATGATGTGGCACAAATGGGCTCAAGGAGGATCATAGGGCTCTGATACCATGTTGGGGAGCTAAAAGGAAAGCATGAAGTGAACACAAAATGAGAATGCTTGATTATGGAATGAAGAAAGGTGAGGTCCTTATGTAGGCACCTCTTACATGATCACTGACATCACTGATGACCTCTGAGCTCCACAATCATCTCCTCAATCAACTGCTAGAATCTCTCAATCATCCTATGTGGCCTCGACCACCTAACAATGCTTATGGGCACCTAACTGTGCCTCTAGCACACACACATAGAACCCAAGGTGTGCCTGGGGCATACACCTTGAGATATCCCAACAGAGTCGCCATGTGGTACAAGAGGTAGATGAGGATCTAGTATTATTGACCATCATACATCATTGTCTCTTATCTAGGGTGAGCAAAGGGAAATGCACCTTCGAGTAAGAACACCCGAGAGAGAAGAGAAGAACCTATGGAGATATATATTATGGAGTGAAATGAGCCTTGGAAATTTGATTATAGTTTTGGCATCAAATGACCAAAATAAATTGTCATTTTGAATTGCAAAAGTGTGCAGCTTTGTAATTATGTGGATTATCATAGTGAATTTCTATTTCTACCTCACGTGGCAAAGTAGGAAGAAAAAGCCCCAAAGAAGGAAGAAGCATCGGTTTTTGCTGAGAAGCTGCCTGACGATTTTGTCAGAAATAATCCTTATGCATCTGCACATCCGCAGCCTGTGCAGAGCTATGCATGTTTGTAGGACATGGTGCCACACTGTGTCCTATGCTTCCTTCCATAGATTTTGTATGCAAAAAAAGATACACACTTCTTCTCCTCCTCCCCCTCCTCTTGGCATAGAAACGTGGATCTTGCTCCAAGATGTCAAGAAGATCTCGAACTTCCCAAGGCATGGGACTTTCATGCCAATGTTTCCTTTGCCAACGGCTTGGATTCTTACACCTACTAATTCCTCATGGGTTCCTCACATGGCCTTGTGTGTGATGCTACTCACTTCTTAAGGATGTGCCAAGGTTTTATCTTTAGGATGATGAAGGTGGAAAGACAAGTTCAAGAAGTGGAAACCTATAGGCTTATCATTCCTATCTCATCTAGTAATTGATGGACATGTTCTAGTCAACCAAATATGAATACTTGCCAAAAGTTTTATGTCCCCTTTGAGATTTTACAAGGATCCACCACATGTCATTTCTTATCATTCAACATGTTCTAGGTTAGCTCGTTTGCCAAAATATTATGTACCCTTAGACATTCTAGAGGGCATTCCCATGATGTAGCAGAGAAGCAGGCTATACACAATGAAGCACTCGTGGGAATGTTTGTGTTCTTTGGATTTGCAACTCCATTTCCTAAGTTTCAATTTTCTTGTATGAAAATCAAAGTAGCATATTGACTCAAATGCCTCCACATTTCTCTCCTCCCTAGTTTGACTCTTAACATCACCCAAACCTCAAATATATTTGTGGAAATAGATACTGAGTCTACATCCAAATTTGTAGGTGAATTTGTTGGAATTTTCATATGCTTTGTCTGCTTGGAGAAATAGGGTAAATAAATGGATAATGCTGGAACTTTACCTTACAAGAATCCACCACATCTCCTTTTAGAGACATCTAATAAAATGGGAATGATACAGAGAAGATTAGCATGTCTCCTAGTTACTAGGCTCCCTGCCCATGAAAAATTAAAATAAGGTAATGGTCCCGAAATTTGTAAGTTGTAAACAATTAAGCTAAGAGGCTCTTTCCATGCTTGCAAGGTGTGATGCTAGTAGTGGGTGCTGGTAGGAACTCGTGGCCTTGCACACTGGTGTGATTCCCACACTAGTGTGTGAGGTGCTACTTTAGTGGCACCTCCAATTGTTTTCCACACAAAAAGAACTCCCATTGAGTAGGTTGCACTAGGAGTGAGTGGTCTAGTGAGAGTAGGGTGGGCAGATGGGCCTTTAACATGTGTCATGCAAGGATTAAGTGGACAGACCCCAAACACATGTCTACAATACTAGGTGTGCCCCTCGGAGCAACCACCCCTGCCAGTTGCTCAAGGAGTCGATGGATGCCTCAATGTGCTTAGAACTGCCATCAAGTACTTGCGCATGAGAACTGCACAGTGCTAGAAGAGTGCCAAGTACTAGTGCATAAGAACCGCACAATGTTGGAAGAGTGCATGCACTAGTGGTGCATGGAACAACTCCCTCTAATCTTCCCTTTCATCCTCTTTGCTCAGCCTAACACTTTCCTTCAACCTCTCCCTCTGACCTCTCCTTCTATTTTCTTCTACCTCTTCCAAATTCTCCCTTCCCCTCCTCTCTCTCTCTCTCTCTTATCCCCTCCCCTCCTCAACCCCCTTAATCCACATAGGAGCGATAGCAATCAGGTTGTGAAATTGCAATGGAAATGGAGCCAATGGCGATTAGGTTGTAAAATAGCGATTGGTGCAAGAATTACAATGCATCAATTGCTGGTAGGGAGAGATGGATGATGGCGACAACCTCTGCTCTCCCTACCCCTAGTAATAGCCTCTTTTAATAGTTGTTTGGGCATTCATATGAGCATAGATTCTTCACAAATTGTCCATTTTGATTATTTGATTTGATTCAAATTAGTTAGCTCAATGATTCATTTTTGTTTCATGTTGCTCCTGCATTGCTCAAACCCTAACAAAAACTCCCTCGTGACGTCCATTCTCCCTCCTGCTGGTGAAACGTCCTAGTGGTATCCCTCCCTCCCCCCTAGTGGCAGCCCTCTTTCTTGGCAAACACTAGCAAAACCTTCATAGCCAGCTGTTATACTCAAGATGCGAGTAGTAGCCATACAGTAGGGAAGAAGCCCGATGGATATAGGAGAGACAGATGGGCTGGCAAGGGGGAGGGAGGGAGGAGACTAATGACTAGTGTTAGGATAGCTTGTGGTTAGGTTAACATAACATTCTTGATCAATCCATTATTGTTGTTAATACCTTAACAAATCCATTTGATTAGAATTAATGTCAAATTCATCAAATTTCATCAAATTTGATTTGAATTAATGTCAAATTTCATCAAATTAGTTTTTTAAGGATGTGATTTTTATTTCTCTTCCTAAGAAAATGTTAGCTTGCCAATGAGACTTTTTAGCCCACTTTACATAAAAGCTCCTCCCAATCAATTTCAGACACTTCATCCCATCGTCCCAATCAATTTTGGACACTCATCCCTTCCATCAACCCTCTCTCTCTCTCTCTCTCTCTCTCTCTCTCTCTCTCTCTCTCTCTCTCTCTCTCTCACTCTCTCTCTCTCTCTCTCTCTCCCCCTCTCCCTCTCCCTCTCCCTCTCCCTCTCCCTCTCCCTCTCTCTCTCTCTCTCTCTCTCTCTCTCTCTCTCTCTCTCTCTCTCTCTCTCTCTCTCTCGCATGCTCTCTCTTTCCCCCTCACATCAACTATTGATCTACTCCATAAAAGTTTAACAAGGCAAAGATGTTGAGCATGTGCTCCCTTTTCTGGTGAAAGTTATAGATTTTAGAAGGTTAATCTCACCATCAGCTCATCCTCACCCTCATACCCTTCCAATTCCTTCTCCCTTGCTCCCTTCTTCTCTCTAAGTTGCCTCCCCTCTCCTCTCCTTGCATCCTCTCACCATCTCCTCCCTCCTCACCAATGTTCTCCTCTCTGCCTGCCAACCTCTCCCGCTCTTTTCCACTCTCCCTTTTGGTTCCCTTGCAGCAAAGGCACAAAGAAAGAGTCATTAAAAAGAATAGAAGTAGTAGTCCCCCCCTAAAGAGCCACCCCATGATGAACCCCAACCAAAGGGACCATCGCACTAAGAGGGGGAATGGAAGGCGAGAATCTTCGGGGAAGGTGGACTAAGAGGGAATGGAAGGTGAAATCTTCGAGGAAGGTGGTATTTTTCTGTTGAGAAATTGTTGAGGAGGGTGATGCTTATCCCCTGCTATTTGCCCTACTTCTTCATTTGAAGTGATGAATGTATGCTAAGGAGTCTTAACTCAAGTTAAGAGGGCCTTAATAGGCATGGAAATGGTGGTTGCCCCCCCAAGAGGAAAATATAGCATCTGGATTGGAGACTCCATTCCATTTCTTGATTCTTTGAGCATCTTTCAATTGCTCACATTATTGATTGTTTCACAGTTCAGAAGAAATAGATGACCTGCATCTGCAAGATATCTCACCTGCTTTCATTGTTCCTTCATCACACTCAAAGATGCCCCACATTCAAGCCATCTTTATGAGACTATCATCCGATTTCTGTACACAAAAATAGTCTGACAAATTTAGGAATCCAAGTACCAAATCCTTTCCTATAGATATGATGGTTAGTGGCAACAAATTTCAAATAATGGGCCTTTCCATAGGTCTTGTAGTGTCAGCATCATCAAAGGAACTCATTCCGATTTCTATCTCTTACAAAAGGAGAACCAACAACCTATTGAGTAGCAAGTTCTAACAACAACTGATTGGCCAACCAAACTTGTAAATTTTTAAGAGCAAATATTTTCAGAGTATCTTTCATTGATCCCCTAAAATCAATGAATGAAGGCTCTTATGGGATACGTGAGGGGGGATTTATCTTCTTTTTATTCTTTTGATTGTCATGGTATTGAAGTGTAGGCAGGTCTTCTCCTAGGATGATGGAGGCGAAGCACACCTAAGATGGCTAGAAGCACATGTGTTGCAATGTTCAATTTGACTTTGAGGTGTTCAATAAGCATTTCTTTCAATTGAATTAGTGGGTGAGAGGACTTTGTGGAATGAAATTATCCATGAAGAATGATAGGAAGATTTGACAAAATATGAAGAGGGGAGATGAGAAGAATGGAGATGAGGAGAGAGGGCACAGCCAGGGAGCACACCACAAATGACTAACTGTACACTAGACTTAGTTAAAAATGTAGAATATATACAAACCCATTTAGGGTTAGGGTTAGGGCATCCAACACTTTCCTTTATAGCACTCTATATGTGTTAGTGCTATGCACATGCAATCACATGATGTTGAGCGTGGTCTCTCAACACCTTCCCTCAAGATCAACATCATGAAGTAGGCCTTCCATCAAGATGTTGATTTTGGGGAATCGAAGAAGGGCTGAGCATTACATTCCATCACACCCCTTTAATGGGAATGTCCTTCCTCTCTGTCGTCAAACTAAGAGCTTGTCGGTGTTTCTCGAAAAGCTCTTTACCACGAGTTGTTTGGTAAAGATGTATGCAACATTCTCTTTGCTACTATCACAACGCTGTAGTGTGATGTCACCAAGTAATACTATTTCTCTGATGAAGTGCTCTTTGACATCAATGTGCTTTATCTTGGAGTGATATACTGGATTCTTGGCCAATGCTTGAGCCGATTGATTATCACAGTATATTGTTGTTGGCTTTGATTACATCAAAATAATTTGTTTCTGATAAAAGTCTTCTCAGCCATATAGCCTCACACTCACCTATAGTGAGTGCCCTATATTGTGCTTCAATCAAATATAAAGAAATAGTTGGTTGTTTGTTTGACAACCATGATATAGCACCTTGACCAAGGAAAAATGCATATCCCTATGTCGATCTCCTGGTCTCATGATCTTCGGCATAGTCACTGTCAAAGTATCCATGCAACCTTGGATGACTTCCTCTGTATTCTATCCCAAACTATCTTGAACCTTTGATGTATCTCAAGACTCTTTTGGTTGCATTCCAATGAGACTGTTTTGGATTTTTCATAAACTGTGCAAGTGAACTTACTGCATAATAACTATCTGGCATGTGATAGTCAGATATATAAGAGATCCAATGAGCTACCTGTAGTACTTGTCATTGACTGTAGGATTTTTTGAATCTTTAGTAAGTTTCAAACTCTGTTCCATGGGAGTGGCTGCAATCTTGCAATCTGCCATATGAAACTTCTTGAGGAGACTGTCAACTTATTTGAGCTGACTCATAAAGGTGTTGTTTGAATCTCTCCAGAACTCAATTCCAAGACAATAGTGCATAAGTCAAGATCTTTCATGTCAAACTCTACAGATAAGTCTTGTTTTAATTTCTTGATGAAGCTATCCTTGCTTCTGGTCACAATCAGATCATCTACATACAAAAGTGCCATAGTAATGTCTTCCCCTTGAACTTTGTAGTAGAGAGTATGATCTGCATTGGATTTCATGTATCCCAAATCAGCAAAATACTTTTTGATTCTGTTGTGCCAACTTCTAGGTTCTTGCTTTAAGCCATAGAGACTCTTCTTGAGATGGCAAACCTGATTCTCCTTTCCTGGTTCAACATTACCTGTTGGTTGTTGCATGTAGACTTCCTCTTCTAGATAACCATTGAGAAAAGCATTCTTGACATCAAGCTGGTACACATTCCATCTATCGAGTGTCGCTAGTGATATCAAGAATTGTATGGAATCCATCTTTGCTACTGGAGCATAAGTATCATCATAGTCTTGACCGTACTGTTGTGCAAATCCTTTTGCACCTAGTCTGGCTTTGTATATTTGAATGCTTCCATTTGGATTGTACTTCACTTTGTATACCCATTTGTTTGCTATGGCCTTCTTTCCTGGTGGAAGGTCGTATAATTCCCAAGTGTTATTTGGGGGGCACGAGAGGCCCTTAAGCGACCGACGAGGTGGTGTGTAGGAGGCAACGAAGCAGGCGAGGCGGGGCGGCCCTAGCGAGGCGGGGTTGGCACTCCATCACTATCAGGCATTGCGTGCATCGGGCTGCCTTGCAACCTTAAGGCTAGCAAGGGCATAAGCCCTTAGGTAGTTAGGGTAGGGAGAGTAGGGTTGGCCGAGAGGGGGGGAGGGACACAGAGAGAGAGAGAGAGAGAGAGAGAGAGAGAGAGAGAGAGAGAGAGATTGTTCATGCTTTGCCATAGTCACTCATCATTGAGAAATTTGGCACTGCCTATCATAGCATGGCAAGAATCTTTATCATTTTGGTTGTCCTAATCAACAACAAGTTTTTAGAGTAGATCCTACATTGCTTGTAGGTTTGCTTGTAGGTAGTGAGTAACTTGCTAGCAATTAATTGAAATTTTGGAAGCCATGTTGCCTTGCTACTCCGTGGTTGTCATAGTAAATTCAATAAATGGTGGCCATGCCACCTTATAAGGTGCCTTGTCCTTAGTGTACAAAGCAATTTTGCACTTTTTTAGTGGAAAGGCAACACCTCCTCCACAAATTTAAGGTTCATATTGAACATTGTAATGCAATATGAACTTCGATTTACCACATCGGAGCCTCATGATAAATATTGTGGTGCATCACAGACAAGCCCTTATAGGTTTGTCCTTAATCATGGTTTGTATTTTTTATACGAATAATCGAATATCATGTGCAAATTATCATCAAGTTTATCATCTGCCCATATTACCCTTGGTTTTATGCCATCAAAGTCTTAATGCAACATGTGCATGGAAGTCCTTAAATGTGTTAACACAAGATCCCTCAAAAGGTAGGATCAACAATAGGTATCCTCCTCATGAACTACTTGAACTCGCTCTAGGCATTGTTTAGTTGATATTAGTGGTCTTTGAACAACAACTTAGCGATGTGGTAGGCTTCTATGAGAGAAAGGTTTGAAAGAAAAGATACAAGTTGAAGAGAGAGAGATACATGGAGGCTATGCAATTGGCCCAAGTAACGTGCTTGAGTTTTAAAAATCATGTTGTTATCCTAGCAACCCTAGTCTATAAATCCTTAATACATGGAGGAAGAAAGAGAGATGTGGGGGTATTTGTATTTGTAATTTGGGATAGGTGGTATGCAGATGATACAACATTTTGTGGAAATTGATAACTCTTATATTCACAATGTCAATAAATATATCAAGCTATGAGCACTACAAATTCTATTTTAGCTCATTGCATGAATTTTTATAAAAATACAATAAATGAATGAATAAACATATAAATAAATATGAATGAATGAATGGAAACTCTCACTAAGGGTTTCTAAGCCTCTACCAAAGAAAATCTAGTGCAAATAAAGGGTACACACACACACACACACAAAATTGTCCTCAATGGAACAATAGATGAGGTCGATGAAGCCATTTGAATACAATGATGTATGTAGTGATAATGATTTTAATGTGTTTCATGTGAGCATGAAAGACAAGATTGTTGCCAATGGCAATGCAACTTTGGCTATCACAAAGGAGAGAGGTTCTGTGCATGATAAAAGTCATGCAAAAGCTTCCTTAATCACATACATTCCATTGTGGCTGCATTTGTTGCTTTATACTCTGCTTCACTAGAGGAAAGAGAGACTCGGTCTTACTTCTTACTGAGCCAAGAGATACAGGAGAAGCAATAGCTAGAAGTGGATCTTTTATCATCAATGTCCCCTGACCATAAGAGTCTATGAAACCACTCAGAAAAATGTCACAAGCTGAAGCATAATGAAAACTATAAGAGAGAGTGCCATGCACATATTTGTGAACTCTTTTGGATGCATTCCAATGTGTGACAATAGGACAATGCATAACTGACTTAGCAACCCTATAGCATAGGCAATATCTGGCCTAGTGGAGCATAAATAAATGAAACTACCAACCAGCTGCTTGTAAAATGTGCCATCAAACTTTTTAGCCTCATCATACTTAGTAAGTTTGGGTCCTTTTTTCAATGGAGAAGCCATAAGTATGCTTTCTTCCATCTTAAATTTCTACAAGAGGCCTTTAGCATACTTTGTCTGTGACATGCATATTCCCTCTTGGATCTGCCAAAACTGAATGCCAAGACACTAGTGCAATAAACCCAAATATGTCATGTCAAATGTCTGACATAAAGCTAACTGCACTACTGCAATTTTCTTTGTATTACTCCCTGTGAGTAGTATGTCATGCACATAAAGAACTAGAATGAACAAATTTGTGTTTTCTTGTAGAACATAAAGATTAGGCTCTGTATGTGTGTTGACAAATCCTTAGGACAGTAGAAAATGATGTATCTTGTGATACCATGCACGGGGTGCTTGTTTGAGCCCATATAAATCTTTCCTAAGCTTGCACACCTTGTGCTCTTGTCCCTTTACCACAAATCCTTGGGGTTGCTGCACATAGACCTCTTCTTTGAGATCTCCATTCAAAAAGGCAGTTTAACATCCATCTGATAGACTGACCAACCATAATTTGCAGCAAGAGAGATGACACAATGAATGGCAGTCATTTTAGCTACTAGAGAAAAAGTCTCCGCACAGTCAATTCCCTCTTCTTGAGCATACCCCTTGGCAACAAGACAGGCCTTGTATTTTTCCCCAGTACCATCGAAGCGATACTTGACCTTATAGATCCATTTGGTGCCCACAATATTTTTACCAATGGGTGCATCAACCAAATCCCATGTGGCATTCTTTTCAATGAACCAAATTTTAGATTTCATGGCCTTTTACCATAAAGGTTCCCCTGTGCATCCTCAAACCTTTGAGGCTCAATTTCAACTTCCATAACCAAGGACATCAATGCAAAATTGACTTGTCCATGAGCTCCTTTTGTGCTTGCCATGGTTCTTCCCAAAGTAGGCTGATCCTTTGCATTTTGAATGGTCAAACTTTCCCATTTTGGAATGTATTTCTCAGCAGTGCCGCTGGCTCTACACTTGGAGTTGTATCCTAAGGTTGATTAACTCCACGACAGTGGTAATGTATCCAAACATTGGGCTATTTTCCCTCACTAGCTGGAAGCTCATCAGGAACATTTGAGGGAGAATCACCTCAACATTTGTCAAACTACTTGAAGTATGAGTGGAGGAAGGAGGAGTATCCTTTGGAGAACCCATATCATCATCCTCAAACTGACTTATATCCAAAAGAATATCATTATAAGGTTGTAAATGCACACTAGTAGGAGGCATGCATTCATTTTTAGCAAAAGCAACATCTCTACTGATTATTATCTTCCTGCTTGCTGGATCATAGAGCCTAAAGCCTTTACTTTCTACTATATCCAACAAAAATGCATTTGATGCTTTTGTCATCAAGATTTGATCTAAGCTGAGATGGAATCACAGCACAAGCAATTGAGCCAAACACTCTAAAATGATGAACCTTTGGCTTTGATCCATAAAACCTCTCAAAAGGTGTCATGTTGACCAATGCTTTTGTAGGGCATCTATTTTGTATGAATGTGGCTGTAGTAATGGCCTCTCCCCAAAATGCTTTTGACACAATTTTCTTGCATTTTAGCATGCATCTTGTCATTTCCATAAGTGTCCTATTCTTTCCCTTTGAAATAGGATTGTGTTGTGGTGTGTATGGCACGGTCTTATGATGCTTGCCCTTCAAAGGCATTTGATTTGTACTCTCCCCCATTATCTGAACAAAATGTTTGTATCCTGGGATTGGTTTGGTTCTCAGCCAAGGCTTTGAACTCTTTGAACCAATTAAACACTTCAGATTTAGCCTTCATGAGGAAGAGCCATGTGAATCTAGAATAATCATCAATGAAGGTAACAAAATACCTTGCCCCCCTATGGGTTGTCACATTCATGGGACACATACATCACTATGTATGATATGCAAGAACTCTAGTGGCTTTCACTAAACCTGAGCCATCCTTCTTGAAAGGAATATGGTGCAATTTGCCAAGAGCACACCCTTCACACCCTTCATTATCTAGCTGTTGTAATTTTGGCACTCCATGAACCGTTTCAATGCTGCTCTTAACACTTTATGGTGGGCTAATGACGATGATTAATTTTGTTGACTGTCTCGCTTGTTAGTGCTTTTTCTAGTAGCACAAAAGGCTTCCCATTGTAGCTTTTCCGGTCTCTAAAACATTTATGAGGCTGTTTGGTGATATTGAACAAAGTATAAAAAATAAACGCATATGTCCGATTCTCCACACGTAACATTGGTCAAAGGCAACTGTGCCGCAATCCTTTCCCAGACTTGTCCAGCGTAATTTTTGAGTGGTTGAGCCTTCTTTCTCATTAGTCTTTCAACCCTCTCTCATTTTGGGGGTGGATAGGAGTAGAACACACACTTTTTTTTTAATAGTGAAATCTTATATTTCTGTGTGGGAAACCTCAAAAAGAGGTAAAAACCCACCAAATAAGTACAAGAAAAAATTTTACAAGTAAAGCCTCAGAGCAAAAGTCATGAGGCAGCCAAGTAAAAAGTTACATATCAAGCTGGAGGAGGATCAAACATAGCATCCTCCAGCTTCAAATTATTGCTCTGAACTGATGCAGTGATGAAACCACACCATCAATAAAAACCAGCTGTTTTTTACCCTTATGATTCTTCTTGATATAGGCTGGTACCCGAAATTTTTGAATCACAGGGTCAAAAACCTGTTGTAACATCAGATGAAAATATTCCAGTAAAAAAGGCACTTCTGCATCTCGAATAGAAGAAGAATCTGGCACAAGCATCAGAGGCAAAGGAGCTAGATCAACATCTGTATCCTCCGACGAAAGAGCAGATTTTGATAAAGCAGGACTCGGCATTTCAGCTTCACTTCGAGGATCAACCTGAGAAAGAGCATGTGCAACATCCTGTATGATCCCCTCTACGCACGCGCACACACACACACATTTTTTTTTTTTGGGTGAAATCTTTGATTGATTATATTATAGGAGTAGCAACCTCAAAATAAGGTGCTACAATTACATCAACTAAAAATTTCAGTATATGCCAAAAAGACCTCATGATCTATGTAGCGGGTCTGCAAGCAATCAAAGAAAGATTGCTACAGAGAATGCCTGAAAAAGCCAAATAGAGAGAAAGTAGGATCACCAAAGACTTTGCAATTCCTATATGTCCAGGAATCGAAACAAAAGGCGAAAGCATAGAAGTAATTTGTCACCACAAAGGACGATAATGAGAGCGCAATGCATATGTAGTGGCTGCTAGAGAAAAGGAGAGCATAGTACCAGCATCATCTATAACATCAGCAACCGAGGTGATGCCTTTAAACGAGACAAAGTAGGAACGTCGAGGTTCCTGTAAAGCCAAGGGGGCTGAAAGAAATTTGACCAGTGAATGCTTTTAGCTCTCAAAGAATTCCCAAGCAAAGATTGCCGTCCATTCCATTTCAGATTAGAAAGAACATGCTTCCAGTTAAGAAGCAAGCGAGAGACAAAAGGGCAGCCACACAAAGTGCCATCAGTGCCGCCAAAAAAGAAATCCCAGTGATCGAGTTGCTAATGACGAAACACAGAAACACTGATATGAGTGACCAGAGTCCTAATCATAAGAGCCCAAGGCTAATATTGCAGCAACATTTTCCCTCTATATGCAAGAATATGCACATGAATATCTGTGATGTTCAATCCACCATGCATCTTGGGAGAATAAATGTGATGCATCAAAAGCAGCCAGAGACTTTTTCTGCCATGTTTGGATCGCCAAAAGATTTCCATAAAGACAGACATGAAAGATGTAAGATCTATCTTAGTGAACATGATCAATGGTAAGTAAAATTGAATATATGCCACAAGGATGGACTGCACTATTCAAAGACGAACGTGCAAAGGCCAGGGTGCCCCAGTTTCCAATACTCAAGCTTTTTCCGAAGCTTAGTCAAAACCCAATCAGTTTGTTGTCAGTGACTGAGTTCCCACCCCAAAGGGTAACCAAGATGACAAACAAACTGAGTGGGTAGAATGATATCTAGGGGCCACAATAGACTATGCCAGTTTTTGGAATGCAAAGGGAGCAGCTTAGATTTCTGAAAATTAACATGAAGACCAACTGCCAAACCATAAACAGAGAGGGCCTGCATCAAGGCACCAAGATCATGGGCCGTATTCTTCAAGGTAAAGAAAGAATCATCAGCGTAAGCTTGAGCAACCATGTTGCGATTAGCATCCAATTCCAAGCCATGAAGTGATCCTGTAGCCACAAGATGATCAATATATTGCAGCATAAGATGAGTAGCAATGGCATAGAGTAAAGCACTGAGAGGGCATCCCTGGCAGATCGAACAACAAAGAATCCACTCATCAGAGATATCCTCAGAAAGAATGCAAGCCGCATTGCTATCTACGTAAAGCCAGTAAATAACTTGCTGCATTTTTTGTCCAAACCCCAAAGCTTGCATAGTTTGCGAGATGAAATCCCATTGAACCCTTACCCTAGTGGAGTTGTTAATAAGGACACTTAATCAATAGGACTGGATTTCCTTATCGTGTTAATAGCTGCCGCGACTTCGTCTAGTACAAGTCACTAATATTAGTCGGGTAACAACTAGGGAGGTCCTAGAGGCGTTTATAGTTCTCGAGAGCTCAACGTCCAGTCTGTGGACACTTGAGTTACCCGCAGGTTTCTGCGGTAATTATACCTTGTATGGCATCAGTTCCGAATCCTCCTGCAATCTTTAAAAGAGGGGCGGGGGGGACATTTATGATGTTAGCCTTCTCACGTTGCAGCTGCCAGGAGGCACTTTCTTCAATTCTTTTCCATGCACTCGACAAATCTTGCGGAAAATCGCGTTTTTCTTGGCATAGCACTTAGTGCTCTTGACCACATCGTCTATAACGCTTCATAACGCTTCAGTAGGCAAATCCGAGCGGTATCTTCAATTATTATGGCCCTCTGCCATAGTGCAAAAACTAATCATTAAGCTTTTCCTTGTCTCCAAGCAATGCAAACCTCCATGTAGGGTAGATAAAAATTGAATATCGCTCAAGCCACCGGCGATTCATTGCGAATGTTCCCCTCTTCTAACACTGCAAATAGGACAGTATGGCTTTCCAAGCTGCTAATCTTTCCTTAACAGGGAGCTTGCAGGAAATCAACCTCGAAAGCAGAAATTTAGACTTGAACGAAGGAGTGGCATTTCAAACATTCACTGCCCGATGGAGCCATATAGACACGCCTGTTTTATCCAACGCATATGCAGCACCAATAGATGAGGAGGATCCTTCAATGAACACCTATGCACAAGCTTACCAGAGGGCAAAGCAAACCCTTAAAAATCATTAGTGACTTTTAAAGCACAGCTAGTTGGCCAATGCTTACTTATCCTTCTGAGTACAGCATACATCAGTCTGCTCTCTCTCTGGTTGATAGAAAAAAATGGCATGCAATGGCCCCTAAAGGAAGTCACCTATTTGCTCCTGGGATGCCAAATATCTCTGAAGACTGTTATGCCTTTCGTGACAATGCTGCTAATTAGCATGGGATGACTGAGCAGAAAGTGTTCCCTCCATCATAGCCGCAATTAGAGAGCCATAAGGACCTCTTTAATGAACCATCTCCATGAAAAGAATTAGAACCAATCCAATAGCAGCCCTTTACTTTCTTTTCCCATATCTGGACAACAGTTCAAAGGACTATTCTGACAAATCCAAGAACGTGATAGTAGCGCCCATGGTTGACTACTCCCAAGCTTAAGCAGCCACTTGGAGAAAAGACATTCACAATCCCAAGCCACCTGCACATTTAGAAGTCGTTGCCAGATCCCATGGAAGGCATGCCATCTATCTTTCCAAATAAAATCTCTTGCCAACTATCCGGAAGGGGAAATATCGACGACATAAACAAGAAGTCATAATATGCTTCGCAACTATTATTCTTCCTGCCAATGACAATTCTTATCCATCTATTTGTCAAATTTTTGTTTGATGCACTAACAATATTTCGCCTTAAGCCTGTCCAATGAGGTGCATCATTCCAATCTAGCCAAAGAATCAGATACAATTGCAAAATCATCAAACACCTTCAGATATCTCCTGATATTGACCTCTGTACCCAACAGCAACCTTCTGTTGTCATCAGCAAAAAACTAAGCACATAAAGGTGGACCATTGGGCATTGACAAACCTTTGATTAGACCTAAATTCTAACAGTGATCCAGTTAACATAAAAGAGGCTCAGTGACAATTGAAAAGAGCAGAGGGGCAATAGGACATCCTTGCCTAATGGATCTCTTGCCTACTGAGTCGGGAGGCAGCATTCTCTTTTTTGTATTTTCTTTTAACTTCGGTAATAAACACTCCTCTTTTTTTAAAATAAAACTTGCAAGGGAATATCCTCTTGATTAAACGTAATCAAGATAATTTGTTATGTGATTCATCCAAAAATTAGCAGGAGGAACCACATGCACCTCCTAAATTATGAATATGATGTGTAGCACAGATATGATAACAAATGAAACAATAACAATGCTCAAGTATGCATATACATTGAGAATAATCTTTAACTTCAAAACATAGTGAAGCAACCAAGATTCAATAATTGGCGATGAGCTATAAAGTGTGCATAAAACATCGAATTTAATTTAAATTTAGGGCACCAAAGGACAAGGATCAAAGATGCCATCAGACTTCTCAATCCAAACTTGTGGTTCAAGGCAGTACCAAATTTGTAATATTGAAGTCCCCAATATATTGTTCGAGTCGACTATCAGTGTAATTTTTAAAAATTGTAGCTAATGACATTACAATGGTGTTACCTTTTAGCAATGAAATGGTGGTTTTGTTTAGCGGTTCTACCATTGTAATTCACACCATATAATTTGATGCCTTTATTGGATTTATACACTTTTTTCATAGGCCCTCTATGCAACCCATTGCGATCTTCTCCAATGCATACTTGATGTGTATAATCATGGCCTTGCTAAAAGAACTATGCTTAAGTGTCACATTTTTTAAAATATATTCATTCATAATAATCTTTAAATTTCAAAACATAGTGAAGCAAAAAAGATTCAATACCTGGCAATGAGCTATAAAGTGTGCACAAAACATCAAATTTGCTAATGTTTCAATTCAAATTTAGAGCACCTTTTGTGACCAAAGGATAAGAATCAAAGATGCCATGAGACTCCTCAATGCAAACTCATGGTTCAAAACAAATACCAAATTTGATCATATTGAAGTCTTCAATACATTGTTCGACTAGACGGTCAATGTAATTTTTAAATATTGTTGTTACATTTTAGCAATGAAATGGTGGTTCCTTTAGCAGCTCTAGCATTGTAAATCACACCATAAAGGGTGATGCCTTTATTGGTTTTACAAATTTTCCATAGGCGAGGCCTCTATGCGACCCATTGCGATCTTCTCCAATGCATACTTGATGTGAATAATCATGGCCTTGCTAAAAGAACAATACTAGAAAATGGAGCAACATTGTAAGCTTTTTCAAGTATTTTAACCCCATCATCCACAAAGTCATTTGGAGATGGAATGTTTGTGTCCACCTGAAAACCAACAAAGATGATGCGTGAGAGAGGTTTTGTCAACGATGATGGAGCAACATTGTAACCTTTTTCAAGTATTTAAACCCCATCATCCACAAAGTCATTTGGAGATGCAATTTTTGTGTCCACCTGAGACAACGATGATGCATGAGAGAGGTTTTGCTTCATGGTTTTGTCAAAAACCATGAAGCAAAACGAGCTATAGGGGCTAGTAAGCAGATGAAGCAGTGCACCCTTCCAAACAACCCAAACAGCATAACCAATCCCCCCCCCCTTCTTTCCCCTTTTCTTCCTCCTTCCCCCTCTTTCCCTTTCGATATATGTGCACATAAATGCGAGCTCGGGGTGTTGGGGGGGGAGACTTTAGACCTATGAGACTGAAAGTATCAGGGAAAGGTGCATAAAGATCCATCATCAACCTATTTGGAAATGTAAAATAGGGGAAAGTAATAAACAGAATTAGTCGAGTTTGGTGAAATGAATGCTCGAGTCTGTGTGGAATGCAAATAGGAGAGCCCAAGTACTCTCTATCAATATGTGCAAAGAAAAACAAGAAACTAATTACAAACTAAAGCTGTGATGTGGCATGAGCTACACACTGCTGATCTTGCTGGCCAAGTGTGACATCACTTGCTAGAATATAGATATAGCTAACTTGTCTTCCTTTAGATGCATCTCCTGTGTATATCACAAATCAGAGGATGCAATTCTGGTGGGGGAGTTATTGCCTTCTCTGCGTGTGCGGTAGGATTTATCGCCGGCAGCCTGAGGGGATATTGATGGCTAGCATTTAGCAACCACTAGCCTCTCGGAGACTTACATACGCCTCCCCCTATCAGATATACTGAGAAGGGAGGTATCAGCAACATAACTGAGGGATGTTTAGTACCTTGGTATGTTTGAGTGGAACCCATTAAGAGCTTGTTTCTGGAGACAGCTGGGACAGTGGACCAACATGTTGACTGTACCACGGTGCCTTGAAGTTTTCGACGGGTTCATGACAAATTTTGGCAGTACCATTGAAGGGTGGTGGTGTTGTCTGTACCTATTCTGGGTTGGTCCTAATTTTTTGTTAAGTGATTCCGAGCTGGACCTGGAGACGCAAGCTATGCAGGAGTCTGGCCCAAATTTCACCAACAGTCTCAATCTGTTCCTAAGAGTTTCTGTAAGGAAGCACATGGAGTGGATAAATGATTGGCTCAATGTGGGCCACCGTGTGTCACTGAAGGGGGGGGGGGGGGTGCGATAGACGGGTCACTGCCCCCCACCTGTCAATTGTGAGCCCCCATATGAGGAGAACAAGGGGTGAAGGGGTAAGGCCACTTGTTGAGGATGGGGGCAATGTGTAGCACATATGCCATGTGGAAATTTGGTACCGCAGAGGGAAGGCTTATAAAGTTGCTAACGTGTTATCATGCATTACACATAGTATGAGTTTCATAGTATTAGATAGTGCTCTATTGATCTCCGAGATTAGAACTAAAAAACGGATGAGTATGTCCAAAGCCTTTGGCCTAAGGCTACTAAGATTAAATTTGGAGTCATTGATGACCTAGCATCTAGAGGAGGCCATATGTATGCAAGGTATACCATAGATGATGGTTTGCTTAAGAGAAATGGAAACCACGGTGCTGGTTGCATGGCATGGACTTCCTTTATAAGAGGCTACCTGGGAGTCCCTTTTCCAGATATGGAGAGCATTTTATCATCGAGGATGTTGATGCCTAAAGAGGGGATCAAATGCTACGTTTTAGTTGGGATGTGATATGACCTTGGAAGGGTTGGTGGACACTATGTCACATGCGGGGACTAATATGAATGTGCATTTACTAATATGAATGTGAGTCCGAATACAACGATGAGCCTCTTTAGATGCTCCTGTGGAGAGGCTACTGAGGACTAAATGCTGATGTAGAGGCTATATGGAATGCTGATGTAGATGTGTAACCTATGCTGGAGCAGATCTGTCTGGAAGGCCTTCTATAGCTGAACCAATGTAACATGCGGGGACTCGCTGTCTGGAAATTATATGATATGTAAAGGAGAACTGAAGCATGAGAGACACCAGAGATTTTCCTAACTATAGTATACTACTTTATTTATAATGCTGGCATAAATGCCCTAACTGCGACCGCAGGAGATGGAGCTATGCTGCTGAAACAGGACGGTCCAACCTCAACCATATGCTGGCCAAACCCGGCTGAAGTGCTGCAGACAACCTTCTGCTTGGATCGCGCTTTGGTACGGCTGATGGACAGCTTCTGTACGGCGTGCTTGGGGGCTGGCTCAGGGCTGCACAAGGGCTGGAACTGCTGCTGGAGGCTAGGGACTGAATGCCAAATGGAGGGCAAAATAGCCCCTTATATAGGGCTGGAAAACAGGACGACCTGGCAGACGGTTTTGACCAACTTGTCCATTTTTTTAATGACCTGATGGTCGGTTGATGAACCTACTTGGTTGGTGACCGACCTGTTTGGTCAGGCCAGCTGACCCGACTTGGTCAGCCTTGAGGACTGACCCTAGGTGCCAGTCAATGGGCTCCTGGATGTGCCAAAAACTCTGCAAATATGCTACATTGGGATGCTCCGAGATGGCGATTGTGCAGCCAATTGTCAATGCCACCTGTGCCTGGCACTGGTGCATGTGACATTCCCCTGTTGCTATGTGGATACCTCACAATGCTTTGCCCTGGCAACCCGAATTGTTGTGCCGTGGCCTGTGACTTTGGGAAATAAGAATGGACCCATGTAGCTCGTGCCTGACTCGTCCCGGACTAGGGCTCACAAAGGGGTCATGGCATATGACAAAACATCTTCAGTCACAATGCACCCTAGTGCAGGGGTGCATGTGACATTCCCTCTTGCTTAAATTCTGGATGATGGTAGCTACTGAGGGGCTGAGTGAATCTACCGAGTGAATGTGATCATGATGACCACCAACTGCTACTCGAAAAATGAATGCTTTTCTATAATAACATGGCGGCTCAATAAAAACTCACGAATACTGGTATTGCTGCTAAGACTGGGAGCGGAACTCTTGTGGCCAATCATCCCACCACACTACTATTGTGAATACCTAATCAACCGGTGGTCTGGCACTCTAATAGGCTCCTGGAAATATGAATTGCATGTTGTCCTCGTGAAATGCTAGGGACGAACCGGGCTGCTGCAGAGGGCATGAAACTGGCTACGAACTATTGGCATGCGTCGTGGTCCCGTGGACTGGTAGACCCACAGAATGTTTGAACTGCTGCAGAATAGTCCACTTAACTGTGCTCTGAGATAGAGGACTCCTGAGTAGGTAAAGAAACCGCATGTGGATGAAGATTGTTTGTGGGTACTACGGAAGGATAGTTCACTACATTGTGCTCTAGGGAGGAAGACCCATGAGCGGATGATGGTCTCACACTGGTAGCTGCTGTTGGGGAGAGGAATTGTGAGCAAGCATGAGAAACTGTTGATGCTATAAAAGCATCTGCTCAGGGTCTCGCCCGTGCTACACCTCTAATGCTGGCAAGTTGGCACCACGTCTGGCGTGATGCAAGGCCGCCTCAAGGCGTTCATGTTCCAGCAGAACCTAGAAATGGTCCAATATCTCCCTTTTTCTCGGAGGTTGCTACCGGATTGAGATGGCACTATCAGCCCCAATCCTTTCTTTTTGGCTCTTGAGCTTTTCATGCATTGCATGGTGTATCCCATATTCCCGTATGGAGCTTGCTCTAACGGTTTTCTTTAATACTTAATGGAAGTCTCTTTTTTGGAAAAAAAAAAAGAAATGGTCCAATATCGTTGCATCCTCCTTTGTCTTCTTTTCTTGCTCGTGCAAGAGATGGAGCTTCTGAGAAAGGAGAGGATTCTGCTCAAGGAGACGATCCTGGTTCTGAATGCTTGCATGAGAGTTGCTATGCTGGATGGGTCCATGATGGATGACAAGTAGAGCCATCAACTGCTGTGACAATGACTGGCAAAGATTCTAACTTTGCCGCAAGGTGTAAACGCACATGGCTGAAGATGGCAGCCGGCCCAACACTGTGCGATGGAAGGAGGGAGAGGCTAATGGAGGATGGTATCACCACTAGTCTGGGGTAGTGACAAAATATTAAAATATATATATCCCAAACATGCTCTCTCCTCACTGGCTGAGTCCTCATTACTGAGCTTTGTTACCAGTACTAGGGAGAAAATATGAAAATACATAATATTCCAAACATGTTCCCTCTTCTCTTTGCTAAGTCCTAATTATTGAGATTTTCTGCCAAGACTCCCTCCAAACTTCTTCAATTCAGAAGAAACCATGCTGCTTTGATACCGGACTTGCTACTGGAATTGAGGGCCTAACTGCCTCGGAATGGATTCTAGAATGCATGTCCAACAATGGAGGGCTAAGGCCCTTAAATAAGCTTTTAGGGCTACTGGTTGATCGTGGTTAGATGATCAACACTGACCATTGACCAGGTCAATCAAAAGTCAATGTTGTAAAAAAAAGTCAACGCATTGACTTTTTGACCGAAAAGTGAACTCTGCATGTTTTGACCTGAGTTGTCTACTGCTGGCCAAAATTATGCGAATCTACTGCTAGTTGATGGAAAATGCTGCTTTTCCCCGCCTGCCCCTTGCTGCCCTCTCTTAGCCCCTCTCTGCCTCCCTTCCCTGCCCCTCTTTCCTCCCTCCCCTTAGCCCCCTCCCTGCCTCCCCTCTCCCGCCTCCCTCAGCCCCCTCCCCGCCTCCCTTACGCCCGCTTCCCTCAGCCCCTACCCCTGCCCCTACCCTCGCCTCCCTCAACCCCCCTCTCCTCTCACCCCTCCTCGCCGCCTCCCTTAGCCCCTCTCCCTGCCTGCCTTATCCCAGTCCCTCTAGCTGCCCCCACCCCCCCACCCCCCCGCCTACTCGTCCATCACTTCCTCCTCCCTCCCCTACCCTTTCCTCTCCTCCTCCGAGCTTCTTCCCTATCCTAGCCTATCTACTCCTACTTTCTCTACTCTTACCCCCTATCCTAGCCTCTCCCCCCCTCCACCTCTCTACTTCTTTCCCAAGTCCTAGCCTCTCTCCCCTCAGCCTTCACCCTCTCCTCCCCTTTCTCTCTTCTAGTACCATTTGTAGTGGGATGAAGTGTTCCAGTAGGCCTTCCCACCTCGATTGACGATGGCTCAGCCTTCCTCGCCCGCTTCCATT
Source organism: Dipteris shenzhenensis (assembly GCF_047967505.1). Taxonomy (NCBI): domain Eukaryota; kingdom Viridiplantae; phylum Streptophyta; class Polypodiopsida; order Gleicheniales; family Dipteridaceae; genus Dipteris; species Dipteris shenzhenensis. The sequence continues at coordinate 52,767,308 of NC_141602.1, read as the reverse complement.
GGCCGCGAAAACCATCACATTCTCAAAAGACGAGTTGCAGCAGCTCAGAAAAAATACAAAGCAGGAGAGCTCGACATCACTCTTTGCTCGCATCCATGGGTCCCACCCTTCCAGGTTACAGACCAAGGACTGCAGGACAGGGACTGGATGCTCGCCGCTTTACCTGGAGACCTCGTAGGGCACCTCACAGATGTTCGTCTGCTTGGTCGAGGTTTCATTCAGGTTGTTTTTCATTCCCTGGATGCAGCAAGTTCAGTGCTTCAGGTCAGTCCTTTAGCATTGAGCACCAGGAGGATTTTCTTTATGCCCTTCTCGTTGGGTTTTGACCCTATGGAGGAGAATGGCCGGACGATTTCACTCTTCCTCAGATTCCCCGGTCTCCCTCAGGTGTACCATTGACTCTTATCTTCCATTGGAGCCGCTTTCGGGATGGTCACCGAAACCGCCCCCTCCCTGGGATGCCTTCTTTGGTAGCAAAGGCAGTCAGGTCGGACGGGGTACCACGTGCTAGGGTCGTCGTCTCTGACCCTAACATCACGGATGACCACATCATGCTCCTATATCCAGATGGCTCATTCTTTAGGCAGAGAGTCGCGATTGCTGGGAGACATGATCAGTGTAGGATTTGCATGACCCCTGGGCACTTTGATAGAGACTGCCCAAGGAAGAGAAGAAAGAAAAGGCCCAAAAGGTCTACAGGTATAGCACCTCACAGCACCACCTTGGTTGGACCTTCTTCACGATCCACTGCACATCCTACCACTTTTGGTGCTACTGGACCTTCCACCTCTCGTCTAGGACCAACAGCTACAGCCTCTCATCCTGGACCTTCTATATAGTGCAGCGAGGACCATTGGCACGTCCTGTTCCAGTCGTCCCCCGTTGGGTGCCAGTCAGAGTTGCTGAGCTAGTTGCACATCAGGAAGCTATTGATGGCACCACGGACCCTTCCTTACCGGCAAGAGATATTCCTATCCTAGTTCCTAGTGCTGATGAGGTTGCTTCAGTCCCCTCAGATGTTCATGTGAAGGAGCTTCCATCTATGAAGCAATTTGTTGCCGAAACCCGTGTCATACTCCATGCTAATGCTACTTATATGGCCAAGCTTCATCAACGCTAGGCTGAGCTATATCAGCGACCCCCTTTCTCTTTTGCTTCTCTTTCTTCACCTCTTGACAGAGGCAAGGGGATTATTGCTTCTACTCCACCTTCTGCAAGGATCCTCCGCACACCTACGCTAGATGCATCACTCAGAAATTCTTTTACAGTTTTGGCAGACATGGCAAAGTTTTAGTTCGAGGAGGAGTTTGTACCCTCTACCTTTGGGGACTAGGTTGTTCAGATCACCTTGGATAGAGATTCCACTTTTGCAAGTGTGGGAGTGCTTTCCCTAGTTGACTTCCCTCCTCTTGATAGGAGGAATTTTTCCTACCAGGTTGGGTAAGGTTTTTCATCTGGCCTCTTCCTCTTGCCAATGAGGATTTTCAGTTGGAACGTTCAGGACCTCTGAGGTGTACCTCATCGCTGCCGTAGGCAACTGATCCATCATCCAGGTGTTAGTGGGGGCCCATTGATATTCTTATGATTCATGAACACAAACTAGATGTCAGGGATTGTGCCAAGTTGGGTAAGCTTCTCTTAGACCATACTTTTTGGTCACCCGCCTTGGGCACCAGGGGAGGTACTTGCATTTATGTTTCTTCTTCAATGCTCCCCTTGGTGGTTGGACATGGAATCATAGTTCCCTCTAGAGCTCAGTGGATCATTCTTTTGATTGGTGGGCGTAAGGTTCATTTCTTAAACCTCTATGCCCCCAATTCAAGAGGGGGCCGCGTCCTTTTATGGAAGGACCTGCTTTCTTGGTCTTGCATTGCAGAGTCTTGTATCAGTGGGTACCAATCACAGAGTCCACTTGGTTGGGAGCTTTCATGGGGACGGGTATTTCTTTACGAGTTATTGCCTTGCGGGATGCACATGAGGAGACCCTTGTCTTTAATGTTCAATTGGGAGGTTCAATTGGGAGGCAGACTTCTCAAATCTTCAGATGATATTCTTTTGAAGGTTGCTTTCCAGCCTGTTAGGATTGCATGTTACATGGAGTGGGGCACGGACTCATAGTGATATCATGATCCTAACCTTGTTCTCCTGGCACTTGGATCTTGGAGACTCTGGTTATATGGTGGTTCCCCCATTAGGTTCTTGCAATGGGACCCAAGGAAGTGGGAATGGATTGATGAAGGGCACCGAGAGAAGAGCATTCCCTTCTTTCGTTACATAGTCAGAAATGTTAGGAGATTTCAGCTTAGTGGTAGAGGTTGGAGACCCTCTAGAGCTCCTCATTGGGATCGTTTTCAAATTTCTATAGAGGTACAGAAAAACATTTGGAGGCAGCTCTGTAAATCCCTAAGAAATAGAAAGATCACTCTCTTATTTTGGCTTTCTATTCGTGAAGGGATTGCGGTGAACCTGAGGAGATCCAGGTTCGGGGCCGACCCTACTTGTCCTCAATGCCACGCAATAGTTGAGTCATGGACTGATACTATACACACACTGATGGTCATCTAGGCGAGCATGTAGGGATGCTCTAGAGCAGCTACAGCCAAGAGAGAGACTTTTTTTAGAGTTTGGAGAGGATCTCCATTCTTCTCTTAGTCTTCTTCAGGGTTAAGGTGGCATTTTCAGCCTCCACCTTGGATTTTTGTTAGCTCTTTTTGAGCTAGTTTTTTCTCATGCATGGCATGATGTACTCCCGCATTAGAGCTTGCTCTTGCGGCTTTCATTCGTACTTAATGAAGTATTCTTTTTGAAAAAAAAGGGAAAATAAAATGACGGCAGTTATGCAGCCAGCTGCCACTGCCACCCAGGCTTGACCTTGGTGCATATGACACACAAAGTCCTTAGAGAGACCAAAAAATGTATATATGTGTAAAAGTGTGTTTTTATAGAATGTTTGTTATCCATAAGTTTGGTCAAGGGATTAATAGTCAAGGTCTTCAATGTGGGTTGAGACGACTAGGTGATTAAATAGACCAGTGCGCATATTCATGCTAGAACATATCAAAAGTCATGTGCTTAACGGTTATAAATGACTAGTGGACTTTAATGTGAATTTTTAGACAGCATGAAAAGTTAAGTGCATATATTTATAATAAGTGGTAAGTGAACCATTTGTTTTGGAAATAGAACCAGGATTTTTGGGTATGACATGATCTCTATCTATGTAGAAACCATCGTGCATGTTTTAGAGGAGAGTTTTGCAATGAGATGTGATCACACCGGGCAAGCTGGGAGGTGAATAAGTCTCAAATACCGGTGAGTTTTGCAAGACAGGAAACTTGTTGGTGACCTCTTCTTCAGGTAGAGGTAGCAGGAGCGATACTTGATCATCGTAACAATAGTTCTAAGTGTGTGATTTATGTTGGATTAGACAAAGGTGCTTTTGTATCAACTTTGTCTCTGCACCTAAGGTTGGTTCTTAATTTCACTGCCCCCACAATTTTCACGCATGTAAGAACATTTTTCCCTCACCCATACCAAATTATTGTTGCCTTTGATTAGTCTGAATGCCTAGATATCAAAGAAAATACTTCCTGAGATTTGACATAAGATTTCAATGCAAACTAAGTAAAATGATGCTCTCAACAAGGGACTCCTATTCCCTACCCATCCCCCTTTGGTTTGCAAATTAAACTAATGTCTTACAGCTCTTAGCGAGACAGAGGTGTACTGCAAGTTATAGATACCCTTCCTACTGCAATGCTAAGGGTGTGTGCACTTCCTTCTGGGTAGTTCATGATGGCTATAATCGTAGTTGAGACTCTTGTTGTGAAAACTAACATGGTGGGTGTGGGGCAAGGGGAATATACATAGGTCTTGCAGGGCAATGGGGCATCTTACCACTCGGTACCATGACTTTCCCATTGGTGGTGGCGGTAGAAGAGCCTTTACAAAAAACATGTGCACATTAAAAGCTGCATAGATGTCGCCTCCTCCCGCATGTCCTTCGTGAAACCTGTCGTTTCAAACATCACGTGCAAAAACCAACCACATAACAAACTACCTTGGTTGAAAATAGTTTCCCTTACAAAATGCCAAGGCCATTCAGATCTACAGGAAAAAATCAGTACGTATAGATTCTAGAATGAGTATTCTAATATGCAGACAATTTGGTCAAAATAGTTTGACACTTCACTGTCCTTATACCTCAGATGGTGCAACAAATGTGAAAAGCTTACTTGTTATAAAGAAAGCTACAAAAAAGAGGGGATTTCCGATTTTTTCTGACACATATTTACTTTTCTTTTTGACTAATGTATATCATGTTTGGAGCTTTAGACTAAAGGAAAAAATCAGTACGTATAGAAAGAGTATTCTAATATGCACACAATTTGGTCAAAATTGTTTGATGCTTCACTGTCCCTATACCTCAGATGGTGCAACAAATGTGAAAAGTTTGCTTTGTAATAAAAAAAGCTACAAAAGAGAGGGATTTTTTCTGACACAGATTTACTTTCTTTTTTACTAATGTATATCATGTTCAGACTTTAGAAAGTGTCCACATATTTGCAAAGTGCTTTTTAAAGAAAAAAAGGCAGTGAAGAAACTTCCTCTGCGTTTAGATGATGGATGATTTTGAGTCAAACTGCAGCATCCATCAGCTTAAAACGTTCACAAAAGAAACCTCCTCTATGGATGATTTTGATCCAAACTGCAATGGCCTTCATCTTAAGACTTAGGCGCATGATCTAGGAGCATGCGTAGCTCATCATATGAAGAAAATATGAAAAATGGAACATGACAACCCACCTCACTGCACACTTTGTTTTCTTTTGGTGAAATCCATGTAACTTTATATCACAAAGAGCAGTACCCAGAAACACCTCATTGCACACACTTTTTTGGGTGAAATCCATTCATCATTATATTACAAAAAAAGGTCCCAAGAAAAGGGACAGCCAATTACAAGCATTAGAAGATATCATTACATAACAAAAATGCAGGATAATCTAGATTCCGTGCATGTAGACAATCATAAAATGATTGCCTTAAGGATGTCCCGAAGAACTGATATTTAGCCAGGAAGGGATCACCAAAGACCACCTAAGTGCACACACAGACACACTCTTTTTTTTTCTTTTGGTAAAAAGATTTTTCTTTTATATTGCGGAGTCACAATCCCAAAGTAGGAGGAGCACAAGTACATCAAGAGAAGATGTCAAGATATGACAAATATACGTCATGATCAAGAGTTCCTATTTGCAAGAATTAAAAAAAAGATTGCTGCAAAGAGTCCCTGAAGAAAGAGTATAGGGGGAAAATGGGATCACCAAAGACTCTATGATTTCTATCTTTCCAAAGAGTCCATAGTGCCCAATATCGAACCCATACAAAAAACAAATCAAAACCCTGTCTGTGTAGGTGAATCCCAAATAACCAGAAAGATTTTCCAAAAGCAGCATTGGAAAATCTGGTGTGTAAATGCTGGCGCAACAATCCCAAAAAGTCACACACACACACACACACTTTTTTGTGTGGAATCTTTGAGTCATTATATTACAAAAAAAGATATCCCAGAAAGGGAGAGCTATAATACATCAAGAAAAAATCTCACTGTAGGACAAATATACATCATGATCAAAGACACGAGTTGCAAGCAATCAAAAAGCGATTGCTGCAAAGAGTGTCTGAAGAAAGAGAAATTGGAAAAAACAGGATCACCAAAGACCCTATGATTGCGATCCTTCCAGAGAGTCCAGAGTGCCTAGTACTGAACCCAAACAAAAAAGAAATCAAACTCCTGTCTTGGGTAGATGTACACCAAAAAGCCAGAAGGACTTGCCAAAAGCAATATGAGGAAACCGAGCTCTCAAAATCTGCCCAAGGAAGTCCAAAAAAGCACAAGAGGAAGGACAATGCCAAAAGAGATGAGGCACAGTCTCTCTCGGAGCCAAACATCTGCGACAAATAGAGGAAGCAATATGTCGTCGTACCAAGAACTGTCCATGAGGAAGAACACCCAACAAAACTCTCCACAAGAAAACTTGCTGACGGAGAGGAATCTTAGAATGCCAAATCTGTCTCAAACGTTTCCGCCACCATTTCATAGGACGATTAAGATGCCAAAGCTGATTTGCCTTTTGTGAGATAACTAAGGAGGAAGTAGAACTTTATAAAGAGAAGAGACAGTAATATGTGCAAACTGTAGACGATAGCATGACAAGCACACAAAAGAAAGTGTCGAGTCTTGAAGACGATCCTGTAGATGCAATGGAGGAACCGGCTAAAAAGGTTGGAGCATCAAAATAATCTTATGCCAAAGTGGACGATAATGCATTCCACACACACACACACACTTTTTTTTTTTTTGGTGGAATCTTTGAGTTATTATATTACAAAAAAAGCTATCCTAGAAAGGGAGAGCTATAATACATCAAAGGAAAATCTCATTGTAGGAGAAATATATATCATGATCAAAGACACGAGATTGCAAGCAATCAGAAAGTGATTGCTGCAAAGAGTGTCTGAAGAAAGAGAAATTGGAGGAAACAGGATCACCAAAGACCCTATGATTGCGATCCTTCCAGACAGTCCAGAGTGCCCAGTACCGAACCCAAACAAAAAAGAAATCAAACTCCTGTCTGGGTGGATGTACACCAAAAAGCCAGAAGAACTTACCAAAAGTAATATGAGGAAACCGAGCTCTCAAAATCTGCCCAAGGAAGTCCAAGAAAGCACAAGAGGAAGGACAATGCCAAGAGAGATGAGGCACAGTCTCTCTCGGAGCCAGACATCTGCCACAAATAGAGGAAGCAATATGTCGTCGTGCCAAGAGCTGTCCATGAGGAAAAACACCCAACAAAACTCTCCACAAGAAAACTGCTAACGGAGAGGAATCTTAGAATGTCAAATCTGTCTCAAACATTTCCGCCACCCTTTCATAGGACGATTAAGATGCCAAAGCTGATTTGCTTTTGCGAGATAAATGGTGGAGGAAGTAGAACTTTATAAAGAGAACCACACACACACACACTTTTTTTTTTTTTTTTTTGGTGAAATCTTTGATTGATTATATTATATGAGCAGCAACCTCAAAACAAGGTGCTACAATTACATCAACTGAAAATTTTAGTATATTCCAAAAAGACCTCATGATCTATGTACCGAGTCTGCAAGTAATCAAAGAAAGATTGCTGCAGGAACGCCTAAAAAAGCCAAACAGAGAGAAAGTAGGATCACCAAAGACTTTACAATTCCTATATGTCCATAAAGTCCATAGTGCCCAGTAGTGAACCCAAACAAAGAAAAGATGAAACCCTAGTCTAGATGGATGAAACCCAAATAGCCAGAAGAACTTCCCAAACAAAACAGATCGGAATCTCGCTCGCAGGTGCTGTCGAAGCAGATAAAAAAACTCATGAGAGCACGGACAATGCCAAAACAAGTGAGGCACAGTCTCCGAAGAAACAAAACATCTATGGCAAAGTGCAGGAGCAATGTGTCGATGAGCTAATAGCTGTCCAGATAGAAACACTCCCAAAAGAACTCGCCAAAAGAAAACCTATTGCCGAAGCGGTACTTTATAGGCCCAAAGTTGATGTATCTTTTCCTCCACCACTTGGCTCGGCAATGCATTCGCCAAACATAATCACCTCTCTCTCAAACCCAAGGTTGAGGCAAAAGGATATTATACAATGCAGGTACGGTACTCTAAGATAGTCTCAAAGGACGAGAAGAGGACCCTAGAGAAGTCAAAGTCCAATCTTACAGCCGGTCCTAGAGTTCCAAAGGAGGAATCGGAACAAAAGACGAAAGCATAGAAGTAATTTGTCGCCACAAAGGACGATCATGAGAGCCCAATCCATATGTAGTGGTTGCTAGAGAAAAGGGGAGCACAGTACTAGCATCATCTTTAACATTAGCAACCGAGGTGATGCCTTTAAACGAGACCCAGTAGGAACGTCGAGGTTCCTATAAAGCCAAGGGAGGCTAAAAGACTTTCGACCAGTGAATGCTTTCAGCTCTCAAAGAATTCCAAAGCAAAGTTGCCGTCCATTCCATTCCAGATGAGAAAGAACATGCTTCCAATCAAGAAGCAAGCAGGAGACAAAAGGGCAGCCACACAAAGTGCCATCAGTGCAGCCAAAAAAGAAATCCCATTGATCGAGTTGCCAATGACCAAACGCAGAAATATTGATATGAGTGACTAGAGTCCTAAACATAAGAGCCCAAGGCTGATCACCTTGCAGAAATTGCAGCAGCATTTTTCGTCTGTGGGCAAGAATATGCACATGAATATCCGTGATGTTCAATCCACCATGCATCTTGGGAGAACAAATGTGATGCATCGAAAGCAGCATGAGACTTTTTCTGCCATGTTTGGATCGCCAGAAGAGTTCCATAAAGACAGACATGAAAGATGTAAAATCTACCTTAGTGAACATGATCAATGGCAAGTAAAATTGAATATATGCCACAAGGATGGACTGCACTATTCGAAGACGAACGTGCAAAGGCTAGGTTGCCAGTTTCCAATACTCAAGATTTTTCTGAAGCTTAGCTAAAACCCAATCAATTTGTTGTTGGCGAGTGAGTTCCCACCCCAAAGGGTAACCGAGATGACGAACAAACCGAGTGGGTGGAATGATATCCCCGGGCCATAATAGACTATGCCAGTCTTTGGAATGCAAAGGGAGCAGCTTAGACTTCTGAAAATTAACATGAAGACCAGCTGCCAAACCATAAACAAAGAGGGCCTGCATCAAGGCACCAAGATCATGGGGCGTATTCTTCCGGGTAAAGAAAGAATCATCAGCATAAGCTTGAGCAACCATGCTGCGATTAGCATCCAATTCCAAGCCATGAAGTGATCCTGTAGCCACAAGATGATCAATATATTGCAGCATAGGATGAGTAGCAATGGCATACAGTAAAGCACTGAGAGGGCATCCCTGGCAGACCGAACAACGAAGAGTCCACTCATCAGAGATATCCCTAGAAATAATGCAAGCCGCATTGCTATCTCTGTAAAGCCAGTAAATAACCTGCTGCATTTTTTGTCCAAACCCCAAAGCTCGCATAGTTTGCGAGAAAATCCCATTGAACTGTGTCAAAGGCTTTTGCAATATCTACCTGCAAGAGTAGAACATCCTGCTGCGTGTATTTGGCATATTCAATCCCAATATAGGCATTGGCAATGTTATCTGTGATATGGCGACCTGGAACAAAGCCATATTGGGAGGGATGCAACCCATCATGCAAATAACCTTTAATCCGATCAACTACCATTTTAGCAATGATCTTGTAAATGATTGGCATGAGCGTGATTGGCCTCCAATCACCAAGTGAATCACATAACTGCTTCTTTGGAATCAGCTTGAGAAGACCCTTTTTCCATGACACAGGCATTTGCTGATTTTCCCATGCTGTATTTACCATTTGCAGCAAGGCGAATTTAAGAAGATCCCAGAATGCAAGAAAGAATTCAACAGTGAGACCATCCCATCCTGGAGATTTCCATTTGCCATAGGATCTCAGTGCATCAGACAATTCCCTTTCAATGAAGGGAGTTCAAGTTCCAAAGCCTGAGCATCAGACAGAATTGGATGAACATGCTTCAAAAGAAGCTGACGTGCAGACACGACCCGAGGAGAAAGAGTATCCACATGCCCAAAATGAGTGAAGAAGTGCTGCACACATAAATCATCAAGCTCTGAACGAGATGTTGACCAAGAACCATTAGGCATCCGGATCCGACAAATATTTGCAGCCTGTCTTTTGTAGTGTAAACTCTTAAAAAATTGCTTGGAAGAGCAGCCTTTATAAAAAAAAGCCCGTTGTCTCAATCGGGTTTCCCATTTAGCAAGCTTTCTGCGATCATTGGATTGAAGAGAGAATTGTGCCTGGCATAAGAGCATGCTTTCCTCTGAAGACAAAGGGCGAAGATAAGCAAGCTCAGTCAAACTCTGACAAGTAAATTTGGCATGTGCTACAGTCTCCCTTGTGGCTTGCATATAGGATTTGCCATAATCTCGAATAATTGCTTGCATCCGTGTAACAAAAGCTTGCCACAATGTGTATCTGACGAGAGAGAGGCTGAATAACATCAGATACCAAGGCTTTAAAGTCAGCATGCTCCAGATAACTATTATTAATTAGCAAAAGCCTTCAGCAAGGCAATCAGTCACTAAGAAATTCATAAGGAAAGCCTAAACCAAAGAGGAGCATGATCCGAATGTGTGAAAGCATGATCAACCCAAATTTGACAAATAAAGGCATCACAATGCTATGGCTCAACCTGATACCATTTGTCCAAGCGTGCCCGATAAGAAGATTGAGCATTATGCTGAAAGGTATAGCCCGAAAGCATGGGCTGTAATTCCTTCTAGAGATCAACCAGGCGCAAGTGAAGCAAAAATCAGACCATGCATGTGCTTCAGAAGCCAACATATGAGTGTGGCCTGAGGTGTTGTCACCCAATTGAGGGGCATTATTAAAGTCACCACAAATAAAGGCATGTTGTCGTCATGGATAGCTATGCATGGCAGCCCAGATCAAAGCTCTATAACGAGAAGATTGGGGGGCATAAACCGATGCAAATTCAAAAATTTTCCCTTGAACAAGGCATTGAACAATAATCCATCTACCATGGCAATCATTGAGAGCCACAACAGGTTGAAGGTCGTGCTTTACCAAAAAAGCCACACCAGAAAAGAAGTGCTCTCCAGCATAGAAGATATCATAACCAGCAAAATGGCCTATCTGACCAGCATACATATGATAATTATGCTCTTGCAAAGAAACTATATCAGGCTGAAATTGCTTGATATACATCCAGACCAGTTTCCATTTGTGACTATCACACATTCCCTGTACATTGAGAGTAACACACTTCAGATGATCAAGCATATTCACAATTATGGGACAGGTATGTACAATAACTAACGGGCCGTCTACGTCTGCATTTCCACCTCAATGTCCGAACCTCTGCCCTGGGATGAAGCATCAACCTGAGGAGAGGAAAAAAGTGCAGCAACTTCTTCTTCAGGAAACAAGGTCCGATTTGCAGTCACAGCAGCCCAGGTCAAGCCAACACCAGAGTTTTCAGCAGGTGTTTTCCCATGAGAGGATGTACCACTCCAAGTCCGAGAAGGCAAAGGTCGCCTGGGGGAGATCACTTTGCGAGGAGTTTGCCATCCATTAGTCAAAAATTTTTCCCCCTTCCCTTGAGGTGGAGAGGACAAAGGCACAAGAAAAGAAGCATTACCATTTGAGACAATCGGGGCTTTGCCTTTGTCTTGAACAGAGAAAAACTGTTTGACCCCTTTGTTTTTTACTACAGAAGAGGCATTTGCATTCTTATTCAAAGGTTGAACCATTTCAGCTTGCACTAGCATCCGTGGAGCTCGGGAAGAGCATTGTGAAGCCATGTGCCCAAATGGCTTGCATTCAAAGCAAGCACCTACAAATAGCTCCCACTTGAGCTTGTAAAAGGCACTCCCCATGGGAACATTATTCACAGTAACCGAATATGAAGCTAGAGTGGGATTATCTGTATCCCACAAAATGCAGAAGCAATTCGAATTTCCATTGGGTTGCGGTGGACATACCACCTTACCGAGGGAAGCTGCAATTTTAGGTAGAAGACAAGACAAGCATTGAGGAAAATCCACAACTTCTACCCAAACAGGGCAACGATGCCGAATCAATGCCTTATAATCCCGAGTGGGAGACAGGGGTAGGACATGGACCATCTACTGGCCATAGAAGAGAGGAGAGTGCTCTAGCAAAACCTGACGGTGCTTCTCATCAGCCATGATGATGCCCCTCGCTGCATAATGAACTTTTTTAACATAAGAACCACCCAGGGTTCGAGTCAACCAATTCCCAACATCTGCTTCTATCCTAGGAAGAAAATTATAATGGCATGCTTTGCATACTCCTTAACTGGATCAAAGATATCATCCACTTCCACCATAATGCCAGTGGTGGGAAGTGGATCTTTCCAACCTTTGCGGATGTCTTCAAACCCTTCATGCATAACCTCATAAAGAAGCTGAGCCTCACTAGAGTCATGAAGGGAATCATCTGAATCCATCACCTGTTTTTGTTTCTTGTTGGAAACCGACTTGTCTTTGTGAAAGGTTTTCTCATAGGAATAATCCGCCATTCGAGTCAAGGAAAAGGCTCAAAGCTTTACAAGGAGGAAAGCACAACATGTACAACAACATTAGAATCTGTACGGACAACAGTACGGACGAATCTGTACGAAAATATGATAGTACAGATTTTCAAATAGTACCGATTTTTTATTGTACGGACGAAACTGTACGGAATTTCTGACTGTACGGACGAAATTGTACGGATTTTTCCTGACTGAATGGACAAAATCGTACGAATACGGGGAAACAAATTGACAGACAAAACTGTACGAAAAAATTCGTACAGATTTTTAACAGTACGGGGGAAAAATTTTTGAATTTTCTAACAGACAAAACTATACGGATTTTTACTGGCTGTACGGACAAAATCGTACGGATTTTTGACAGTACGAAAAAAAAATTCTGAATTTTTTGACAGAGCGTATAGACACAAAGCGAGCGACAAACGGAACCTCGAGGGCGTCAAACTGAGGGAGAAACAAGCAGTTGCAGCGTGGGAGCACGAGGGCTAGCACGGGATCTCTCTCTTACACCACACACACACACTTTTTTTTTTTTGTGAGAAGAATATTTTATTGCGGTGAAATAATTACATTCATAGGTACTCCAAAAGCGGAGTAACTACTACTCAACCAAAAATCTTTGTATAAGCCATATATACATCATGGTCAATCAAATGAGTTTGAAAGCAATCATAAAACGATTGCCGCAAAGATCGTTTGAAAAAAACAAAAGATGGAAAAGTAGGATCACCAAAGACTCTATGATTTCTGTCCATCCATAGAGTCCAAAGTGCCCAGTAGTGCACCCAAACAAAATATAAATCAAAACCCTATCTAGCTGGATGAAGACCAAATAACCAGAAGAACCTGCCAAAAGTAACAATAGGAAATCTCGCTCGAAGCCCCTGACATTGAGAGCGAGGAAATCACAAGTATGTGGACAGTGCCAAAAAATGTGAGGCACAGATTCAGCAGAATGTAGACATCGGTGGCAAACAGCCGAGGCAATATGTCTATGCGCAAGTAACTGCCCAGATGGAAAAATGGCAAGTAGGACTCGCAGAGGAAAACATGTTGCCGAAGAGGGACTTTATAATGCCAAAGGAGACGCAGCCGCTTTCTCCACCACTTTGATGGGCGATCTATATGCTCTGTCAGAAACCCAAGACGGAGGTAACAACACTTTATACAGAGAAAGCACTGTGATATGTGACAGCTTCAAAGGACGGGCTGAAGAGGAGGAAGAATGGAGAGTCCAATCCTCAAGCCTATCCTGAAGTTCCAAACGAGGTACCGGCAAGAAAGGTTGAAGCATTTCTGAAATTTTATGCCACAAAGGACGATAATGAGCTCCCAAACCATACTTGCTAGCAGCCGCAGAAAAAGATAAAAGAGTGCCATCATCCTGAAGTACATCCGCCACAGAAGCAATATCTTTGAAAGATATAAAATAAGAACGCCTGGGTTCTTGTATAGCCAAAGGAGGGTGGAATACTTTGGACCAATAAATATTCTCAGCCCTCAAGTAATTTCCCAACAAAGAATCCCTGCCATTCCATTCCAAGTGGGATAAAATATGCTTCCAATCAAGAAGCAAATGAGAGACAAAAGGGCAGCCTCTGATCTTGCCTTGAATAGAGCCAAGTAGAAAATCCCACTATGTAGGCTGCCAATGCCCAAAAGCAGAATCAATATGCAACAGAAGAGAGCAGATCATGAAAGCCCAAGGCTGATCCCCTTCCATAAATTGCAACATCATTTTCCCCTTGTGAGCAAGTATATGCACTTGAATATTGAGTATGTTCAAACCCCCGTGCATCTTTGGAGAACAGAGACGATGCATAGAGAAAGAAAGAAAGAAATTTTATTAGTGTCTTCGGAAGACCGATGGGTCTATGAGACTGAAAGAAAACCTGATACAAATCACAGTAAGGGTGGAGCTACTGAAACGAGCATCATCACCCGTGCTGAATCCTAAGTCTGATCATACATAATCAAATACATCTAGATGTAACAATGAAAAGAAAAGGATTGGAGCGGAGCGGAATCCTCCGTATGTCATGTCGCCCTGGCTGGTACATAGCCAGTGATGGGACGCTGGTGCCTGTCAAGGGGTGCCATGCGTCTCAGTCTCCTGGACGAGGCTCAACGCAATATCAGAGCCACCGTGACTTCCGTGGGACGTATCCTGGGTCTAAACAATGATGGGAGATGCCTCAGAGTGATCTATGTGTCCCCTCGATGTCTCGTGTGTCGTGTTACGATCGTCGGGTCAGGGTCTCTGTCACATTTGCGGCTAGAGACTGGACGATCAATGTCACTCGATGGGAAGAACTCTGTGATCCTGCTCTTAGAGGTGTCTGATGATGTAGCCAAGCCCCGTCGCCTAAGTAAGTACTCTCTGCTCTAGGTAGGCGAGGAATCTGGAAAGGAGCCCGGAGCTATCTCTGAAGAGGCAGTGGTAGTGACCTCGGATCTTATAGTACACTGGGCACCTGAAAATAAAATGCTCCTCCGACTCAACATCCTGACAGTCGCACAATATGCATAAGCGATGCTCCCTAGGAATCCCCTCTGCTCTGCCACTCTCTATGTGGAGGCGGTGTGATGATACCTGAAACTGTCCGATGGAAATCCGTAGTGAGTGAGGCATATGAAGCTCAGTGTACCCCGGTGGTGTGATGAATCCCTCCTCCGAAATACTAAGACAGTAATCTTTGTAGAAACTCAGCTTCACTGGAAGCTCCCTCGGCTCCAACCAGATCCTAAAGATGTGTAGCTGCAAGAGATCCTCTCGAATGACCTGGTTGGTGTATGGCCCGATCGGGATGGTGGGTGGGAGTACCGGAGGGCCATCTAAACTATACTGAAAAGGAGGTATCCTATCAATGTGGAACCCTAGTCTCACAAACCATCTGTGAGTCCGTGCATACTAGCAACGCTCGTCTCCCTCTGCTGCTAACCTCATGGAGGAATCGAGAGCCAACCATGGCAACCTCTTGTCTCCCTGATGTGCAGTCCCCATATGATCTAACCCAGTGTAGATATGTGATGGTCTAAAAGGCTACATCTAACTGGAGTGGAGAAGCACCAAACTCGACCTGAATGATGTGATGTGGTACATACGGTTTCCCCCGGATCATCCGTGAGAGCATGAGGATCTGCAGGCGCTCCACCCGTGTTCACTCTATCTGTGACATGTCAGGCCCCCAACAAGGACTGCCATACAAACCGACTGGTCGGACCAAGGAGTCGAAGAGAAGAGCCTTGGTCCGAGGGTCCTGGCAGTGGGAGTGGAAGCATTGTCTCTCTAGCCGAGCCAGTGAGGCATATCCCCTGCTCAGTCTGGCCTGCATCGCTGGTCTCATCGTGAAGATCGGGCCGGAGAAGATGACCCCCAAGTAAGTGTATGAGGATACGATCTCAATTGGTGACCTACCGAAAGTAAAAGTAAACTGCTTCCGTTGCATGTTTGCTCGAGAGGTGTTAAAGATCATGACCTTGGTCTTGCCAAGGTTGACCTCCAAATCATGGGATAAACAAAAAGCCTGAAGTGCGTCCAGGTGTCGCTGGAGCCCCTCGGGGGTGGACGACAAGAGTGTCACGTCATTTGCATAAAGAAGAATCCTGATGATGATCCCGGCAAGTGAGCAACCGGTCCCTCCGAACGCCCCCATGAAAGTCTCAAGCTGATCGATGCAGAGGCCAAACAGGGTCGGTGATAAGGGACAACCCTGTTTGACCCCTATGGTACTCAAGATCTCATCTGTCCAACCTCTGCCCATCCGAACTCGGCCTAAGACTCTCTCATACAGTGCCATGATTGCCCATATGATCTCCTCATCAAATCCCAGTGTCTGTAGGCGTGTGATGAGATGAGCTCGATGTACTCTGTCAAAGGCTTTGCGAAAATCCACAAAGCAGCAACATACCCTGTCCTTCCGTGATCTGGCCTCCTCAATGACACTCCTGAGTGTGAGTATGTGATCCATAGTCCCATGGTCTCGTCTGAAACCGGCTTGACTCTTTACTCTGAGCCCTCTCATCTCTGCGAACAGGTTGACCGACGCATCCAATACAACTGCATAGATCTTGGACATCACATGTCCAATCATGATAGTCCTCTAGTTACTCAGGTCCATGGGATCCCCTACCTTGTGGATGGGGGTGATGGTGTTGAGTGTCCAAGTGCAGGGGAAGCCAAGGCAAACAGCGTCATTGAATAGCTTTGCTAGGATCGGGGCTAACGTGTCGATCCCATATGCGATAAACTCAGTGTGCATAGCCCCTCGTGATCCTTAGCTCGGCCATTGTGCAGTTTTAATGTCACGTCCTTGACTCCCCCTCTGGTGAACAACGTGCAAGTGATGGGGCGAGGTGTGTGTATGAGATCTGGAGTGGGCTAGTGTGGGACATCATAAAGATGGTGTGCATATGTGTGCCAGACTCTCGTGTCGGTGAGGGGTGATGGAGACCTACGCTCAAGGAATCTCCGCAAAAAATCCTTAGAGTTGTTGCTGTACAAGATGTGCAACAGCTCCTCCTCATTTCGACGAAGAAATGCTTGCTTCTTCCTACGTACGAGACGTCGGTACTTACGTACCATGTCTGGTGTGTTCGGGAGGTGACATTTGGTTTCAAGTCGGAGCTATCGGCGATAAGCCTTGCACTCCGCATCGTACCAATTGTTGCAGGGTACAGAGCCAAGAGGTGGTGGTCTAGTGGACCGTGTGGTGTGGGGAAAGATTTGGAGGGAAACCTCGTGGAGCGTGTGACTAATCAGGGCAGCACAGTCCTCTATGAGTGGTATGTGATCGATGTAGGTTAGGAGTCTGTTTAGGCGTCCAAAGTAGGCCGGTGATAGGACAAAACTTGTATCAAGTTTTTGAGCACTGTTATAGCTGTGGGTAGGCACATAGTTGTACACATCTAGGGTAGGTGTGGGCTTTTGGCATTTGTGGATTTTTCTTTCACAAGCATGATGGACTAATGTATAGTTTTTTGAGACAATAAAGTATGTTTTGCAGGGACTTCATGGGAAATGATGAAATGCAATGTGGTTGTACCAGACTTCCAGAGCAAGGGTGTCCAGTGTGTGGTCAAGTGAAATGTTTTTGGTGTCATGAAAATCAAGTCATGAAGGGTTTTTTAATTTTATTTTCCTGAGCCAATGTGCACATGCATGTTACAGGAATTTGATATGTTCTGGTGTCCATGTCAGGGGCTTTTCATGTGTGTGTACGGGGCTACATGCAAGTCTTAATGTGCATGCTAATGTGTGTGGGAATTGTGTGACCAAAGGTCCAAAATGTGCATTTAATGTGCCTTGGGGGATATTTGCATTTTTTAAAATGGAAGAGTGGTAAATTCTACATGATGAGGTGGCTGGACTGATTGGGAAGGCATCCTGCTCATGCAAAGGTGGCTACGTAGCAAGGAATGTAGAGCTTCTAGATTGCGATCGATCACGTGTAGAGAAATCTAGAATTTCTGAAGTAAAGAGGAAGCGACGCACGTAACTAGGAGTCTGGTAGATGAAAGTGAAAGGCGAAGCGCCCATCAAGTGAAGGCCTACATACGTGATGGGAGGGGGATTTTCCGACTGCATGTTTGGCACAAAGGGACTCCAGGTTTGGAAAGGATAAGCTCTTGGTGCTCCAGGGTTACAGCTACGTGGTGAATTCAGATCGAATGGGAGAGAAGGGCTATTGCGGACGCTGCTGGTTATCTTCACGTAAGGGAGTTTGTGAGCTTGTGTGCGCTGAGAAGACCTTGGCGCTGAAGATCTCTAGAGATAGCGAGCTGTTTGTAGTTGGCTGAGCATGGCTACCACACAGGCAGGACGGTCGTCATTTGCACGTGAGCTGATGCACAGAAGATCATCTAAAGGACTGTTGGTGAAGCTACGATGCAGCATGGAGTAATCTTAGCATCAGAGACTCCATGAATTCCGTATGCAAGAGATAGAGGGATGAAGAAATTGCAGGCTAAGGGCAATGGAACGTGACCTTCATCGATGATGGTTGTCCTAAAGGAGCTGGGTACTCTTCGTGGAAGAACGTGAGATTGATGCTTGCTGCAGATGTTCGTCAATCACTAATCTTCTACCCTGTGAGGGAAGAGAAGCTATCCTAAAGGAATTGGAAGCCTCTTTGACATGGTTGTGATCTTATGCTGATTTGATCGTGGGAGATTCCTCGGTATTGATAGAGAAGGAGAGGAGGTGGCGCTGTTGCAGCTTTGTGGGAGTTACGAGCTGTTGTTCTTGATGGAAGCTTAGGAGTGTGGGCTGTGGGTTCATAGTATTCTGAGGCTGACTGTTCTCTGAGTTTTGGAGGGAAGTTCAGTTCTAAGTTTATCTGTTTCGGGCTGTGTAGTCTTTTGGCTCTCTTTGAGTCTGTGTGATCCATGTTCAGTCAGTTTTTGTGTTGGTGCCTACCAAGATACTAATATTATGAAACATTCATTTACATGTCCACCACAGGGCATTGTCCTACTTATACAACAATAATATGACTCAGGGAATGCCAAAATTACTGCAACCAGCAAATGAAGTGTGTGAGGGGTGTGCACGTGGCAAATTGCATCGCTTGCCATTCAGTAAACAAGGCAAGAATTGGGTCAAGACAACCAGAGTGTTGCAGATAGTGCACAGTGATGTATGTGACCCCATGACTATTCCCACTTTTTGAGGTGCAAGGTACTTTGTGACCTTTATAGATGACTTCTCCAGGTTCACATGGCTTTTCCTCATGAAGGGAAAATCTGAGGTGTTCTATTGGTTTCAGGAGTTCAAAGCTATGACTAAGAACCAAACCAATACTAGAATTGGAACACTCAACTCGGATAGAGGGCGAGAGTACATGTCACATGCATTTCAAGGATTTTTGAAGCAGCATGGGATTAAACATCACTTGACATGCCCTTACACACCACAGCAGAATCCACTCCCTGAGAGGAAGAATCGTACTCTCATGGAAATGACGAGATGCATGCTGAAATTTAAGAGAGTCTCAGAGGCTTTTTGGGGAGAAGCAGTTGTGACAGCCACTTATATTCAGAACAGATGCCCTACCAAAGCTTTGGTTAATGTGACTCCATTTGAGGCTTTGTATGGCTTTAAGCCAAAGGTTAGTCATTTCAGAGCTTTTGGCTCAGT
The DNA here is from genome assembly GCF_047967505.1 of Dipteris shenzhenensis. Classification (NCBI taxonomy): domain Eukaryota; kingdom Viridiplantae; phylum Streptophyta; class Polypodiopsida; order Gleicheniales; family Dipteridaceae; genus Dipteris; species Dipteris shenzhenensis. The sequence goes on along the minus strand of NC_141602.1, from coordinate 52,747,989 downwards.
CTCATGGCTCAGTAAGAAGCAAGAGCGAGTCTCTCTTTCCTCCAGTGAAGCAGCGTACAAAGCTGCAAATTCAGCCACTACAGAGTTAATGTGGTTAAGGAAGCTTTTGCACGACTTGCATCATGCACAGGATGGCGAAGCAAACTCTATCTTCTGTGACAGCCAGAGTTGCATTACCATAGCCAACAATCCTGTGTTTCATGCTCGCATGAAACACATTGAAAATCATTATCATTATGTACGGGATTGTATTTCAGATGGCTTCATTGATCTCATCTATTATCCATCTGAGGACAATGTGGCAGATATCTTCACCAAAGCCCTGTCAACAGATCTTACGACATCAACATGGCTTGGGGATTAGAGACATTATCACAATGTCAAGGGGGGTTGTGACGTGATTCACAATGACATTGTTTTCATGTACTCCCATAGGTTGCATATCCATCTGGATGAATTTGTGCAACCATGGTACTTTAGGTATTGCTAGATACACCTGAGATGTTTCCAGGGTACTTTCAGCCATATCTTTGAGGGGGGATTTGTAAGAGATTACAAAGATATGGTGTTGTAGGCATAAAGTCAACCCTATGGTTGACCAGTAGTACTTGGGTACTATATATACCAAGTACTTGTATTGTTTCATTTGAACATTTCTATTGGAGCATTCTTGTGTGTGCAATCTTGCTCACTTGTGTTCACAACCTGTCTCCACTTTGTTTCTACACTCTTTCCATTGTATGCAGTCACAAGACGAGGCACAATTTATTACAATATCACAGAAATAGAAAATATACATGTAACACGATAATCTGTGTTTTTGAATTGACCACAACATGATTGGTACTTACGTGAAAGCCAGAAACCGGCTGTCAGGATTTTCCCAATTATCTTCATGCCATGTCACATCTCGCTGCATCCAAAAGGTCAATATAGTGAAGGTTTTCTGAACTCTTTTTGCAGAATATTCAGGCTATAAAAGGTAGAAGTAGAGATTTAATGAACTTTTTGCTTCAAAAAGGAGCATTGCTCAAGACATGCCTCCAATAATATGCTCTCCATATTTATGTAACTACACTACAAATACTACAATTCAGCGAACTTATGATTTAAACCAGTAACGTTCATAATAAGCTTGGGGCACCACATATGTTATGTGGACCCAATCTCCATCCTATGATGAATAACATACGCCCTAGGGGTTCCATCAATTTGAATCAGCTTAAACACATTGCTACTATTCTCCCCTCTTCTCCCCCTTCCCAGGTCTGCCTCCCACACCCAAAGATAATTTCCTAAGCAGAAGACAAAAAGAATAGCAATGAACCTGCACAAAAGAGAGAAAGAGATAGCAATCAGCCCGTCCAAAAAGCCAGCATGCAATCAACCCGTGCAAAAAATCAGCATAAGACAACCAAGAATACCCCATGGCTTAGTTGCACAACTCTTGATGCAAAGAGCCATAGTAGCCTAACTCTATATCCCACACCCTTATGAAGAAACAAAAGCGGATCTACAAAGGTCATTTGTCATTCCTGAAGAGGCTGGGAATCACCATGCCACCCCTACCACACCATAGCGTATGATTCAGTGGGCCACCTCTACTGGGGCCCTGCAATGTGCCTTCCAGAGTTTAAGAAAGTGTCATCCGAAGTGTGCCATGGTGTTGGGCTGCCAATGCCCTCCCATGTTATAAGGCGTGGGAGTTGCAACCATTCCATGTGAGTGGAACATTTTTCAATTCATTAGGCTGGCCATCGACTGTCCATTTTGCAAAGCATATCCCTCCCTGTCAGCATTGAAGCTGTCATTCAGTCAAATAGATGATCCAGAAACGGATTAGCAGCCTTGGATAGTAGCCCAACTTTGTTGTGCACAATGGCCGTCACATCCTGATGCCATTAGTTCCTCATCTCATGCCCGCTATGTACGAAATAACCTCTCATCCCGGAGTAATAATGGTTATTTCTTTAAATGTGAATATGGTTTTGATGTATTATGAGTGATAAGAACTAGGGAATTACTCCAACAAATACTAAGGCCATATGGGAAAGCCATAGAACTGCATAGATAGGTGTAAGACCAGAACAAAAACCATTCAGACTCAAAATGAATCGTTTCAGAGCATGATCTTCCAGCTTCCACATGGATGATATCTAAAAACTTGCCTCAAGCAAATTGGATACAACTAGAAGCGTCTTAAATTCAATACAACTAGAAGCGTCATTAACTTCTCTCTCTCTCTCACTCTGCAAGCACACTAGGGCCCAAGACAAATTGTCAGGCTGGACACCTCTGAAGGTTTTTATCACTTGATGAAAACCTGAATACAGAGTTCAGCACATGGGCTGCGTTACAAAACGTGAGAAATTCCAATTTACAAAGGAGGCACAAGGCTCTCCACTCCTGGCAAGTGCCAATTGTCTAAATTCTAGCCTAATTCTTAGTTACATGCCTCAAAGGGAAACTCTGGAGCCTTCGTACCACTTAGTCATGCGAGCACCTCATGGTCGCTAGCTAAGCTCCATAACACTTAGATGTACATAGCCATGGCACCCATTAACGCTGGTGCTTTGCAACTCCCCTGGCAATGCATCGGAGAAGCAATCTTTAAAATTTTCAAGAAGCTGAAACTTTTCTCTATTAGCATTATTCAAATCAGCATGTACTTTTAAATCTCTTTTTCTAATGAAAACCGTGTACGCTGAAACTGCAGACTTTATTGCCTTTCCAACAAAAACATCACCTACAATGGTGAGCCCCTCTATTCCTAGCAATGACATGTTGTGCTTTACCCATATGTACAAACTCAAGCACTCTTTCAGAAAGGGATGACTTCACTGCCTTATGATGAAACTAAGGAATTCCCAAAAATACATCATGATGTTTAAGTGGGGAAATGAAGCAATCCTCATGATCTGCATAACTCTGTACATGGACTTGGAGCTTCCCAATCAAGGGAGTAACAAGCACAGGGTCTCCATGCAACATCTGATCGGCATCTAGAGCCCTGCCCAACTCTTCAGTCTTTATTCCCAGCCTGAGGGCTAAGCCTTCTGAAAATAAATTGTATGTAGTCCCTAGATCAAACAATATGGGTGATTTTTTTGTCTCTTATCTTGCCCGTGTGAGCAGTAGCTCTCTTCCTCTGGATTTGACACTCTTCCCAAAACATTAGGAATTCCTCCTACCATCGGCCTTGGCTGTCCTTGTGGCTTTCTTTGCTCCTTCAAACCTGAAGGTTTCTTAGGGCACTAGGCCCCTCCTTTCTGCACCTTAAACACATTCTCTCTTTGCGAAATATACCTATTTGCTCAGGGGAAAATTGAGGTTTGCCTTTATAGGCTTTTTGCACTTGGTTGCCCCTCGGCTTTTGTAGCTGAAATCCCCTCTTTTGAGCCTTGGGAAATGCCTTTTTCTCCGACTGGGGAGTGGCTGACTTTTTCTTCTCTACTGTCCCGACATATAGAGAATGCACTGTAGTGGGATCCTACATGTGCATCAAACTTGCCACAGAGGCTGCATGCAATAATGTTATGTATGCCTTTATGATGCTTGGTATTCACCACAGCCTGTATCTTTGCATTAAGACCAGCCCTATGCTTCCTTATCTGGGCCTTCTTAGGGACCTTTTTAAAGGGCGCAATCTGCAGATATGCATTCCACAACTTTTGGTTATAGGTCTCCATTGCGTCCCCATCATCCACACATAAACTTTCCCAGCTAATAAGGACATGTTCTCAAAACTGTTTAGGCATAAATCGCTTATAGAAGGTCTTTTTAAAGCATCCAGGGCTTCTTTTGTAGCTAGTTTCGTCTTCAGCTCCTTTGCCTGTGCGGCTGTTGCTAAACTCTCATGATATTTTTTCACCCCCATGAACGTGCACTGCTCCCTCATCTTCGTCATCTTTTCTTTGAAGGGAGAATGTCGGGGACTCTTCTGCATAAGAAGGGCGAGGAGAAAATCTTGATCTGGCAGAAGGGAGAAGAAGCCTCTTCTTGTCGTCTGAGCTGCTGCCGTGTATGAGGTCTTTGCCCCCCTCCTGCCTCTGATGTCTTGCGGTGGTGTAGTTACCCCCTTCTCGACTGTCTCTTTCAAGTCGATCACCATAACCACCTCCACGTCCTCTTGCATGGGACCTGCTTCCCCCTCTTTTGCTGACTAGAAAGCGACCTGGGCTGGTGAAGAGAGATTCTTTGTCATTTTCGAAACGAGCCCTGCATGCGAGGTCTGAAAATCGCTGGCGAAAGGGCTTTGTTTGTCTTTTGTAGGCATCAAGGGAGGGAACTCAGAGTCGTCATCGAGTAGGTTATTCCAACCTGAGAGCTGTCTTTCCAGTCTAGATCATGTACTAGTTTTGTCTATAGTTCAGGCTTAAGATGAGAGAGAGTACGAAGCAGATAGGCCTTCCCATCACCGTCACCTCCATCGCCATCACCATCCTCCATCTTTTTCGAGGACCTAGAAGAAGGAATCTTACCAAGTGAAACTACACATGGGAGTAGATCTGCGAAATGAGCTAAGGAAACCGGCAACAAAGGCCTGGGTGTTTTCTTAGTATCCTTAACTATTCCCATAGCTTGTCGCTTTGAGAATATAATCAATCTTGAATTTCTATATGCCATAGTTGGTTTCACGAAAATTGCCATCTTTATAAAGAGGGCATTTACTAGTCTGATTCACCGTGGCCATTAGTCATGTCTCACAAACTGAGTGAGTGTGGTGTGTATTTTACTAGGACAAATCCATCAAAAAAAGGTACAAACACCTACATAAATGTCCAATGCCTCTAGCTAGACGTAGAACTGTTTTCAAAAACCAGGCTTAAGCCCTTACCGCTCTGCAAAGCTTTTAGATTATGCTGATGCACCCAATATGGACTCTTAGCAAACCCGGTCTCTTCTCTCAATATGATAGGATCCTGGCTATTGTAAGCCCTTCTCTTGATGGGAGATGCTTTTAGGGGTAATCAATTACACGAGAGGAGCTCCCATGTCAAGGATGAATTTGTGTCCTGCACTGAGGTGATCTGTGCATTACAATGAATATCAAATACCAATTAGATATGTTTCTTCGTGGTTTGCTGATGTGGACAAAGCTTAATAGACTTCTGTGTGAGCCTCACTGCTCCAAACTTTAATATGCTGCAGGTACCTTTGCTTAATAAAGACAATTTCTAGAAGTGATTGCTGCTATGGCAGCAGATATCTTTGAAATGGTTCTGCAGTTCTTGTTTTTTTGTAAGAGCTTCAGCTACCTTGTTGAATAAACCAGCCCACAGCCATTGCTACACTACTTGTGTATGGAGAAACCGTGTAATTGATATTTTACCAATATCTTCACCCTATTGTCATGCTCATGTGTGGAGATTGATGCGAGATCTCAGATGCCCCCATTCACATCCAGCACCCCACACCTCCTCTTGATGCTTTTCTACTTCTCCGAACCACTTTACAGCCCTTGCAAAGAGCAAGGAGCCGCTGTATGAGGAGGACAATGGTGCTGACAACAAGGTGGTTGGACATTGGGGCTATGGGTTATGATGTTGAGGTTAGAGTCTTAGATGAGGATCCTAGAGATGATGATCTTTTACTTCACAGACCCTAAATGTGATTCTTTAGGCTCCACAGACCCTGATGCAGCAACCTGGTCGCCCCGCACCTTCAGCTTGGGCTCATTAATATCTTGAATGAGATTACCGAGAACATGAATGTAAAAAACCTTGCATGGCTTCCCCTGTCCTCTGCAATTCTTGGGTTGTGTGCAACACAAAAACTCAAGGGAGCATTGCAAGAAGACAGAAAAATCAAATCGTTGCTTGGATCTTTGGGTAGTGCCATTTTTTGTACATGCAAATCCACTTTCATGGCCACGATCATGATTAACATGCCAAATCCACTTTCACGGCCACGATCATGATTATTGTTTACTGGTGCAATTCCTCATCGAGTACTGCAATCTTATATCAAATTTGGCTAGAGGCCATTCCATTGGTCTACTCAGCGATAAATCCACTCTTTCTCTATTATTCCTTCCCAATGTTTTTAAATGCTTGAGCCTATCAAAGTGGCTCAAGGGCATAGGATACCCTATATACCATGTCCATTCTTTTCATAACATACACACTGCTTGAATATAAGATGCTTGCACAATCAGGCCGATAGTATCAAGCCTTATACATGGATGTGTTGGTCCCTGCTTTCTTTTGTGAAAGGATGGATTATAACATGTTCATCTAAATATCAAAGTATGCCATATGGTCAATTATTTCTTCTTCTCCTTAACCATAAAAATCATTTTGTGGTAAGTATAAACATAAAAAGGATTCGGGCTTTTAGGGGTTTTTATGGGATTAATGGAAATCCCCTTTGTAATGCTAAGACATATTCATCTTATACAACATAATATGATTCATTTTATATGGGGGGCATAGGATTTCCCTTGATACAACATAATATGATATGTTTCATATGGGGGCTTAAGGCATAGGATTTCCCTGTTAATCTCTCATGGATTAATGCAGGGAAGGAATCTTCTATTCTCTCTATACTAATAGATACAAAAGGAGGGACCTTAAACTAGTACATATATGTCAATACCTCCTCCATAGGTATATCATATGTAACCAGAGAAAAAAGAATCATCAAGGGATTCATCTTATATTAAAAGGAACGGTTTCAATTATAGTTGAACCCGTTCTTTCTAAGAAACCTAGAGGTGTAAGAGTTTTCAAGTACTCAAATTAAAAAATATATATTAGAAAAGAATAACACGGAACAATTCAGGAAGACTGCTGCTGCTCCCCGCTGCCCCTGCTGCCCCCCTTCCTGCTCCCCTCCTTGCTGCCCCCTCCCTCCCCTCCTTGCTTCTCCTCCCTCCCCTCCCCTCTACCTTCTGCTCCCCCCGCCTCCCCCCCCGATTCCCCTCCCTTGCTGCTGCAGCCCCCCCTGCGCACTGCCTCCTCCCCCCCCCGCATGCAGCCTCTTCCCTCCCCTCCCTCCTACCTGCTGCTCCCCCCGCCTCCTCCCCCGACTCCCCTCCCTCGCTGCAGCAGCACCCCCCTGCGCGCTGCCTCCTTCCCCCCACGCGCAGCCTCTCAGCTCCCCTCTACCTGCTGCTCCCCCCGCCTCCTCCCTCCCCTCCTTGCTTCTCCTCCCTCCCCTCCCCCCTACCCCCCGCCTCCCCCCCGGCTCCCCTCCCTCCCTGCTGCAGCCCCCCCCGCGCTGCTGCAGCGTCCCCTTGCGCGCTGCCTCCTCCCCCGCGCGCTGCCTCCTCCCTCCCCTCCCTCCTACCTGCTGCTCCCCCCCCCCCCCCCCTTCTCTTCTCCACTCCTCCTCTCCTCTCCCTCCTCCTTGCTGCCCCCCCCTATCCCCTTGCTGATTCCTCCTCTGCTCATCCTCTCTCTCCCTCCTTCCTTTCGCCCTCTCCCCTCATTTGGAGTACCCTATTCGCCGTTACGGGTCTCTTGGGCTTCAAGAAAGCAGACGGAGTTCTTCCTTGCATTTGAATCGGCCTTTTCCACCTCGATTGACGAATGGGTTTCCACTCAGTCAATCCGTTACCGCCCACACCGGTCGCGAGAGCCATCACTTTCTCAAAAGATGAGCTACAGCAGTTGCAAAAGGATTTGGAGCATGAGTGTTCCACGACTCTCTTCACACACATTCATGGCTCCCACCCCTCCAAGTCACAAGCCAGAGATTGGATGCTTGCGGCACTTCCCCAGAAGCTCGCCCCCACCTTAAGGATGTTCGTTTGTTGGGACGAGGTTTCTTTCAAGTGTGCCTAGATTCCCCGGACGTCACGAGAGACCTGCTATAGGCCGGGTTTCTATTTCTAGGCTACAAGAGGATTTTTTCGTTTCCCTTTCAACTGGGCTTTGACCCATTTGAAGAGGACAAGCAGGGAGTTTCTCTTTTCATCAGGTTCCCTGGTCTCCCCTCAGTTTATCACAGGCTTCTTTCAGTTATTGGAGAGAGGTTTGGTGTGGTAGCAGAGATCCCACCTCTTCCTAGCGAGCCCTCTTCGACTGTTGAGGTGGTCAGGCTGGATGGGGTACCCAGGGTTAGGGTCATTGTCCAGGACCCTAATATTTCAGATGACCACATCATGCTACAGCGACCCAATGGGTCCTTCTTCCGCTAGAGATTTGAGGTTGCAGGTCGGCAACCTCTATGCTTCAAACAACAGAGGGGGCCGCGTTCTGTTTTGGAAAGAGTTGCTCTCGTGGGCTGACATTGCAGATTCGTGGATTATTGGAGGTGACTTCAACATGGTTGAGGCACCTTCTGATAAGCAAGGAGGCAGAGAAGGTGGTATTCATTCCTGCCTTCTTGTACAGGTTCAGTGGCAGAGATGTTGGGTTAGATGATGCATTTCATGTTCAGTCTCAGTCACTTTTGTTTTCATGGTCGAACCATAGGGTGCAGATGCCTATCCATGCCCGGATTGACAGATTTTATGTGGATGACTGGGCTCTTGATAGAGGGGGGACAGTTTGCATTGCACCTAGTGTTTCCACTTCCGACCATTTTCCGGTAGTTTTGTCATCTCAGAGCCCCATCTGAGAGGACGGTCTCACAATATCAGGATCCCCGATGCCTTATACATGGATGAGACCCTCACGGAGGTAGTCTTGGAGATCTGGGTTTCTCACATGTAGGGGGGGGTGGCCGGTCCTTCACATGTGGCCACAACACTTGCCAGTATCAGCGACTTTTATCACTCCGTTGCTAGTGCTCAGCGAGGTGAGGTACTCAGGTGGGAGATTGGTATCTGTCGGCAGTTGGCCGCCTTGCAGAGGGAGGAGCAGAAACGACCATATGATGCTTGGGTACAGGAGCGCCTTGCTACGGCAAGGGCTCACTTGCAAACATTGCTTGATTAGAGAGCAGAGTATGCCTTCCATGCACGAGAGTCCTTTTGGATACAGATGGGAGGGAGAGTCAATAAACACTTTTTCTCTACACTTGGTCCCACATAGTAGAGAGAGTGTCAAGCAGCTTATTTGACTCTGACGGCGTTTTGCAGTCTCATCCGGATACCATCATGCACTTAGCGACAGCTTTCTATGCCTCCCTTCTTTCCGCAGATCCTGACACACACGCCAGAGATGTGGCTAGAGATGAGATTTGGCAGAGTTTACCTGTGTTGGTCACACCAGAGATGATATGCTCACTTGATGCACGCTTTACCAACACAGAATTCAAGAGTGCTCTCTCCGCCCTTCATAAGGGCAAATGCCCTGGTTCCGATGGTCTTACTTCTTTTTTTACAGCCTTTTGGGATATGATAGGTGGTCATATTACTTCAGCCCTACAGGGCATTTGGGACTCGGGTGAGATGCCTGACTCACTGACCGAGGGACTCATACACCTTATCCCGAAAGGTGGCAACAAGAATTTTGTATCCCATTGGAGACCCATCACTCTTTTGGGCACTCTGTACAAAATCCTGGCCAAGGCGATCAGCATCCGGTTGCAGCCCCTTCTTCCAGACCTTATCCATGATACTCAGACAGGCTTTGTGCATGGCAGGAGCATATTTGATAATATATTTTCCTTTTGGGAAGCCACAGAGTGGGCTATGCAGAGTGGGCAGAGGCTGGCAGTTCTACTCCTGGACTTTGAGAAAGCCTATGACAGATTAGATTGGGGTTTTCTTGAGGGCACTCTTCTACGGTTTGGATTTTCAGATGCATGGATTAGAGGGGTGGCCTCCCTTTACAGATCAGCCCACAGCCAGGTTTTGATTGGAGGGGTAAGGGGTGACAGGTTTCAAATTTCCAGATCAGTTCGTCAGGGATGCCCTTTAGCCCCCTTCCTCTTTCTCTTTGTGGCAGAAGCTATGAGTATCTTCCTTAGATCTCAGGCTGAGCTTTATGGGTTGAGATTGCCCTTGAGATAGGAGCATGAGCTTCTTGACTATGAGTTGGCTGATGACACTGCTATTTTTATTGAGGCCTCTTTACAGTCACTTGATTCTTTCCGGACAGCCTTGGATATTTTTTGCTCAGTTGCAGGGGCACACACCAATTGGCATAAATCCTTTGGCTTTTGGATCAATGATGAGGACACTCCAGGCTAGGGAGTTGACATTGGCTTTTCTTGGATTCAGAGGGGTGTTCTTGTCAGGTATTTGGGATGCCACGTAGGATTGGGCATCTCTCCAGCACAGCAATTTGCCCCAGTATTAGAAAGTATAAGGAAAAAGCTTATTTTTTGGAGCTCAGCCAAACTCGACCTTGCCTCTAGAGTTGTGGTAGTGAACCAGGTTCTCTTGGCCACCGCCTGGTTTGTGTGTTCTTGCTGGTGCGGGTCTAGGGATTGCATCACTCAGCTCATTAGACTAGTCAGGAATTTTATATGGAGTGGACTTGATGGCACGGCAGATGTTGCACCGAGGGTGGCCTGGGAGACCATTTTTCTCCCTACATGGGAAGGGGGACTTGATATCATTGACCCGGACTTGCAGTGCAGGGCATTGCTTTGTAAGGTGGTGGTGAGGGGACTCATGCCTAGGCAGGAACCTTGGAAGGATTTCTTTTTTGGACGCATTCAGGCTTGCACACCTACCTTAGGAGATGATTGGGTGGACTGCCCTCGCTGGATTTTTTCTTCCGCCTCTCTCAGGTCTCCTGCCTCTCCTCTCATGACTGCCATCCTCAAAGCTTGGGGGAGCTTCAAGAACACTCTTCGAAGGGTTCCGCCCTCTACCCTTGAAGAGATTGATAGGCAGCAGATCATTTGGAACGATAGTATACTTGATGAGCATGGCAGACCTCTGGGCACTTCCCATTATATGCAGTGGTCTGGATGGGAGAGAGGCCCCGCCTACACAGTAGGCACTTGAAAGCCTTTTATCAGGCTACCTGAGGATCAGACTACAGTCCGTGAGTCACCTCAGAGGGGTAGCACGCAGGATTCAGCAGATAGATGGAGCCATCTCGGTGGAATGGATAGTTGAGGTGCCTATTACTTCCACCACTTGGATGGGAGCTTTTTCGAGGACAGCAATTCCTCCACAGGTGATCGCTCTTCGAGGTTTCAGGGAAGATGCTTTGGTCTTTGAAGTTGGGGATGGAGGTATACTCTCTAGATCCACGGACGATATTCTTCTAGAGGTTGCCTTTCAGTCTGTCAGGATTGCTGGTTTTGTGGACCACGGATCGGGCTTGGAGTGGTACTTAGACCCTGACCCTCTGCTCTTGGCCCTGGGTTCCTGGAGGTTGTGGTTATATGGAGCTGCACCTATCAGGTGCTTGCAGTGGGACCCAGGAGAGTGGGACTGGATAGATCATGGGCACCGAGAGAGGGGGATTCCCTTCTTTCGTTTCACGGTTGGTAATGCCAGGAGATTTCAGATGAGCAGTAGAGGTTGGATTCCCTCCAGAGCCCCCCATTGGGATAGCTTCTTCATCACCGCAGATTTGCGTAGGAATTTCTGGAGGAGGCTCTAAAAATCCCTCAGAAATAGAAAGATCACTCTTTTCTTTTGGCTTTCTATTTATGGAGGGATTGCAGTGAACCTGTGGAGATCACGATTTGGGGCTGATCCCACTTGCCCTCGTTGTCATTCTGCAGAGGAGTCAGTGCGCCATTGCTTTTGGGACTGCAACCAAGCGAGAATTGTTTGGAAAGGAGTTGCTCGGATACTCAGCATTTTTCATACTTCCCCTTTCTTCATGACTTGGGGCTCGGTCGCATGGTTATCCCTTACTGGGCCCCAAGTGTTTTATGAAGGTGAGCCTTCTTCTTGGGCACTCTCGATCCGCCGACAGGAGATAGAGCCCTACTCTCTTCAGGATATACCACATACTCCTTTCAGAGCTTCACATGTTTCAGTGGACACCTCTTGGGAGATTTTGGCTAGCATTTCCTCTTGGCACATTTGGAGAGCCAGATGCACAGAGGCCTTGGATGACACCCAGATACACCCATCACAAGTGTTCACTGGTATTTGCAGTGACACGGTTCACACTTTGATAGCATATGGGCTAGCATGCAGGGCCCTTCACGGGCAGCCTCTTCTAGGAGGATTGTATTTCTTCGAGTTTGAAGGGGTTCTCCCTTTTTCTCGGAGGTTGCTACCGGATTGAGATGGCACTATCAGCCCCAATCCTTTCTTTTTGACTCTTGAGCTTTTCATGCATTGCATGGTGTATCCCGTATTCCTGTATGGAGCTTGCTCTAACGGTTTTCTTTAATACTTAATAGAAGTCTCTTTTTGGCCCCAAAAAAAAATAAATTAAAATAAATAAATAAATAAATAAATAAATAAATAAATATATATATATATATATATATATATATAAATAAGGACCAAAGTATCACATGCTTTCAATTAACATGGTTATATGACATGGGTACTTAAATTAGAAGGAGCCTTTTCTCATATACATTAGTACCCATTTAAAGATGGTGACGTAGTTTATGTACTGTATTACCATTTCTTAGTCGCAAAAAGAATAAAAAGAGAAAATCTAATAATAGTTGATAGTTAACCAGAGCTGTTGCAGTAGCCAATCTTTCCAATTAGGCATTGTTTCTTCAGTATCATCAGGGCTTCTTGTAGAAAACAATCCCAGATAAAGAATAACTTTATAGGATAAAGGGTTCCAGCTTAATTTGATCAAAGTAGTACAGATGTCCTTGGGTCATAACACTTCTCCCACCACAAAATGACCTATGCTAGAAAGTTTTGGGTTAGGAAGTCAGGAAACTGCCGCTACACAGATGCGACATTCTCCCAAGAGTTGTCGTCACTAGATCTGTCCTTGGGTCATAACACTTCTCCCACCACAAAATGACCTATGCTAGAGAGTTTTGGGTTAGGAAGTCAGGAAACTGCCGCTACACAGATGCGACATTCTCCCAAGAGTTGTCGTCACTAGATCTGTCCTTCCGTTTAATAAGGAATTCATGGAACACCCTATTATGGGGGGTCTTTTCCTATAATCAAGAACTGCTCTGCTAAAACAAAGTTATTAATTTCTCTTTTAGGCGATTAACATAGAACACTGGATGTACCTTTACATTGCGTGGTAATTCCAATTCATAAGCTTTGCTAATGATTACACCGATGACATTGAAGGGTCTGCAGTGGACAACATATGTTCCAGGCAGTGATGCTGGAGTCTGGACATTATCTTCCAAGCAGTATCCTCTGGTGAAGTCAAGCGGACAAGAGGCATCACATCCTGTGCCTCTATCTTGAATATCTCATGGCCTTGATTCCTAATAGGCTGCAGAGGCTGGATCAATAGAGAAGGCATGGACCCCCTCCATTAGCCACGCAGCCATCCCCCAAGTGAAGTCTCACTGCATCCTTTGTGTGTTGGCCACAATTTGGAGAGCAGGGCACTCAACCAAATCCTCTACACTGCTGAATAGCCCTCTAGATAATGCGGAATCGCCTCCAAACTATTGTCTACACAACAATGCAGCTACCATCTACTCACATCCGGGCTGATGGGCAAGCCTCCATGCGCCACCATGCAGAAAAAACAGGAGATCTTCTGTGGCTTGCGAGCAGCTAGTTTAAAGACAACCAAAACCACTAGATAATCTCTAGGGGAGCCTCTTGCTCAACCCAATGTGCCACTCTCAATGGGCCCAAGTTGACACCTCAAGCTGAAGGCGTCGACCTATGCGATTCGTGTACGAGAAAAGGAAAAAGCCAATCTTATGCTCTACATTGACGAGGCGGGAGAGCATAAGGTACCTTAGGTGGAAATACATCTCAAAATCCATTGAAGGTCCAACAAATGAATTTCCATCTGAGTTATCTTGGCACATCTGTGGCTCTTCAGAACCCTTGGAGCAAATATGACTCTCAGAATCCACTGAAGATCCAAAGATGCGCCTGAAGTATTCTGAAAATCTGAAACTGCTGTATGAAAAAGTGGTTTCTAAGAAGCTCTTGCAATGGGGATAAAACCCTCGATTGAATCCACAATCCTGCTAGTATGTCCAAAATCCACTGAATGACGTTCAAATCCATGGAATGAGCTTTATGCACAACCGACTTACGGATGTCCAAAACTTCAGATTATACATTGACATTAAAAGCTGAATTTTCAGAATGAATTGCTTCATTCACAGTTGTAGGATCAGATTTTATGAAACAAACATGGGCTACAACATCTGGCCCATTGAACATCATATCACCTTCCATTGTGTTACAAAAGAATAAAGACATCCAAGCATCATGAGATAAAAGTTGCTTTGACTTTATTAAGATACTGTGGATTACAAACTTTCTCCGCATAGCCATTAAGGTCAGACTCCAAAGTAAATACACTAACCACCCATACAAAAAGTAATGACATGGCCCACATAATCCACATGAGGGTTCCATCAAAAGAACCACTCATTGCCAAGCAATATATCGGATGGCTACTCTAGATAGTGTCACCTTGACATTGTAATATGGTACTTCAGTTCATGTTCATCTGTGTCTCTTTGTTATTACACTTGCGCCTCATTGGAGTTCAACACTTCTGGTCAAGTCTTTCTTGACCCACTTCATCCAAGCCATGAAAGTATCTTCAGAGTTAGAATATGTCTGGTTGAACTGCAAGTTAATCCTCGCTATCCAACTAAACCAAAGAGCACGGTCCATCTTCGCAATAGAAAAGAAAGAACAAAAAAATCACTCCTTTTGGGCTTGCAACAACTATTATGCAATTCACAAGAAATTTCCTAGACCCACAAAGGAACCATGAGGACTCTACGACCACAAACTTCAGAGTCCCTGTAACTTGCCTCATCTTCTTCATTGAGCATCCAGCAGGGGGGTGAGGGAGGCCAAGAAAGAAGAGCTACTCTCCCTTTTTCCTCTTGGAAGGCAGCCCTTCTTCCTACAACTTAAGCCTCTTCATGTTGGCATTTCCTTCCACAAGCCTCTCCATCATTTTGGCGCTGTTCATGGGAGCTGTTTCGTGGAGGTGATTCATGGGGCTGCTGCGGATTTTTACTGCATCATTAGCACCAGCTGTTCCAATGCCCATTGCCTTCTCTTGGCTTTTTTCTGCCCCATCTACAAGCTGAGTTGCTACTGCAGCCCATACTATTCTAGCCTTTGCTCTAAGATCGCACTTCAGCCCGTATTGCTACAACATTTGGAGCAGACATGGAGTATTCCAAAGCGGGAATTGTCATTGAAAAGTTTTATGGTAAGAACTTTCCAACTTGGCAAATCAAGGTAAGGCTTCTGCTTATGAAGGAAGGTGTGTGGAAGGTGGTAACTGGCAAAGACAAGAAACCTGAATCTGATAAATAGAAAATTCTAGCATGGAAAAATCTCAATGACAAAGCTCTTTCTATCATTAGTTTGGGTTTTTCTTGTCAAGTTATTCATCACCTGGATTTTGATGACACTACACATGACTTGTGGAACAAGCTAGAGTGCTTATTTGGTAACAAAATCATGAATTCCAAAGTATTTCTCAGACATGAATTCTTTAAGCTCCATATGAAGCATGAATCTCTTAATGCTCATTTGAATCATATGAAATCCCTCATCACCCGACTTGTTGCTTTGAAGGCCTCTGTTGGGGAAGATGATCAGGTGGTTGTCCTCCTTTCCAGCATTGAGGATATTCCTCAGTATCGTGATATCATACCAGTGCTTCGTGTAGTATGGGATATGTCCTTTGGTGAAATGGTTGCAATGCTTCTCGAACATGAACAAAGGCATACATATGTCCTTGAGGAGCATGAATTATATTCCAAGGGTAAGAAGCCATTCAAGTGTACGTACTGTAAGAAGCTTGGCCATACAGAGGACCGTTGTTTTCAGAAGCTTGCCAAACAACAATCCAAGGAGCATGCTAACTTGGCTGCAGCTGCGCCTCTAGTGAAGAAGAAGAAGAAGACACTCCAACACCAGCTTTTTCTCTCACTGCTCATCTCCGAAATCTATCTTTTCCTCAAGAGGTAGATGAGGATGATGAATGTCTTCTAAAATATGTCCATGAGCTTGATGTACTTGGGTATGATGCCTTGAAAGAGCAGGGAGCAAGAGGGAAAGGACTAGGACAAGGAAGCAAGGAGGAAGAAAGAAGGGAGGAGGAAAGATGGCTCTAATACCACATGAAGAAACATCGTGGAGAGGGAGAGGATAGGCTAGGGGGAGAGAAGATAATACTCAAATGGAAACATAATGAAAAGGAAATACAAATGAAATGGAAGCTCCAAAATGAAAGGACTCACATTAAGCTTGATATAGACTACTTGATGTGTGTGTATATAGAAGTATAATCATATATAGGATAGAGACACACTAGAATACCAAAGTGTATATGGGGATATCTCCCAATATGACACGTGGCACTCATACATAAGACTCTACTAGAACTCCTAGTAGAACAAACTAAAACACACTCAACTTGATTTCATGTTCTAACAACGATTGAAGATGTGAACAAACCCAGCAACTGCAATGGCCTCCGGGTGGATAGCACTGCCACACAAAACCCAAGCAACAAGGCCTCTGCCCAAACAGCTTCAAAGTCCACGTCAACATCTACATCATCATTATCGTCCTGAGCATCTCGATTTCCTTAGCACCGACATCCTCTACATCATCCTTGGATGTGACGGCACCACTATCCTTGGATGTGATAGTACCAGAGTAGCACACGATTTTACTACACCATCATCAACATTGTCTAGATCGGGGGCAGCTCCCCTTAGTCCGACTCATTATGCCTCGCCACAGTTTGCTTCTTATCTCTCACCCTTACCTCTCACCCAGCCACCATTCCCCTCCTCAGTAGGCCTCACCACACCCACATTCTAGATGTCCCCTCATCATTCTCTCCGCTCCCACCCCCCGTCACCCAGCCCCCATTCACACTACACCCATGCAAGCCCCATTGTTTGAGGGGAGGGGTTCCTATCCTTCCGGAGGTGTTACCGGAGGCCTTACCGGAGGCCAAAGGCCACTCGTGTGAGAAGCATGAGTTGTGCAATGCTCTAATGCGATGGATCGTGCAGAGCGCACCGTGCAGTAGTGTGCGAGTGTCGTATGCTATACTGCAGTGAACGACGACGTACGAGTGCACTATGCTAAGTGACAATCACCGGTGAACTCCACAACATAAGCAAAATAAGAAAATCCTACACTGATGAACAATCCCCATATCCGGAAGAGACAAGAGAGATGAGAAAATGACCGAATTGGCCAATGTACATATCACTGGACGTGTCCCCAGGTCACAAGTCGCAAGTCACAAGAATACACAAGTCGCAAATCACCAGAATACACAGGTCTATCCCCATAGTAGACAAAGGGTACACACAAGTCTCTCACATTCGCTCCTTGGCGAGGTCGTAGCTCTAGCCTCTATCTCTCCTCACTCTCCTCCCTTTCGCTCCCCTGCCGAATGCCGAATGCCTCCTTTTCTCTCTCCCTTCTCCTTCATCCTCATCCCCCGCCTTGGAGGGTCCCTTCTTCGCTGAGAATCTCCCCTCTTTCTTCCCATTGGTCATCCTCTTATCTCCTTAGCTGTTGAGGATAGCCGTTGCACCGCTGGCTCTCTTGATGGCTTAGGCGACTTCCTTACTCCCTGACTCGCCAGCCTGATGGTGTAAATTCTCCATGTGCAGGTGAGCTGGTTCACCGCACCTCTTGATGGCTTCGGCGACTTTCTGACTCCCTGACTCGCCAGCCCGATGGTGTAAATTCTCCATGTGCAGGTGAGCTGGTTCACCGCACCACTGCACCACTGTATCACTGAACCACTGTGTAATATAAATACTCTTGACTGCTCCATGTGCTAAGCTCACTCTCCATGTGCGCAGCTCTTGATGACCTGTGGTTGACCTGTGTCGACCTGTGGTTGACCTGTGTCGACCTGTGGTTAACACGTGTCGACCTGTGGTTGACAGCCTCGGACAGTACTCCTGGATGAACCCGTGTGATTGCGTGGCTAACTTGTGTTGACACATGGTCAACATGTGGTCAACAGATGTCGTCATGTGGTCAACGCCTGTCGACAGGTGGTCCCACCGTGATCGCCATAAACTGTTTGAGGGGAGGGATTCCTATCCTTCCGGAGGTGTTACCGGAGGCCAAAGGCCACTGGTGTGAGAAGCATGAGTTGTGCAATGCTCTAATGCGATGGATCGTGCAGAGCGCACCGTGCAGTAGTGTGCGAGTGTCGTATGCTATACTGCAGTGAACGACGACGTACGAGTGCACTATGCTAAGTGACAATCACCGGTGAACTCCACAACATAAGCAAAATAAGAAAATCCTACACTGATGAATAATCCCCATATCCGGAAGAGACAAGAGAGATGAGAAAATGACCGAATTGGCCAATGTACATATCACTGGACGTGTCCCCAGGTCACAAGTCGCAAGTCACAAGAATACACAAGTCGCAAATCACCAGAATACACAGGTCTATCCCCATAGTAGACAAAGGGTACACACAAGTCTCTCACATTCGCTCCTTGGCGAGCTCGTAGCTCTAGCCTCTATCTCTCCTCACTCTCCTCCCTTTCGCTCCCCTGCCGAATGCCGAATGCCTCCTTTTCTCTCTCCCTTCTCCTTCATCCTCATCCCCCGCCTTGGAGGGTCCCTTCTTCGCTGAGAATCTCCCCTCTTTCTTCCCATTGGTCATCCTCTTATCTCCTTAGCTGTTGAGGATAGCCGTTGCACCGCTGGCTCTCTTGATGGCTTCGGCGACTTCCTGACTCCCTGACTCGCCAGCCCGATGGTGTAAATTCTCCATGTGCAGGTGAGCTGGTTCACCGCACCTCTTGATGGCTTCGGCGACTTTCTGACTCTCTGACTCGCCAGCCCGATGGTGTAAATTCTCCATGTGCAGGTGAGCTGGTTCACCGCACCACAGCACCACTGTATCACTGAACCACTGTGTAATATAAATACTCCTGACTGCTCCATGTGCTAAGCTCACTCTCCATGTGCGCAGCTCTTGATGACCTGTGGTTGACCTGTGTCGACCTGTGGTTAACACGTGTCGACCTGTGGTTGACAGCCTCGGACAGTACTCCTGGATGAACCCGTGTGATCGTGTGGCTAACTTGTGTTGACACATGGTCAACATGTGGTCAACAGATGTCGTCATGTGGTCAACGCCTGTCGACAGGTGGTCGTGTGATAAGGTAACAGTTTCCCCCGCCACTATCATTCACCGTCCCGGTGAATAGAAAGGTTGGACGAATCCGTCAAAGAAAAATAAAGATGAACTTTCACACCATGGATATGGTGATGGAGTGGGAAAAGGAAAGAGTACAGACCATGTGGTTGGCCGTGGGAGTAATCCAAGATTTGTATTAAGTGGAGATGTGAAAAATAAACTGCTGTATTACAAGGGACAGCATGGAAAATTGCAGAAAAAACTGAGTACATCTTGAGGTAAAACACTGATATTTACAGTGAGGGCCAAACAGCTTGGCAAAATCTAACAGTGCAAAAAAAAAAAAAAAAACCCAAACACCAACAGCCATGTATCAACCCTTCTATGAGATTACAGAGGGTGGTAAAGCTGCAGCCTGTTCCTCTGCAGCCTGTTCCTCTGCAGCCTATTCCTCTGCCTTCTCCTCTTTCGCCTTCGTATTTGGCTCTGTGGCTTTTTGCGCATCCCTTTGCTCTAGCTCAGTCATAGGTATCTGTGGATGGGGTGCTTCCTCCTCACACTCAAGCGTGTCCATCACATTTCTCAGATTTTCATACTTGTCTTTATATCGGTGGTATCGCCGGTAGTAATGATCCTTTTGCTCTTGCAAGGTGGACTGGGAAGTCTGGAGGGTGGCCAACTGCATCCGAAGAGCTGTGAATTCTTCCTCCATGGATGAACGCTTCTTTTCCAATTCAGCCACTCTGGATTCTGATTTTTCTTTGGCAATCTCGGAGGAAGACAAAGACTCTTTTAACTTGGTAATCTCCTGGTGAAATCTGGTCACCTCCGTGACATGCTGGCTGTGCAAAGTTGCCAGAGCTGCAGCATGTTGGCTGCGTAAAGATGTCATTGCTGCTTCCCATTCCTGCCTGTGATTATGGAGGCGATCCTCAAGGGCAGCCTTCTGAATATTCCAAGCGATGTCACGCTCATGTATTGCTGAGTCCTTCTCTTTCTGCCACCTTTCCTCCTGTTGTCGAAGTGTCACGCTAGTGGCGCGCTGCTGGGCTGCCTG
Organism: Dipteris shenzhenensis; assembly: GCF_047967505.1. Classification (NCBI taxonomy): domain Eukaryota; kingdom Viridiplantae; phylum Streptophyta; class Polypodiopsida; order Gleicheniales; family Dipteridaceae; genus Dipteris; species Dipteris shenzhenensis. Next base: position 52,727,817 of record NC_141602.1, on the reverse strand, counting down.
AGCTCTCTCGAATTCTAACTTTAAATGTTGCTGTTGAGAGAGGAGCTTATGAGCATAACCTGTGGAATTGAAGACCGCTGTCCCAAGCTGCGTGAAGGTGTCATCCATGATACGCTGAGCAAGATGCAGGGACCTTTTCATCCACGCATACCTGTCGCTGTAATTCATCCTATCCGCCAAATTAATGACGTCCCCCAATTCCTCAAACATGTCAGGAAGAGCTCCCTCTTCCTCGGTTGACAGGTTTCCTGTAGGTGCCAATTTGTCCAAGTGCACAAAACATGTTGGGGCCCTGGAGATCTTCTTGTTCTGTGCGAGGCAGTCCTGCAAGGGAATGGTGAAGATTTGAGTGAGATCCTCCTCTTCCCCACATACTGGTGAGCGTTTTTTGTGAAGGACAGATAGTAGTTGGCTGTAATCTTCATTCTGTTTTTCCACCAGGGAAATATTTGAAAGAAGGGGGCCCGATGAAGTAGCTATGTAAGCTGTGAACATATCATTTTCATGAAGGGGTGGGCAATCCACAGATTTGGGCAGAATCCCTCCCTCAAATACCTCCTCTGATGCTGAAGTGGCCGATGGAGCATCTCCGCGAGAGGGGCTCCCACTCCCGTCTCTAGTCCTGTCTCTGCCTGGGGAGGCTAAAATGTGAAGTACACCCTGGGATGACATCTCCTGAGAAAGCCCATGGGAGTGCGGGTCCCAGGCTAAGATTCAGGTCCAATACCTGGTCCAAAACATGGTCAGATCCTTGAGCTCGTTGTCAAGGAATCCTTCACCATTCCTGGTCAAAAAGACTATGTGATCACTGAGCTGCTGCTCCTCCCCGTTCCCCTGCTGCCTAGCCCCTCCCTGCTGCTTCCCCCCCTCCCCCCCTGCTGCTCCGCCCCCTCCCCCTGCCTGTCCCTCACTCCCTCCCTCTGTTCCCTGCTTCCGCCCCCTCCCCCTTGCTGTCCCGCCCCCTCTCCCTGCCTCCGTCCCCTCCCCCCTGCTGCTCCGCTCCCTCTCCCTGCCTCCGCCCCTCCCCCCTGCTGCTCGCCTTAGCCCCTCTCCTCCTTCCCTCCCCTTCCCCCCTGCTTCCTCCTAGCCTCCTTTCCCCTCCCTTGCCCCTCGCAGTTTTTTGGAACGGAAGGAGCCTTTTTTCCTGTTCGAGTCGGCCTCCTCACCTTGATTGGCGATGGATTCCCCGTCAGCCAATCCTACTCCATCTCCACCGGCCGCGAAAACTATCACATTCTCTAAAGACGAGTTGCAGCAGCTCAGGAAGGATGTAGAGATTGAGTGCTCTACCACTTTGTTAGCACGCATCTTCGGGTCTCACCCTTCCAGATCCCAAGCCAGAGACTGGATGCTTGCGGCTCTCCCCCCAGACCTCGCTCCTCGATTGGTAGATGTTCGCCTTCTGGGACGAGGTTTCTTCCAGGTTGTTTTTGACACTCCAGAGGCTGCGAGCACTGTGCTCAAGGCCGAGCTTTTACACCTGGGACACAGGAAGATCTTCTTTGAAGCCTTTCACCTTGGTTTCGACCCAGTTGAGGCAGATAAGAAATTCTTTTCGCTCTTCATCAGGTTCCCCGGGCTTCCCCAGGTCTACTATCGACTTCTTTATGTTATTGGGGAGCATTTTGGCGTAGTTGCTGAGATCCCACCCCTCCCTGGGTTGCCATTGACTGCAGCAGAGGCAACCAAGGCTGATGGGGTTCCTAGAGTTAGGGTCCTTTGCAAGGATCCTAACCTCGAGATGGACCACGTCATGATACAGCGCCCGGATGGTTCCTTTTTTCGCCAGAGAGTGGAGATTTCAGGCAGACAGGACCAGTGCAGGATTTGCAGGACCTCGGGACACTTTGCCAGGGATTGTCCCAGAAAGAAGAAAAGGCCTAAGAAGACCTCTGGTACAGCTACCGCCTCAGGGCATCGACAGGGGGGACAGGGGGGGAGATTAGACCCGGCACTTGCCCCTCGACCTCGACAGAGGGGTGGTACAGGTCCAGCTCCTGCTCCTCATTCTTCACGTGGCGGTCCTGCTCAGTCAGGTGGTGGTACAGGTCCAGTACCTATTCCTCGGCCTCACCAGGGGGGTGGTACAGGTCCTGCTCCTCGACCCCCACCTCCCTCAGGCACACGTGACGCTTTACAGTGGGTTCCAGTACGTGTGCAGGTCCCTCCTTCAGTTCACGAGGGTACCTTAGTAGATTCTGCTTCACCTCGAGCTGTCCTTCCTGTCTCACCTTGCACAGTCCGAGACGCTGAAGCTTCGACCTCCTCCCCAGTTGCAGCTTCTTCCTTAGATCCAGCACTGCCAGATGTTCCTCTTGAGGACGGAGAGATTTCCGCGGCTGGGCAGACACCGGGTAGAGAGCCTTCCTCACTCCCTCCCTTGGACAGGGGGAAGGGGATAGCTTACACTGTTGATCCTCTTCCCTCACAAGGGATCCTTCGTACTCCGGTGTTTGGATTGCTCCACAGGAACTCATTTTCAGCCTTGGCAGAGAGTTCAGATTTCCCAGAGGAGGAGTTTGTTCCCGCTACTTTTGGGGAGCCAGTGGTTGGATTTCCTATTGACAGGGCTTCTTCTTCAGGTGCCAGGATTCTTTCCCCTATTGACTTTCCTCCACTGGGTTCCTTCCCTCCATCCAGGAGGTCTTCCCCTGTTGAGGGGTTTGTTTCCGCCACTAGGTCGGGTAAGGTGTTCCACTCTACATCCTCCCGTCGATGAGGATTATCAGTTGGAACATACAGGGCCTAGGTGGCGTCCCACATCGCCGCCGCAGACAGCTGATCCGGGATCAGCTTCATCCAGGTGTTACTGGTGGTCCCATTGATATATTATTTATTCAAGAGCACAAGCTGGATTATAGAGATTGTGCCAAGTCAGGCAAGTTGCTCTCAGGACATACTTTTTGGTCGCCTGCATTAGGCACTAGGGGAGGCACTTCTATTTCAGTTTCGCAGTCGGTTCTCCCCTTAGTTGTTGGGCACGGAGTCATTATCCCCTCTAGAGCTCAGTGGATTATTCTCTTGATTGGAGGGCGTAAGGTTGGCTTCCTCAACCTATATGCCTCCAACATTAGAGGGGAACGTGTCCTTATGTGGAAGACTTTGCTCTCCTGGGCCCCCATTGTGGATTCTTGGGTGATTGGAGGTGACTTTAACATGGTCGAGTTACCTTCAGACAAAAAAGGGGGTAGAGAAGGCGGACTTCACTCTTTGGAGAGAGCAGCTTGGGATGCCTTCCTTTTCCATTTCTGTGGCAGAGATACTTGGTGTGATGATGCCTTTCTTATTCAGCCACAGTCCCTCCTGTTCTCTTGGTCGAACAGGAGGCAACAGATGCCTATTCATGCACGCATTGACAGATTTTATGTAGATGACTGGGCACTTGACAGAGGGGGATCGGTATGCATTGCTGCAGGGGTTTCCACCTCAGACCATTTCCCTGTTGTTTTGGCTATCTCAGAGCCTCACTTGAGAGGCCGATCAGCCAGCATCAGGATCCCAGATGCCTTTTACACAGAGGAGGACCTTACAGAGGCAGCCCTACGGGTATGGTTTGCTCATGTCCAGGGAGGGCAGCCACATCCTTCACATTTAGCCGCTGCCCTCTCTGGTATTAGTGACTTTTACTGCTCAGTTGCTTCTACCAGGAGACGAGATATTCTCAGACGTGAGATTGGTGTTCGCCAGCAGTTAGCAGCTTTGCAGAGGGAAGAGCAGAAACGGCCTTCAGATGCTTGGATTCAGGAGCGCCTTGCTGCAGCGAGGGCTCACTTGCAGTTATTGCTTGATCAGAGAGCAGAGTATGCCTTTCATGCACGGGAGTCCTGGATTCAGATGGGTGGTAGAGTCAATAAACACTTCTTCTCTACTCTTGGCCCTAGACATAGTAGAGAGAGTGTATCTCAGCTTATTGACTCACATGGGGTTTTACAGACAGAGCCAGATGACGTCTTACGCATAGCTTCAGATTTCTATGCCACCCTCCTTACTGCTGATCCTGAGACACACGATATAGAGGATGCTAGACAGGCTATTTGGCAGAGTATCCCAGTGTTGGTGAATCCGGATTTGCATGTTCTACTTGACGCACCTTTCACCAACACAGAGTTCAGGACTGCACTTTCAGCCCTTCACAAGGGCAAGTGCCCAGGTTTAGATGGCCTCACTCCGTCTTTTTTCATTGCATTTTGGGATATGATTGGAGACTATATTACTTCAGCCATGCAGGCCATTTGGGACTCTGGCGAGATGCCTGAATCGCTTACAGAGGGCCTCATCCACCTTATCCCAAAAGGAGGTAGCAGAAATTTATTGTCCCAGTGGAGGCCTATCACACTTCTGGGGACTTGTTACAAGATTCTGGCCAAGGCTATCAGCCTCCGATTGCAGCCACTTCTCCCTGATCTTATCCACGACACTCAGACGGGATTTGTGCATGGCAGAAGTATTTTTGATAACATTTTTTCTTTCTGGGAAGCTTCAGAGTGGGCCGTGCAGAGTGGCCAGAATCTTGCCATTCTACTGTTGGATTTTGAAAAAGCTTATGACAGAGTAGATTGGAGTTTTTTGGAGGGCACCCTACTACGCTTTGGATTCACTGATGTTTGGATCAGAGGTGTTTCCTCTTTGTACAGATCAGCCCATAGCCAGGTACTTATTGGTGGGGTAAGGGGTGAGAGATTTCAGATTTCGAGATCAGTCCGTCAGGGATGCCCCCTTGCTCCTTTCCTTTTTTTATTCGTGGCCGAAGCTATGAGCATCTATGTTAGATCTCAAGCTGACATCTTTGGGCTGAGACTTCCTATCAGAAGAGAAGAGGAGCTGCTTGACAGTGAGTTGGCTGATGACACAGCGATTTATTTGGATGCCTCTCCACAGACATTGACTTCTTTCAGGACAGCATTGGATTTATTTTGCTTGGCGGCAGGGGCGCAGATAAATTGGCATAAATCCAATGGCTTTTGGATCAGTGATGAGGACACTCCAGTTTGGGGACTTGACATAGGGTTCACTTGGGTTCAGAGGGGTGTGCCTATCAGGTATTTGGGCTGCCAGGTCGGCTTGGGTATTTCTACCACGCAGCAGTTTGCTCCCATGTTGGAGAGCATCAGAAGGAAGCTTCTCTTTTGGAGCTCAGCCAAGCTGGATCTTGCCTCTAGAGTTGTGGTGGTCAACCAGGTCCTTTTGGCCACGGCCTGGTTTATTTGTTCATGTTGGTGCCGTTCTAGGGACTGCATCATTCAGCTCAGAAGACCGATCAGGAACTTTCTCTGGAGTGGGCTTGATGGCACAGCAGATGCCTTAGCCAGGGTGGCTTGGGAGACCCTCATCCTCCCTACACAGGATGGGGGTCTCAATATTATTGATCCAGATTTACAGTGCAGAGCCTTACTTTGCAAGATAGTGGTGCGAGGACTTATGCCAGGACAGGAACCGTGGAAGGACTTTCTTATCAGCAGCATACAGAGGTGCACACCTTCCTCAGGAGGAGACTGGATGAGCAGTGTTAGATGGATTTTCACCTCAGCACACCTCAGATCACCTTCATCCCCTCTCATGGTTGCCATTCTGAAAGCTTGGGCTAGTTTCAGAAGCTCTCTTCGGAGGATTCCTCCTTCCTCCCGGGAAGAGATTGATAGGCAGCCCATCATGTGGAACGACAGTATTTTAGATGATCGTGGCAGACCACTGGGTGCCTCACTCTACATGCAGTGGGCCAGGTGGGAGAGGGGACCTGCTTCTTCTTTGGGATCTTGGAAAGCCTTCCGTAGGCTTCCAGAGGAAACCAAGTCAGGGTTGATAGGACATCTCAGAGGGAGTGCAGGGAGGATCTTGCAGATTGAGTCAGCCCTTCCAGAGGCTTGGATAGACACAGATGATATGCCTCTCACTACCTCCACTTGGGCAGGTACTTTCTCGAGAGGCGGGGTTCCACTTCAGGTCTTAGCCTTCCGAGGTGCACAGGAGGATGCTTTGGTTTTCAGTGTCCAGGATGGTGGCAGATTGCTCAGATCTACAGATGATATATTGCTTGAGTCTGCTTTTCAGCCTATCAGGGTCGTAGGCCTTTTGATGCAGGGATCAGATTCAGAGTGGTTCTTAGACCCTGACCCCCAGTTACTCTCCACCGGGTCTTGGAGACTTTGGCTCTATGGAGGAGTTCCCATCAGGTATTTACAGTGGGACCCCGGAGAGTGGGAGTGGATTGACGCGGGGCATCGAGAGAAGACCATCCCCTTCTTTCGTTACACGGTCAGTAATGCCAGGAGATTTCAGCTCAGTAGTAGAGGTTGGAGACCCTCCAGAGTTCCTCATTGGGAGACTTTTGGTATTACTGCGGATCAGCAGAGGTACTTCTGGAGGAGGCTCTGGAAATCCCACAGGAATAGAAAGATCACTATCTTCTTTTGGCTTTCTATTCATGGAGGGATTGCAGTGAACCTTTGGAGGTCCAGATTCGGAGCCGACCCTACTTGCCCTCGTTGCCTTTCTGCTTCGGAGTCTATTCAGCATTGCTTATGGGATTGCAGACAGGCGAGATTGATTTGGATGGGGATAGCCAGGATCTTCAGTCACTTTGCCCATTCCCCACTCTTTATGACTTGGGGCTCGGTGGCTTGGCTTTCTCTTACAGGACCTCAGGTTTTCTATGAGGGACTTGACTCCTCCCGGGCCATTTCAGTTCGACATCATCGGGTTGAGCTCTGCTCGTTGGATGTGGTTACACACCGTCCTTTTACAGCTGTACATGCCTCTGTGGATACTTCTTGGGAGATTATAGCGAGCATAGCAGCCTGGCATATCTGGAGATCCAGATGCACAGAGGCTATGGAGGGTACTCAGGTTCATCCCTCGCACACATTGGCTAGTATCTGGACAGACATCGTACACACTCTGATGGCCGTATGGACGGGTATGCAGGGGGACTCCCGTGCAGCCTCAGCTAGGAGGGCTTCTTTCTTCAGGGAATGGAAGGATTCTCCTTTCTTCTCTGAATCTACTACAGGGTTGAGATGGCACTTTCAGCCTCAGCCTTGGTTTCTTTCCACCTCACTCTGAGGGGGTTTCTTATTATCCTCATGATTTCATGATGTATTCCGCTTTGAGCTTGCTCTCGCGGGTTTTTGTTCTTACTTAATAGAAGTCTTTTTCATGGAAAAAAAAAAAAAAACATGGTCAGAGGTCGCCTGAACTGTGGTGATGACTGCATCGGTGAAAGTGGTAGGGGGTGAAGACGAAACAGCTGCAGTCCTGCGTAACAATACACCTGTCGAGGAAGTCCTGGGTACAACAGTCGTCGTCACGGGTACAACAGGAGGTGTACCTGGTGCAATCCCTGGAGAAGCCTGGACAAGTGTGACTGATGGAGAGGCAAGTCCTGGCACGGGCACGACTGATGGAGATACAAGACATGTCACTGGTGGTAACCCTGGGGCACTGGTAACGGAATATACTGAAGAAGCTCCGGTGCAGACTTCATGAAGTGGCGCTCGCCGAGGTGTCCTCCTGAGCGAAAGAGGAGAAGAGGCAGTCCCGGGAGAAGGAACACTAGAAGTGACAGTAAACGATGTGGAAAAGGGGGTGATAGAAGGGGAGAGAGATGATGAAGGGAGGCGACCTGTGACAATGGAAGGAGGGTTGGCCTTCCACTGATGAAGTAAGAAGGTGAGGTGGGGCCCACAAGTACAGGTATATGTGCCCCGACGCTTGCAAACTGTGTTACGAAAGGCAGAGTAGAAGAGTGAGGCAAAATCATAGGGAGTGACCGAGAGAATGGAGTCTAAGGCAGAATGGATCGCCTTGGTGATGAAGAAGTGGCCTGGGGCAGAGTAGAAGTGTGTGAACAAATACCTCGCTAAAAGCGCCTCTCGGCTGTTTCCCTCGAGAACTTTCTTGCACTCATGTCCTCTGCGATGAGTTTTACAGGTAGACAAGAAGGACAGGAATGTGGGTGAGCCGGTGTGAGGTGGCAAAAAGGGAAGTGTGGGAAGACGGAGATATGTGGATACGAGACTAGGAGTGAACATGTGACGGGAATTCAAGAACCCGAATGTGTCTGTTGCAAAGTCATAAGACTGAATGAACGCAGTACACATTTGGACATCCACCGGGGGAAGTGTGACATCATCAAACTCCACGAGAGACATGCAGGCTATCTCATCAGGTGACAAGATGCTAGACAGCTTGAGTGTGGGATCGAGGAAAGGTTTGAAAACCACCCGAATGATCGAGGAGGATGAAGCTGGGGGTGGAAGATCACAAGCCGTACTTTGTGGGGCCAAATCACCGCCACCGTTACTGTGACCACTGTGCCCACTGGATGCCTTGGATGGTGTTTTGATTGTACCTGTGGGGGGCAGATAGTCAGAGCCTCCATGATCTGAATCAGAGGAACTCGAAAAGGGGGATAGCTCCTCATCCGATATGATAGTGATCCTGTCGGAGGGAGGTGAATCTGCAACTGCTCGAGGTCGTTTCGAAGTGCTTTGTGGTGTAGACCCGGCATCCAGGTCATCAGTGGTGCGCTTGCCAAGTGATGCCATGGAAGATGGTCCCGATCCTGTCGTGTGGCCTGCTCGAGCCCGATGGAAGTCAACGAATAAAGTATCGCGGGGTAATCTGGGTTTGTACTTGTGGCGAGAGGCACGGGTAGGCATGAACGATGGCGTCGTATGGAGAGGAAAAGAGTACGGAGGGGGTGTCGATGTCGAGGTCTAGAGAGGCAAGGAGGAAGGAGGAGGTGTTGATGTCGAGGTTAAGCCCGGAATCTGCTACGAGAGAATACTTTAGCAGATCCACCAGTGCAGGCCCATGCTTCGATGGAGAGGAAAAGAGTGAGGAAGGGGTGTCGGTGGAGAGGGAGAGTAAAAGGACGGATGTAGACTAGGGGGAGGAGGGGGGCTGGAGCTAGGAGGGGAGAGGGGGAGATGCAGAGGGTGTAGGGAGGAGAAGGGGGAGAGCTGCGCAGGAGAGGGGGACGTAGGCAGGTAGAGGGAGAGGGGGGAAGGGGCTGCGCAGGAAGGAGGGGGAGAAGCAGGGTGGTGAGGAGAGGAAGAGAGGGGGGGGCTGTTGCGCAGGAGGGGAGGGGGCAGGTAGAGGGAGAGGAGGGAGGTGCTGCGCAGGAAGGAGGGGGAGAAGCAGGGTGGTGAGGAGAGGAAGAGAGGGGGGGGCTGTTGCGCAGGAGGGGAGGGGGCAGGTAGAGGGAGAGGAGGGAGGTGCTGCGCAGGAAGGAGGGGGAGAAGCAGGGTGGTGAGGAGAGGAAGAGAGGGGGGGGCTGTTGCGCAGGAGGGGAGGGGGCAGGTAGAGGGAGAGGAGGGAGGTGCTGCGCAGGAAGGAGGGGGAGAAGCAGGGTGGTGAGGAGAGGAAGAGAGGGGGGGGCTGTTGCGCAGGAGGGGAGAGGGCAGGTAGAGGGAGAGGAGGGAGGTGCTGCACAGGAAGGAGGGGGAGAAGCAGGGTGGTGAGGAGAGGAAGAGAGGGGGGGGCTGTTGCGCAGGAGGGGAGGGGCAGGTAGAGGGAGAGGAGGGAGGTGCTGCGCAGGAAGGAGGGGGAGAAGCAGGGTGGTGAGGAGAGGAAGAGAGGGGGGGGCTGTTGCGCAGGAGGGAAGAGGGCAGGTAGGGGCGGGGTGGCGGGTAGTAGAGGGAGAGAAGGGGAGGAGAGGGAGCTGCGTGGAGAGGGAGCGAGCTGGTTGCCAAGGAGAGGAGAGTTGGGAGGAGGATAGTTGGCCACCCAACTAGTGCGCTTGTGAGTGTGGTATGTAAAGGGTGGAGAAACCAATGGAGGGGAGAGAAAGCCAGAAAGCAAATCCGCCAAACTTAACCTTATCCACCAAAAATAGCATATCCACTAAATTTAGCATATTCGTCAAATTTAGCTTATTGCCAAATTTAGCATATCTGCCACATTTAGCTAAGTGCCAAAAATAGGTGGGACGTGCATCAGGATGATGGAAGATGGAAGAGAAAGAGATGAGTGTGACAAAAGTGGAAAGAGAAAGTATTTGTAAGAGGGAGGTAGGGGTTTGGTCATAGGGTGGAAAGAGAAGGTGTTTGTAAGAGGGAGGTGGAGAGTTGGACATAGGGTGGAAAGAGAAGGGTTTTGTAAGAGAGAGGTAGGGGGTGGGACATAGGGTGGAAAGAGAAGGTGTTTGTAAGAGAGAGGTAGAACTTGGACAGAGGGTGGAAAGAGAAGAGTTTTGTAAGAGAGAGGTAGAATTTGGACAGGGGGTGGAAAGAGAAGGGTTTTGTAAGAGAGAGGTAGGGGCTTTGACATAGGGTGGAAAGAGAAGGTGTTCTGTAAGAGGGAGGTGAGGGTGGGACATAGGGTGGAAAGAGAAGGTGTTTGTAAGAGAGAGGTAGAACTTGGACAAAGGGTGGAAAGAGAAGAGTTTTGTAAGAGAGAGGTAGAATTTGGACAGAGGGTGGAAAGAGAAGGTGTTTGTAAGAAAGAGGTAGAAGTTGGACATAGGGTGGAAAGAGAAGGTTTTTGTAAGAGAGAGGTAGGGAGTTGGACGGAGGGTGGAAAGAGAAGGTGTTTGTAAGAGAGAGGTAGAAGTTGGACATAGGGTGGAAAGAGAAGGTGTTTGTAAGAGAGAGGTAGGGAGTTGGACAGAGGGTGGAAAGAGAAGGTGTTTGTAAGAGAGAGGTAGAAGTTGGACATAGGGTGGAAAGAGAAGATGTTTGTAAGAGAGAGGTAGGGAGTTGGGGACAGAGGGTGGAAAGAGAAGGTGTTTGTAAGAGAGAGGTAGAAGTTGGACATAGGGTGGAAAGAGAAGGTTTTTGTAAGAGAGAGGTAGGGAGTTGGACAGAGGGTGGAAAGAGAAGGTGTTTGTAAGAGAGAGGTAGAAGTTGGACATAGGGTGGAAAGAGAAGGTGTTTGTAAGAGAGAGGTAGGGAGTTGGACAGAGGGTGGAAAGAGAAGGTGTTTGTAAGAGAGAGGTAGAACTTGGACAGAGGGTGGAAAGAGAAGGTGTTTGTAAGAGAGAGGTAGAACTTGGACAGAGGGTGGAAAGAGAAGAGTTTTGTAAGAGAGAGGTAGAAGTTGGACATAGGGTGGAAAGAGAAGGTTTTTGTAAGAGAGAGGTAGGGAGTTGGACAGAGGGTGGAAAGAGAAGGTGTTTGTAAGAGAGAGGTAAGGAGCTGGACAGAGGGTGGAAAGAGAAGGTTTTGTAAGAGAGAGGTAGAAGTTGGACATAGGGTGGAAAGAGAAGGTTTTTGTAAGAGAGAGGTAGGGAGTTGGACAGAGGGTGGAAAGAGAAGGTGTTTGTAAGAGAGAGGTAGAACTTGGACAGAGGGTGGAAAGAGAAGAGTTTTGTAAGAGAGAGGTAGAAGTTGGACATAGGGTGGAAAGAGAAGGTTTTTGTAAGAGAGAGGTAGGGAGTTGGACAGAGGGTGGAAAGAGAAGGACCCATTTAGAGAGAAAAATTGGCACCAAGGGCAGAGAGGAGGAGCCATGTAGAGAGAGAAAGTGGCACTAGGGGCAGAGAGGAGGACCCTTGTAGAAAGAGAAAGTGGCCCTCACTCAAAGGGAGAAGATGTCACCAGGAAGGAGAAGGATTAGGAGGGTGTTTTCTCATTGATCATGGTACCTCTTGATGCGTGACCCATTCACCGGGGCAGGTAGAAGTCTGCCTTCTAAAGTGGCCAAGTAGATTCCGCCACTTGGGATAAGCTTGGCAATGAGAAATGGACCTGTCCAACCACTCACAAACTTAGGTTTGTGTTTGAGAAACTTACTGGAATACAAGAGTACTAAATCTCCGACTTTGAAATCCCTTTTTCTGAGGTTCCGGTCATGCCAAGCTTTTTGTCGCTTCTGCCAAACTTCTTGAGCGAAAACTGCTTCACGTCGATGCTCTGCCAGTGCTTCCAAATCCCACAAGCGTTCCATTGTGCAGGCTTCAAGGTTGTCATTTTTGTCTGGAAGAATCCTGTGAGTGTCAAGATGAAATTCATAAGGCATAACGGCCTCCAGTCCATAGACAAGCTCGAAGGGTGAATACCCAGTACTCGCCTTGTAAGCCGTTCGATAGGCGAATAAAGCAGCTGGAAGTACGTCGTCCCAATCGGCTAGAGAATTTAGGCAGAGTCGATGCACGATCCCGCACATTGTGCGATTTGAGCTCTCAGCTAGACCATTGGCACGTGGGTAATAGGGAGATGAAAATTTGTGAACTATTTGAAGCAGGTGAACTAGTGCAGCAATGGTGTCATCTAGGAAGTGAGACCCTCTATCACTTATCAACTCAACAGGACAACCAAACCGAGAGATGATCTGGTCATATAGAAATGTGGCTACTACCTGGGCTGTACAGTTCTTCTTGACTGCCTTGGCTTCGACCCATTTGGTTCCATAGTCGGTGGCAAGCAGAGCATACTTGTTCCCTCGGCGTGTGGCAGGAGAGATGGGTCCAATGAAATCCAATCCCCAGCGATAGAAGGGAGGCACCGGAGTGAATGGTTTGAGAGGGAGGTACTCACGCCTCGTAGGCTTGGGGCCCGCTCGTTGACATGAATCACATCTGGTCACATGAACATGGCAGTCGCGGAAGAGCTTGGGCCACCAGAACCCTGCTCGCATGATCTTACGAGCAGTAGCATCTGAGGCCATATGCCCTCCACCTATGCCAGCATGTGCCTCTTTAAGAATGGATTGTGTCTCATGTGGAAGCACACACCGTCTTAGGATCTGATCCTTCCCAAGCTTGTACAATTGACCTGCAATCAACTTAAAAGGAGCAGCTTGAAGGATCCGTTTGCGTTTCTCTGTTGGAGTTAATCCTGGAGGAAAGCCACCTGTAGTCAAGAGGTGTACGATGTTGACATACCATGGTGGAAAGCAGTCCACCGCAAATAGGCATTCATCAGGTAGTTCTGTTATTCCGAACAAGCCCGCATCGGGTAAGTCATCGGTGATACCACTGGCTGGTTCCCCGGAATGTAACCTAGACAAGTGGTCTGCAGGTTGATGCAGTCTCCCAGCCCTCACCACAATGTCGAATTCAAATTCTTGAAAGAGAAGAATCCATCTGCTTATCCGGCCACCAAGAGTAGGCTTATTCAATAAATACTTAAGAGCTTGATGATCAGTGATGATCACAAACTTGTTGCCCAAGAGGTAGTGACGATACTTGGTCATGGCATAAACCATGCCGAGGCCCTCCCTTTCTGTGGTACTGTAATTGCGTTCTGCTCCATTGAGTTGTCGACTCGCGAAGTAGATGGGCAAATCAATCTTAGTATCCTGGTTAGGTTGAGCCAGTATAGCACCTACTGCCCACCCACTAGCATCCACATGGACATGAAAAATTACATCCCAATCAGGCTGCCTGAGGATGGGGGCCTTCACGAGGCGATGCTTCAGATCATCAAAGGCTAGTTGTTGTGGGGTGGCCCAGACAAACGATCGGTCTTGATGTAGGAGTTCTGTCAGTGCAATAGCAATGTCGGCATAGAAACGTATGAACCTTCTGTAATATCCTACATGCCCTAAGAAGGACTTCACCTCTTTGGGTGTACGAGGGATGGGCAATGAGATGATCACCTCTACCTTTGCGGGATCCGTGGTCATGCCCTCAGCAGAAACAATATGACCAAGGAGAACACCTCGGAGTGCGAGAAAGAAACATTTGTCAGGGTTCAAACACAAGCGCACTTCTCTGCACTTATCAAAGACCCATCTCAACTTATGTAGATGATCATTTTGTATGGCCGGATCAAGATGGGAGGCCGATTTACCATTAAAAACAGAGAAGTCATCTAGAAATACCTCAAGAAACTTACCGATATTCTCTTGAAAGAGTTTGGTTACAAGTCGTTGAAAGGTTGCAGGGGCATTACATAGTCCAAAGGGCATCATTCGGTAGGCGTATGTTCCCCATTGAGTGACAAAGGTAGTCTTGGGCTGATCCTGTTCTTTCACTCGAACTTGGTTGTACCCGCTATATCCATCCATGAATGAGTATAAAGCATGTCCTGCCACTGTCTCCAACCCTCTATCTGTGAAAGGAAGAGGGAACCTATCACGTCGTGTTGCAGCATTCAAACTCCGATAGTCAACACATATTCTAAGTTTGCCGGTCTCTCTTTTGGGTACAATGACAATTCCACTGACCCAATCGGAGTAATCCACTGGGTATATTAATCCTGCTTGCTCCATTTTCTGTATATCTGTTTGGACTGCCTTGCCGTAGTTGGGATTCATGCGGTATGGACCTTTAATCACAGGGTTTGCATCGGGATATAAGTCGATGCTATGCTCCATGAAATCAGCGGGCACCCCCTTCAGATCCTTGTAGGACCAAGCAAAGACATCCACAAATTCTTTAAAAAGGTCGGTGACTGCACCTAGAAGATAGTCATGTTCCCAGACCCAAGTGGCTAACTTCAAATGCCTGGGTTGGTCCTCACTTCCAATGTTGAGATACCGCCAGTTCCGTGCCTCATCAACAGGGGCAATGCATTGGGATGTTGAGGTACTTGGTTCACCCATTCTCAGTCCTGTATGTGCTAGAGTATCTTCAAGGGGAAAGTCCCCCTCCACTTCTCTCAACCAAGATGAGGGGTAAGTAACTGGGGGGTTCTCAGGCATTGACTGAGATGTAGAATCAGTAGATGTTGCAGATGTTGTGTGCCTTCGATGCCTCAGTGACTGTTTCAGCATGCCCCGGTAAGGTAAGCCTTCCACCTCATAAGTGGTTTCCGGACGGTCTTGAATTGAGGGGTGGTCGGCTTCTGATAAGAAAAGGTCAAGCAAAGTGAGATCGGCCATGTCCTCATCTCTGTATCCGGTATGCACCCTGGGTCCGCCCAAGACCTTAAGCTGTTGGTGGTGATTCTCCTCAAGTTCAGCAATGCCTATGTCACTTTCGTCTAAATCACTATCATCATCAGTCTCGTCTTCATTAGTGTTCCTGTTTTCTCTATCACCATCATTGCACTTAGCAGCACCATGGTTGTACACCGTAGTACCATGGTTGTGCACTGTAATACCATGATTGTACTCTGAAGTACCATTGGTGGGTTGTGCCCTACTAGCCTCGTCCCTAGTAGATCCTTCATTGTATCCTATAGTATTGTCAGCATCATTTTGACCAATGTCCTCCATGTAGGCCACTGGACGATCCTCAATGTTTACTACAGTACCATCATTGTCCTCAGTACGATCTGTGGTGTCCACTGTAGTACCCCTAGTGGCCATTCTCTTATACATGTGTGGACTATTGCAAAGTCCAAAGGGCATCCTTTCGTAAACTAGTTCAGCCAGACCCTGTCGTTCTGGGTGGAATTCTGATGCTGCAAGTAGGTGTTCTTCTTGATCTTCTTGTTGGCATAGTTCCACCATGTTGACCGCTAATGAGCCCAGGGCTCCCATCCAATCCAAAATGACAGCCTCCTCGTCTTCTTGATTAGCCCCCGATCCAACAAGTAGGTCAAACTTTCAAATCCTTCTAGGGTTGTCTCCTCATTGATACCTTGGTCACCACCCCTGGGCCAATCCCCACAGGCCCAATGCTCCTCTTCGACTCCGGCTTGTTCTTCAAAATCCTCCTCTCCTAGTTCTATTGGTATGTGCCTTGCCTGCCCTGTGACCATATCTATTTCGAGGGATGTCGATCCCAGGGGCAATCGAACTTCATCAGTTGACCAATCCTGAATGGCTTTTGAAGACCGCAACCATGGCCGACCAAGAAGTAGAGGGTAAGTTTGTTCATTTTCGGTCATATCAAGGACAACAAAATTGGAGAGAAAAGTTACTCCGCCAATCTTCATGTGAACACCTTTGACTGCACCCATTGGTTTTACTCTGCGTTGATCAGCCATGCGTACCTGAAAGTGAACATCACTTGTCAACTTCAACCCTAGTTTTTGGAGTGTACCTTTTGGCATAATGTTCACAGCCGCCCCACCATCGAGGAAGACGTCCTTCAGCTCCACTCCATGGATCTCCACGGTGAGCTTGGGACTTTGTTCACAAGTGAGGGCAGCGTAGGCAGAGAAGTGGTCCGGTGTGGACCCATGCTGAGCCGGTAATGTCTCTGGTGGTGGCCCACTCGGAGTAGATCCCTTGTGTCGATCTCCTAGGAGGCGATTCAGAAATGTAATAGTCTGATGCTTGATTTGGGGGGACAATAGGCAAAGTTGTCGTAGAGTGAGGTTGGGTTTGAAACTCATAAGATCTTCAAACAAGGAGTAGTGGTGGACACTAGCATTAGCCTTTTGCAACTTCATCCTCCTAGCCTCTGGCCGAGGGTCGAAGCTTACACGAGGATGTGGATGTAGGTCTGAACTGTGAGTCATTGTCTCCAGTGGTTTCTCTTCCATTACTCCTTTCCCTTTTTCCTAGGCAGAACTAGATCTTGTCCCCATAGCCTCTTCTCCGTTGAGTGCTGTTGAGGACAAAGTGAGAGGACCTACTCGTGCCTCCTTATCCCGGTACTGTCCGAGGGTTGTCACTTCTGTTGCAAACCTCACAGTTTTGGACTTGCGGGATGGAAGTTGAGGTGTGCTACCTTCATCTTCAGAACTTGTTTGAAGATCTCTCGTGACACCCTTTACTACCTCCTGATACCACAAAGGCATAGAGTGATCCCCCGAGGATGAGGCACTCCCAGAGTTAGTGGTTGACCTTAATGGTTGTGGGCCCTTCGAGTTTGTTTCTGAATCACTATTAGAAGCCAGCATGGGTGGTCTATTCCTGGGCGTACTGTGTACCTTGGAGGAGGAGAATGACCTCGGTGGGGGAACACTTGTCGAACTCATTGGTGCTGAGGTCTCCAGTGCTGACTCTGAGTCACCCTTACATTTGTCACCTTTTGTATGTGACCGTGTCACAGCGCCCAACACTGCACCAATCAAATGGGGATTGTTGCCCTCCCCCGCCACTACTACATCAACCATATTCACTTGGGATGCGGGTTCCACTCTTCTATTGGGACAATCTCTGGTGTAGTGGTCATTTGTGTTGCACTGTGTACAAGAGGGTCCCCCGAACGGCTGTGTACAATCATCTTGGTAGTGGCCGTACTCGCCACATCTGTAACACATGATGGGTCTTCTAAAGTTTGTACCCCTGCCTGCACCTCCGCGTCCACCTCTGAAACCACCCCTTCGACCGCGTTGATAAGAGGGTCCATAGCCACCTCCTGACATAGGTGGTTGGTACGGGGCATAGTATGGCTGAGGATAGAAATAAGGGGAACCAATTGAATTGGGGGCAGGAGCTTGGAGCAAAGGGGGAGTCGGAAGCAATGGAGGTGGCATGACAGGAGGAGGAGGTGACTCAGATGCTCGTGCAAGAGGGGGAGCAGGAGATACTTCTGCTGGACCAGAAGTTATGGGTACCGTTCTGTTGACTGCAGCAACCAGAGGTTCCCCCGAGGTATACTCTGGAAGAAGCTTCCTTAATCCTTTAAGGTACCTACACTCAGAGGCATCATGTCCATGGATCTCACAAAATGTACAAAATGAGGTAGAAGTAGGTACCTTTCGCTTGGAGGGGCACTCCCAGTAACCATGGTTAGAACCCTTGCATTCGGTGCACCAAAGGCCACTTCGAATTTGGGCCTCAAAGGACGACTGGCCATCCACCTTTATTCTATCTTTCAGGCCTTCTTTGATTTCTTCTAACTCCTTCTTGAGTTGCTGCCATGCGGATGATCCCTCCTCTCTTGGGAGTTGGGTGGTCGTATTCGTTGATGAGGCAAAGCTTAAGTGTGACCGTTCCATCTTGACAGCTTCTTTTAGGAAGTCTTGAAGTGAGGCATGTTCAGGGAGTTTATCCACCAACCTTATAGCAATGGAAGGGGGTAATGCTTTCAAAAACCATCCCTTCATAACAGCATCATTAGGTGGCACAGACATCTTTGCCGCCAAGACCCTCATCCTTGTGTACATCTCAGAGATGCTTTCTCCAGGCTTCATGGTGTCAGTGGACAACTCTTGGACAATCATGTGTTCGAATTTTTCCAACTTGAAAGTGCGTAAAAATTCCTCCCTTAGGTCTGTCCACGTCTGGAAGTGGTCCGGAGGAAATTGACTGTACCATACATCCGCTGCATCCTCCAATGACGAAGGAAAGATGTGAAGGAACGCATGCTCATTCTCCACACCTTTAGCTTTACATGCTGTGAGGAACTTCCTCACATGAGCTTCCGCATCCTCATGGAGGTGGCCTTTGAACTTTTGAGTCTTCACGTGGACCTTGTTGAGTAGCTCAAGAAGTCTAGCCCTGTCTGAGGGACTGAGAACGGCCATCCCCACCCGAGAGGTTGGAGAAGATGCAAGAGTTGGAGGGAGTCCCGATGGGGCTGTAATGAGTGTTGGTGTTCCCAAGGAGGAGACCACCCCGACAACTCCTCCTGTGGAGGACCACAATGGGGAAGTCACTACTGATGTAGTCATAGAGGGAGTGTACCCAGATGGTAGCGCGTAAGTGGGGGGTCTCGGTGTTGCAGAGGGAAAGGGTGAGAACATGGAAGATGTGGGGGTGAAAGAGGATGGGAGAGCATTTGGGAAAGAGAGGGACGGAGCTGAAGTCATGGATGAGTAGGCAGAAGGGAAGGAAGGAGGTGGTGGAAAAGGCAACACCGGTGTGGATGGAAAGGGAGATGAAACCATCGTGGCAGGTAAAGGCATGGCCGGAGCAAAAGTACCCCCCAATGGAATAGATGTAGAAGAAGGATTAGCTAGGAGCCTGGAGGTCGCAGCTTGTCCACAAGAGGTTGAGGCAGGAGCAGATGGAGTCACCACTCCGGTAGAAGAGGTGGTTGATGAAGACATCGTTGCAGGAAGAGAAGAGGGGCTTCCTTGACCTTGATGAGTTCCTGAGGAGCCCTCGTCCTTAGTACCCTCTTCTTTCACCTGTTCTCCGCTTTGCACTTCTTCTTCTCCGGAGTCCAGATCTGACCACCAGGGTCCCTGTTGATCCAAGTCAATGAGAGTGTCGATGAAGTTACTTGCTCTGGCTACTGCTCCAGTGGGTTCACTTTGTGCTCGAGTTGAGGGCTTCGCAAACTTACGTCGCACGTAATGCTTCTTGTACCTAGTTTGGTCTGCCGGAAGTCTTTTCTCCAGTACCTCCTAGTTCTCTCACTAGCTCCTTCAAAGGTTTCAGAACTACTCGGCATAAGACCTCTCTCTAGGACCCTAGATCACGACTTCTCTCGTGCTACTCAATACGAGCAGTGTCCCACCGTGATCGCCATAAACTGTTTGAGGGGAGGGGTTCCTATCCTTCCGGAGGTGTTACCGGAGGCCAAAGGCCACTGGTGTGAGAAGCATGAGTTGTGCAATGCTCTAATGCGATGGATCGTGCAGAGCGCACCGTGCAGTAGTGTGCGAGTGTCGTATGCTATACTGCAGTGAACGACGACGTACGAGTGCACTATGCTAAGTGACAATCACCGGTGAACTCCACAACATAAGCAAAATAAGAAAATCCTACACTGATGAACAATCCCCATATCCGGAAGAGACAAGAGAGATGAGAAAATGACCGAATTGGCCAATGTACATATCACTGGACGTGTCCCCAGGTCACAAGTCGCAAGTCACAAGAATACACAAGTCGCAAATCACCAGAATACACAGGTCTATCCCCATAGTAGACAAAGGGTACACACAAGTCTCTCACATTCGCTCCTTGGCGAGCTCGTAGCTCTAGCCTCTATCTCTCCTCACTCTCCTCCCTTTCGCTCCCCTGCCGAATGCCGAATGCCTTCTTTTCTCTCTCCCTTCTCCTTCATCCTCATCCCCCGCCTTGGAGGGTCCCTTCTTCGCTGAGAATCTCCCCTCTTTCTTCCCATTGGTCATCCTCTTATCTCCTTAGCTGTTGAGGATAGCCGTTGCACCACTGGCTCTCTTGATGGCTTCGGCGACTTCCTGACTCCCTGACTCGCCAGCCCGATGGTGTAAATTCTCCATGTGCAGGTGAGCTGGTTCACCGCACCTCTTGATGGCTTCGGCGACTTTCTGACTCCCTGACTCGCCAGCCCGATGGTGTAAATTCTCCATGTGCAGGTGAGCTGGTTCACCGCACCACTGCACCACTGTATCACTGAACCACTGTGTAATATAAATACTCCTGACTGCTCCATGTGCTAAGCTCACTCTCCATGTGCGCAGCTCTTGATGACCTGTGGTTGACATGTGTCGACCTGTGGTTGACCTGTGTCGTTGACCTGTGTCGACCTGTGGTTAACACGTGTCGACCTGTGGTTGACAGCCTCGGACAGTACTCCTGGATGAACCCGTGTGATCGCGTGGCTAACTTGTGTTGACACATGGTCAACAGATGTCGTCATGTGGTCAACGCCTGTCGACAGGTGGTCGTGTGATAAGGTAACACCCATGGTCACATTGTTCCATCAGACTCCTGAGACCACGTTCTAAAGATGCACTGCCTTCACACACGGGAGGCAGAGAAGGACCATCTCATCCATAGCCTAAGCCAAGAGATATTACAGCTTTGTGAGGAGTTGCAGCAACAGTGATAGCCCCACACAGTGGACCAATAGTTTAGGCAGTTGAGGCATAGGTAGCCACCATGCAGTCAGCCATTGCAGAGACTTCAAGGTGGGCGGATGTCGCGAAAGGGGAGTGTGCGAAGGCCACAATTTCAACCACCATCCTGGAGCAGCAATAGAGGGCCAGTAAGGCTCTCAATGTCAGCGTACGTGGCATCCCTCGCACTGATAGCACTCCTATGGATGATGTGATCGACTTCGTGAGTTCCATCCTGGGAGTTTAGGAGCATGCGATTCAGAGGCCTAGCACATAGGTCGGGACCCCAAATAAAAGAAGCCTCTCATCATTTGCTTCAGAGATGCCCAAGCCCGCCCAACGGCACTATGTAGAAGATCAGCCTTGCGTGCCAACCCAGAGATATACTTAGATGAAGACCTTACACCCCTACACGTGGGGGAGAGGCCTACGCTCATAAGGTAGCGGGATGTTGCCCGCAAGGAGGGGAAGTGGGTAGTAGTTCGAGAGGGGCAGCTTCTGATAGGTCCCCAATGGGCACTTGGTGCAAGGTCTATGAGATTCAGAGCACCGAGACCCTGCACTGCAATGTTTTGAATAGCAATGGTACTTTATGGTCAGACCCAGGGAATTTCTCAGAGTGTTACACAGGTCGAGACATAGCTTTTTACATAGAGACACACTAGAGTCTAGAGCACCCTTTGCCGATAGTCAATGCATACACATGGGAGGCAGCTTACAACGATGAGGCTAGGGAGACCGGCAGAGTTCGAGGATCGGGAGGAGTGGCAGTATATTTTGATCATCCCTTGTAGGGACGGTCTCCATTAAAAGATGAGACACACACCAAGTTATCTATGGGTTTGGATTCGACAGCCCCCTAAAAGGACCTCTTTATGACAGTTTTCTATTTCCCTCCGAAGTCTTCACATTTTGCCAAGGACCTACACGAGTAGGTTGAGACCTCACCATACGCAGCAGATCTCTTACAGTTACACATGTTTAGGACTAGTTTCTACAGAGACCACTGCCTGCAGATCACAGCTAAGGGCCATCGATCCACCAGGATACATACGCATCCACCTCCCTCACTCCTTGAGAATAACGATCAAACAGTTCCGTATTTCTTCGCACCGCCTCCGTATTGAGAGTGGTTGGGTAGAGGGCATACCCAGAGAGGGTCACATATGCACTCTTTGTGATCATCGGGAGATCAAGTCAGAGGAGCACTTTGCTTTCAGATGCCCTGTGTACTATGAGATCAGGTGTTGCTATCACTGCTCTTTAGGCATGGTTTTCGACCGTATCAGCCTCCTCTCCTACCCAGATCAGAGATGCTTGGCAGCCTTGATTCACGAGGCCATCCGACACAGGGAGTCATTACTCCGAACATGTAGGTGAGATCAAGGTACACAGCCAGACTCCTCTTAGAGCATGATACATTGAGTTTTTCCAACCACATAACACCGACCAATAGAACTTACAAAGATGACGGTGGAAGCTAGGACCCAAGCTAGAGATACAACATACTCACTAGCGATCTAAGGCACAGACCGTTTAGTGGACCATTCCTCCTTATCACTAGACACGAGAGACGAGCCACAAGGGTGACGGTGGTGGTGGTTCACAGGGCCTTAGCCAAGAGACCACAATGGGCTACGCATGCCGAAAGCCGCTAGCGTTCCATTTCTCTTTATGTCTTAGTGCCATTATGATCATGATTATGGACTTCCTTGTTGTACTCATCAGGGTGTTGATGCCCGCTTAGCTGCTCCACCCCTCAGATCATTGTATCAAGTTTCTTTTAGTCTCATAGACCCTTTCGTCTTCTGTGAAGACTTCTAATAAACTTTCTTTCTTTCTTTCTTTCTAAAAACTTTGTCGCTTACAGAACTACAACACAAATAAAGTCAAACAGCAAAATGACAAATTCATCAAGATGCATGATCAGGCGCCTGCATTTCTATCAATCATTTTCCTATAACAATTAAGTTCTAGAGGCCAGCAAGAAAATCGAAGTAGCAAGCACATCCAAATAAACAAGGGTTAAGTATTCCCATTTCAATATCCAACTGTAGCTTTGCACTGATGAGTAAGACATAATTCTTAAAAATGCTGGGACCAGTTCTTACATTGCTCAAGAAATCCTCACGCCCAAGAAGGGGATGCTGCCTGCGGAATCCTATGACTTTTGCAAAAAACCTGAAATGGCCGTCCATCTTTTCTTCTAGCTGGTAGTAGTAAGAGAAAGGACTGAATGAACAAAGGTCTGAC
This sequence comes from Dipteris shenzhenensis, assembly GCF_047967505.1. Taxonomy (NCBI): domain Eukaryota; kingdom Viridiplantae; phylum Streptophyta; class Polypodiopsida; order Gleicheniales; family Dipteridaceae; genus Dipteris; species Dipteris shenzhenensis. The sequence goes on along the minus strand of NC_141602.1, from coordinate 52,705,066 downwards.
AAAAAACTTGCAAATTTTTTGATGTAAAATTGCCTTTGTGAAAGGATACTTGCACAAAAGTAAAAACCTGCTTCCACTGAAAATGATTTATGAAGGTATCATGGCCATAGCTGTTGTTGTTCCCATATCGAGTATGAGCATATTCATCACCCATGAGAAACATTGGTGTACCCTGTGCCTCAAGACTAATATATTAGAAAAAAGTTATTGGCCTCACATAGGGAATACAACCTTGACTTTTAGCCTCTGCAAAGCAATTTCACCTGTGAAAGCATGAGGGCAAGATGAAAGTTCTTCATTTGACGTGAGCGCACTGATATCACACCAGGATCACTAGTTTCACCTGCAAGTCCAGTACCTCATTGTAAGTGTCAAAAAACTTTATCATTAGTGAGAAGTATACGCACTTGCAATAGAAAATGATAATTGAAACACTTGACAAAATGGCAAAGATAACATCTATAGAGTTGACCATAATATGAAGATGGACATCACAAGTGAATAGCAACATTAAAACGACACACCTAATATGAGAAAATAATTTTTCTCCATGCAACAGTGCTAGCCCCTTATAAAGAAAGAAACAAAGAAAGTTTATTAAATTCTTTGGAAGACCGATGGGTCTATGAGACTGTGAAAAACCTGATACAATGAGCTATGGTAGTGAAGCTACTAAACAAGCATCCATACCAATGCAGAATGCAAAAAACAAAATGGTAGTACTAAATCCTAAGTACAACATAGTCACATCTCAACTGTATATATCAATCTATCAATCTCAGCATCATCGTCGACATCATCATAACCATCATCATCATCATCATCATCAGTAGCAGGACATTAGGATGGATGAGGCTGTGGAAGTGGAGGCATGAGCTCAGCTAGAGCACTGACGTCCCCCCAAGGGTGCAATCCTGGTACGTCTCCTGGTCGTAGCTCTGGGTCTAACCAGGGCCACTATGACCCCCGTCGGTCGGGCTCCGACGCAAAACAAGGACGGGATGTCCCCAAGTATGATCTGTGAGTCAACCCTCTATCTGAGCTGTCGGGTCACGACCACGTTGAGGTCTCGTCTCGTGGGGGTCTATGTGATATGGCTGAAAGAACTCCGTGATAGAGCTCTGAGAGGTATCAGTCAGGGGAGAAGTCTGTGCTCCTGTCTCCATGCTCGGAGTATCCTATCTCGGTGTCTGAGCACCTCATGAATGAAACCAGCCAAACATCGTTGGTCTGGGAAGAAGAGGAAACGGGCCAAAACCCCATAACTGTCTCTGAAGAGGCAGTAGACACGCCCTCGGATCTCATAGTAAACAGGACATCTGAATATGAAACGCTCCTCCGTCTCAACCTCCTGCATGTTACATAGTGTGCATATGCGCCTCTCCCTGGATAACTGCTCTGCTCTGCCGCTCTCGATACGAAGTCTGTGAGAAGAGATCCAGAACTGCCCAAGAGAGATCCTCAGTGAGTGGGGTATGTGAATCTGCGTGTATCCTGGTGGATCAATAAAACCCTCCGCTGTGATATGTAAGAAATGATCTCTGTAGAAGCCCATCTTCAATGGAAGATCACTCGGGCCCAACCAAGTCCGGAATGTGTGTAGCTATAGTAGATCCTCCCGAATAACCTGGTTGACCTCGTGTGATAGGAGGGGAGAGAAAGGAGCATCCATGCTGTATTGGAAAGGAGGTAGTCTATCCATGTGGAGCCCTAGTCTTGCAAACCATCTCTCTGTGCGTGCATACCAACACCTCTGGTCTCCCCCTGCTCTGCAAGTGCCATAGAAGAGGACAGTGCTAGCCATGGTATCTTGCTATGTCCGGATGTGTAATCCCCATACTCCCTGACTCGGGGTAAGTCAAAACATCGAGCGACTGCGTTTGAGCGAGCCCAAAGTTCGAGCGATGCTTATGAGAAACTTTGTCTAAACCTTTAGGAGCAATAAATTTTTACTAAAAATGATTGAATCTACATGACACTATTACAGATTGTTTTTAATTATCTTTTGTATGATTCTTGGCAACTTACAAAGATTAAACTTACTATTGGATAACTCATAAATCCATGCAAGTCAGCAATCATTAAATGAATACCAAAGGAAAAATTCTTGGCAACATACAAAGAGAAAACCTATTATTCGATAAATAATAAATACATGCAAATCAGCAATCATTCAATAGATACAAAAGGGGAAATGCTACAATGTCTACACCTCGAGGTGATCACTCAGAATTATGTAAGGTAGTATGTGAGTTGAAGGGGTTTCTTTATTTTATGGAGTTACATACATGGCAACAATAGTCCTACCGATGATATAGAAGCTCCTCCTAGCAAAATCCCTCACAAACAGCTATTTGTAGCTCATCGATTTTTATGCTACCAACATGATTTGATCCATTTTGTACACAAAATGATCACATAAATAAAATGTTTAAACTATGGAGCTAATAAATTATTGATCACCTTATGACCATGATGATGCTAACTAAATATAGATCACCTTCATATGTCCTTGACCATGTATACACCTCTAGCATGGAGGGAGGAAACCAAGGACCCAAACTCTAAATGAGAAAAATCCATGGTCATAATTAAATATAGAGTTTGATAAGGTCCAACTCTCATGAAACAAAGATAAGTATAAACTTTCTAAATATCTAGAATTTTGACACTTTAACATGATAAATGTATTCATTCATATCATTCTGATCGTTTTGACTACAAACATGACCATATTTGGAGTCCGATTGACTAAGTTATGGCCCAAATAAAATTGGCAAGAGGAGCCTCCCAAGAGGCCGCGATATCGCGGCCTCTTGGGAGAATCCTCCTCCCATTATTTTTTTGCCTTGAAAATGGAAATTGCACAAAGAAAACACATACTTTGACCCCTTTCTTCCACCCCTCTGTCGTTGACCCTTGAAAAACATTGCCAAACATTTTCAGAAATTGTTGTTTGCCTATAAGACAATTGATTACTCACACAATATCATGGGTAGGACAACAACCGTAAAAGTAAGCAATGCATGCTACTTTTTGAACATAAAACATCACACTAGAATGTCAAAATTTATGAAATTCCTCGCTCGAACCGTCGCCTCGCTCGAACGCAGTCGCTCGAATTCTGGTAATCCTCCCTGACTCGGTACAGATACGTAATGACCTGAAATGCAGCATTTAGCTGTAATGGGGGTGACCCAAACTCCGCCCGGATGATCTGGTGAGGGACGGATGGCTTACCACGGATCATCCGTGATAACATGAGAATCTGTAGCCGCTCCACCCTGGCCCACTTTGTATTTGACAAGTTTGGCCCCCAGCATGGACTACCATACATCCCTGCTGGGCGGACCAAGGAGTCAAAAAGCAACCCTTTGGTCCGTGGATCCTGAAAGTGAGAGTGAAAGCACTACCTCTTTAGTCTAGCCAATGAAGCATATCCTCTGCTCAGGCGTGCATGCATCGCGGGTCTCATAGTGAAGATGGGTCCGGAAAAGACGACCCCAAGAGGTGTATGATGAAACTACCTCAACACGAGACCCATCAAATGCAAATTGCTCATCCACGTATGATGGCTCGAGATGTATTGAAGATCATAACCTTGGTTTTACCCAAGTTCACCTTCAAATCATGAGACTCACAAAAGAATTGTAGTGCGTCAAGGTGTCTCTGGAGTCTCTCTGATGAGGAAGACAAGAGAGCCACGTCATCTGCGTAAAGTAATATCCGGATCAGCATGTCTGCGAGAAGAGCAACCTACCCCACCCTGTGCCTGCATCACTATCTCGAGCTCGTCGATGTAGAGGCCAAACAAGGTAGGTGATAGTGGGCACCCTTGTTTGACCCCGATAGTGCTCATGATCTCGTCTGTCCATCCAGATCCGGACTCTGCCTGAAACTCGCTCATAAAGTGCCATGACAGCCCAAATGATCTCCTGATCATAACCCAAATCCTATAGGCAACGTATGAGGCAGGCTCTCGGAACAGTGTCAAATTCCTTGTGGAGATCCACAAAGCAACAGTAAACCCTCCGCTTCCGTTCCCTCGCCTCCTCAATGATACATCTGAGCGCGCGAATATGATCCATGGTCCCATGATCCGTCTGAAACCAACCTGTCCCGCTGCTCTAAGTCCTCGATACTCTGCAAATCTGCTGACCTCAGAATCAAGTACTGATGCATAAATCTTGGACATGACATGTCCTATCATAATGGTCCTGTAGTCTTCCGAGTTCATGGGATCCCCTACCTTGTGGATGGGTGAGATACTGTTGACGGTCTAGGTGCGTGGAAACCCCAAGCAGATAGCTTCATTAAATAGTTTGGCTAAGATCAGGGCTAGGAGATTAATCCCATATGCAATGAACTCAGTGCATAGTCCCTCATGATCCTTCACTCGGCCATTATAAAGTTTCATTACTGCATCCTTTACCCCCCCCCTAGTGAAGAGGGTGCAAGATGTGGGACGTGGCATATGTGATAGGTTAGGGGCTGGCTGATTTGGGATATCATAGAGCGTGTGTGCATAATCAGACCATACCTGAGTGTCAATGATTGGTGCGGGGGACGGTCCCTCTAGAAATCTCCGCCAGAAGTCCTTAGAGTTGTTACTGAACAGAATGTTCAATAGCTCCTCGTTCTGGCGTACGAAATCAAGTTTCTTCCTGTGTACCAGACGATGGTACTCGCGTAGCGTCTCTGGTTTGCTCGGAAGGCTGTTTTTTGTTTCAAATCTGAGCTGACGGCATAAAGCCTTACACTCATCATCGTACCGGCTATTACAGGGTACGGTCCCAGGTGGTGGTGGGCGGGTGGAGCGGGTGGTGTGAGGGAAGGCGTGAAGAGCGGCCTCGTGAAGTGAGCGAGTGACTAGGGCAGCACGATCCTCTAATAGGGATATAAAGTCAATGTATGCGAGAAGTATGTACAAAAGGCTAGAGTAAGTAGGTTAGTGATTGTGATCAAAGCGTATATCATGGTAGGTGGAGTAAGAACTCAACGGGGTAGAAAGTGTTGTGCAGTGGGGGGTAGAAATGCTAAAAAAAAGATATGTATGATCAGCCCCTGGAGGGAGAGGTGCTACGGTAAAGTCAGTGATGCGAGATTGGAAGGTAGGGGATCTCATGATGTAGTCCACAACACTGGAGTCGCCCCCATGTGGGAAGCAAGTGAAGCCACCTGCAGCGGGCCATCTATCAAGACCATTATAGATAATGAGATCATGCATCCTGCCGAGGTCTAATAGGCCTGCCCATAAGATGTGAGCGGTCCTCATCTGTCAGCCGAAACTCGTAGCATACGTGCCGCCTCAAGGTCAATGTCTAGCAATAGAGTGGAATCATCTTTGAAGTCGAGGAGTGGTGTCTGATGAGTGCCTGTCCTCGCGTTCAAGTCCCCAACTAGGAGGACTTACCCTAGACTAGAGAAGTCAACAATGGACTGATAAAGAGCAGCAAATGGTGGTCTCATCCTCCCCTCAAATATCTCTGGCAAAGCGGGAGGTCTCGGGGAAGAAGTAGCAAACTATAATAAACAGATCCCGACTATCCATGTGTCAAATCCGGATCGAGAGAAACCTGGAGTATGGATCTCTCTGCTCCACTGAGATGGCCCCCAAAAAGTGTGGATCTGTAAAGGACTGCAACTCCTCTTGACCCTCGAACCCCTCCTGTATCCCTCATCTCATCTCTGAAGGCAGACTCCCATGTATACCTGCTGACTACTGGTAGTGGGCACTCTAGGCTCTGATGTGTCTCTGTGTAAAAGACTATGTCGTGACCTGTATAGGATTCTGAGAAGTTCCCTGGTTCTAACCATAAGGTACCATTATAGTTTCATATGGTACAGGATAGGGTCTCAGATATCTGGGCTTTGTTAACCATTACTTCAGAAACTCATGTTAACCTTTACTTCAGAAACTCATGTTCAACAGCATTGCATGGCATGCCCACTGTGATCATGGTCATCAGGTTCTTAGTTTAATATGATGATGCATTGGTTATGTGCTCTATATTTAGTCAGCAAATTGTGATCCAATCCTCTAGGGATCAAAGCATGCTTCCCCCTACAGTCATAAGAAGTCCAGGTATTGAAACTTTAGCAACCAATGTCTCATTTCAACTCCTTTCACCTTCCCCCTATGTTCCTCCTATACTTTAGCATTTCGTTCCCACAAAACAATGACAACAATGAAGCTTCGATAGCTGACACAGTGCTTATGTCCTCTAAATTCAGTCAGCAACTTCTGATCTAAGCCTCCAGGTATCAAAGCACGCTACCCCCTACCCTCACAAGAAGTCCATGTACAAAGCTTTAGAAACCAATGTCTCATTTCAACTCCTCACCTTCCCCCTGCTTCTCCTGTACTTCACTATTTCGTCCACAAAAAACAAGGACAGTAATGAGGCTTAGTTAGACAAAAGCAAGCACAAATCAACCATCTTAAGATCTAACCTTCTATTCCACAGTTCCAACTAAAATTATCATTGCTCCCATCTCTCCCTTCCTCACCATTTGCTTCATTGTGCTGCAATTGTGCAACAAAGAGAATGTCAGAGATTTTCAATTAAAATTTAAAAAATCCAATCCTCAAGCCACAGCATACTTTTTAAATTTCTACCTTGAATACTTGAGGGTCAAAAACTTAAATCCAGAGATGAAAGAATTCCTTGTAATCTGCATTATTGGACAACATGCCTAAAAGAGAAGAGGCATCTATTGCAGCAGCAAATCTCACCTTCATGTTGTAGGCTACAAGATCGTAAAGAGAGAATCCATCATGTGCAATCACAAAATTCACACTGTGGAAAGGCTTTCGGTTATTTACCTGTAGAACCCTAAGCATTAGGACGCATAACCCCTCAACCTAGATTTCTGAACTGAAACATTATTCCTTCAATATGCTATATTCTTGTTTAAAAACACAACAATAGAGGTGGCTCAACATTGCTGACCAATATTATTGACTACACGGAATCATACAGTGTCTCGAAAAAGTAGAATCAAGAACTCAATTCTTGAGCACCAAATCAAACCTTCATTCCTTCAACTCACATAATGTAAGAACTCTATGCATAATGCTTTGAGTAAGCATTAAAAAACAGTAAAAGAAATAGACTCACATGATAAAGATCTGCTGATCCACACAATCTAGTTGCAAACATAGGCTTCATTCCAGTATCTCCCTGCAATATTTAACAAGCCCTTGTAAGAATAAGGCAAGTTACCTGCAAGATAGCTCTACCACACAATATATTCAAACTGGTCTAGAAGTTTTCCCAAAAAGAGCTCTGAAATGGGCTTTAAAAACTTAATATAAAATTCAATTATGCAATGCAAGCAAGCTAAATGAATAAGTGACCCTCTTAAATATATGGATGTAAATGAATGCAAGCCTATAGGTGCCACATACATCAATGAGAACCTGGTTCATTGCTTAAATAGGCATGCGACCAAACCAGAGTTACATTGTGGAGGCATTCCATATGAGAAAGAAAGAAAGATATATGAATGTCCTTGGGAGGCCTCACGGGCCTATGGACAATGTTCACCAAAAAAGAGGAACTCATACAAGCCTCAATGGGCTAAAGCAAAGGGCACACTAGGGCCCCTGCTGAGTGCTATACTAAGCTAAAGAGCTCAAGAGCTCAAACCAAAACTCAAAAAAACGATTGCCCTGAGACTCAGAAGACAAAACCCGGCACCGTGGTGGTTCTCTGGTGGGAAGCAAAGAAATCTCGAATCTGCGTTTTCCGAGCTGTCCCTCTTGTGGCAGAGGACGTGAATCTCATCGACCTCTATCTCTGATGCGCTATGTCAAGAGTGATGGCAGTCTCCTCTAAGGAGAGCTGAGATAGGTCAAACCTTCATCATGCGTGCTCTAGTCACTCTCTCCGCGTCACGTGCGATCTCGGCATCCCTCGCCTGGCAGTGTCATGTGATCTCTCCCCACTGATCCGTAATGCCCTCATGTCAGCTAGCTCCTCTTGCTCCACTCTACCATGTCCTGGAGTTGACTCAAATGCATAAAATCCGTGACACGTCGCTGTGCTTGGTTTGCCACAACATCCTGCAGTAGTGCAGTCATCTTCTACTACCCTCTGATTTGTCGCTCGCAATAGTGTCTCTCTGTGTCGTTGTATCTCAATCAAATAAAGCCCAATGAAGACCTGGCCCTCAAAGTGGATCAACCATGAGAGTGGGACAAACCCGTGTCCCTCCTAAAAGAGGCAATGGTATCGTCCTCGAATCTCATAATAGGCTGGGCAGACACATAAGAAATGCTCCTCTGTCTCGACCTCCTAAAGCGTGCATAGCCTGCAGATCCACTACTGTATGGGTATGCCTGTGGCTCTGCCTATCCCAATCCTCAACTGATGGGATGAGACCCGCATTTGTCTAATGGCAATCCTCAGTGCATGTGAGACTCCTCTATCCTCGAGGTACTAGGGTTTGATGATGAGGCCATCAGCTGATACTCGTCAGGAAGTGGTCATGATAGAACTAGATCTTGGTGGGAAACCCTTGGTCTCCCCCCCAAGCCCAAGATCTATGGAGCTGGAGAAGATCTAATCATATGATACAGTTAATCTCATCTCGTGGGATCAACTCAGGTGGTGCATCCATATTGTACTCAAAGGGGGGAAGTATGTCCCTCTGAATACCATGCTTGGCAAACCATGTGGATACACATGCATACCATACTGTATCGACCCCGCTCTCTCCTAGCTGTCTAAAGGCAATGAGTAGTAGTAAGTGCACACCAATCGAGGCAGTAGGCTAATGCAAATGGTACTTCAAGGGCAAAGGGCAGCTGCAAATGACTCTGTAGATGGGATCAGATGGCACAGCAATCGAGGCTGGAGCAGCTGTTGTATGGGCAGTACGGGCAAGCTGTATGGGCAGCGGAGCAGGCTGTACGGGCAGTATGGGGGCAGAAGCGTGAGGCACAACAGCAATCCCAAGGTGAGCAAATAGATGGCGGCAGTTCTGAGGGCAGCAACTCCAAGGCAGAGAGAATGGTGGGCAGAATGAGCACGAATAATGACGCCAATGGTTGATGTAGCAGCAGCTCCCGTTCATGAAGATCGGCTTCTTTTCACGTGGGCAGCAAACCAAGCTCCATAGCTTCCGAAGGTGAGGCAAAGGTAGGACAAGAGAACAAGATGGGGAGAAAGGAGTGAAAGCTCAAGCATGGAGGAGAGGATGGCTTCCATTTGCAGGCTTCCCTCATCCTCTAGATTGAGCATGGAGAAGGGAAAGGTAGGAAAGGAGGCTCTGATACCACATGAAGGTGCATGGTGGATAGGGAGAGAGAGAGAGAGGGTAGGATACGGAGAGAGAGAATGATACTCAAATTTTGTTGAGGTGAGCAAGGACATTGGAGGTAGTCTTATGTGGTGATACAATGCAAAGAGAAAAAGCATTCCCATATTCAGGTATTCATCTTGGACATATCGAGGGCTTTGAGCTTGCCGACGATATCGTAATCTTCCTCCTTCAGAAACTCTTTCATGAAGACCCCTTCGAATTCTATCCATGTTGCAGGCTTGGGTTGGAGTTCCTTCCACCACAATAAAGCCTACAGAAGATGATGCCACATGAGACAGAAATAGACCAAACACAGCAGCATGTCACAGATTTCTATGCATTCTAGTCAGCCCCAGGACACAGTGGAGTGGAGGAGGAACTAGCTAATATGAGGGTAGAGGGAAGAGATGACATGGAGTTGAGGATCCAAAGACACAGAAACCACGCACTATGCAGAGAGCACCCCTATGATGGAGGTCCAGCCTATCTCGCTCTACTAAAGGGAGATTGTCAAAGTCAATGTGTTGCTGGGTACAGAGATCATGGAGGCCATGCCCCCCAAACCATAGCATCGAGGGACACACTCAACAAAGATTGATAAAACGTATCTTCACGCACCACCAACGGGCTGCCATGGCGCCAAGAACATAGATGATAGTCAATCACACCTTCTATTTCAATATTTTTGACTTTTTGGGGTTTTAAATATTAGTTCTCGAGTTTTCTTTGTATCACTCAGCTAGGGCCCTAGCACGCCCTTTGCCTCAGCCCATTGTGGCTTGTATGCGTTACTTTTTTATTGTACCTTGTCTCATAGACCGGCAGGGCCTCCCCAAGACGTTAATACATCTTTCTTTTTTTATTTCTTCCTTCGTTTATCCTTCCAAAACTTTAGTGTTGCAAAAGGCAGACTATCCCTCCCTTCCGTTATCCTTCCAAACTTTAGAATGTCTCTCTTACCTTACTACACCTGCAATGCACATGCATAAAAGTGTGCTAATCCCTGTGATGGCACTCCCAGATCTTGTCCTCATAATTTACCATCTTGAAATCCCTTGAACCTTCCCTAATAAACGTCTCATAAGGAGAAGTATATACTACTTCCTTTGCATGGATCTTAATGACAAAACTTATTATATTGAATCTTCAGCCATGAAGGCATGGACAGAATGCCCTTACCTTAATAAACTTCCGAACATCATCACGATACTTTCCATTCCATTCTGACCACCTGCCGTTCAGTAAAGGTTGGGCAACCACACCTGATTAGATTTACTGATGGGCATGAGAACATACAGATAACCATGGCCTGGCCGGCCAATTAACTTACTTATCCCAGTTTGGAAAACTTCCCACTTGGTACAGCCCTCCACAGTCCCAGGGTTCTGCAATCAGTTTGCAATCGGCAAGCACTGGATCTTTGGCAATAGCCTGCAAGTGAAGAAGTCATACACCACAGTCCAGGTGAGCTCAGCTAGCATGGATTCTCATACATCACTCAAAACTTTTCATGCTTGCAACAATCAAGTTCACAGATTCTATCTGTAGTCTCTATATCATTCCACTATTATAGAGGTAGTTTCTGAAAACATGAAAGCACACAGAGCATGAAGAAAAGACATCTTTGAACAACTCACTCTGCAGGTTTGTTGCCTATCGAAAATCAAAGGATTCCTAGTTAGTTGCTTCACGATCTGCCAAGTCAAGTTTCTAAGAGTACTCAATAACTATTGTCGTTTCCTGAAGGTCAGTGGCATTTGATAGAATGGAATACAGAATGTTACAGGTTATTCATAAGAACCCCTAACTGTGTGCAATTCATCCTATTCAAGGATCAAATCTCTTTAGCCCGAGAGCAAACCTCAGTGGTGTACTACAGGCGATCCAATTCAGAAGGAATTGGAATTATGTATGCTTTAATTTGTATCATTAATATCCACAATCTTGCTTTTTACAGATGTTTCTTTGTGGGGACTAATGTCTTGCTCTAGAGAATCTGAGGTGCCCATAGTAGACAGGCCATGAGAAGGGAGCAGATGAAAGACAAACAGAAAATGTCACAGATCTGGCACCAGATTAAACATACTCTTGGGACCCAGTGGCCCAAAGCACTATAGCCTCTCAACCAAATTGAGACATGGCAGAGACTTTCCTGAAGGTATGGGCTAGTGCCATCTCCCTTCGTTCATAAGTATGACAGGAGGTGGCATTATTCTCTCCCACTAGTTGTTCCTTGATATAGTTTAGGATGGGGAGAGCCAATGGGAAGATTAAGTATTACCTTCCCCCTGCCATAATATTAGGTAATACAATCTATGGAGAGAGGAATCAGATAAATGAAAAGCAGAAATGTAGATACAATTGGAAATCCAGCTAGGAAAGATGCAGGAAGAAATTCCCTGAGTGTCGGATGCCAAGACCAGCCAGCATCATGACTCTTCTTCATTTTTTGCAGGAAAAAGACTTCTATTAAAGGCCACGAGAGCAAGCTCAACGCAGAAATTCATCATGCAATGCAGGAAAAAACAATCCTCAGAAAGAGGTAGAAAACAACCAAGGTTGAGGCTGAAAATGCCATCTCAACCTTGTAAAAGTGTCATAGAAGAAGGGGAATCCCCCCAATTCTCTAAAAAGCATAGCCCTCCTAGCAGAAGCTGCCCGAGAGAAACCCTGCATGGTTGCATCAGTTTATGTATAGTGTTTGTTCATATACTAGCAAAAGTATGAGAAGGGTGGACCTAGGATCCATCCAATGCCTCTATGCATTTGGCTCTCCAAATATACCACACTACAATAGTCGCCGGTATCTCCCAACAAGAGTCCACACAGCTCTAATGGGCGAGGCAGGAACATCAGCCAGAGAGCATGCCTCAACTAAGTGGCACCGAATCAATAAAGTCCAAGAAGAGTCATGTCTTTCATAGAAGACCTGGGGCCCAAAGAGAGAGAGAGAGAGAGAGAGATGTATTAACGTATGGAGGAGGCCTCGTGAGTCGTGAGCCTATGAGACAAAGTACAAAACCAAAAGTAACTCATACAAGCCGCTATGGGCTGAAGCAAAGGGCCCACTAAGGCCCTTGTTGAAAGCTAAAGTGCTAAACTAGTGAGCAAAATAGTAGAGTAGCAAAATAACAAAATAGTATCAGGTGCTCAAAGCTAACGCTCCTAGTACACGCGCAGGCTCCAATATTCACATACCATGGTGGCTCTCTGATAGGATGTGAGGAGCTCTCGTATCTGTGTCTGTCGAGCTGTCTCTCGAGGCAGTGGAGGGTGTGGTCTCCTCGATCTCTGTATCTGATGGGCTACGTTAAGGGTGACGCCTTGTCTCTGGCAGTCTCCTTTGAGAAGGGCTGAAATAGACCGGACCTCGATCATGCGAACTCTGGTCACTCTCCGTGCCACATGTGGAGCGTGTGCCTCTCGTCTGGCAGCATCGTGGTGGTGACTCTCAATGCTAATCCATGATTTTCACATCTTATCAAGCTCCTCTCCCTCAACCTCCCCGGTAACTGACTCAGATGCATAGAAATTTGTAACACGTGTCTGTGTGCGGTCCATCTCCGTGACCTATGGCATCACCTCCTGCTACTCTCTGGTCTGTCACATAAGTATATCTTTGTGTCATCGCATACAGCCCTACACAAACCTAGTTGGGAAAATGGATCAGCCATGTAAGCGGACCAAACCCATGCCCTCCTGAAAGAGGCATTGGTATCGCCCTCGGATCTCATAGTAGACTAAGCACACACATAGAAAGTGCTCCTCTGTCTCGACCTCCCCCATTGGGTAGTCTGCAGATCCTTTGCTCTCTGGGTATGCCTACAACTCTCCCTGCCTCAACCTATAGCTGATGTGATGAGACTCGCAACTGTCCGATGGCGATCCTCAGTGCATATGAGACTCTCCTATCCTTGAGATACTGAAGTGTGAGACCATACTCCGAGACCCTCAAGAAGTGGTCATGTTAGAAGTTAGAGCTGGATTTTGGTGGAAAACTCCTCCCCCCCAAAGCCCTAGACGTATGAAGCTAGAGGAGGTCCAACCGTCACAATAAGGTTGATCTCATCTCGTGGGATCATCTTGGGTAGTGCATCCATGTTGTACTAAAAGGGGGAAAGACTGTCCATCAGAATGCTGCAACTACCAAACCATGTGGATACCCGTGTGTACCATACTGTATCATCCCCACTCTCTGCTAGGCACCTAGAAGACTCCAATGCTAGCATTAACCTAGAGAGGGGTCATGGCGAACTCTGCCTGTATAACCTGATGGGGGACCAAGGTCTTACTCCGAATCATCCTAGATCCCTTAGTCACCTACAGCCTCTCATCCACTCTGTCACTAAAATGTCACTCCCCCAGAAAAGGTACTGCATACATGGCAGTCGGTCTCACTAGAGTGTCAAAAAGGAAACCCTTCGTCGGAGGGTCTTTGAAGTGTGCCTAGAAGCACTGCCTCTCTAGATGGGCCAGAGCACCCTGCCCTCCTGTGAGTCGTGTTGTAGTTGCATGGGTCATCGTGAAATATGACCCAATGAACACTATCCCCATAAATGTGTAATGTAGGCCATTCTATGGGCTATCCATAGGTGCCACTCATTCCTTGGTATGTGCCTTGTAGGCCTAGTTACAGTCAGTTAGGTCAGTTTTTGGTACATTAGTACATGTACCACTTAGGATAGTTAGGACACTTAGTCCGATAGGGCATTTAGCCCTAGCGTTTCGTTTTGTTGGCTCTCTTGAGCCTCCACTCTTAGTTTTGTAGCAATTTATTATAGCATCTCGTTTTTTGTCTTCTCACCTCCATTTTTAAGCTTCCATTGCGTGCCTATAGTGGTATCAGAGTAGGTCAGGGTTTCACCCTCCAGCCATTGGTAGCCTCCCCGAGCACTAGTCCTCGCATTTGGAGCTGTTTGGCAACCTATTTAAAGTTGTATGAAAGTGTTTTGTCACAAGTGTGAGCTTTTATGAGCTGTTAGAGCTTTTTCGCTGCCAGAAACTTCTTCGAGGAGCTGTTGCTGCATAGGTGCCTAGATTTCAGTGCAAACTGACCTCTACTGCAGCTCTGTATGGAAGCTTTTTCTACAGGTGACTCCACACATGTGAGCCGTACTGTTTGTACAGATTGTACGAACACTAGCAGCAGCACATTTAATGCTGTACGGAACACAGCAATAGCATTTAAGGCGGTTCTGAAGCTATACAGAATATTGTGCCAACATTTAATGAAGTACGTCATCATTTATTGATGTACGGTCTCATTTATTGTAGTACGGCCTCATTTATTGCTGTACGGTCTGCCTCAAAGTTCATGCCAGCCAATTTGAAGCTTTTTTCAACGTTTTGGAGCTGTCTCGTGCTCCGTGCGATTGTTGAAGACATTTGGAGATTGTTGAAGCAATCCGGAGGCCTCTTCTTGAGCCCATTCCCTCTCTTTTGGCTTACCTTTGCCTTGGCCTGCGTGTACCTCTCCATTGGATCACTCTCCTCTCATTTCCAAGTGCTCTCCTCCTCGTGGGAGCACTTTCTCTTGCTGCGATTCTCATTGCAACCCTCACTTGGCATTTCTCATTGCCTTTATCTCATTTGAACCTCTGCTTCAAGGGTGAATTCTTATGCTCTCATTCAGAGCCTTTTCCTTGAGCTACATCATTGGGTAAGCCTTTGTTGCATTGGTTCTTTCCAATTTCTGTTTCATTTGCATTTTGGAAAGGCCTCGTGTTGCCTTTTGGAGATTTTTTGCAACAAGTACACTTTGGGACAACAGAGTCTTTTGCAGTAATGAGCTTTGAAGCTTGAGCAGAATTTTGCCACCTAATTTTGAGAGGTTGCGTTCCTCTCATTTGCATTGTCAGATTGGTGCTTTTGCCTTGCATTTTTTGCACAATGGCTAGCATTAAGGATGATTTGTTTGGGATGCTTGGGGCTGCTGACAAGCTTGATGGCACCAATTACCCCATGTGGTCATACATGATGGGACATGTAGTGGTGCCATAATTTGTGGCACATTGTTCCAGGCTCTAAGGCCAGGCCTACACGCAATGCAGCTTTTGGTGCTACAACTATTGCCTCTAGTGCTACAGGTACTGCTTCAGGCTCATCAGGTGATGGATCTAATGATACTTCTAGAGCAGTCCTACATAGGAGCATATTCAGTGGGATGGTCATGATGCCAAAGCACATGCCTTGATTGCTCTTTCAGTTTAAAGGGTTATTATCTGTTATGCTCTAGCCGAGATAGCATGACCTCGGAAAGATCGGTGGGCATTTTCTCTTAGATGACCAACTTTTGTAATAGTTAATGTGCGTAATTGAAATGGTCAAGAGAAGTAACTGCCAAGGTCCTAGGTGAGGGTGAAATGGCATTGACTAGGTAGTTTTGAGTGCTAAGGCCTAGGTGCACCTAAATGTGCAATAATGCCAAGGGGCAAGTGGTTTTTAATGTGTCCCAAGAGAGGGGTAAAAAGGTGCACCAAGTGGAGAGGCTAAAATGATGACATTTGGCAAGGAGAACTATCTAGGGAAATGAGGGTCTCGTGGATAAGCATGAGAAAAAATAAAGGAACGAATAAATCAGAACATCTAGGATCCACGAGAGTAGGCTGGGTGGAACAAATGAAATGCCATCACCCGTGACCTTTGTTAACGCAGGAATAGTGATTCCTGAAGAAGAGATAGAGTCTTTGATAGTTGGTATCAGAGCCTTGTGGAGAGAGTAAGGGACAAGAGAGGGGATAAGAAAACCTTTACGTGAACGAGATGGAGTTGGATCGTCGAACGAGCTGAGAGCGAATCGACGGATTGACCGGGTGAGGTAGGAACGTGACTAGAATATGTGATGAAACGAGGCGGTGACGGAGCTGCTGGCGACGCCTGATCGACAGCGTTCCCGACTGTCAACGTAAAAAGGCTAGCGGGGTGACCGGGGGGTCCCGTAGCGCGCTGACGTGCAATTGGCCTATGAATCCGTGGGCACTGGATTACTTCAATGGAGGTCGTCAACGATTGCCGACATTTTCTCAATTGAGCGCAGAGGTGACGCAAAGGGTGAATCAACAGTTCGGGACGTGCGAAGGCTGTAGGTGGACGGACGTCTTCGGTAAATGTTCTGCGGGGACGACGTGGGGCGATGCGGACAAGCCCGGAAATGGCAATTCGGTGTATAAGATGCCCAATGAAATTGTGACGAACGTTTTGAAGAGACTCGGTATAAGAGATCTGTGTTCTGCCATTCGAACATGTCATTGGAGGCAACACCTAGGCTCGCAAGACGAAGTCTGGGGACAGTTCGATGTGCAGAGTGATATTAAGAAAGCAGTCGTTTCTTTGCCCAAGTTTAATCGAAAGAAAATATAGGACTGTCGACAGCACTTGGACTGGGAATTCTGAAGGGATTCAGTCTATGAAGATTGCAAACCGTATATATAATAGGGCAGAGTCATTTTGCGAGTTTCGAGGATCAGGGGGCATCCCTTTCCCTTTATTATATATATTTCAAGTTTTCATTTTGCAGTAGTTGTTCCTGTACAGAAAGGGATTTTGAAGTGCTGTACTTTTGGAGTTTTCGCGTGAGAAAAGAAGAAAGAAAAATTATTTAAAAAAAAAAAAACCATTTTCCATTGTGAAACTATGGAGGCAGAAGGGCAGAATTCTAGGGTGAATCCTAGTGAGTCTAGAGTGCAGTCTACACAATAGATGTCACATCATGCAGCACCTACTTTGATCGGTAGGATTTCGATATTAGAAGATGCTTTACAATAGATTATGAACCAGCAGCTTCAAGTGAATGCTGGTTAGAATGAGATTAGGGAGATGGTACAAGCCTTGTCGGCTAGACCAACTAGAATTGATAAGGGCAAAGCTCCAGCAGAGCCAGAGCCCAGTATCCATTCATTAGAGCGCGCAAGGGTCAAAGTGCCTAATATCGCTAATTATAGACCGGAGAAGTACGCTGGTCGGATGACCAAGCGCAGCTCTGATGTGATCGAGGTTTGGTTACACAAGTGGGAAGAAGCCTTCGCCATTTGTGAAATTAGATCTGATCTAAAGAAAATCCGTGAGGCCACGCACCTGTTTATTGAGGCAGCGGATAGATGGTGGATAAAGCAACAAAAGGATCAAGTTGTTCCTACCACCTGGGAAGGGTTTAAAGCTGAATTTAAGAAACACTTTCTCCCACCCGATGAAGAGTCCCGAGCTTGGGATGCTTACAGAAATCTTCGTCAGAGGAGTCTGTCGGTGGCAGAGTACACCGACAAATTCAGGGAATGTGTCATGAAAATAACAGACCCTCTCCCTATGTCGGTTCAGTTAAAAGACTATATCTATGGACTGAACGACAAAATCAAAATGGAAGTTCGGGCTAAATATGTGACTACATTAGATGAATCTATTGCAGTAGCCCTGAACTATGAGGATGCTAGGGGCAGATCTGGTGGATTTGTGCAGGCAGGGACTCAGTATGAGTACCCAAAAAAAGGGGGATTTCAGAGGAAATGGATTTCAAAGACAAGTGTCTCGCAGCCAAGTGGCCAAACCAAGCAGGTGAAGCCGGTTGAGGGACCAGTAAAAACAAGTACCACCGTTGGGGTGAAAAGGAAAATAACTCCAATGGCAGCCCGGGCTTGGTCAAAGTCCTCGTTGACCCCTGAACAAAAAGAGAAAGCTAGAAAAGAAGGATTGTGCTTCGGCTGCCTTCAGCGACATCAGTGGAAGGATTGTACGCTGAATAAAGACCGCCGCACGGCTAATATGATAATATCTGAATGCGACGTGGAAATGCAGGAGAGTCCCAATGCGGAACATATGCAGATGCAACTGGCGGGACCTTCTCAGAGGTTAGTACCTTGTTTGTTATGTGTATCTGTTGCTAAGTTAGTGACGAGTGCACCTGATAACATCCTATCTAAGCCCGCAGCAACGGGGTATACGGCCTTTAATGATACGGAGTTAATTAAAATGAAAGGGCAAGTGGCCAGTCATGATGTCATTGTGTTGTTTGACTCAGCGTCAACTCACAATGTGATTAACTCCAAGCTCGTGAAGAGGCTGAAATTAAAGACAAGTCCATCTGACTATGCGTATACAGTCAGAATGGTAGATGGAAGTTCAACTGAAGTATGGGACCAAAGGGTTACCCAGTTGGAGCTTCGGATTCAGGACTATGCTGAGAAGCTTGATTTTGAAATGACCAAGCTTGCTCATGCAGATATAGCCCTGGGTATGGCGTGGCATTCTAGGAAGAATCCAGCCATTGAATGGGAAAAGCACGTATATCAATTCAAGATGAATGATGTACTTTATGTCTTGCGAGGTGAGAAAGATATACCTCAGGGACCGTTGGTTTCCGTGATGGAAATCAGAAAAGCTCAAGTAGGGTTTTTATTCCTTTGCACAGCATCGGTAGAGCCGATGGATGATTCTTCGGCTAGCACTGATGTTACGCAAAGTGGTGAGATGGCCAAGATGGCTAATCTTATAACAGAGGAGTTCTCTGAATGTTTTAGGGATGAACTACCTTATGGGTTACCTCCAGAGCGGAATGTTCAACATAAGATTGAACTGATCCCGGGGGCAGAACCTGTAAATAGACCTCCCTATAGAATGAGTTTTACTGAAGAGGCAGAGGTGCGTAGACAACTGGAAGAATACCTCATGTTGGGGCAGATTCAACCAAGTTTCTCACCTTTTGCTTCGCCAGTGATATTAAAGAAGAAAAAGGATGATACGTTTCGCCTCTGTATAGATTACAGAGCATTGAATAATATCACTGTTAAGCACAGGTATCCGATGGCTCGGATTGATGATTTGCTAGATGCATTACATGGAGCCGTGATTTTCAGCAAGATAGATCTTAAGTGCGGCTACCATCAAATCCGGATTAGAGCCGAGGATGTGCATAAAACCGCTTTCAGAAGCAGGTTTGGTCATTATGAGTTTTTGGTAATGCCCTTCGGACTTACCAATGCTCCAGCGACCTTCGTCATGCTTATGAACGATTTACTACGTCCATATATCGGAAAGTTCGTAGTACATTTTATTGACGATATCCTGATATTCAGTAAAAGTATTACTGAGCATCGTGAACACTTAAGAATAGTGTTCAGTACTTTGAGGAAAGCCAGTCTTTATGTGAATAAGAAGAAAACTATACTATGTATGGTTAGGCTTGAATATTTAGGGTTCATAATTACTCCACAGGGGGTAGAAATGGATCCGAAGAAAGTGGCTGCGATACTAACTTGGCCAATCCCTCAGAGTCTGACCGCGTTGCGATCATTCTTGGGATTTGTCCAGTTTTATAGAAGGCATATCAAAGGATATTCCGGAATAGTATCGCCATTGACTGATCTGACCTCAAATAAAGTACCTTTTATCTGGGGACAGAATCAACAAGAAAGTTTTAACACTATAAAACAAGCTGTGGTCACAGGACCGGTGTTAAAAATAGTTGATCCCCAGAAACCCTTGTTCCTAGAAACCGATGCAAGTGCCATTGCGGTAGGAGCAGTTCTCCTTCAAGAGGGAAGGCCAGTAGCCTTTGAAAGCAAGAAGCTTTCTCCTGAATTGTATTTGTATGCTGTCATCCATGCTTTGAAAACATGGAGGCATTATTTGTATGGTTCAGAGTTTTATGTGGATGTAGATCATGATACTCTGAAACATTTTTGTAAACAGCCTGACTTGAGGGGCCGCCAAGCTAGGTGGGCAGAGCTCATGCAGGAGTTTAATCTAACGATTCGGTACCGAAGAGGAAAAGACAATAAGGTTGCTGATGCGTTGTTTCGCATTATGCACAACCTGAGTTTCACGGTATTAGAGAGTGCTCTAATGACCGAGATAAGAGAGACTCAAAAAGTGGACGAGTTTGTCCAGAGCTTATGGCCTAAAGCTCATGTGTTAAAACCCGGGGAAAATGAAAAGGATGACCTGGCATCCAGAAAAGCCCAAACTTATGCAAGATATACCATAAGGGATGGTATGTTAGTTAGAAATGGCAAGGTTGTAGTACTTGGTCAGAATGATCTCAGGCAGAGAGTCATTCGACAGTGCCATGATAGCCCGTGTGCGGGACATCCAGGAGTCGAGAAGACATATGATCTCGTGAAGCGAGATTTCTTTTGGCCAAAGATGAAAAAGCATATTCATGAATATGTGACACGGTGTTTCTCGTGTCAGGTAAGCAAGGCCGAGCGGGTGAAGCCACCCGGACTTTTACAGCCCTTGGAAATACCACTAAGTAAGTGGGAGAGCATTTCCATGGACTTTATTGTAGGGCTGCCTACAACACAAGGAGGGTATGATTCTATCCTTGTGGTGGTTGATCGTCTAACCAAGATGGCTCACTTCATTCCGACTAGAGAGTCTGTTAGTGCCCCGCAAGTGGCGGATTTGTTCATTAGACATATATTTCGTCTGCATGGATTGCCTAGATCCATAGTGTCAGACAGAGATGTCAGATTTACCGGTCATTTTTGGACGGCGGTATTTGAGACACTAAGAACTGAGTTGGGAATGAGTAGTGGGGATCATCCTGAGATGGATGGTCAGACGGAGAGAGTCAACCAGACTTTGGAGGATATGCTGAGAGCATATGTGTCATTGAGGCAACATACATGGAACAAGTGGTTGCCATTGCTGGAGTTTGCCTACAATGATAGGAAACATTCCTCTACCGGGTTCAGTCCGTTTGAACTGAACTATGGTTATAGGCCAGCCAATCCAACTATAGTTGGAGTACCTCAGAAAGTGCCTAGTGCCGCGAACTTTGTAGTTCAGATGCGGGAGATGCTAGCACTTGCGAGAGCTAATATCCGCCATGCTATGGATAGGGCCAAGGTGTATGCGGATGAAAATCGGTCTATAAGAGTATTTAAGAAAGGAGAAAAAGTTTTTCTCAAAGTTCCTTCACACTCGAAGTCGTTGACTTCAGGGGAGTGTGCTAAGTTATCACCTCGATACTGTGGGCCGTGGTTAATTCTAAAGAGAATAGGCAGTGTAGCCTATAAATTAGAATTGCCACAGGGGTGTAAGGTGCACCCGGTTTTTCATGTTTCGCGCTTAAAGAAATTTTTGCATACAGGTGACTCACTAATCGAAGGTGTGGTTTTGTTTCAGGAGATAGAGGATATTGCAAGGTGCAAGCCAACAAGAATCCTGGACCAAGGAACAATGCAAATACGAAATCGGAAGATACCCACGGTGTTGGTTGCATGGCATGGTCAGCCTCTATCGGAAGCTACTTGGGAATCCGTATAACAGTTACGGAGAGTGTTCCCAGATTTCATCATCGAGGACGCTGATGCTTGAAGAGGGAAGGAATGTTATGCTCTAGCCGAGATAGCATGACCTTGGAAAGATCGGTGGGCATTTTCTCTTAGATGACCAACTTTTGTAATAGTTAATGTGCGTAATTGAAATGGTCAAGAGAAGTAACTGCCAAGGTCCTAGGTGAGGGTGAAATGGCATTGACTAGGTAGTTCTGAGTGCTAAGGCCTAGGTGCACCTAAATGTGCAATAATGCCAAGGGGCAAGTGGTTTTTAATGTGCCCCATGAGAGGGGTAAAAAGGTGCACCAAGTGGAGAGGCTAAAATGATGACATTTGGCAAGGAGAACTATCTAGGGAAATGAGGGTCTCGTGGATAAGCATGAGAAAAAATAAAGGAACGAATAAATCAGAACATCTAGGATCCACGAGAGTAGGCTGGGTGGAACAAATGAAATGCCATCACCCGTAATCTTTGTTAACGCAGGAATAGTGATTCCTAAAGAAGAGATAGAGTCTTTGATATTATCCCTCATATCCGGCCTTCCAAGAACACTAAGCAAGCATGGGATCAGCTTGCCTCTTTATATCAGGTGCAGAATGAGGCGAGGGGGTTGCCTATCTGCGCAAGCAGTTAAAGGACTTGAAGCTTAAAGAGGGCGGTAATATGGATGCCTATCTTACCAATGTGAAGGATTTGAAAGAGCAATTGGCTAATATTGATGAGGTGATGCCCGATTCTCACCTTGTTTCTAATACCCTTGACGAGTTGCCTGACTCTTATTAGGGCTTTGCTGTTTTGCTCTGCTTATTGACATAGTGGCATTGTTGCCTTTACTTTGTCTTCTATCAAAGGTCATGCATGCCTCATGCTGGCTTGCGTTGTACTTGTTCATTCATTTGCTATAAACAATTGCTTCATCCATCATTTTACCTTGCCATGCAAATGATGAAGACAAAGGGTGTGCGAAATTGAGATGGTGCTATTTGCCAGCACGGCAGAGATTGTTTTGAAGTAATAGTTGAAGATGTGTTCAACCGGGGGAGGGTGGTTCCACCTTGACCCTAGGAGGAAGAGGGCTGAGATTGGGAAGGTGTAGCCACGCTCTAACCTGGGGACCTAGGAAGGGGCGGGTGTTGAGGAACTGGAGAGATGGAAGAAGGGGGCCGAAAACCTTGAGCCTTTGATGGAAGTGCTCCCATCCAAGGTCTCAAGAAAGATCTCCTGGTGGCGAATCTCACACTGTGCCAAGGGCAACCTCTAGTGGAAGATAGAGTGGATTAATACTTCTTGTTGAGTCCATATCATCCACTCTAAAACCATGATACCAAGAGATAAAGAACATAAGATGCAGTCGAGGAAGATCGGACCCTACTCCGCTAGGACCTAGGTCACGGGTGACATCAACGGATCTTGGATGGAGAAGAAAAACTCCTCTCCCATGGATTGTGACCTCCTGATGTAGTCACCCTCTAGTGCTAAGCTCGCCTAGATCCAATCGTGCATCTAGCTCCTCATAGGCGTGAGGCCTACAATGCGGCCCACCAATGCAAGGACTGAACAGCTATTTGCAGCTACTGCTTCCCTTCAAGGGAAAAGAAAATCGGAAAGGTTTGGGGAGTCTAGGGAGTTGCCATAAGAGCCCCTCTGGCCAAACAAAGAGGTCGCCACCACCAGCATAAATCCCCAAAAAGAAAGCGAGAAAAGTTGCTCCTGCTAAGTTGAGTTGCCACACTATGGGAAATACCTCTTCCAAAGCTTTAACTATAGCATTGTTAGCATCCTTTTTGTTTTGCCTCCTCCCCATTTCAGCATCTCTCCTATTAGGCATTGGGACTTTGGAGGCTTTCCATTTGCTAGTTTCTTCAATCCCACTCTCCACATTTTATTTAGTGATAATACCATTTGTGGCCTTGAGGGATAAATGTTGGTTGGCCTTTTCTCCCCTTCTCTCGCATAGAGGTCCTTGACAAATTGTAGCATGTCTTTCCATGCCGCTTGAGAATCAACCTCAAATGGTAAATTAGTTGAAATTCTTCTCTTCAATGTAATGAGATTTGTTATTTTCAAGGCAATGATACTTCTTTTAATAGACTTCAACTTAGTATGAAAGAAACAACCATATGCATATATACATCATGCAGACCATGAGAAACACATGGTAATTCACCAAAATCAAAATATATAAACATATGCAAGTCCTAAAAAGACACCAAGACTGTGCATGAAAGTGCCACACCATGCCACTAAGAGACTCAAAGGAGGAGCTACCTCTCCACTCTCTACAAAAAAGCCTCCTAGCCGATGCAAACATCTATGTCCCTAGCATCCTTACTCGATAGCCATCAATGTATGTACAATATCTACTCGAATGCTAGCCATGGTATGACCTATGTGGACCTGGGTGGACTTGGGTGCCATCGAGATCTGCAAATGTGCCACCCAATGATGCTATCAACAACCCAGCATCTTGACCCTCACAAAAAACCTGAGGCCTTGTCAAAAGAGCCACGTATGTTATAAGTGTGACGAAGGGAGAGATTTTAAATAACAACCTGTTGTTGCTATCCAATACAAAGTGACGGAGCCTGCCATCGAATACTGTGTAACCATGTAGGGATGCAAGGGAGGAAGAAGAAGTCTCCATAGAGTCTCCACCATCAGCTAAGGGGTGTAAAGGCAGTATGCTGAACAAGCTGAAAGGGAGTGACCAAGTGAAGGCCATAGTCTGTGAAGGAGTGGCAACCATGTCATGCAATGAAGAAATTTCTACCCTGGTAGGAATATCACTAGGTATGTCTCATGGAGCAAAGGTCAAGGGACGTCCTCCTCCTAAAGGAAGCACATCTGTGTGGAGGGAGAAAGAGGATGCTGCCATGCGGAGGAAGAAAGAGGCTGCTGCTAAAGCTTGGATGGATGTGACTGCCGAAAATCACAAGGATCCCAATGTAATGTATCTGTAACTTCAAATCAGCCATCCCACACTAATATCCATCTCTACTGTGAAAGTAATTGGTACATCCATTTCGATTTGTTGGCCAAACTTAGTCTGGCAACATTAAAGAACTTAGATGTTCTCCTAGCCCTCCTCTGCTAGAAGACTTCCACCCCCTCGTACTTGGAATGGTGCGTCTTCTAGACAGGAATTGGGATCACATGGGCTGCAGTGACAGCTAGCAGAACACTCTTCCCTGAAGAAGAGGTTGCTGCTTTGCTGTCTACTCCTCAGGTGGATATTTCTTCTCAGGGGAGAAGCATTGACCCTGAGATAGAAATGCAGGGTTGACATCATGAAATTTGTTGTTGTACATAGTTGTTATATTGCTATAAATATCTGTAAATATGACTGCTCATATCAAATGTTTTACAATCAATGTCCAGGGGATGTGTGACAGTAGGAAATGGAAAACAGTGTGGCTATACATCAATAGATTTCAGCCTAACATAGTGGCATTACAAGAACATAACCAACATGTCTATGCAGGAAAGACAGGACACTACTGTGGCTATGACATTTTCTATGCTGGAGAGCACTCTTTCTCAGGGGTCGTCATTTTAATCAAACATGAGCTTCAACCAGTTATTGCTTTAAATGACAACAAAGGTAGATGGCTTGTTCTTCAATGCATTATTTGAGGAGAGGTGTTTGAATTTGCCTCTGTTTATGCACCTCAATCCTCTAGAGAAAGAACTGGAATTGGGGATGCCATGCAACAATATCCATGGAGATATAATGTCTTTATATGTGGGGATTTCAATAACGCTCCTCAACAGGGTGACAATACCTCCAGACATATTCATATGTAAACCCCTGAAAGGCATGCATGGTCTAAATTACTGATGCATCTGGATTTGGTGGACCTTTGGAAGGAATTGCAGCCTTTGTCACCTGGATACACATTCCAACATAATACTCTTTCTTCTTATCAGGCACATCTTGATCGATGGTATAGTGTAGCTCCGCAACAAAATGGGGATTTTACATGCAAAATGTGGATTGACTATGCCTTTGTGCATTCCGATCATGCACCTCTATGGTTGCGGTTATCCTTTCATGATATGCCAGATGATAGATTGCCACAAAGGCGACATCTGATCGTGAACACTAGCTACTTGCAACATGCTGCTTTCAAGGCCATGGTTACTGAAGCATCTCATTCTCTGTGTTCTCGCAGCCATATTCATATTGATGATGCCTGGGATTCTTTTGTTTCCAAAATGCAAGCTGTGATAAGAGGTTATGGCAAGTCTTACATGAAGACTCTGAAGGAAACTATTGCTCAGGCCAAACTTACTTGTCAAGATCTCACTGAACTCAGCCATCTTCGTTCGTTGTCCCTGCATGAGCAAACAACACTATGCCAGGCCAGACATTGTCTTTAACTCAATGATCACAGAAAACTGGCTAAATGGGAGACTAGAGCCAGACAAAGAGCCTTTACAGATAAAGGCTGCTCTTCTAAAGAATTTTTCAAAAGCTTGCATCAGAGGAGATTAAAAACAGAAATTTGCAGGGTGCTTATGCCTGATGGATCATGGACCACCTCGCGGTCACAGCTTACTTCTGTTTGTGTGCATCATTTCTCTCAGCAATTTGGTTCTGCAGTTCCTCCCTCACAGCAAGCTTTGGTTGCACGAAATTTACTGTTGCAGCATGTTTCTTCTATTATTTCCACTACTCAAGCTTTGGAATTGGAGGAACCTTTTACTGAGAGGGAACTGTCAGATGCAATCAAATCTTGCGGCAGATGGAAATCTCCAGGATGGGATGGTCTTACAGTTGAGTTTTTTCTAGAATATTGGCCTCTTTTGAAGCATACATTGCTGCATATGGTGAATGCTACATGGCAAAATCAGAAAATGCCACACACATGGAAGACAGGTATTGTTAAACTCCTTCCAAAAAAACAAATCTGTGAATCTTTGGCAGACTGGAGACCTAACACCCTTATGCCAGTCATTTACAAAGTCACTACAAAAATTATTGTCGATCGGCTAAAGACATGATGGGTTGCATCCTGCCCAATATGGCTTTGTTCCGCGTAGGCATATCATAGATAACATTGCTAATGCCTATGTTGGAATTGAATATGCCAAATACACGCAGCAAGATGTTTTATTATTGCAAGTTGATATTGCCAAAGCCTTTGATACTGTTAAGTGGGATTTTATTTCATTGACTATGCAGGCATTGGGATTCGGCACAAAAATGCAGCAAGTTATCACTTGGCTATATCAAGATAGTAAAGCTGCCTGCATACTTTCAGGGGATATTTCTACATCCTGGACTCTTGGCTGTTCTGTTAGCCAAGGATGTCCCTAAAGTGCTTTACTTTTTGCCATAGCCACTCATCCAATGCTTCAATATCTGGACCACCTTTTGGACACTGACCAGTTGCATGGTTTGGAGATTGCTGGCAGTCACAGCATGATTGCTCAAGCATATGCTGATGATTCATTCTTTACCCCAAAAAATACTCGGAGTGATCTGTCCATGATTATGCAGGCTCTTTCTACATATGGATTGGCTGCCGGTCTTCGGGTAAATTTTCAGAAATCAAAATTGTTGCCGTTGCATGAACAGGAATGGCACAGTCTTCTGTGGCCTGGGGAAATTGTCCCCGCTTCTCAATTTATTCGACATCTCGGCTATCCTCTAGGTTGGAAACTCACTCGTTCCCAACAAACTGATTGGGTGTTGACAAAGTTGAGGGCAAAACTAGAATATTGGAAGCTTGCAACTTGGCCACTACATGTTTGTTTGCGAATCGCACAATCCATTTTTTGAGCATACATACAATTCTATCTGCCTCTCATTATGTTCACTAAGGCAGAGCTGAATTCCTTTATGTTAGCTATCATGGAAATTTTCTGGTGTGCAAAAAATGGCAAGAAAAGTCTCAGATTACTCTCTATGCATCGTCTCTGTTCTCCAAAGATGCACGGGGGTCTGAACATTCTCAATATTCACATGCATTTACTTGCTCACAGAGGAAAAATGATGTTGCAGTTTATGCAAGGAGATCAGCCGTGGGCTTTCATGATCCGCTCTCTCTTATTACATATTCATACTTCTGCCTTTGGGCATTGGCAGCCTACTCAGTGGGATTTCATATTTGGCTCTATCCAAGGCAAGATCAGAGGCTGCCCTTTTGTTTCTCGCCTACTTCTTGACTAGAAACATATCTTATCCCACTTGGAATGGCATGGCCGAGAGTCTTTGTCGGGAAACTCTTTGAGGGCTGAGAATATTTATTATTCTAAAGTATTCCACCCTTCTTTGGCCATTCAAGAACCAAGACGTTCTTACTTTCTCTCCTTTAAAGGCACTACATCGGTGGCGGATGTACTTCAGGATGATGGCACACTTTTATCTTTTTCTATGGCTACCAGCAAATACGGTTTGGGAGCTCATTATCGTCCTTTATGGCATAGGATTTCAGCAATGCTTCAACCGTTTTTGCCGGTACCTCGCTTGGAACTTCAGAATAGGCTTGAGGATTGGATTTTACGCTCTTCCTCCTCTTCAGTCCGTCCCTTGAAGTTCTCACATATCACACTGCCATCACTGTATAAAGTGCTATTACTTCCGCCTTGGATTTCTAACAGAGCAAATACTGTTTGGCATATGGATCGCCCACTAAAGTGGTGGAGAAAAAGGCTGCGTCTCCTTTGGCATTACAAAGTCCCTCTTTGACGATAGCTTTTCCTTTGGCGAGTCCTACTTGGCATTTTTCCATCTGGCCAGCTACTTGCACACAGACATATTGCTCCGGCTATTTGTCACAGATGCTTACACCCTACTGAATCTGTGCTTCACATCTTTTGGTTCTGTCCACATACTTGTGCCTTCATCGCTCTCATCCGACAGAGGCTTCGAGTGAGATTTCCTACTGTTACTTTTGGCAGGCTTTTCTGGTTGTTTGTTTTTCATCCAGCGAGATAGGGTTTTGATTTATTTTTTATATGGGTACGCTACTGGGCACTATGGACTTTATGGATGGACAGAAATCATAGAGTCTTTGGTGATCCCCTTTTTTCATCCTTTATTTTTTTCAAACGATCTCTGCAGCAATTATTCTATGATTGTGTTCAGACACGTTTGATTGATCAGGATGTGTATACAGCTTATACTGAGATCTTTAGTTGAGTAATAGTTACTCCATTTTCGAAGTAACTATGAATGTAATTATTTTACAGCAATAAAAGATTTCTTCTCACAAAAAAAAAATCTACGCAGGTTACACTAAAATATGTATAAGCAAACACAAGCAAACAACACGTTTATTTTATTTATTAATTTATTTATTTAAAATGTGAAAGATACATTTGATACCCAAATAAAATGGTGGAGACATTGGGGTGTAATACGTACATACATAAATCAGCCCAAGCAAACAACCTATCAAAATAAAACTACAAATTCTTAAAGATAGCCAGATTTGATACCCGAATAATGGGAGGAGACATCAGAGGTGAGCCATCAACACCTCGACAAAGAGAGCTGGCTAGATCAAAACGAAAACCATCGACATGGTACTCTTTTACCCTATATGAAATGAAAAAAAAAACCATTAGGGCCAAACAATCTCTATACTCATTAAAACATGAAATGCACTTTCTATTATAAATTTGCACTAACAAATCCAACTTTTGAAAACGTTTAATAATCAACTTTTTGTATGTACTTTTAGATAAAGCCAAATCTGTAACTTAAACTTTCAACCTCCACATGTCTATTTTCGACTTGTAATGGATTTTTGAAAAGTACCCCTTGGAAATAAAGCAATTTAAAGCATATGGTTCCATTTCATTGCTTTGTAGAATCAGGATTAGTGTATTATCATAACCCACCTTTGCTAATTCTCTATCCCAACAAACCTCCAAAAAGCCTTTACACATATGATCAAGTAAACCTTCATGGAGCTCCATTCGTCAGTCATTGATCATAACACATTTGTATGGCAAAAATAAGAACAATGCTAAGCAATTCAAGGCATATCTCAGATATTGTGCCTTATAAAAACACATATATGTCATGTATGTTGAAATACAAAATAGGTTCAAATAAATATCTTCTAGTATTCTAGTCAAATAGCACTCACAAAATCAAGGAGAGGACTTGCACTTAAGGGATGTAGTAGCATTGTGACACCACATGATCAGTAACATATGGAGCGCTCCATTTGGAAACTCCAGGACGAGCATTGTTGGGACACACAGGCTGCCCTGCCTTGGGGATAGCCACATCGGAAAGAGAACCATTTACGAATCAGGGGTCGTCGTCCTCGAGCTACCTCCAGAACCCGGCCTGTCCCAAAGCTTGCTACCTCTATGCCTCTCTCTAAGAGCTGATCTCTCTCTCTAGCATTGATCCATAAATCTTCACCAACGTGTACCCAATCATAAGAGTGCAGTACTTCCTAGTGTCCGTCGAGTCCCTTGCTTTGTATATCGGCACGATGGAAGCATGTGGGAAGCTATGGCCTACAGTATGATTCAACATTTGTGCTAAGAATGGAGCCAAGACCTCCGACCATGTGCCAAATGCTCAGTCCACAATCCCTCATGATTATGGACTCTTCGATTGTGGATCCAATGCAAAGCAGCTTGCACATTTTGTGCGGTGGTGAACTGGATAGATACCCAGGGAGAGGCGCATATGCACGTTATGTGACATACAGGAGGTTGAGACGGAGAAGCACTTCATCTTCAGGTGTCTTGTTTACTATGAGATCCGAGGGCGTTTCTATACTCCCCATATTCCTTGACTCGGTACAGATACGTGATGACCTGAAATGCAGCATCTAGCTGTAAAGGGGGTGACCCGAACTCAGCCTGAATGATCTAGTAAGGAACGGATGGCTTACCACGAATCATCTGTGATAACATGAGAACCTGTAGCCACTCCACATGAGCCCACTCTGTATCTGACAAGTCTGGCCCCCAACATGGGCTGCCGTACATCCCCACTAGACGAACCAAGGAGTCAAAAAGCAACCCCTTGGTGCGTGGATCATGAAAGTGCGAGCGGAAGTACTGTCTCTGTAGTCTGGCAAATGAAGCATACCCTCTACTCAAGCGTGCCTGCATCACGGGTCTCATAGTGAAGCTGGGTCTGAAAAAGATAACCCCAAGATAAGTGTATGATGAAACTATCTCAACAGGTGACCCCTCAAATGTGAACTGCTCCTGACGCATGATGGCTCGAGATGTATTGAAGATCATGACCTTGGTTTTACCTAGGTTGACCTTCAAATCATGAGACTCACAGAAGGACTGTAGTGGGTCTAGGTGTCTCTGGAGCCCCTCTGCCGAGGAAGACAAGAGAGCTACGTCATCTACGTAGAGCAATATCTGGATCAACGTGCCCACAAGAGAGCAACCTACACCCCCCTGTGTCTGCATCACT
The DNA here is from genome assembly GCF_047967505.1 of Dipteris shenzhenensis. Taxonomy (NCBI): domain Eukaryota; kingdom Viridiplantae; phylum Streptophyta; class Polypodiopsida; order Gleicheniales; family Dipteridaceae; genus Dipteris; species Dipteris shenzhenensis. The sequence continues at coordinate 52,674,075 of NC_141602.1, read as the reverse complement.
ATCTCAAGCTTGTCAATGTAGAGGCCAAACAAGGTAGGCGATAAAGGACACCCTTGTTTGACTCCAATAGTGCTCCTGATCTCGTCTGTCCACTCGGATCCTGCCTGAACTTTGCCTGAAACTCTCTCGTAAAGTGCCATGACAGCCCAAATGATCTCCTGGTCATAACCCAAGTCCTGTAGGCACTGTATGAGGCGGGCTCTTGGAACCGTGCCAAATGCCTTGCAGAAATTCACAAAGCAACAATAAACCCTCTGCTTCTGTGCCCTCGCCTCCTCGATGATACATCTGAGCGTGAGAATGTGGTCCATGGTTCCATGATCACGCCGGAATCCGGCCTGTCCTGCTGCTCTAAGTCCTCGATACTCTGCAAATCTGCTAACCTCGGAGTCAAGTACTCATGCATAAACCTTGGACATGACATGTCTAATCATAATGGTCCTGTAGTTCTCTGAGCTCATGGGATCCCCTACCTTGTGGATGGGTAAGATAGTGTTAATAGTCTAGGTGTGTGGCAACCGCAGACAAACAACTTTATTAAAAAGCTTTGCTAAGATCGAGGCTAGGAGGTTAATCCCATATGCAATGAGCTCAGTGCATAGCCCCTCATGATCCTTCGCTCGACCATTATGAAGTTTCATTACGGCATCCTTTACCTCTCCTCTAGGGAAGAGGGTGTAAGATGTGAGACGAGGCATGTGTGAGAGATTAGGGACTGGCTGATTTGGAATGTCATAAAGTGAGCGTGCATAATCAAACCAGATGTGAGTGTCAGTGAGTGGTAGGGGGGACCGTCCTTCTAGAAATCTCCGCCAGAAGTCCTTAGAGTTGTTACTAAACAAAATGTTCAGTAGCTCCTCCTCGTTCCGACGAACGAAGTCTAGTTTCTTCCTCCGTACCAGTCTACCGTACTAGCGTAGCGTATCTGGTGCACTCGGAAGACTGTTTTTGGTTTCGAATCTGAGCTGACGGCGTAAAGCCTTACACTCATCATCGTACCAACTATTACAGGGTCCGATCTGAGGGGGTGGTGGGCGGGTGGTGTGGGGGAACACGTGAATGGCAACCTCGTATAGTGAGCGGGTGACAAGGGCAGCACGATCCTCTAAAAGAGGTATGAAGTCAATATAAGTGAGAAGTATGTACAGACGGCCAGAGTAAGAAGGTGAGTGGTCCCGGTCCAAGCGTATATCATGGTAGGTGGAGTAAGAACTAAGTGGGGTGGATGGTGCTATGCGAAGGGGGATGGAGATGCCAAAGAAAAGGTATGTATGATCAGCCCTCGGAGGGAGAGGTGCTACAGTGAAGTCAGTGATGCGGAATTGTGAAGGCAGGGGTAATCAACAACGTTGGAGCATCCCCCATGTGGAAAGCATGTGAAACCACCTGAAGCGGGCCATTTGTCAAGACCATTATAGATAATGAGATCATGTATCCTGCCGAGGTCTTCTATGGGAAGGCTAAGCAGAAAGCTTGCCTACAAGTTATCGGGAGAGCTAAACCTGATGTGGTCGTTCATGCAAAATCGTCACTAGGAAGTGAATGTGTGGTCAAATACCACTTTCGTTAGTTTTGCAGATTTGCCTGTGTGAGGCAGAAGCTGTGTTTTTTGCAGTGACAGAATTTTTTGCAGTGTTCTATAATGGCATCTAATTCTCTTTCACAGATTGTCACTGAAAAGATTGACAAGAACAACTTCCAAGCATGGAAGTTTAGAATGACGAATTTCCTTATGGGAAAAGGCTATTGGGAGTTCATTACAGGAAATGAAGAAGAACCAGTTCTTCCTAATGTTCCCAATCAACGGGAAATGCAGGCATTTAAAGGATAACATGTCTCAGATATCTAAGTCTCATAGACCCCGCTTCCCTATGTAGGGGAGGGGACATGTGCCCTACGGGGGCCTGTAAGAAGTCGTCCCTCTCGTACCACTGCCCACTTCCCCTCCTTTCGGGCTTGATCTCGCTACTGCAGCAAAGAGTGCCTCTCCTCAACCTATAGAGCTGTGAGGTCCTCATCCATAGAGATCGTTGGCTGATCTCGAAGGACTGACCTGCGTCATAGAGCTAAAAGTCGTGCTTGAGTGTCATGGAACCATATGATCAGGGGTTGCTCTCGATTGGGATCTCTCCCCACCCGCCATGTCCTCTCTATCCTGTGCTCAGCCACACCTAGGGTAGTGACCACGAACGCGTCGCATCTACCATCGGTGTAGCCTCAGTGCATGGGATCCCGCGTACTCCAATGTTGAGAGCCTTATTGGCTCTCTGCTATTGCTCCATGAGGATAGCCAAAACAGTTATCCTTGCGGGTTCCTGTTTAGCCACGTCAACCCATCTGGATGTCTTCTCAATAGCAGATTGCATGCTGGCAATCTGTGCCTCGACCACCAGGGTACTCCCTGGGACTGTGTGTATGGCTGTGACCTCCTGCCGAAGCTGCATGATATCCTGTCTAAGTGCCTGAATGAGACCATCCTGCTCCCGAATGGCCCTAGCCTATGATGTGTCTCTGCTCCTGGTTGAAGCGAACATGCTCCCGTGCGAAGCGAGTCAACTCCATCTCATGCTCACCGAAACTATGTATCTCCATGAGCAAGGTCTCCCAAGCCTCTGGTGTATCAGCCCACCCATGTCCAAGCTGAAACTGTGATGACTGTGGCATGAAAGTGTGGGACTGAATCCGAAAACTGGACGATGACTGGGTGAACCAGGTGAGGAACGGAGATGACAGTGGAATGGATGAGGCAGTCCCAACGGGGTGTGGGAGCATGGGCTGACTGAGAGGGAGAATGAAAGAAAGAAAGAAAGTTTATTAAAGTCTTCGGAAGACCGATGGGTCTATGAGACTGTGACAATCCTGATACAACGAGCTGTGGTAGTGGAGCTACTAAACGAGCGTCCATACCAATGCAAAATGCAAAATGGCAGTACTAAGTCCTAAGTACAACATAGTCATGTCGATGGTCAACTATATATCAATCTCAGCATCATCATCAATATCATCATCATCCCCAGCAACAGCAAGATATCAGGATGGATGAGGCAGTGGAGGCATGAATTCGGCAATAGTGTTGTCCGCCACTCAGAGGTGCAGCCCTGGCACGTCTCCTGGTCGTAGCTCTGCATCTAACCAGGGCTACTGTGACCCCCGTCGGTCGGGCTCCAACTCTAAACAACAAGGGGATGTCTCCAAGTGTGATCTGTGTGTCGACCCTCTATCTGAGCTGTCGGGTCAGGACCTCCGGGTCACAGTCATGTCGAGGCCTCGTCTCGTTGGGTTCCATGTTATCTAGCTGAAATAACTCCGTGATAGAGCTCTGAGAGGGATCAACCGAGGAAGAACTCTGCTCCTGTCTCCGTGCTCGGAGTATCCTCTCGTGGTGTCTAAGTGCCTCATGAATGAAACCTGCCAAACACCACTGGTCTGGGTAGGAGAGGAAATGGGCTAAAATCCCATATTTATCTCTGAAGAGGCAGTGGAAACATCCTCGGATCTCATAGTACACAGGACACCTGAAGATGAAATGCTCCTCTGTCTCAACCTCCTGTATGTCACATAGTGTGCATATGCGCTGCTCCCTGGGTAATCGCTCTGCTCAGCCGCTCTCGATGTGAAGTCTGTGTGAAGAGACCCGAAACTACCCAAGAGAGATCCTCATCGAGTGGGGTAGGTGAATCTATGTGTATCCTGGTGGGTCAATGAAACCCTCCGCTGTGATATGTAAGAAGTAATCTCTGTAGAAGCTAAGCTTCACTGGGAGTTCACTCGGTTCCAACCAGATCCGAAAAGTGTGTAGCTGTAGTAGATCCTCACGGATAACCTGGTTGACCTCGTGTGATAAGAGGGGAGAGAACGGAGCATCCATGCTGTACTGGAAGGGTGGTAGTCTATCCATGTGGAGCCCCAGTCGCTCAAACCATCTCTCTGTACGTGCATACCAGCACCTCTGATCTCCTCCTGCTGCAAGTGCCATAGAAGAGGATAGAGCTATCCATGGTAGCCTGCTATGCCCCGAGGTATAATCCCCATATTCCCTAACTCGGTACATATGTGATGACCTGAAATGCAGCATCTAGCTGTAAAGGGGTTGACCAAAACTCAGCCTGAATGATCTGGTGAGGAGCGGATGACTTACCATGAATCATCCGTGATAGCATGAGAACCTGTAGCCGCTCCACACGGGCCCACTCTGTATCCGACAAGTCTGGCCCCCAAAAAGGACTGCCGTACATTCGCGTTGGGCGAGTCAAGGAGTCAAAAAGCAACCCCTTGGTGCATGGATCCTGAAAGTGTGAGCGGAAGCACTGTCTCTCTAGCCTGGCCAATGAGGCATACCCTCTACTCAAGTGTGCCTGCATCGTGGGTCTCATAGTGAAGCTCGGTCCGGAGAAGATAACCCCAAGATAAGTGTATGATGAAACTATCTCAATAGATGACCCCGCAAATGTGAACTGCTCCTGACGCATGATGGCTCGAGATGTATTGAAGATCATGACCTTGGTTTTACCCAGGTTGACCTTCAAATCATGAGACTCACAAAAGGACTGTAGTGCGTCTAGGTGTCTTTGAAGCCCCTCTGCTGAGGAAGACAAGAGAGCCACGTCATCTGTATAGAGCAAAATCTGGATCAGCGTGCCCGCAAGAGAGCAACCTACACCCCCCTGTGTCTGCATCACTGTCTCAAGCTCGTCAATGTAGAGGCCAAACAAGAGAGGGGAGAGTGAAGCGTAATGCGGAACAGTGTATGACACCTCCGAAGTAGGTGTCATAAGTGGTGCGAGAGCTGTAACAGGAGAGGAAGGGAAGGAAACAACCGGCGCCATGGGCATGAGTATGTCACTGATCGTGGATGTACAGGGAGCTGAGACTGGCCTGAAGTCGAAGTAGAAAGAAAGAAAGAAAGAAAGTTTATTAAAGTCTTCGGAAGACCGATGGGTCTATGAGACTGTGAAAATCCAGATACAACGAGCTGTGGTAGTGGAGCTACTAAACGAGCGTCCATACCAATGCAAAATGCAAAATGCCAAAAATGCAGAATGGCAGTACTAAGTCCTAAGTACAACATAGTCATGTCGGTGGTCGACTATATGTCAATCTCAGCATCATCATCAATATCATCATCATCCCCAGCAACAGCAAGATATCACGATGGATGAGGCAGTGGAGGCATGAAGTCGGCAATAGAGTGCTATCGGCCACTCACAGGTGCGGTCCTGGCACGTCTCTTGGTCGTAGCTCTACGTCTAACCAGGGCTACTGTGACCCCCGTCGGTCGGGCTCCAACTCTAAGCAAGGAGGGGATGTCTCCAAGTGTGATCTGTGTGTCGACCCTCTGTCTGAGCTGTCGGGTCACGGGCTCCGGGTCACGGTCGTATCGAGGCCTCGTCTCGTTGGGTTCCATGTGATCTAGCTAAAAGAACTCCGTGATAGAGCTCTGAGAGGGATCAACCGAGGAAGAAGTCTACTCCTGTCTCCGTGCTCGGAGTATCCTCTCGCGGTGTCTAAGTGCCTCATGAATGAAACCTGCCAAACACCGCTGGTCTGGGTAGGAGAGGAAATGGGCTAAAATCCCATAACTATCTCTGAAGAGGCAGTGGAAACGTCCTCGGATCTCATAGTACACAGAACACCTGAAGATGAAATGCTCCTCTATCTCAACCTCCTGTATGTCACATAGTGTGCATATGCGCCGCTCCCTGGGTAGTCGCTCTGCTCTGCCGCTCTCGATGTGAAGTCTGTGTGAAGAGACCCGAAACTGCCCAAGAGAGATCCTCATCGAGTGGGGTAGGTGAATCTGTGTGTATCCTGGTGGGTCAATGAAACCCTCCGCTGTGATATGTAAGAAGTGGTCTCTGTAGAAGCTAAGCTTCACTGGGAGTTCACTCGGTTCCAACCAGGTCCAAAAAGTGTGTAGCTGTAGTAGATCCTCACGGATAACCTGGTTGACCTCGTGTGATAAGAGGAGAGAGAACGGAGCATCCATGCTATACCGGAAGGGAGGTAGTCTATCCATGTGGAGCCCCAGTCGCTAAAACCATCTCTCTGTACGTGCATACCAACACCTCTCATCTTCTCCTGCTGCAAGTGCCATAGAAGAGGATAAAGCTATCCATGGTAGCCTGCTACGCCCCAAGGTATAATCCCCATATTCCGTAACCCGGTACACATATGTGATGACCTGAAATGCAGCATCTAGCTATAAAGGGGGTGACCCAAACTCAGCCAATATGATCTGGTGAGGAACGGATGACTTACCACGAATCATCCGTGATAGCATGAGAACCTGTAGCCGCTCCACATGGGCCCACTCTGTATCCGACAAGTCTGGCCCCCAACAAGGACTGCCCTACATCCCTGCTGGGCGAGCCAAGGAGTCAAAAAGCAACCCCTTGGTGCGTCGATCCTGAAAGTGTGAGCGGAAGCACTGCCTCCCTAGCCTGGCCAATGAGGCATACCCTCTACTCAAGCGTGCCTGCATCGCGGGTCTCATACTGAAGCTCGGTCCAGAGAAGATAACCCCAAGATAAGTGTATGATGAAACTATCTCAATAGATGACCCCGCAAATGTGAACTGCTCCTGACGCATGATGGCTCGAGATGTATTAAAAAACATGACCTTGGTTATACCCAGGTTGACCTTCAGATCATGAGACTTACAAAAGGACTGTAGTGCATCTAGGTGTCTCTGAAGCCCCTCTGCTGAGGAAGACAAGAGAGCCACGTCATCTGCATAGAGCAAAATCTAGATCAGCGTGCCCGCAAGAGAGCAACCTACACCCCCCTGTGTCTGCATCACTGTCTCAAGCTCGTCAATGTAGAGGCCAAACAAGGTAGGCGACAAAGGACACCCTTGTTTGACCCTGATGGTACTCATGATCTCGCGTGTCCACCCGGATCCTACCCGAACTTTGCCAGAAACTCTCGTAAAGTGCCATGACAACCCAAATGATCTCCTGGTCATAACCCAAGTCCTGTAGGCGCCGTATGAGGCGGGCTCTCGGGACTGTGTCAAATGCCTTGCGAAAATCCACAAAGCAACAATAAACCCTCTGCGATAGAGGGAGCTGAGGCTGGAACTGAAACTGACTGTAGCGGGGGCTGAGGTTGAGATAGAGATAGAGGCTAAAGAAGCTGAGGCTGAGGCGGGGTCCTGCCTTTGCTTTGCTGTCTACCCCGAGTCCACTTTGGTTGTAGCGTGTGTTCACATCCTCCAGTTTCGGTTGTGTCGTTTGCTTTTCTTTTTTTTTTGGTCGTCTTTCTTGGCTTTGTCCCACATTTCTCTGGGACTGATTTTTTTTTTCTTTTTTGGTGCAGGTCTTAGTGTTTGATTGGGAGCAGGAGCACCGGCTCCTCCCCCATGATGGGAGGCACGCCCAGTGCGAGGGGTTGTAGTCGGAGGTGGCGAGGCGGGGTGGAAGCCTGAGGTGGAGAGGCAGCCAAGAGGTGGAGAAGCTAAGGTGACGAAAGGGGGGGGGGGGAGGCTGAGGCGATGAAAGGCGGAGGGCCTAGGCCTAAACAAGGAGCCTAGGTGGAGGGAGGCTGCCAACAGGAGGGCCAGTGCGCAGCAGCCCAGTGCAGCAACAGCAAGGGGGGGGGAGGCGCAGTAGAAGCAAAAGCGGCAGCGGGAGCTACAGCAGGAATGGGAGCGCGCCAGCGGAGGAGCAGCGCCAACGGGGGTAGCACCAACGAGCGGGGCAGAGCGGGATGGGCAGAGAGGGGGGGGTGGGTAGGTAGGCTGAGTGGAGCGGAGAGGAGGGGTAGGCTGAGCGTGAGGGTAGGTTGAGCGGAGGGGGTAGGCTGAGCGTAGGGGGAGGAGGCTGAACAGAGCCGGGTGGGTAGGCTGAGCGTAGGGAGGCAAGGCTGAGCGGGGGGGTAGGCTGAGCATAGGGAGGAGAGGCTGAGCGGAGAGAGGAGAGGCATGCCTAGCAAAACAAACTTACAAGAGCCATCCTTCAACATGAAGGCAAGAGAACTCAAGCCACATGACGCAAGGTCCGTTGTACCAAGTGAAGGGGGATGAAAAGGGGAATACACAGGGTGAAGGAGACCTAGAGATGGAGGGGAGCAAAGTATTCAGAGTAGAAGAGAAGTACACTAGTAGGACACCACCATGTTACACTAGGCGAGCTCCTGTCTCAAGTCTCCTTCTCATTCTCTAGTTTCCCCTTACAATCTTGAAATGCCCCTTCCCCTCCTTAAACTGTCGGAGGGGGGGGGTTCCTACCACTTTCGAAAGTGTTATTGGAGGCCTAGGACCACTGGTGCGAGGAGCAAGTAGGGAACTGCCAATGGTGTCACCAATGGTGCATGCTCGACGATGTTGTCAACAACGGAACGCATTAGGGCAATGGTGTCACCGAGGGTGCGAGTGAGTACAAGAGTGATGCAAGCCTAGCAAAACAAAGTTACAATAGCCATCCTTCAACATGAAGGGAAAAGAACTCAAGCCACATGACACGGGCTCCATTATATCAAGTGAAGGGGGATGAAGAGGGGAATACACGGGGTGAAGGAGAGCTAGATTGCGAACAGAGATGGAGGGGAGGATAGTATTCAAAGTAGAAGAGTACACCAATAGGACACCACCATGTTACACTAGGCGAGCTCCTGTCTCAAGCCTCCTTCTCACTCTCTTGTTTCCCCTTACAATCTTGGAATGCCCCTTCCCCTCCTTCTCCCACACCTTCATCCCCTCCACTGCCCGTGGAGGGTCCCTTCTCCAACTGAGAACCTTATCCCTTCTCCCATTGGTGGTGTCTCTATCACTCTTAGCGGTTCCACTTCTCGGATTCTTCATAGCTTCAACCACTTCTTGACTCACCAGTCTCCTTCTCCTAGTTGGTGATATAATTACCCCATGTGCACCTCTCTGTGGTCCATTGTGCACCACTTAGCCCTCTCACTCATGTCAGTGTGCACTTATCTTCTGGCTGCCCCTCTCCACCACCATTCACATAGTTCTGACATGATCGCTTAGGTGGACTCGCGAGATCTTGCTGCGGTACACAAGTGACCATGGTTATCTCCAGTTGACATAGTTGTCACCTAATCGACATGGCAACATGGTTGTCACCTTGTCAGCTCACTGACATAGTTGTCACTTGGTTGACATGGCGACTTAGTTGTCATCTGGTTGGAATGGCTTGAACTTGAATATCTGTAACAAATAGGAAACCCAAGCACCTCAAATCTAGATGATGCAGCTCTATGCCTCAGAAAAGGGCAAGTTGGGCAAGGAAGAACTTCTAAATCAAGGCATCACTCTTTCAATTGTCCCTGACCTCGCAATCTGGCAGATATGACTAGTGTATGGACTTAGACCTTGCCCTCCCCTCAAACCAGACAATTGTTTATTAGATTCCTCAAGGTGTATGCCTCAGGCACACCTTATGTTTCAAGGTGTATGCCTCAGGCACACCTTATGTTTCTATGTGTGAGTGTAGAGGCACAGTTAGGTGCCCACAAGCACAGTTAGGTGGTGGAAAAGCCACATAGGATGATTGAGTGAATCTAGGAGCAGATTGAGGAGATGATTGTGGAGCTTTGAGGTCATCAGTGATGTCAGTGACCTTGTATGAGGTGCCTACTTAAGGACCTCTTTCTTCTTCATTCTATAAGCAAGTATTCTAATTTTGTGTCCACTCTACTCTTTCCTTTCAGTGTTCCAACATGGTATCAGAGCCATTTGATCCCCCTTGAGCCCATTTCTGCCACATCATCATCTTCTTTCTCTTCTTCTTCTTCACCATCTCTCCCTCTTCTTCCAAAAATTTGCTTGAGCTTGTTCTCCTCCGATTCTCACCCGTTTCCCACGCCCTTCCAACTGGAGATCCCTCTTGTTGGGGCGAATTTCGGGCTGCAAGCAATTGAAGAACTACACGCTCTGCTGATCGCCATTGTACGAAAGTCGTCGATTCTTCTTCCTGCGTTTTCTCTGCGCCTGCTCCGTCTTTGTCTAATTCCTTTCAGGGCAAGCTTCTCCATACCTAGAGCTACCTTGTGCTGAAATCTGAGCAGCAATGGCTGCATATTGAAGGAGAAAACAGAGAAAAACCAGTCGACTTTGTTCAAGAAGGTGAAGGCGACCTGACGCGTTTTTTCGCCTCTCCTTCCCAGAGGATCTACTGTGGTATACCAGCTTTCTTTTGCCTCAGAAAGCCCCCTTTCTTTTGCTTTGAAGAGTGTGCTATGAGCCCTCCAAGTTCAGCTCTCTAGTTTTGACAGTTTTGACATGCTTTTGAAAATGATGCTACATAAAATGCTACTCTAGCATTTCTGGTCTTTTGAAGTTTTCAATAACTTCACTACAAGTGTTGCTTCAGTTTTGTTTTGACTTGCTAGACCTGGTTGTGATTGGAAAGTGTTTATTTCATCCACTTCTATGAAGCATGTAAAAAGAAGCATCATTGTTTAAAATCTAGTCACTACTATTTGCTACATCAAGTGCTCATACTTTGGAAGTCTTTCAGTTATTTTTGCCTTGTAAGAGAGATAGACACTGCCCAATATCTGGGTTAGACCCTCTCATGGCTACCTTATATAATCTTGAGAAGTTCAATGGAAAGGGCTTCCATACATGGCAAATGAAGGTGAAATTTGCATTGATGCGGGAGAACTTATGGGGACTTGTCAAACCTACTCCTACCGCTTCTTCTACGGCCTCCAATGCTGGACAATCTTCAACTCCGACACGACCGGCAAGGGATCCAGCAAGAGAAGAAAAAGCATATGGTATAATTGCTTTAGCTTTGGGTGATGATTACATACATCATATCTCTGACTTGGAGTCTCCTTCGGAAGCTTGGCAGAAGCTAGACATGATTTTTGGTGCAAGCTCTCACATCTCTAAACTATCACTTAAAATCTCTTTCTTTGAATTTAAGATGGCAAGTGATACTACTTTAGCTGCTCATGTCAACTATATGAGGAGTCTTATGACTCAAGTAGTTTCTATCAACTCTCCTATCACCCCTGATGATGCTATGGCAGTGTTACTTAAGAGTATGCCTGAAAGTTTTGATCACATTGTTAGCACTTTGAAGAATCTTCCCAATCCTAACCTTGAAGGCATTATCTCAGCTCTCCAAGAAGAAGAAAGGCATATGGAGCTAAGGAAAGGCAATGACACTGCTTATGTTATGAAATTCCAGAAGGGCAAGTATACTCCTTGCAATCACTGTGGAAAGACAAATCACTTTTCAAAGGACTGCTTCAAAGTTAATCCATGCAAGCACTGTGGCAAAAACAACCATAGTGAGAAGTTTTGCAGAGCCAAAGCAAAGACAGAAAATGCAAATCTACTTACAGTGAATGAGCCTCCACAAGATGAGGCATCCTTTGAAGATTATGCATTTTAAACACATCTCCATATATGCTCCAGATCTCTCTTTTTATGTTGAGTCAAGGTACTCAGCCTGGATAGTCCTCCAAAATGAATGAAAATAAATTATTGTGTTTTGTGTGTTTTTGTAAACACCTCTGGTCACCTTATGATGTAGACCATGTGTATGTTTTGTTCCATGGTACCTCCTGCAGACATTGTGTGCATGTACATGCAGGGGAGATAACCATTTGAAGGTCTTTTTGTATCCCTTTTTGTTTACCTTACACCCAAGGGAACCCTTGCTAGCATGAGAACCTAGCCATAGATTTATCCTTGACCACCATGAGATGGCATGAGAAACTATGAGACTAGATGTATCCTTGACATAGCCTGAGGCATTTCCTTGAGGGGGGGTTTGTTGGGATATCTCAAGGTGTATGCCTCAGGCACACCTTATGTTTCTATGTGTGAGTGCTAGAGGCACAGTTAGGTGCCCACAAGCACAGTTAGGTGGTGGAAAAGCCACATAGGATGATTGAGTGAATCTAGGAGCAGATTGAGGAGATGATTGTGGAGCTTTGAGGTCATCAGTGATGTCAGTGACCTTGTATGAGGTGCCTACTTAAGGACCTCTTTCTTCTTCATTCTATAAGCAAGTATTCTGATTTTGTGTCCACTCTACTCTTTCCTTTCAGTGTTCCAACAGAGGGGGACCGAGAGAAGAGCTTTCCCTTCTTTCGCTATATAGTTAGAAATGCCCTGAGATTTCAGCTCAGCAGTAGAGGTTGGAGGCCCTCCAGAGCGCCACATTGGGATAGTTTTCAGATTTCCGCAGCTGTGCGGAAGAACTTTTGGCGTAGGCTCTAGAAATCCCTCAGGAATAGAAAGATCACTCTTTTCTTTTGGCTTTCTATTCATGGAGGAATTGCAGTGAACTTGTGGAGATCCAGGTTCGGGGCTGACCCTACTTGTCCTCGTTGTCACATGGCAGTTGAGTCAGTACAGCATTGCCTTTGGGAGTGCAGATAGGCGAGGACGATCTGGAAAGGTGTAGCTAGGATTTTCAGCATTTTTCATACAACACCTTTCTATATGACCTGGGGTTCAGTGGCTTGATTATCTCTTACTAGCCCACATGTGTTTTTCGAGGGACATGACCCAGATCCACCTTTCATTGTACGGCGACATTCAGTGGAGTCTTGTTCCCTCAAGGATGTTCCCCTCACTCCTTTCAGAGCTGCTCATGCCTCAATAGACACGTCTTGGGAGATTTTGGCTAGCATTGTAGCTTGGCATATTTGGAGAGCCAAGTGTACAGAGGCGATGGAGGGTATCCAGGTTCACCCGTCCCAGACTGTGGCCAGTATTTGGACTGACACAATACACACTCTAATGGTCATTTCGGCGAGCATGTAGGGATCCTCCAGAGCAGCCATTTCTAGGAGAGTTACTTTTCTCAGAGTTTGAAGGGGATCTCCTTTCTTCTCTGAGTTTCCTTCAACGATGAGATGGCATTTTCAGCCTCCGCCTTGGTTCTTTATTAGCTCACTTTGAGCTGTTTTTCCTCATGCATTGCATGATGTACTCCTGCATTTGAGCTTGCTCTCGCGGTTTTCATTCATACTTAATGAAGTAATTTTCTTAAAAAAAAAAATAAAGGAAAAAAATTCTGAATTTCAAAATTGTTTATTAGATTCCATTCATAAAGGAAAGAAATTCTGAATTTCAAGAAAAGGATTCTTAATTTGAGTACGTGGAAACTGCAATGAAAAGGAAAGCCTGAAGATCAGTTCAAACTATCCCTACCACAAGACATAGCCACCACACCTTAGCTACACAGCACGATCGGTAAGGGTAACAACAACCTAAAGGAGTTACGGCATGACATAAGGTGAAACCTGAAACAGCTGAAATGAATCTGTTATGGCCCATCAATATGAGACAAATTATATTTTCCCAATCTTGATACCAAATTTTCCCTCTTTTAAAAAATCTTACTATCCAGGTGTTTCAGATATAATGTATTAATTTTAATAAGGATAATAAACAAGGCAAGTATACAAACTTGAACCTTTACAAAAGATTCGATAAAATCCGTAACCTAAACAAACAGCGAAATGATCCAGGACTAGGGCACGAATCAAGGTTTTTTAAAGGACATAGCATGCACCAAGTCCCCTTTCAAATTCAACCTCAACCTTCAACACTTGAACAACAGTAAAAAGGGTCAGTTTCCTTACCAATGCTTGAGGCTCTCCAAAACTAGCTCCATCACAGTAGGATGGTTGCAATTAAATGTGTTTCCTGCAACCCATCACGTAGAACTCACGGAAATAAAAATAAAAGCATTGTAAATCCTGTAAATTTGACACAAACGTTGAAATTAATCTAGCAATACCTAAGGAGAAGCCATTGTATCTTACCCTACATTTTATTACAATACACAACAAACTAATTTTATTCACACAACAACTGTGAGCGCAGGAACAAACACATGAGAACAAATATAATAGGAAGCCAGATTACCTAGCAAATATCTTTGCTAACAAAATATGTCTTTACTCTAAAGTCTTGTTTTGTAACCAAACTATTTATGAGAACACACACACACACACACAAAGGGTTACGATTCAAACAGTTTGACTCGTCATGTGTGGGATCCTATTTGGGATCTCTTGTACTGTTGTATGTCAGCATTTGGACTCTGAGCAAAGGTGGGTGGAATATTCAATCCTGATGGCTGTATTTTCTCATGTTATTCTCTACTTGATATTAGGCCCAATGAACCTGTTGTAATTGCACTCATCTCCTCAATTCCATTCACGCTGAGATTGTACATGCTATTGAGAAGATTTTGGTGGGCAGTGGTTCGTGATGGACGTCTTTGGATAGGGCCCCGACGTCATCTGGTGGTCACTTGCATAGGTGGACGGGGTCTATGAGATTGAGAGCACTAGACCCTGACCTGCATTGTTTGGAACTGTAATGGTACCTTATGGTCAAATCCAAGGAATTGCTTGGAGTCATACACAACACGAGATACAACTTTTTACACAAAGACCCATCATAGCTTAGAGCACCCTTTGCCTATAGTCAATGGATACACATGGGAGCCAACACACCAAGATGAGACTTGAGCGATAGGAGGAGTCCATGGATCGGGAAGAGTGGCGGTACTATACAGATCATCTCTCACGGAATGATCTCTATCGCAAGGCATGACACACATTCCAGATTGCTTTGAATCCAGATCAACACCACCTCTCAACAAGACCTTTTCATTGGAGTATGCTATTCCCCCCCCCCCCCCCGACCTCATACTTGCACATTAGCAAACTGGATGCCCAAATAGCACTGTAACATGCCTATATCTGACATGGCAAATGATTTCTAAAAATCTGCATACATACATGTTTACACACTTTTTTTTTTGGGGTGAAATCCATATGTCTTTATATTACAAAGATGACGTTCCCAAAGCAGAGATCACAAGATCAGAAAATCTCATTATAAGACAAGTAGAGACTTTGATCTATCTAACAAACCGATAGACAATCATAAAAGGATTGCCTTGAGTGGTATTAAGGACCAACAATCCCAGTTTTACAATTGGTTCTTTATCCAAATGTCTCAGAAACTTGGAGAGAGATAATAGTCACATGCATGGTGATTTGATATATGATAATGGGACTCCTCATATGTCACACAACATTTTCCACTGCTTGATGTCTAGAATGGAACATCTGGAAAGGGAAGAAGCAAACTCTTGAAAGACTCCGTGATTCCTGTCTTTCCATAGAGTCCAAAGTGCCCAATATATAATCCATGTGAAGAATATATCAAACTATGCTCTCCTTGGGTGAATGCCGAAGATCCAAAAGAACTTGCCACAGGAGGTAGTTGCAAAGCAAGCCTGAAGGCGCTACCGAAGAAAGAACAAGAAGTCACGGGTGATAGGACAATTCCTGAAGAGATGAAGCAAGGATTCCCTGGGTGCCAAACATGTGTGGCATAAAGCAAGAGCAATATGGCGACGAGCCAAGAGTTGGCCAAAAGGAATAACACCAAGCATGACTCTCCATAGAAACACCTATTGGCGAAGTGGAAGTTTGCAGGACCATATCTGCTGCAATCTTTTACGCCACACCATTTGGCAAAAGGATTGAAAGACCAAAGCTGATTCGCATGTTGCGATATCTATGGAGGAGGCATCAAAACCCTATACAAACCAGCCCCTGAGATATCCCCAAGCCGCAAGGGGCAAATAGAAGAACCCTGGCGATGCAAGGACCAGTCAGTAAGGCGAGACATGAGCAATAGCCTAGGCACCAGCAAAAAAGAATGAAGCATCCGAGAAAGATAATGCCAAAGGGGTCCATAGTGCATCCCTAATCCATAATGTCTGGCTGCCAAAGGAAAAGATAACAAAGTACTATCATCATGAAGTGCATCACCAACTAGAGTAATGCCTTTGCAAGAAACAAAATACGAGTGCCTGGGTTCCTGTAAAGCAAGGGGTCGATCAAAGGCCTTCGACCAATGCAGATTCTTATCACACAATGAGTTTCCAGCCAGAGAGTCCTGACCATTCCATTTAGATGAGAAAGAATCTCCTTCTAGGCCGATCGCATTGCCAAAACAAAAGGATAGCCTTTAAATGTACCGTCAATATAACCCAGAATGAAATCCCATGGAGTGGGATGTCAATGCCCAAACGCAGGAGAATTCAATTGACAAAAGTAAGTGAGACATCATAGCAGCCCAAGGTTGATCCCCCTGTAAAAATTGCAGCATTAATTTTCCCTTGTGAGCCAAAAGATGAATATAAATATTCAAAATGTTCAAGCCACCAAGCATCTTTGGGGAACACAAATGCTCCATACAGAGTAACATGATACTCTTATGGCCATGCTTGGAGTACCAGAAAGTCTCCATAAGGGTGGACATGAAAGAAGAGATATCATTTTTCCCAAACATCATCAACGGCAAGAAGAATTGAATATAAGCCCCCAAAATGGATTGCAGAATTCAGAGTCGAACATGAAGAGCCAAGTGGCTAACTGCCAATACTCAAGTTTCTTCCTGAGCTTGGCAAGTACCCCATGATCCATCTATTTTTCGGACGATGAGTGATTCTTCAAAGGATATCTAAGATGACCAACAAGCTGGTTGGGCAAAACAATTTCCCCTGGCCACAAAACTATGCCAATCCTTAGCATGCAAAGGCAGAAGTTTGGACTTTTGAAAGTTTTGCAAACCAACAGCTATTCCGTACAAGGATAAAGCTTTCATGAGCTGCACAATATCATTTTTAGTGTTCATAGGAGTGAAAAATGAGTATTATACAGCTATATACATAGCTGAGAGCAAAAAGACATTAAGTCTGCATTTCCACCTCAGGATTTGGGCATCGTCCTAAGGTGACCCAACTACTCAATGAGAGGATAACAAACCAGCAACTTTTTGTTATGCTCTAGCGAGATAGCATGACCTCAGAAAGATCGGTGGGCATTTTCTCTTAGATGACCAACTGTTGTAATAATTAATGTGCGTAAATGAAATGGTCAAGAGAAGTAACTGCCAAGGTCCTAGGTGAGGGTGAAATGGCATTGACTAGGTGGTTCTGAGTGCTAAGGCCTAGGTGCACCTAAATGTGCAATAATGCCAAGGGGCAAGTGGTTTCAAATGTGCCCCAAGAGAGGGATAAATGGTGCACCAAGTGGAAAGGCTAAAATCTTGACATTTGGCAAGGGGAACCATCTAGGGAGATGAGGGTCTCGTGGATATGCATAAGGAAGGAAAAAAGGACGTATGAATTGAATATTATGCGATCTACGAGAGTAGGCTGGGAGGAAATAATAGATGCCATCGCCCGTGATCTGAGTGTGTTTTAGGGAATAGAGTTTCTATCAATTGGTATCAGAGCCAAGGTAAGGGAAGGAGGCTCGGTAGACTGTGACGGACAGAAGGTGGAGAAAATTTCAGTGGCTCCACGAAGACCATCGTCGTCTTCAGAGGCCATGCGGAGAACGATTGTAGGCTCGGAGCAGAGGTGACGCGGACTGTCCGTGATGGGGTGGTGGAAGATTGCGAGCAAGCATCGGGGCGTCTCAGGTGGACGTTCGTCTGCGAAGGCGAAGGCGTAGGATTGACGCACATTTGCTGCAAGAACGTGGTCCGTCAACGAGTTTACGGGACCTTGGTTAGTCAGCGGGTTATCTACCTGGTGGAATATCGACGGACGACTGCGTGCAGACAATAGGAGGTGGGAGGGAGAGGAGGGACAAACGGAGCGGGAGAGAAGGGAGAGAGGGATGGAGCAAGAGATTGTGAGGACACACAAAGAGATATATACACAATTTGAAAACCAGAATGCAAAGGGAAATGTAAGGAAACATATGTAAACTCACCACATCCAGAGAAGTTTCGGAGTTGCACATAGCTTGATGTATCCACCATATAGTACGTCTGTCAATAACAGTTTAAAAAAAGAATGGACATTCACATTATTATGCCCAACTCACCTCTTATATTTCCCTTAAGCTAATCAGTCATTTAGACATACTATAAGTAGTAACTTTACCCCCCCCGCTCTCCTCCAAAAAATAGATATTCTTTCTAAACAAGCTTGCATTATAGCTACAAGTTGAAACACAAATTAGACAAACAAAGGGCTAAGCACAAAATCATGAAAGCATTATCATCCTTATAATGTCAATCAAGAAGAAATTACAATTGGCATCTTAGAGGAGCTTAGTATCAACTACAAATTTAAACTAAAACAAAAGAGAGTAAATGTAATCACATAGCTCACTAGCTTCATAATGAATTTATCTAGAAGAGCAAGGAGAATAAAGTAACCTCAATTCAAATCAAAGGGCTCTCTCACAATCATAGAATTGTTAAACAAAAAGCTACATGATTGGGCCCCTATGTCATGAGTTTCTGCTTGGTTGCTTTCCAACACTTGAACCTGTTGAGCAATGTTTGACAAGAGAGCACTCAACTCATGCAGGTTAGGAGGAGGGTCAGGTCCATTGGCTGCCATGATGACAAGATGACTCAATGAAGGAGAGACTGAACAAGAGAAAGCACAGAGTACAGGACCACTGCCTAAGCTCTGATACCAATGTAAACTACTCGGTGCTTTCTATCAATTCAGACAACGGATTTTGCAGAGGCGTTTGAATGAAATGATTGCGAGTTGCCAAACACATATACTTGAACTTAAGAGTTTGCAATTAAGCTGGAATTAAGACTTATACAGCTTAAACACAAAGTGACATCATTGGAAATTCCAATATGATTGAGGGGCCAGGACACCCCCCCCCCCCTTATCCAAGCTCACTTTATTCTTGAAAATGGAGATACCAGGCGCAGTATGTAGGCCATCTTTTGGTGGTTCTAGTGATGCCCTATAGGCCATGGTATGTGCCTTGTAGGCATAAGTGTAGGCACTTATAGTGTTAGTGCCTTCTATGCCACATATGACACTTAGTCCTATGTGACACCTAGGACACTTAGTCCTAGGCCTAGGTACAAGTACTTTGTACTTGTGTTTTTCAACTTTATCTAAGTTTGACGTGACTTCTCTTTCGACTCGTCTTGTACCTGCACTCTCTCTCTCTCTTCGACTCGTACCTTCAGTGGTATCAGAGCAAGTATTGCTCTAGCCTTCCAGCTCTCCTCAGTCCCGAGCCCTCCATAGCTTATTGGAAGTTTTATCCGCCGTTCTCAGCCTGTTCAAGGCTCTTCAGCTGCTGTCCAAAATCCAAGTGTCCAGCTCCCCAAGCAACAAGTGTATCTGCATTCCCTTCTGTACAGTTGTACGGAAGGCCTGGTATCACTGGTTCGTACCTGCGCATCGAGGGTCGCCATACTGAAATCGTACACCCGTACCTACAGTTCGCCGTACGTACGGTGCAATGATAGATCCGTCGTACAACAGTACCATCGCCGTACAAGGTACCCGTACCTGCAGTTCGCCGTACGTACGGTGCAGTGATAGATCCGTCATACCTTCAGTGCTATTTGTAGTACAAGGTACTTTCACCGTACAGCTGTACCTGGCGCAAAAACACCGTGCAAGGTACTTGCACCGTACCTACAGATCAGTCGTACAACTTGTGCTTGATCTAGGTATTCCGTACAGCTTCACCACAGGTTCCGTACCTGTTTTAGCATTGGTTGGAATCAGGTCCTTAGTCTCACTGCAGTCATCTACAAACATTTGTAGATTTGGGGCTTTTGCAGGACATTCGAAAATTTGGGGCTTTCATTTCCTTTCACCTCCTTTGATTGCAATTTCTTGCAAGAATATTGGAGCTTTGGGATTTAGTCTGCAATTTCTTGTTTAAATTGCAATACATTGGGTCAGATTGCAAGACATTCAGTTACATTTGCAGGACATTGGGTCAGATTTGCATACATTGGGTCACATTTGCAAAAATTTCAGCAAAATTTGGGGCTTTTCTGAATTTGCCCTCTTTTTGGCCTATTTGCCCTCAATAAATTTGGGGCTTTTGCCAAATTTGCTGTTTTTGCAATGAACATTGCCTGTCACAGTCACATTTGGGACAAGCCATTATTCCTGATCATGCTTTTGCTTCACAGCAGACAGGAAGAGGCAAGGCTTCCAAGCCTATGGGCAAGCGAAAATCTGCGCACAGCAGCTGCAATTCCTCTACGCATAGCAGCTGCAATTCCTCCCATGTATCTAAAAATACAGCAGATAAGGGAAAGAAGAAAAGATGCAACTATTGTCGCAAGCCTGGACATGACATTTCAGAATGCAGGAAGCGCATTGCTTCGGAGAAAAAGAAAGTAGGATTGACAGTTAATGCCTCACATGCCATTGAATCCCATGAGCCAGCAGATGCTTCACATGCACATGCTCTTGAGGATGATTGGGCATGGGCTGTCCATTGCTCATTTGATCCCTCCAAAGCTGATGCACTCTTTGCTGCTAATGATGCTCAGTCCTGGTACTTTGATAGTGGAGCTTCCAAGCATGTCACATCTTGCAGACAGTTGTTTCATTCTCTAGCTGATGCACCTCGAGGGGGGATTGTTACATGTGCCAATAATGCTTCATATGCTGTAAAAGGAGTTGGAGATGTGCAGCTCACATCCATTTCCAGCCATCCTGTCACTCTGACAAATGTTCTTTTTGTGCCTGGAATCGAAGTCAACTTGATTTCAATTTCAGCAATTGCTACTTCAGGTTTTAGAGTAATTTTTGATGGCTACAGATGCCTAGTATATGATCTTCGTGATGACAATGCCATAGTTCTCATTGGCACTTTGCAAAAAGGGCTTTATCACCTTGATCATCATTCAGCTGCACTTTCTATTGAAGCATTGGCTATTTCACAGCTTGCTGAAACTCATCTTTGGCATGAGAGAATGGGCCATCTCAATTATAGAGCTCTTGCAAAGCTACATTCACAGCAGATGGCAAATGATGTACCTCAGACTCACACAGTTTCTAAACATGTGTGTGAGGGTTGTCTTTTGGGTAAGATGCATCGATTTCCTTTTCAAAAGAATTGTCCAAAACTCTCACAAAGGAAATTGCAGCTAGTACACAGTGATGTCTGTGGCCCAATGAGGACAAATGCCATTGGAGGATACAAGTATTTCATGACTCTCATTGATGATTTCACAAGGTATTGCTGGCTATATCCTTTAAAGGCCAAATCTGAAGTTTTCTTATGCTTTCAGAGATGGCTGAATATGGTTGAGAATGAATCAGGATGCAAGCTTGTCACCCTCAACACAGATAGGGGGGGTGAGTATATGTCAAAGGAGTTTGATGCATTTCTATCCTCAAGGGGCATTATTCACTCATGCACTACTCCTTACACTCCTCAGCAGAATCCTGTTTCTGAAAGGAAAAACAGGTCCACAATGGAGATGGCCACATGCATGCTTAAGGCCAAGTCTTTGCCCAATAAATTTTGGCTTGATGCAGTAATGTGTGCCAACTATGTGCTGAATAGATCACCTACACGGGCATTAAAGACTATTACACCTTATGAAGCATGGAAAGGCAGGAAGCCTTCACTTTCACACATGAAAGTTTTTGGGTCTCTTGCATATGTTCATGTACCATCTCAGCTGAGACATAAGCTTGATGACAAGGCAATCAAATGCATATTCATTGGTTACAGCTAGGAGAGCAGAGGGTATCGGTTATATCAACCAAATACTGGGAAGATTATTGTCAGTAGAGATGTGATCTTTGCTGAACATTCAGCTTCTCCTCTTGTGGACTGCAAAGCAAAGCTAGATATTGACATGTTTGATGCCTTTGAATCTTGGTTACCTCTACCATCATCAGAAGAGGATTTTGAGCAGCAACATGAGCCTCCTGCAGGCCCTCCACTAAGCAATAATCAGCCACCACCTCATGCTGATTTGCAGGTTTCTCTTCCGGCACAAAATGATCCCACTACTCATGATGCAGTCATTGAAGAAAGAGCTGTCAATAGACAGCAAAGGCAAGTTCCCAGATGGCTTCTTGACACATTGAGGGACAGCAAACAAGATCAGCCTTTTGCTGCCCGGACAAGATCAAGGAATAGACAGCATGGTCACTTTCTTGAGTTTGCACTCCTTGCTACAGCTTGCAATGAAGAGCCTTTGTGCCATAAAGATGCCTTTGACAGCAAAGAGTGGATGGATGCAATGAAAGCTGAGTTACAATCTATTGCCAAAAATGACACTTGGGAATTAGTAGATCTCCCACCTGGCAAGCATGCCATTGGAACGCGGTGGGTCTACAAATTAAAAAGGAAATCTGATGGCAGCATAGATCGATACAAAGCCCGTCTTGTTACAAAAAGGGTATGCCCAACAACAAGGAATTGACTTTGAGGAGACATTTGCTCCCACATCCAGGATTACTACCATTCGATGTGTCATTGCCATTGCAGCCCATCATCATTGGCAAGTGCACCAACTTGACATCAAGATTGCCTTTCTTCATGGCGATCTGCAGGAAGAAGTCTATGTCACACAACCTCCTGGCTTTGAGGTTGTTAATTCTGAAAATAAGGTATGCCGGCTTAGAAAAGCCCTTTATGGTTTGAAGCAGGCACCCAGGGCATGGTATGCCAAAATTCATGCACGCTTACTATCCCTTGGTTTTCAGAATAGTCCCACAGAACCCACTCTTTATTTCCGTGGGAGTGGATGTGATTTTTTAGCGCTGATTTTATATGTGGATGATATGCTTATCACGGGCCCAGATACTCAGCAAATTGCAGCTTTCAAGGCTGATTTGCAGCAGATTTTTGACATGTCAGACATGGGACAGCTCCATTATTATTTGGGCATTCAGTTTGCTCATGTTGAGGGGGGTATCATGATGTCTCAGTCCAAGTATATTGGACAGCTCCTTGATCGCTTTCAGTTTGAGGATTGCAAGCCAATCTCTACTCCAGTGGACCCTGGCTTCAAATTCTCAGCTCATGATGGGAGCCCACCATGTGATATCACTCTTTATCAGTAGGCTGTTGGATGCCTTATTTATTTATGTCACACCAGACCTGACTTGCAGTATGCAGTATCTCAGCTCAGCAGATTCATGCACATGCCCAGTTCACAGCATTGGCAGGCAGTGAAGAGAGTCTTCAGATATCTCAGAGGCACTCATAGCCCTCTTCTATGGTGATCAGGGTTCACTTACCATGCATGCTTACACGGATAGTGACTGGGCAGGATGTTTTGACACCAGAGTGTCACATACTGGCAATTGTTTTTTGCTTGGCAATTCATGTATTTCTTGGCTCAGCAAGAAGCAACCGACAGTTGCCACATCTAGTTGTGAGGCTGAGTACAGGGCAGCCTTCACCGCTACAGTAGAGTGTGTTTGGCTTCGACAGTTACTTACAGATCTTGGTATTTGCCAGACATCCTCCACTATTGTCTACACTGACAGCCAGAGTGTTTTGGCCATTGCGCGTAACCCAGTGTTTCATGCGCGTACCAAGCATATTGAAGTTCACTATCATTATGTTCGGGAGCGGTTGTCAATAGGAGACATAGAGTTGTCCTATCTTCCCACAGAGGACAACATCGCAGATATGTTTACAAAGGCACTTCCTCGTCCCAAGTTCGAAGTCTTCCGACAGGCTTTACACTTGGTTCCCTTTGTTACATGATCTGACATTCCTTGTACATTCATAGGTGGCTATATCCTTTTGGATGAACATGTGCCACCATGACCAGAAACTACCAGGTATTCTGATACGTTTCCAGAATACTTCAGCCCATCCCATGGAGGGGGGTTTGTAGGCCATCTTTTGGTGGTTCTAGTGATGCCCTATAGGCCATGGTATGTGCCTTGTAGGCATAAGTGTAGGCACTTATAGTGTTAGTGCCTTCTATGCCACATAGGACACTTAGTCCTATGTGACACCTAGGACACTTAGTCCTAGGCCTAGGTACAAGTACTTTGTACTTGTGTTTTTCAACTTTATCTAAGTTTGACGTGACTTCTCTTTCGACTCGTCTTGTACCTGCACTGTCTCTCTCTCTTCGACTCGTACCTTCACAGTAAGGACTCCAAAATGGAATCAAAAGTGCCCAACAATGGGTATAAGCATGTGTTATTACACATATACATATGTTGACACACTCGCACCTATATGAGCTTCTTACAAAATTCTGTCCTGAAAAAGAAAAGAAAGAAAGTCTATTAATGTCCACAGGAGACCAACATGTCTATGGGACAAACAAAAAACCAGCTACTACATCCGCTTAGGGAGGGCACATGGCAGCTCCCAAGAAGTGCAAAAGAGCAACTCCAAATTATTTACAGTACCTATATTGTAGTATAAAAATCATAAACATAATTGGCCATACATTAGTTTAAGACTAAGAGTCTTTTGATTTGAAATGAAACTCCTTGATGAGGGCTACGCCCTCACACTATACTATCCATTTTCCATCCTTCATAGCTTTTGGTAATTCTGCTGCCTTTTAGTTCAATTAAGTAGTTGTAAGTTCCTCAACTATCCATACCCTGGTCCCTTTCAGCTGGTAAGATTGTCAGAGAAGCTTGATCCATAGATCTCATGAATTATGTAATGGTAGTATGTCCTTTAGAGTTTGCAATATTAGTTGCCCTAGCATCCTCATGATGATCAATCGTCCATTCAATGTTAGGCATGGCTGCTTTGATATGTGCTAAAGTCTCACTACATGAGTATTCCTCTTTGTACCAGCGGGGAGAACCCCTATCTAATATTCAATGCATTGTCACATTTGGCTTCATGCTCCATAACCTCTTCTTGAATATCAGTTTTGCTTTCACCTCTATAATCATTTCTTCTTGACTGTTTGCACTTCAGTTTGAACAAGATCCTTGACAGTAAAAACTTATTGAGGGGCAGGAGGGGAAGCCTTACAAGTCTGCATTACCTCACCTATTACTGCCTGTTTACCAGGTCCTTCAAGAACCAGCAGTCTGGCTGTCACTGCCAACTCCAAATTTAGCTCTCACACCTCTTGCTGTGCTGCCACTGTTGAATAGACAGGATTTTGCTGGCTGGAGTTGAGGCTACAGAGTGGGATTTAAAGGAGACGCCGGTTGTTCCATTTCTAGGGTTACCCATCGACTGAACCTAAGCCCTGGACCCTGATTTTTATCAAAACCAGCAAAGGGTAGATCGGCATTTTCATCAAAAACATCCTAACTAGGTCACGGGATTATAGAGTCTATACCCCTTGCTTTCATTGACGTAGAATGCACTTTCCTACCTTGTCATCAAGTTTGCCACACAATTCTGGAGGCACATGTGCATACACTACACAACCACATGTACGGAAATAGCCCACATTGGGCTTATGACCAAATCATGCTTGATAAGGTGTCCTAATCTTAAATGCATTCATGGGACACCTATTCAAAATATGATTCGAGCACATAATGTCTTTCATCTAAAATTTGTGTGGCACCTGTTTTGATTTTATCATGCATCTTCCCATCTCCAAAAGTGACCAATTTTTCCTTTCAGCCTTCCCATTCTATAGAGGAGTATACCTCACTGTAAACTGATGTATAATGCACTTTTCAGCAAAAAATTATTGCAATGCCTTGTACATATATTCCCCCCTCGGTTTGAATGAAGGGCCTAGATCTTGCACTCAAATTGATAATCAACCAAGGCAGCAAACTGTTTGACCACATTGCAAACTTCAGATTTCTGCTTAAGAGCAAAGACCCAGGTAAAACATATTAAGTCATAAATGAATGTAACATAATAGATATGACCTCCAAGAGACAGGGTGCACGTGGGTCCGCCAACATCAAAATGGACAAGCTGTTATTTTTGTGTAGCATTGACTGCACCATCCTTGAGAGAGGAAAAATGATGCATTTAATCCAAAATACAGCCCTCACAAATTTTGTTTGGAGGGTTCATAACTCTGCATTCTACATAGCTAAGGTAGAAGCCACAATAGTGGAATATCCTCTTTTCTCATATGCATCAAGCTGGAATAGCCCGTGACATAGTGTACTTGTGAAGACCAAGGCATAGTCTCTCCCTGTCATGGAACATATATCTGTCATCCTAAAGATGACCTGCTAACCTATCGGAGCCTACATGATGAGCTGAGCCTGAAATTGCCATACCATACTCTTTCTTCTTCTCCTTTGCAAGTTATTTGGGACGTGATGACGTGGGCTTTTGCAGTAATGGAACTTGCCTTTCTTGAAAGGCTTTGGGGCATCCTTTTATCTTTCCTAGAGTCTACTTGCATGTGCATGTCCATAACCATTGCAAGGCGCATGATTAGCATCATGTCTAGGTTGAGATTTCTTCTTTGCCCTTATCCTTGGCTGAAAAGGCATGCTTCCCACTGTGAGAATGCGAAGGCATATTCTTTCGTGTCTACTCCTCCTACAACAAGAGTGATACCAACTCTTGAAAAGTGAGGCAACAACAAGGGGTGAGGGAGATAAAGGTGGATAGTGGAGGGACTTAGCTCCCCTCCAACCTAGCCTCAGCCACCAAATCCAGCCAAACTTCAAAGACAATGAGCTTGGCGTCGACTTATGGGACTATTCATTTGCATGAAGATCTTCATGACGCAATCCACAGTCACATCAGCTTTGTTCCCGGAGTTGTTAGCTTATGAAAGCAAGTTTCATCTTCCTAGCTTCACTCAAAGCAGAGAACTCGTCTCTCATCTAAACTTCCCACCTCTTGTTGGATAGAAAGATTTCAACGATGGAGAAGAGCAACTATTGGAGCATAGTGGATTTGGAGGAGAGCGGATGCCAACAAGGAGCGCAAATAGCCAAGAAGAAGGTAGAAGAGTCGCACTCTAGACTCCACGGCCCTCATACTTGAGCATGGTGTAGGAATTCAAAGAGGGCCTCTTTACCCCATCTTTTGAACGAAGTCATTCTAGCTTTACCGTGGAAGCCAGAAGGGCAGAAGAGATCTCGCATGTCTAAAGAGTTTGAAAACAAGGTAATTTAGTTGGATGCTACTATGAGCGACTCTGAGGCAGGGGAATCAGAAGAGGAACTCCCAGGTCAACCTCTTAAACAAAAAAAAAGACTTAACATTCCATGGCAAGCCTCAGGCCATTGTGCATAACAAGAGAAGAATTTCCAAATTCAAAGGCCCAGATCCCCCTATAAAAAGCCCTCCCCCCAAGGCTAAAAAGGACAAAATAGAAATTGTAATAAACATGTCTCCTTTCTCACACTTAATGTGTGTGGGCTTATTGACTCTTTAGGAAGTTAGAAACTAAGCAGGTGGCTAAAAGAAAATCTCCTCTCCTCCACCTTTTTAGCTATCCAAGAAGTTAAGGTAACTAGTTCTACGTTAGAAAGCAGATTGAAGCTTATTGACAAAGAAAAAAGTGGTTCTATTCTGATCATGATGAAGAAAGGGGTGGCTGCTCTAGGGGTACTTTCTTACCAGCAAGCAAGTATTTCAAACTTTAGACAAGATGCCAACCACATGGATCTCGTTAGATTACATCAATAGAAAGTTTGCATTCTCAGTTGCTTCTGTTTATGCTCCTACGGGGGCTCAGTCCAGAAAGATTATTTGGCAATCCATCCAAGACCTTGACAGTAACTGTGTGGTATTAGGGGATTTTAACATGGTGGAAATGGGACAATAAGAGGGTCGGAATTGGCTTGCGGGAGGAACTCAAAGAAAGCTTTCAACTAATAGACATTGGTGAGACTGGTGTGTTCACGTGGTCTAATAGACAATGTGGCGACTTCAGAAGGGAAGCCAGATTAGACAGAGCATACATATCCCCAGCTATACTTGATCTTACTATTGAGAAACAATACAAAGTTTTCTCTTCCTCGACTCTGTCAAATCGTAAGCCTGCTTTGGACTGGGTCACAAGGGAAATTCTTGGTTCAAAGCTGATCCCTTTCTCTTCAAGATACCTTCTGTTCAATACTGCTCCCCTCCTTGCTGCCCCCTCCCTTCCCTCCTGCTGCTCCTCCTCCCTGCTGCTGCTCCTCTCCCCACTCCTCCTGCTGCCTCTCTCCCTGCTCCCTGCTGCTCCTCCTGCTCCCTCCTCGCTGCCCCCTCCCTTCCCTCCTCGCTGCCCCCTCCTACCTGCCCTCTCCGCTCTGCCCCCTTCCCCCGCTCTGCCCCCTTCCCCCGCGCTGCAGCCTCCCCCCCCTGCGCTGCAGCCTGCTCCCCCCCCCCCGCGCCTGCTGCTGCTCCCCCCCCGCTGCAGCCTGCTGCTCCCCCCCTGCACCTGCTGCTGCTACCTCCCCGCTGCAGCCTGCTGCTCCCCCCCCACCGCTGTAATCTTTCCCCTCCTCTCCCCCCTGCTCTTCCTTGCTTCTCCCCCCTCTCCTCCCCTCCTCTCTCCTTCCCCTCTCCTCTACTCCTCTTCTCCCCCTCTCCTCCACTCCTCCTCTCCTCTATCCTCCCCTCCTCCCCTGGTTTCTTCTTCTCTCTCCCTTCTTCTTCACCCACTTCTTCATCTGGAATACCCCTATTCTCTTATAGGGGTCTCCTGGGTTTCAGGAAAGCGGACAGAGTTTTTATTTTTTGTGTTTGAATCAGCCAACACACCTCGATTGACGAATGGGTT
The DNA here is from genome assembly GCF_047967505.1 of Dipteris shenzhenensis. Lineage (NCBI taxonomy): Eukaryota > Viridiplantae > Streptophyta > Polypodiopsida > Gleicheniales > Dipteridaceae > Dipteris > Dipteris shenzhenensis. Next base: position 52,645,655 of record NC_141602.1, on the reverse strand, counting down.
CCCATTCAGTCAATCCGTCTCCGCTCACACTGGCCGCAAGAACTGTCACTTTTTCAAAAGACGAGCTACAGCAGTTGCAAAAGGATTTGGAGCATGAGTGTTCCACGACTCTCTTCGCACGCATTCATGGCTCACACCCCTCCAGGTCACAAGCTAGAGATTGGATGCTGTCGGCGCTTCCTCAGGACCTCGCCCCCCACCTCAAGGATGTTCGTTTGTTGGGACGGGGTTTCTTTCAGGTGTGCCTAGATTCCCCGGACGTCACGAGAGACCTGCTACAGGCCCGGTTTCTACTTCTAGGCTACAGGAGGATCTTTTTGTTTCCTTTTCATCGACCCAGTTGAAGAGGACAAGCAGGGAGTTTCTGTTTTCATTAGATTCCCTGGTCTTCCCTCAGTTTATCACCGGCTTCTTTCAGTTATTGGCGAGAGGTTTGGTGTGGTGGCAAAGATCCCCCCTCTCCCTGGCGAGCCCTCTTCGGCTGCTGAGGCGGTCAGGATGGACGGGGTACCCAGGGTTAGGGTCATTGTCCAGGACCCCAATATTTCAGATGACCACATCATGCTACAGCGACCTGACGGGTCTTTCTTCCGCCAGAGATTTAAGGTTGCAAGTCGGCAGGACCAGTGCAGGATTTGCAGATCCTCGGGGCACTTCGCCAGAGATTGCCCAAAGAAGAAAAAGAGGCCCAAAAAGCAACCAGCTCGTACTAGCTTACGACAGAGAGTTGGAGAAGGACCTACCGCTCCACAGACACGGCCTCAGACACGGGCTCCCCCCTCTCCTAGGGCTACTCGAGTCCCTTCGGCACCCAAAATCTGGAATGAACCATTTCAAATACATGAACCCTTCTGGGCTTTTAAAATAGCCACACAGAATACTTCTCCAATCTGAGAACGTAGAGAATTCTAAACAATGGGAATTGGAAAGAAAGTACAACCATGTATTGGAAAGTGAATACTGCGAATTCCATATATCATCAATCTAGAAATGCTTGTTGCTCCTGTAAGCATGAATCACCTTACTGTCATTGTGGATTACAAATGGATTGCATAAGTGAACAAAGCACATCAATTATGTCCCAAAAAGGTACATAATAGCATAAACTAATATCAAGCCAAAACTGTAACATTCCTGCAATCAAATGCAGAAGTGATAGAGGGGGGACAATTTGCATTGCACTCGGTGTTTCCACTTCAGACCATTTTCCAGTAATTTTGTCCATTTCAGAGCCTCATCTGAGAGGACGGTCTCACAGTATCAGGATCCCAGACGCCTTATACACGGATGAGACTCTCACAAAGGCAGTGTTGGAGATCTGGGTTTCTCATATGCAGGGGGGGGGGGGCGGTCCTTCACATGTGGCCACAGCACTTGCCAGCATCAGCGACTTCTATCACTCCGTTGCTAGTGCTCGGCGAGATGAGGTACTCAAGCGAGAGATCGGTATCCGCCGGCAGTTGGCAGCCCTACAGAGGGAGGAGCAGAAATGACCATCAGATGCTTGGATACAAGAGCGCCTTGCTGCGACAAGGGCTCACTTGCAGACCTTGCTTGATCAAAGAGCAAAGTATGCCTTCCATCCACGGGAGTCCTTTTGGATACAGATGGGAGGGAGAGTCAATAAACACTTTTTCTCTACATTTGGTCATAGGCATAGTAGAGAGAGTGTCGGGAAGCTTTTTGACCCTGACGGCGTTTTGCAGTCCCATCCGAAAACCGTCATGCATTTAGCGACAGCCTTCTATACCTCCCTACTTTCCGCAGATCCGAACTCACAGGCCAGAGAGGTGGCTAAAGATGAAGTTTGGCAGAGTTTACCTGTGTTGGTCACCCCACAGATGTTATGCTCACTTGTGATGCACGCTTTACCAACACAGAATTCAAGACTGCTCTCTCTGCCCTTCATAAGGGCAAATGCCCTGGTTCCGATGGTCTCTCTCGGTTCCGATGGTCTCTCTCCTTTTTTTATAGCCTTTTGGGATATGATAGGTGATCATATTACTTCAGCCCTGCAGGGCATTTGTGACTCGGGTGAGATGCCTGACTCACTGACCGAGGGACTCATTCACCTTATCCCGAAAGGTGGCAACAGGAATTTTGTATCCCATTGGAGACCCATCACTCTTTTGGGCACTCTTTACAAAATCCTTGCCAAGGCGATCAGCATCCGACTACAGCCCCTTCTTCCAGACCTCATCCATGATACTCAGACAGGCTTTGTGCATGGCAGGAGCATTGAAGAGGAAGAAGGTATGCTCTTCAGGGCCTATTGTCACGGGGGGGCCTATTGTAATATCTTTTCCTTTTGGGAAGCCACAGAGTGGGCTATGCAGAGTGGGCAGAGGCTAGCAGTTTTACTCTTGGACTTCGAGAAAGCCTATGACAGAGTAGATTGGGGTTTTCTTGAGGGCACTCTTCTACGGTTTGGATTTTCAGATGCTTGGATCAGAGGGGTGGCGTCCCTTTACAGGTCAGCCCATAGCCAGGTTTTGATTGGAGGGGTAAGGGGTGACAGGTTTCAGATTTCCAGATCAGTTCGTCAGGGATGCCCTTTAGCCCCCTTCCTCTTTCTTTTTGTGGGAGAAGCTATGAGTATCTTCCTTGGATCTCAGGCTGAGCTTTTTGGGCTGCGATTGCCCTTGAGACAGGAGCAGGAGCTTTTTGACTGTGAGTTGGCTGATGACACTCCTATTTTTATTAAGGCCTCCTTGCAGTCACTTGATTCTTTCCGGACAGCCTTGGATATTTTTTGCTCAGCTGCAGGGGCACACATTAACTGGCATAAATCCTTTGGCTTTTGGATCAATGATGAGGACACTCCAGGCTGGGGAGTTGACATTGGTTTTTCCTGGATTCAGAGGGGTGTTCCTATCAGGTATTTGGGATGCCAGGTAGGATTGGACATCTCTCCAGCACAGCAGTTTGCCCCAGTACTAAGGGAAAAGCTCCTTTTCTGGAGCTCTGCCAAACTCGACCTTGCATCTAGAGTTGTGGTAGTGAACCAGGTTCTCTTGGCCACCTCCTGGTTTGTGTGTTCTTGCTGGTGCCGGTCTAGGGATTGCATCACTCAGCTCATCAGATCAGTCAGGAATTTTTTATGGAGTGGACTTGATGGCACAACAGATGTTGCAGCAAGGGTGGCCTGGGAGACCATTATTCTCCCTACATGTGAAGGGGGCCTTAATGTCATTGACCCGGACTTGCAGTGCAGGGCATTGCTTTGTAAGGTGGTGGTGAGGGGACTCATGCCTGGGCAGGAACCTTGGAAGGATTTCTTTTTTGGACGCATTCAGGCTTGCACACCAACCTTGGGAGATGATTGGGTGGACAGCCCTCGCTGGATTTTCACATCAGCCCCTCTCAGATCTCCTGCCTCTCCTCTTATGACTGCCATCCTGAAAGCTTGGGGGAGCTTCAGGAACACTCTTTGAAGGATTCCACCTTCTACCGTCGAAGAGATTGATAGGCAGCCGATCATTTGGAATGATAATATTCTTGACGAGCATGCCAGACCACTGGGCACTTCCCATTACATGCAGTGGTCTAAATGGGAGAGAGGCCCCGCCTACACAATAGGCACTAGGAAATCTTTTATTAGACTACCTGAGGATCAGAGAGGATCAGAGACTGCAGTCCGTGAGTCACCTCACAGGGGTAGCACGCAGGATTCAGCAGATAGATGCAGCCATCCCGGTGGAATGGACAGTTGAGTTGCCTATTACTTCCACCACTTGGATGGGGGCTTTTTCGAGGACATCAGTTCCTTTACAGGTGATCGCTCTCCGAGGTCTCGGGGAAGACGCACTGGTCTTTGATGTTGGGGATGGAGGTTTACTTTCTACATCCAAGGATGGCATTCTTCTTGAGGTTGCCTTTCAGCCTATCAGGATTGCTGGTTTTGTGGACGATGGAGCACGCTTGCAGTGGTACTTAGAGACCCCGACCCTCTGCTTTTGGCCTTGGGATCCTGGAGGTTGTGGTTATATGGAGGTGCACCTATCAGGTGCTTGCAGTGGGACCCAGGAGAGTGGGAGTGGATAGATCATGGGCACCGAGAGAGGGGGATTCCCTTCTTTCGTTTCACGGTTGGTAATGCCAGGAGGTTTCAGCTGAACAGTAGGGGTTGGATTCCCTCCAGAGCCCCCCATTGGGAAAGCTTCTTCATCACCGCAGATTTGCGTAGAAATTTCTGGAGGAGGCTCTGGAAATCCCTCAGAAATAGAAAGATCGCTCTTTTCTTTTGGCTTTCTATTCATGGAGGGATTGCAGTGAACCTGTGGAGATCAAGGTTTGGGGCTGATCCCACTTGTCCTCAATGTCATTCTGCAGAGGAGTCAGTGCAACATTGCCTTTGGGACTGCAGTCAGGCGAGGACTGTTTGGAAAGGGGTTGGTCGGATACTCAGCATCTTTCACACTTCCCCTTTCTTCATGACTTGGGGCTCGGTTGCATAATTATCTCTTACCGGGCCCCAGGTGTTTTATGAGGGTGAGCCTTCTTCTTGGACACTCTCGGTCCGCCGGCAGGTGATAGAGCCCTGCTCTCTGCAAGATGTGCCACTTACTCCCTTCAGAGCTTCTCATGTTTCAATGGACACCTCTTGGGAGATTTTGGCTAGCATTTCCTCTTGGCACATTTGGAGAGCCAGATGTACTGAGACCTTGGATGGCACCCAGATACACCCATCACAGGTGTTCACGGGTATTTGGACTGACACGGTTCATACTTTGATAGCCATATGGGCTAGCATGCAGGGCCCCTCACGGGCAGCCTCTTCTAGAAGGACTATATTTCTTCGAGTTTGGAGGGGTTCTCCCTTTTTCTCGGAGGTTTCTACCGGATTGAGATGGCACTATCAGCCTCAATCCTTTCTTTTTGGCTCTTGAGCTTTTCGTGCATTGCATGATGTATCCCGTATGAAGCTTGCTCTAACGGTTTTTCTTTAATACTTAATAGAAGTCTCTTTTTGCCAAAAAAAAAAAAAAAAACACCCAAAGAGTGCTCAAACTTGCAAGGAAACACAGAGCTGCCATTAGAGCTCGCAGAATGGACAGGTTAAATAAAGACTGGAGAAGAAGGCTAGAGCTTCAGACACTCATGTCCAGTACCAGTTCATTGTCAAGAGAAAGGAAATTCGCATTCAAGAGCAGATTAGACTACAGAGCGCTAATCTTTACTTTAGAGATTGTTGGACTGGGAAATCTAATAGACCTTCAAGAGAGTTTTTCAGATTGATACGGAAAAATAGAACCCAAGAGCAGATCCCATCACTCATGAAGGACCTTACTTCTTTTGTATCTTGAGAAGAAGAAAATATGAAATTCATTTATGATCATTTTACTGCAATGTTGAGCACCATAGACAGTAGATGCAGATGTGCTAGAGGCACGATAGCTATGCAGACTGACAATGGCTGAAGACAAGACAAAGGGTAAAGATGGGCTCTTTGTTGAATTCTATAAATTTTTTTGGGACACTTTTGGGCCATGTGTTCTCAAGCTCTCGCAAGAATGTGTTGAACTAGGTAGTTGCAGCTACAAGATCTTTGCAAAAGCTTTGACCCTCAGATTCAAACATAAGATGGACAAATGGATTCTCCCATAACAGAAGGGTTTTATTAAGGGCAGGCACATATTGGAGGCTATCATGGGAAGGATGTACACATGCTGAAGAAATAGGTCAGGATGTTTGCTTCATTAAAATCTATTGTGATAAAGCATATGATAGACTCAATTGGAACTTCCTAATACAGATGATTCAAGATTTGGGCATTGGCCCAAAATTCACCTCTTTTGTAAAGCTTCTGCTCACTAATGCATCACCAAAGCTTTGCATCAATGGGGAAATGTCTCAACCTTTTCCTTTAAAATGCTCTATGAGACAAGGATGCCCTTTGGCTCCTCTGTTGTATGCTATTGTTGTTGACTCCTTGGGACGGTTTATTAGATATCAAGTTGACTAAGGGACTTCAAGAGGAATTGAATTACCCTCTTGAAAGCAGTTGGTTACTCAACAATTTGCATATGACACTAATCTCACAATCAGTCATTCCCCTCAGTTCATAGACAATGCCTTAAAATGTGTAGACATCTTTAGCACTGCTTCTGGGTCAAAAGTCAATCATATGAAGATGGGCTATGCTGTGATATCTGGAATGGATCAAGATCAACTCAAGGCAAAAGGATGTAAATAGATTCCTCAGGGGCAAATTTCTAGACTACTAGAAGTCACTATGAAAGCTAGGTGGGACTAGTTCTTAAAAAGATTCAAGGAGAAACTTGACAAATGAAGGGGTTTTCAGGCTAATCTAGCTGGGAAAAGGGTGGTCCTGAACCACTGTACTTATCATATCTCTATTTTCTACCTCTCCTACACGTGTCGCTCTCTCTCAGGACTTGAGAAATTTATTAGACTCTGTAGATCCTTCTTTTAGGGGGGCAATGACACCAAGAGAAGAATCTCCAAAGTCAGATGATCATTCTGCAACAAGACCCAAGAGTGAAGGGCTAAGGGTGATTAACATCCAGCAAGCCTCCTCTTCGATTCTTAAAGCAATCATTAATCCTGATAGAGACTGGGCCAACTTGTTACTCCAGAATTTTAAGTTTGTCAAACGTTAGAGCTCCCAAATGGAGGAATTACCCAATGCTTTCAGCCATCTTTAATCATGAACCTTCCTCAACTAAGGGGAGTCAACTCTGGAGATCGCTGTGGGCTGCCTTTGAGCAGATCAAAGCATGTCTGATCTTCTCTAGAAAAGGCTCCTTTATGGGATTAGACTCAATTTGGGTCTCTGCCATCTTCAAAAACAAAACCTTAAATGATGATGAGCTGAAAAAGGCCTGGTACCTTTTTAAGAAAGGACTTTGCACATGGGATCACTTGTGGGACATGAAAAACATTAGATGGAAAGTATTGCAAGCAATCAGAAGAGAATTCAGACTTTCTAACCAAGAGCAGGCTTTGATCTTGGGCAGACTTGAACTCTGGGAGGGTGACATTTTGTGGAAAGGGGGCAGAGTTTTAATCTTTGACAGAGACTTCAGTTGGGTAGGGGCCTCACACCTCTTACCTATCCCTACACCAGCAGATAACATAGATGATCTTTATCCAATCCTGAACCATAGATAGAAGCTATCTGACAACCCTTTCAAATGGGGAAATGGGGCACTAGATTTGGTTTGCTGTGGGATAAGAAGATCCCTGAAAAGATGTCCACCCTCCTATGACTCATTATGAACAAAGGTATGTGGACAAACTGCAGAAGTACCAGGCAAGGGTGATGGCACTTGCAGGAAGTGCCCAGACAACCAGGAGGATGGTTTTCATCTGTTTATATCATGCCCTTCTGCAAGACGAGTATGGAAGTTTCTTCAGATGCAACTAGGAGAACTTATCAATAGGAAGGTCATTCTTTTGGGGGATGCTTTGAAGACTCCTTATGCCACGTGGACCTGGATTAGAGCACATGCACTCACATTTGGATTTCCAGGAATGCTTATCAGTTTAACAACGAGGTCACTCATGCAAATCTGCTTTTCTCTCGTTGGTTTTATAGTTATGCTGTCTAATTGCTATTTCTTTTGCCTCATGCCAAGTTCTTACTTGATCAGCACATACATAACTATGATGAAGAAATCTGTCAACTCAACTCTGAAGCGCACGAGCACCACCATCTTTTTGTTCACTGTGAAGCCACTCATCAGGTTCTCCAACAACAAGTGCAACCCACCCAGCCAAACAGCGCCACAAGAAGAGACATTGTTTGAGAGGAAGCTTACTACTCCAAATCTGATGAAGACAATCTTTACACCAAGAAAGATTTGTGAAGACGCCAAAAGAGATTCCCATGCTGTTGGATCCAGGGTTGTGGAAGCAAGAGATCGTAAGCTTTCTGAGCAGAGAGATTTGCAAATGAAAGGAGGTATAACCCAGAGAGAATGCTTGCTCCAAGTCCCAGGTCAATGATGAATGGAATTGTAAGAATTTTCTTGAAAGCCCAATCTATGTAAAGACAAACACATTATCCAAGTTGATTGACAAGCCATTATGAGAAGTCCTTAATGGTCACCTCATGCCAAAGAAGTTGTCAATTTCTTGAAAGCTATTTCCAAAAGTGTCTAGTGAATTTGAGTCTTAGCCATTACTACGTCATTCGGAGAACCAAAGTCTCAACAGAAGTCCAATAAGTTGTTGTGCTACATTAGGTGCCTTTGCATTTTTCCTAGGAGGCATAAAGCATCCATGATTGAGTTGATCGACTACTGTCCAAACTAGTAAGGTGATCGACTACTACCCAACTTGCTGAATGCCCTCAACTTATCTAATGTAACTGTTAAAGTGTTATAATTTAATTATAGAAAATTAGCCACAGTCTTAACCTCATCCTCTTAACCATACTTAATTATAGACCCAATTGCTGCATGTACTCAACTTATCCAATGTAACCATTAAAGTGCTATAATTTAATTATAGATACTTATCCAATGTAAACATTAAGGTGCTTTTTTTTTTTTTTTTTTTCTCTCGAGCTGCTGCTCCTCCCCGTTCCCCTGCTGCTCCCCCTCCCTCAGCCCGTCTCTCTCCCCCCTCAGCCTGCCCCTAGCCCTTCCCTGCTGCTCCCCCCCCTCCCCCCCTGCTGCTCCGCCCCCCCCCCCCCCCCTGCTGCTCCGCCCCCTCCCTCTGCCTGTCCCTCGCTCCCTCCCTCTGCTGTCCCGCCCCCTCTCCCTGCTGTCCCGCCCCCTCTCCCTGCCTCCGTCCCCTCCCCCCTGCTGCTCCGCCCCCTCTCCCTGCCTCCGCCCCCTCCCCCCTGCTGCTCCCCCCTGTCCCCTGCTGTCCCGCCCCCTCTCCCTGCCTCCGCCCCCTCCCCCCTCCTGCTCCGCCCCCTCTCCCTGCCTCCGCCCCCTCCCCCCTGCTGCTCCCCCTCTCCCCCCTGCCTCTGCCCCTTCCCCCCTGCTGCTCCGCTCCCTCTCCCTGCCTCCGCCCCCTCCCCCTTGCTGTCCCGCCCCCTCCCCTGCTGTCCCGCCCCCTCCCTGCTTGCTCTCCCGCCCCCTCTCTTCCTCTCACTCCTCCCTTTCTTCTCCTCTCCTTTCCCCTCTCAGCCCCTCCCTCCCTCTCAGCTTGCCCCTCTCCCCTCTCAGCCCCAGCCCCTCTCCTCCTTCTCTCCCCTTCCCCCCTGCTTCCTCTTAGCCTCCTTTCCCCTCCCTTGCCCCTCGCAGCTTTTTTGGAACGGAAGGAGCTTTTTTTCTGTTCGAGTCGGCCTCCTCACCTTGATTGGCGATGGATTCTCCGTCAGCCAATCCTACTCCATCTCCACCGGCCGTGAAAACTATCACTTTCTCTAAAGACGAGTTGCAGCAGCTCAAGAAGGATGTAGAGATTGAGTGCTCTACCACTTTGCTAGCACGCATCTTCGGGTCTCACCCTTCCAGATCCCAAGCCAGAGACTGGATGCTTGCGGCTCTCCCCCCAGACCTCGCTCCTCGATTGGTAGATGTTCGCCTTCTGGGACGAGGTTTTTTCCAGGTTGTTTTTGACACTCCAGAGGCTGCGAGCACTGTGCTCAAGGCCGAGTTTTTACACCTGGGACACAGGAAGATCTTCTTTGAAGCCTTTCACCTTGGTTTCGACCCAGTAGAGGCAGATAAGAAGTTCTTCTCGCTCTTCATCAAGTTCCCCGGGCTTCCCCAGGTTTACAATCGACTTCTTTCTGTTATTGGGGACCATTTTGGCGCAGTTGCTGAGATCCCACCCCTCCCTGGGTTGCCATTGACTGCAGCAGAGGCAACCAAGGCTGATGGGGTTCCTAGAGTTAGGGTCCTTTGCAAGGATCCTAACCTCGAGATGGACCACGTCATGATACAGCGCCCGGATGGTTCCTTTTTTCGCCAAAGAGTGGAGATTTCAGGCAGGCAGGACCAGTGCAGGATTTGCAGGACCTCGGGACACTTTGCCAGGGATTGTCCCACGAAGAAGAAAAGGCCTAAGAAGCCCTCTGGTACAGCTACCGCCTCAGGGCATCGACAGGGGGGACAGGGGGGGGGATTAGACCCGGCACTTGCCCCTCCACCTCGACAGAGGGGTGGTACAGGTCCAGCTCCTGCTCCTCGTTCTTCACGTGGCGGTCCTGCTCAGTCAGGTGGTGGTACAGGTCCAGTACCTATTCCTCGGCCTCGTCAGGGGGGTGGTACAGGTCCTTCACCTGCTCCTCGACCCCCACCTCCCTCAGGCACACGCGACGCTTTACAGTGGGTTCCAGTACGTGTGCAGGTCCCTCCTTCAGTTCATGAGGGTACCTTAGTAGACTCTGCTTCACCTCGAGCTGTCCTTCCTGTCCCACCTTGCACAGTCCGAGACGCTGAAGCTTCGACCTCCTCCCCAGTTGCAGCTTCTTCCTTAGATCCAGCACTGCCAGATGTTCCTCTTGAGGACGGAGAGATTTCCGCGATTGGGCAGACACCGGGTAGAGAGCCTTCCTCACTCCCTCCCTTGGACAGGGGGAAGGGGATAGCTTACACTGTTGATCCTCTTCCCTCACAAGGGATCCTTCGTACTCCGGTGTCTGGATTGCTCCACAGGAACTCGTTTTCAGCCTTGGCAGAGAGTTCAGATTTCCCAGAGGAGGAGTTTGTGCCCGCTACTTTTGGGGAGCCAGTGGTTGGATTTCCTGTTGACAGGGCTTCTTCTTCAGGTGCCAGGATTCTTTCCCCTATTGACTTTCCTCCACTAGGTTCCTTCCCTCCTTCCTCGAGCAGGAGGTCTTCCCCTGTTGAGGGGTTTGTTTCCGCCACTAGGTCGGGTAAGGTGTTCCACTCTACATCCTCCCGTCGATGAGGATTATCAGTTGGAACATACAGGGCCTAGGTGGCGTCCCACATCGCCGCCGTAGACAGCTGATCCGGGATCAGCTTCATCCAGGTGTTACTGGGGGTCCCATTGATATATTATTTATTCAAGAGCACAAGCTGGATTATAGAGATTGTGCCAAGTCAGGCAAGTTGCTTTCAGGACATACTTTCTGGTCGCCTGCTTTGGGCACTAGGGGTGGCACTTCTATTTCAGTTTCGCATTCGGTTCTCCCCTTAGTTGTTGGGCACGGAGTCATTATCCCCTCTAGAGCTCAGTGGATTATTCTTTTGATTGGAGGGCGTAAGGTTGGCTTCCTCAACCTATATGCCTCCAACATTAGAGGGGAACGTGTCCTTATGTGGAAGACTTTGCTCTCCTGGGCCCCCATTGTGGATTCTTGGGTGATTGGAGGTGACTTTAACATGGTCGAGTTACCTTCACACAAAAAAGGGGGTAGAGAAGGCGGACTTCACTCTTTGGAGAGAGCAGCTTGGGATGCCTTCCTTTTCCATTTCTGTGGCAGAGATACTTGGTGTGATGATGCCTTTCTTATTCAGCCACAGTCCCTCCTGTTCTCTTGGTCGAACAGGAGGCAACAGATGCCTATTCATGCACGCATTGACAGATTTTATGTAGATGACTGGGCACTAGACAGAGGTGGATCGGTATGCATTGCTGCGGGGGTTTCCACCTCAGACCATTTCCCTGTTGTTCTGGCTATCTCAGAGCCTCACTTGAGAGGCCGATCTGCCAGCATCAGGATTCCAGATGCCTTTTACACAGAGGAGGACCTTACAGAGGCAGCCCTACGGATATGGTTTGCTCATGTCCAGGGAGGGCAGCCACATCCTTCACATTTCGCTGCCCTCTCTGGTATTAGCGACTTTTACTGCTCAGTTGCTTCTACCAGGAGACGAGATATTCTCAGACGTGAGATTGGTGTTCGCCAGCAGTTAGCAGCTTTGCAGAGGGAAGAGCAGAAACGGCCGTCAGATGCTTGGATTCAGGAGCGCCTTGCTGCAGCGAGGGCTCATCTGCAGTTATTGCTTGATCAGAGAGCAGAGTATGCCTTTCATGCACGGGAGTCCTTCTGGATTCAGATGGGTGGTAGAGTCAATAAACACTTTTTCTCTACTCTTGGCCCTAGACATAGTAGAGAGAGTGTATCTCAGCTTATTGACTCACATGGGGTTTTACAGACAGAGCCAGATGACGTCTTACGCATAGCTTCAGATTTCTATGCCACCCTCCTTACTGCTGATCCTGAGACACACGATATAGAGGATGCTAGACAGGCTATTTGGCAGAGTATTCCAGTGTTGGTGAATCCGGATATGCAGGTTCTACTTGACGCACCTTTCACCAACACAGAGTTCAGGACTGCACTTTCAGCCCTTCACAAGGGCAAGTGCCCAGGTTTAGATGGCCTCACACCGTCCTTTTTCATTGCATTTTGGGATATGATTGGAGACTATATTACTTCAGCCATGCAGGCCATTTGGGACTCTGGCGAGATGCCTGAATCGCTTACAGAGGGCCTCATCCACCTTATCCCAAAAGGAGGTAGCAGAAATTTATTGTCCCAGTGGAGGCCTATCACACTTCTGGGGACTTGTTACAAGATTCTGGCCAAGGCTATCAGCCTCCGATTGCAGCCACTTCTCCCTGATCTTATCCACGACACTCAGACGGGATTTGTGCATGGCAGAAGTATTTTTGATAACATTTTTTCTTTCTGGGAAGCTTCAGAGTGGGCCATGCAGAGTGGCCAGAATCTTGCCATTCTACTGTTGGATTTTGAAAAAGCTTATGACAGAGTAGATTGGAGTTTTTTGGAGGGCACCCTTCTACGCTTTGGATTCACTGATGTTTGGATCAGAGGTATTTCCTCTTTGTACAGATCAGCCCATAGCCAGGTACTTATTGGTGGGGTAAGGGGTGAGAGATTTCAGATTTCGAGATCAGTCCGTCAGGGATGCCCCCTTGCTCCTTTCCTTTTTTTATTCGTGGCCGAAGCTATGAGCATCTATGTTAGATCTCAAGCTGACATCTTTGGGCTGAGACTTCCTATCAGAAGAGAAGAGGAGCTGCTTGACAGTGAGTTCGCTGATGACACAGCGATTTATTTGGATGCCTCTCCACAGACATTGACTTCTTTCAGGACAGCATTGGATTTATTTTGCTTGGCGGCAGGGGCGCAGATAAATTGGCATAAATCCAATGGCTTTTGGATCAGTGATGAGGACACTCCAGTTTGGGGACTTGACATAGGGTTCACTTGGGTTCAGAGGGGTGTGCCTATCAGGTATTTGGGCTGCCAGGTCGGCTTGGGTATTTCTACCACGCAGCAGTTTGCTCCCGTGTTGGAGAGCATCAGAAGGAAGCTTCTCTTTTGGAGCTCAGCCAAGCTGGATCTTGCCTCTAGAGTTGTGGTGGTCAACCAGGTCCTCTTGGCCACGGCCTGGTTTATTTGTTCATGTTGGTGCCGTTCCAGGGACTGCATCATTCAGCTCAGAAGACCGATCAGGAACTTTCTCTGGAGTGGGCTTGATGGCACAGCAGATGCCTTAGCCAGAGTGGCTTGGGAGACCCTCATCCTCCCTACACAGGATGGGGGTCTCAATATTATTGATCCAGATTTACAGTGCAGAGCCTTACTTTGCAAGATAGTGGTGCGAGGACTTATGCCAGGACAGGAACCGTGGAAGGACTTTCTTATCAGCAGCATACAGAGGTGCACACCTTCCTCAGGAGGAGACTGGATGAGCAGTGTTAGATGGATCTTCACCTCAGCACACCTCAGATCACCTTCATCCCCTCTCATGGTTGCCATTCTGAAAGCTTGGGCTAGTTTCAGAAGCTCTCTTCGGAGGATTCCTCCTTCCTCCCGGGAAGAGATTGATAGGCAGCCCATCATGTGGAACGACAGTATTTTAGATGATCGTGGCAGACCACTGGGTGCCTCACCCTACATGCAGTGGGCCAGGTGGGAGAGGGGACCTGCTTCTTCTTTAGGATCTTGGAAAGCCTTCCGTAGGCTTCCAGAGGAAACCAAGTCAAGGTTGACAGGGCATCTCAGAGGGAGTGCAGGGAGGATCTTGCAGATTGAGACAGCCCTTCCAGAGGCTTGGATAGACACAGATGATATGCCTCTCACTACCTCCACTTGGGCAGGTACTTTCTCGAGAGGCGGGGTTCCACTTCAGGTCTTAGCCTTCCGAGATGCACAGGAGGATGCTTTAGTTTTCAGTGTCCAGGATGGTGGCAGATTGCTCAGATCTACAGATGATATATTGCTTGAGTCTGCTTTTCAGCCTATCAGGGTCGTAGGCCTTTTGATGCAGGGATCAGATTCAGAGTGGTTCTTGGACCCTGACCCCCAGTTACTCTCCACCGGGTCTTGGAGACTTTGGCTCTATGGAGGAGTTCCCATCAGGTATTTACAGTGGGACCCCGGAGAGTGGGAGTGGATTGACGCGGGGCATCGAGAGAAGACCATCCCCTTCTTTCGTTACACGGTCAGTAATGCCAGAAGATTTCAGCTCAGTAGTAGAGGCTGGAGACCCTCCAGAGTTCCTCATTGGGAGACTTTTGGTATTACTGCGGATCAGCAGAGGTACTTCTGGAGGAGGCTCTGGAAATCCCACAGGAATAGAAAGATCACTATCTTCTTTTGGCTTTCTATTCATGGAGGGATTGCAGTGAACCTTTGGAGGTCCAGATTCGGAGCCGACCCTACTTGCCCTCGTTGCCTTTCTGCTTCGGAGTCTATTCAGCATTGCTTATGGGATTGCAGACAGGCGAGATTGATTTGGATGGGGATAGCCAGGATCTTCAGTCACTTTGCCCATTCCCCACTCTTTATGACTTGGGGCTCGGTGGCTTGGCTTTCTCTTACAGGACCTCAGGTTTTCTATGAGGGACTTGACTCCTCCCGGGCCATTTCGGTTCGACGTCATCGGGTTGAGCTCTGCTCGTTGGATGTGGTTCCACACCGTCCTTTTACAGCTGTACATGCCTCTGTGGATACTTCTTGGGAGATTATAGCGAGCATAGCAGCCTGGCATATCTGGAGATCCAGATGCACAGAGGCTATGGAGGGTACTCAGGTTCATCCCTCGCACACATTATCTGGACAGACATCGTACACACTCTGATGGCCGTATGGACGGGTATACAGGGGGACTCCCGTGCAGCCTCAGCTAGGAGGGTTTCTTTCTTCAGGGAATGGAAGGATTCTCCTTTCTTCTCTGAATCTACTACAGGGTTGAGATGGCACTTTCAGCCTCAGCCTTGGTTTCTTTCCACCTCACTCTGAGGGGGTTTTTTATTATCCTCATGATTTCATGATGTATTCCGCTTTGAGCTTGCTCTCGCGGGTTTTTGTTCTTACTTAATAGAAGTCTTTTTCATGGAAAAAAAAAAAAAACATTAAGGTGCTATAATTTAATTAAAGTGCTACAATTTAATTATAATCATACTTAATTATAGACCCAATTGCTGCATGTCCTCAACTTATCCAATGTAACCATTAATTATAGATACTTAACCACAATCTTAGCCTCATTCTCTTAAGCAGCATTCTCATCATCCTAAGAATCCTTCTCCACTCTAGAGCTTCCCACCAAGATTTCCTTTGGATTTGCCCAAAATACATACAAAGCTTGCATAAGCATCATTTTGGCCCCCCTTTTTGCATCTATTCCAACATCAAATCCTTAAAAAATGGAAACAAGAGAATGGGAGAGAATGGCGCTGAATCAAGCTGGAATGAAATTGCAGCAGCAACAATGAACTACAAAGCTAAGATAGTCAAGAGATGAATCCCTAAAATGAACCTTAACTGGGGTCAAAGATGTGTGGTGACTTACTCACCCAAAAACTCAACCTCTAACAGAGGCTAGGGGTACAAAACCTTAGTGAAGGGAAAAATTGTCCCTAGCCCCTTGTTACATAACGTTGGCCACTACCTTAGGAAATATAAATATTTCTATCTACAATGGCAAGGTCACAATGTACAAGGTAAGCATCAATCACCAAACGTATATAAGTTTAAAGCTTTGCAAAAAACCTCAAACTTTGGGTGAGGTCATGCTTTGGTGAAGAGATCTGCCACTTCTGATGTATAGCATAGAAGACCACGCTGATGTCCCGTGCATGTAGAAGCTCCTTGACATAATAATAATGAATTTCAATGTGTATGAGCATGAAACACAGGATTCCTTCATGGGGTGACTTAGAGGCAGACTAAGGTTTGAAGAGGGTGACTGATTCACACTTTGATTGGTCGTATAAGTTGGTAGAAGCTTTGTGATTGGACCATGCAAGGCATCCGAGATGATTGGTTACCTTTGCATGGTAAGTCACATGGTTTTAGGAGGCTCGCAGGCCTATGAGACAAAGTACAACTCATACAAGCCTCTGTGGACTGCGGCAAAGGGCTCATTAGGGCCCTTTGCTGAGTACTATACTAAGCTAAGCAAAAAACTCAAAGCTCAAAGCTAATACTTAATCTCAGAATCAGAAAACATAGCCAGGTGCCATGGTGGCTCTCCTATGAGCTGCGAAAACATCTCATGTCTGTGTCTGTCGGTTCATCTACCACTATGGCAAGGGCGCAGTCTCTGTGACCTTTGTATCAGGTGGACCATATCGAGATTGACGCCTCTGCCTAGGAATCGTATAAGTTGGTAGAAGCTTTGTGATTGGACCATGCAAGGCATCCGAGATGATTGGTTACCTTTGCATGGTAAGTCACATGGTTTCAGGAGGCTCGCAGGCCTATAAGACAAAGTACAACTCATACAAGCCTCTGTGGACTGCGGCAAAGGGCTCATTAGGGCCCTTTGCTGAGTACTATACTAAGCTAAGCAAAAAAGTCAAAGCTCAAAGCTAATACTTAATCTCAGAATCAGAAAACATAGCCAGGTGCCATGGTGGCTCTCCTATGAGCTGCGAAATTATCTCATGTCTGTGTCTGTCAGTTCATCTACCGCTATGGCGAGGGCGCAGTCTCCGTGACCTCTGTATCAGGTGGACCATATCGAGATTGACGCCTCTGCCTAGGAAATCCCCTCGAGTAGAGCTGTGATGGGCTGAACATTGATCATTTGTGCTTTGGCCAGTCTCTGCATCACGGGTGGCCCCTGCATCTCTGGTTCCTTCTCTCTCCCTCCGACCCCCTCCCTCACCCCCCTTATCCCCCCCTCTCCCCACAATGTAAGAGCAGCACCCCTCCTATCTCCTCCCACCTCCGATTGCTTTTGGTATTTCATGCAGCAAGTATCAACTGAGGGCTTCCGGTGGCATTTGGATGCACCCTAGTCTTTCTGTGAGACATATGATTTGAAGGTCAACTTGGGTAAACCGAAGTTACGATCTTCAACACATCTGGAGCAGCCGCACATCGAGAGCCGTTTACCTTTTTTTATCAGAAAAAATACTTCTATTCACTATGAACAAAGCCCGCGAGAGAAAAATCTCAAGGTGAAAATACATCATGAGGTGCATGAGAAAACACTCCTCAAAAGGAGGTAGAAAACAACCAAGGTTGAGGCTAAATGCCATCTAAACCTTGTAGTAGTCTCAGAGAAGAAAGGGGAGCACCCCCATTCTCTAAAAAACATAGCTTTCCTAGAAAAGGCTGCACATGAGGACCCCTGCATGGTCGCCTAGATGGCCATCAGTGTAGGTATAGTGTATGTCCATTAAATGGCCAAGGTATGAGAGGGGTGGACCTGGGATCCATCCAATGTCTCTGTGCATCTGGCTCTCCAAATATGCCATGCTGCAATACTCGCCAGTATCTCCCAAGAAGAGAATACAGGTGCATGTACAGCTCTGAAGGGTGAAGCAGGAACATCATCCTGAGAGCATGGCTCATCTAAATGGCATCGAGTCGATAAAGCACAAGATGAGTTGTGTCTCTCATAGAAGACCTGGGGCCCCAAAAGAGAGAGCCAAGCAACTAAGCAGAGCAGTTTACCTTGGACAGGCATTAGTGGATATTGTTGCATCCTATACATATCCGGGGGCCCAACCTTCACGATCCAACCTACCATGTAGGCTTGTTTGAGCAAAGGGTATGCTGTCCTAGCTAGACTTGAGTGTCATTGCTTTCGAGGACCTCCATACCAAGTCTTCTCTATCTGATTCGCTTGTCCATCCAACTGAGATGTACGGAAGTCCCTTTTGGGGGAAGAATAAAGCTATCGGAGACTGATTGGTCCCGCATAAAGCTCCTTCAAGTTCTTCTTATTAATCGAAGGATCTGTAGCAAGCCATCAGTGCCACAGCAGATCGTACTAGCTAAGTTTGGGGCTACCCCTCTACAGCTTAATGCAATCTTCCACGTGGTCACTCATATCCATAGAGTTAGGGACTTTGGTACCACGACATCCGAACGGCGCAGATTGTCATGGCTAGCCCTAATTTCAACTATGGTATTGGAGGCGAAGCGAGATCAGAGGAGCTGGTCTGCTCAGACACGCAGATGGTTTGTAGGCTTGGGACTACAGATGGACAGACTACCACTGTTTCAATAAAACCTTGAGGTTCCACCCATTCATTCACCTACCATGAGGTGAACCAAGTCATCAGAGAGGATCTATTGCGGCTCCACACAATAACAGGACTTAAGTGGTACCTACTAAGCTTTCAACCAAACTCAGCTTCTACAAAGATCATTTAGATTGCCGGGCTACACCCAAATTCATCTCCCACATGCATTGAGGATCTTGATTGGGCAGGGCATCCCACTATGTGATATGCAGAGACTGAGACTAAGGATCAATTCGCATTCAAATGCCCTGCGTACTATGGGAATTGTGGGCAACATCACTGTCTTTTCAGCAGCAGTTTTATCCCACTTGGAGAGTTTCTGGCATACCCTAATCAGCAATGAGACCTTGAGACATAGAGATCAGTTTGAAGGAGCGGAGAGGAGAGCACAGGAGAGCACAGTAGAGCACACATGGCTGTTTTCCTCCTCGAGGCCTATAGACATAGAGATCAGTTTGAATGAGCAAAGAGGAGAGCACATGATGGACCATCAAAACCCAATCCAAGGATGATCATGGACTCTTTCTGCAACCTAAATGAGGGGCAGCAAGGGACTAGACGTACCAGAGAGTCAGAGAGCACGACTCGACAGACTCAACCTCAGGTGGACACCCACATGAAGACCGCAGATATCTCCTCGCTACTCATTGATGTGGGGAGATAGCAATGGGAGTGACGGTGGCACTATAGGCCCCTTCAGTCTTTCGTAGACAATAATAAACTTATTTACTGGTATGAATGGGGAATTAGCTCCCAAGAGTGCTGTTATATGCACAAGGAGTGTGGTTGTCTTGACTACAATACTTTCCTCAGCTGTCCAATGTGTCCTTGAAAGACTAATTGGAGTCCATCTAGTGCTCTAACATGTGACATCATCTACTTTAGAAACACAGCACTGATGACCATATCCCCTAGACCTGTTCACTGCTGATCCTTGTTTTGAAAGTCCCTGTTGCGTGGAGATGCAAACCCCAGGTTTTACAGTCATTAAACTGTCTCCAAGGAAGAAACCATGTGTTTGGAAAAACGCACCCTCCAAACGCCCAATCAAAGAAACAAAACTTGTGGTCCTTGGATCATTTGACGTCATCCTTGGACTGCAGTATGAAACTGAACATCGCTGCATTAATTGTTCATGGCTGTTTCATCTAGCTGCAGATGAAACTAACACTTTTACAATTCATTCTCTTTCCTTGGTCAAAAATACGTCTAAGTATACAAATTATTCCATATACAGACCGCATGATCCAAAAACCAAACCTGTTAAAGCAACCAAGCACATAGATGTTAACAAAGATACAATTATAACACACGTAAGCGAACTATACGTTACCAGATTATCTATGCCTCGAAATGAAGTAGTGTAAGGATACTCATCATCTGCTTCATTTGTGTGGTTGTACACAACATCTAATATGACCTGCCAGCACACATCAGCAGGGTGTTTTCCTTATCATATGGGATAAATAGTGTACCCACATAAAAGGAATGATAAGGAAGTTCAGCATAAACTTTTGTAGCTTAAAATCAAAATGTTAGAATGTAACTTTGTTGAAGATAAAAGTCAATCGAAATCTTACTTTATTGCAATCTACAAGTGTTTTCTTTCTATGCACTCCATTCATAAGCTAAAGTTACTCACAAACATTATGCCAATCATTTTTTATACATAGTAATTTTTCTTCCCCTGATTGGAGAAGATACACCTTTTATCGTATTACCTCGATCCCTGCTTGATGCAATGCTTTCACCATTTTCTTGAATTCTAAAGATGCTCCAATAGGGCCCCCTCCTCCACTTGCATATCGACTCATTGGCGAAAAAAAGTTAATGGTGGAGTAACCCCAAGTGTTGACCTATAGACAAAAGCAAAGAGAGCTTCAAAACATTGCATCAAGCATTGCATATTATAGCACAATCATCTTGCATGCTGCTGATGCAAATCTATTATAAACTTAAGCTTCCCTTTGCTACTGCCATCAGCACTTATTCATGATGAGCCTTATAACAGTCAGTATTAGACTCTAAGGTTCAAACTGAGATGATAAAGTATGTTTACAGGCCAATCCATTTTGAAAAAGCAGCCACATTGAACCTCGGAGAAGATAAGAAGAACTTCAATAGCTTATCTAATACTGATGGACAAGAAGGGGAAAAACGGGAAAATTTTGAAAACGAAAAACACAAAGAATCAAGAGAGAAGGTAATACATATCTAACAGCAAAAGCATACATGTCAGAATCCAAGATCTCATTCCTGTAAGAGGCACATTTCAGATGCAACTATGGGTTTTGCAAGTTATACGTGCAAAACCACACACACACACACACTCTCTTGTTTTTCTTTTTGTCTTGGATTATAAAGGTAATGTAAATTCACTAGGGAGCAACTACTACTGGAGAACTAGAAATATTTAAAACTCTTCTAGCTGGGCCGGCGGAAATCTCCAAAGGTTCACTGCAATCCCACCATGGATAGAAAGCCAAAAGAAGAGAGTGATCTTTCTATTCCTGTGGGATTTCCAGAGTCTCCTCCAGAAGCACCTCTGCAGATCGGGAGTGATATCAAATGTCTCCCACTGAGGAACTCTGGAAGGTCTCCAACCTCTACTACCAAGCTGAAATCTCCTGGCATTACTAACCGTGTAACGAAAGAAGGGGATGCTCTTCTCTCAATGCCCTTGAATGCACGGCTGTTCTTGAATGCACGACTGTGGAAATAATAGACAATAATTAGCATGTTCTTGAATGCACGGCTGTGGAAATAATAGACAATAGGCCTTTTTGGCTGAAAGATTTGCAAAGGACAATGGGAAGTTACCCCGAAGCCCCCACTAAAACTTCCAATCCTACAAAGGAAGAGCAGAAAACAGGTTGGGTATAAGCTGAAAAGATTGCAGCATAGCAGTAAAGACATGGCAAATAAGCTCGTAATTCAAGCCCAAATAAAACTGTCTCTTGACCTGAGAGAAAGAAAGTGTGCATCCCCAATCATCCACTACATCTGCCACAACAGATACCCTATCGATGCAAGAAATATGCCTTGCGGGGCTGAAGGTGAGCCAAAGGGGGACCAAACACTCGGCTCAAATGGATGCTCTGCAAATGGAGGGTGTTCCTAGGATCGGGAGGACAACCTAACCAAACTAGATTATCCAAGAGCTGCTGCTCGTCATGAATGAAATGCATAGAAAAGGGACACCCAGGAAGCCGCCCATATAAATGTCCAAAAATAGCATCTCGAATAGCAGGAACCCGATGGCCATATACAAACAAAACCTATCAGACAAGAAAGCATAATTGTCGAGGACTAATATTGCTCCAAAAAGGTGAGCAACAGTGTGTGAGAGTGAAACCATGCATGATGCATCTTGGGCATACAAGCATAAGTCTATTTAAGGAGGTGGAGCGCATTACGATCAGTTTTGGTTCGCAAAAGACACTCCATAACCTTGGAGAAAAATTTCTCACACACTTTTTCTTTTTTTGTAAAGAAACCTTTCATTAACAAGGATAAGCATTCATAGCTGTCTCAAAGTGAAACAGCTACTATTCATATACTAGATGAAAGTGAAAAAAAGACAGTCATAGCCGCTCCAATGAAGAACAGCTAGTACAACAAAACTAAAATCAATCGAAGAACACTTCTAGCTGTGCCAAAGAAAGATCTCCCATAGAATGCGTGTCCTGAAGGGAGCGAGGAACAGAAGAATTGATAGATATCTAGAGAGGAGTGTCCATACATCTAAGAGTTATGGGCATGATATAAAGGGCACGATGCCCAATAATGACACCAACTGAACAAAATTTCTCTCTCTCTCTCTCTTTCAGTCTTTCTTTCTTTCTCACTCACACTTTTTTTTTTTTTAAGTGAAATTTATTTTGCATTATATTACACACACATGTTGAAATAGCAAACCTCACATGGGTTTGGGTGACATGTTTGACACTTGTCAAATCACTCTAGATGCATGGCAATGCAATAGTGTAATGCATGACTGCAATGATGGGCCTATCTATTCGTCCTTCTTCTCCTTTCTTCACAGGCTCACGTCGACCCGTGTAGCCACTGCGCCATATGCTCTACCATGCTCATCACTCAGCTCAGCAAACTGACTACCTCTCCTGGAGTCTCTCAGTAATCAAGGCGGTGACTGAAAAGCAGAAATCACTCTTGGATATACCTAAGTTGCTCGGAGTCTTGGCATTCTGTGTGAGCTCTCATAATTGTAGTAGCTATGAGTTTGTGCTCGGTGCACGATTGAAGAATTCGAAAGTGTTGCTCAAGCAAGAATTCTTCAGCCTTGACATGTAACCACGCGTCATTTTAGGTGAGCATTTGAATCGCATGAGGCTTAGGACTTTTTTTCAGCAATAGCAACCATGGTCTAT
The DNA here is from genome assembly GCF_047967505.1 of Dipteris shenzhenensis. Taxonomy (NCBI): domain Eukaryota; kingdom Viridiplantae; phylum Streptophyta; class Polypodiopsida; order Gleicheniales; family Dipteridaceae; genus Dipteris; species Dipteris shenzhenensis. The sequence goes on along the minus strand of NC_141602.1, from coordinate 52,622,853 downwards.
TATGTTGGCAGTCTTGTGTGGCCAGATGCGCACAAATGCTTATGGGAATTGGCTCACTGATCCATGGGAAGTAGTCCTTGGCAAGTTTCAAGGTAAAATACATGGCTGCCCTTTTTCTATTGCTTTGATTCAAGATTGGAAGCAAGTGCTCTCTCACATCAAATGGTCTCCTCATCCTTCTTCTATAGCTTCATCCCTTCGACTGGAAAGTCTTCACTCGAGTGCTGTTTTTTACTCCCCTCTTGTTGTACAACCACCAGTCAGGGCTTACAATCTCATGAAGATGGGCATTCGGTTCGTTAATGATGTGGTGGATACCTAGGGGCATATTCTCTCTTTTCCGGCAGTCTGTCAACAATACAATTTTAGGATGCATCATAGAGCCATATGGAAAGCCATTACAAATCTCTTACTCCCTTTTGTTCCGATTCCTCCATTGGCAGTAAGAGACAGGCTTCAAGATTGGCATCTTCAGTCTTCAAGTCCAGGATTATCCTCTCAACCTTTGCATTTACTGACTTCCATATAGGCTTATAGATTGATATTACCTCCTCCATGGATTGCTCATCATGCAAATTCTCTTTGGCATCTGAATAAGTCTTTATCTTTGTGGTAAGCGACCTTGAAGTTAATATGGAAGCTGAAAATGCCATTAAAGCAGAGGCTTTTTTTCTGGAGATGCATTGTTGGTATTTTTCCGGTGGAAGTAAAATTGGCTCAAAGAAGGATCGCCTCTCCTCTTTGTCCAAGATGTCATCATGCTCTTGAGAGTATTCAGCACTTATTGTGGTTTGTCCATATTCCAGGGACCTTCTGGACAGGATCTCTTATTTTTTATCTCTCAGATTTCCGGCACACAGGTTCTTGAGGTTTTTCTGGATATTTGGCAGATTACCAGCTACTTTTTCCTTGTACTCTCTTTTCTTTCATTAGATCAGATACTGCACGTTGTGAACCCTATGGCTACAACGTAATCATGCATTTCTAGCTTCTCCTTTTCAACACCCCTATGAGTTCTTCCGGGCCTCATTGCGGCACTCCTTATATGATGCCTTGCATCAGAAGGATCTGGATGTCTCTTGCATTGAGCTTTTCTTTTATTGTTTCTGATGGATAGGGCATTAGCTCTTTTCCGGAGTCTTGTTCTTTTGTAAAAATGATTGTTTCACACACACACACACACACGCTTCCTTTTTTTTTTTTTGGTGAAAATATTGTTGCTTTTATGTTACAAGATGAGCATCCCAAAGCAAGATATGCTCAAAATACATCAAGCAAAAATGTCAATAGCACCATCCACATGTTTACGATGTTAGGCTCCTTCAGAGACTGTCCCTCATTTGCTTCAGCACTGCCAGTGTTCTAGGAACCTCCTCGGAAGAATTTCAGATGATCTTCGACTCCGTTTCCCGAGTCACAGATTTGGGAAACATTTCTGGCTGTTTGGCAGATTTATGAGGTCTTTGTCTCAATACTCACTATTTCTCTCTTGGGTGAGGTATTGGGCTCTTTCAACAATCTGGAGTGAGCATAATTTGGCATACTTGGGTCGGCAGATTCACAAGTCATATGAATCTTTCCGAGCCTCATTGCGGCAATCCTTATATGATGCCTGCCATGAGGGTGATATAGATGCTTCTTGCATAGAGCTTTTCTTTTTATGTTTCTGATCTTTGGGATACTCTCTATTTTGGAGACTTCCCATCTTGTAAATTTATGAGCATATAAATACAGTACTGGATATTACCCAAAAAAAAAAAGCGTGTGTGTTGTCATAAATGCGATGTTTGGCAAGTGTGACTCCCACTGACAATGTGCCTCTTATGCATCTCCAAAGAAAAAGTCTTTGTTTCAAAGGCATTTACACTTCCATAATATCTGGAGATTCTTCCGCCACCATGAGAGGGGCTTCCTGATATGCCACAGAGTATTAGCATATTGCTGAATCCATGGAGCAGGCTGAAGAAGCCTGTAGGCTTTGATAGAGGTCAAGGCAGGTAGAGGAACAGGATGAGAGCATGTAGCAGAGGGTTGCAATTGCCAATCCATAAGCCTTTCTGTGTCAACCACAAGGGGAACAGGTAGAAAAGGATGTAACAAATCAGCAATTTTCTTCCATATCGACCTATGACAACACACACGCTTTTTTTTTTGTGAAAGCACATTACTATATTAACATAAAATCAATGTACATGACATTAGACTCCAAAGGAGAGCCCAATGGAAGAACTCAAAAACAGTTAGAAAACACTTCAAGGCTAGTAGCATCCAAGTCCCTTGCAGCAAAACTATCATATAAGGATTGCTTGAGGGACATTCTGAAGAAAATATATGCCTGAGGAAACTATTGACCCATCCTAGAATGCAGTCTCTGTGTCCAAATGGTCCATAGTACCCAAAAGCGAGTCCAGTGAAAGAAGAGGAGAATGGAGACATTTGAGATGAGAGGCATCCAAATATCCAGAAGAGTTTTCCAAATCTAATAGAGGGAAACCGAAGCCGCAGCAAATGAGAAACATGAGTGATCAATATGCGAGAGTGTGGGCAAGACCATAATAGGTGAGGAACTGTCTCGCGGTGATGAGAGCAATGGGGGCAGGAAGGGGAAGCAATGCGGCGTGCTGCCAATTTCACCCCAATGGAAAAAGCTCCCACTATACATCTCCAAAAGAAAAGCCTCTGTTTCAATGGCAATTTGGCTTTCCAGAAACCTGGAATGCCTCGATCAAATCTCCAATCCAAAAGAGGAAGATCCGTAAACAAATGGGAAACTGACACGAAAGGAAATAGCATGGTAGTGAGAATACACCAGATAGGCCTGTGATGCATACCCAAAGAGAAACGTGTCTTGCATGTGGAAAAGAAAGAGTAAGGCCCTTGTCATCTACCATATCATCCACTGTGGAGATATCTATTCGATGTAGAAAGTAGGCCTTCCTAGGATGAAGATGAGCCAATGGTAGATCAAAGACCCGGCTCTAATGAATACTCTGCAGACGGAGGGTATTCCCAAGACCACGAGGACGGCTTGACCAGGGCAAGTGTTCGAGTAGAAAATGCCAATCCCGAAGCAGGCGAGTAGAAAATGGACAACCAGGAATACTACCATGTAGATGCCCAACGATAACATCCGATAGAGTTGCAATCCACTAGCCAAATGCATCAAAACGAAGAGAAGCAACAGGCAAGATAGCATAAGTGTCCATGGCTGATGCTGCTCAAGAGAAGTAAGCAAAAGTGCAGCATTGCAAGCTATCACAGGACTGTGAATATTCAAAATATTTAAACCCCCATGCATCTTGGGCGAATAGATATAGTTGTACTTCAATAGGCGAACCGTCTTACTATCCGTTTTTGCACATAGGCCATTATAATGGGATTGCACTAATCGAAGGCGAGCATGCAATGGCCATGTGGATAGCTTCCCATGATCTATCTCATGAAACTCTTTTTTTTTTAAAAGTGAAAGCCATGATTGTTTATACTACAAGAAAAACCACCTCAAAGTGAGGAGCTAGAAATTACATCAGCTGAAAACCTCTGTATATGCTAAATATACATCATGTTCGATGTAGGGAGTCTGCAAGCAGTCAAAAAAAGATTGTTGCAGAGAACACTTGAAGAAAGCAAAAATAGAAAACGTTGGATCACCAAAGACTTTACAATTCATGTTTATCCACAGAGTCCCACACACAAACACACATACACACACTCTCTTTTTTTTTTGGGTGAAAAATTGAGTTGCTTTAGATTACAGAATCACCATCCTAGAATGGAATGATGGAAAATACATCAAGAGAATCTCAACATAGGATAGATACACACACACACACACACACACACACTTTTGTGTTGTTTTTTTTGTGATTACTTTGAATGCTTTATATAACAAAGTAGCTATCCCAAAACTAGGAAGCTAAAAGATACATAGCTGGAAAATACATCTAGAGAAAATCTTAGTGTAGGACAAATATACATCATACTCTATATAGCGAGTTTGCACGCAATCAAAAAGAGATTGCTGCCAAGAGTGACAAAAGAAACCAAATTTAGAAAAACTAGGGTTACCATAGACTCTATGGTTCCTATCTTTCCAGAGAGCCTAAAGTGCCCAATACCAAACCCAGGAAAAGAACAAGTCAAACTCCGATCAGCGAGGATAAATCCCAAAAAGCCAGAAGAACCTGCCGAAAGTAGTATGAGGAAAGTGTAATCGCAATCTATGCTAAAGAATTTCGATGAAGCCACATGTGTCAGGGAAACGCCAAACTCTCTGGGTGCCAAGCAACGATGACAAGTAGTTGGAACAATACACCGGCATGAGAGCAAGAATCCAGAAGGAAAAACCCCCAATAAAATGCACCAGAAAAAGATCTATTGTCGAAGAGGAAGCTTGGAATGCCAAATCTGCCTCAAGCGTTGCCGCCACCATTTGAGAGGACGAGTCGATCCCCACATTTGATTGCTCGAGTTGACACCCAAGGTAGAGGCAATAGAACTTTATATAAAGAATACATTGTAATGTGAGACAGCTTCAAAGGACGAATGGATGAATTTAATGGCAGAAGAGTCCAATCCTGAAGCCTGTCTTGAATTTCTAGGGGCGAAACCGGCTGAAAAGAGTGAAGCATACAAGTAATAGCCTGCCATATAGGGCGATAAAGCATCCCCAAGCCATATTTTCTAGCAGCCAATGGAAATGATAAAAGAGTCCCATCATCATGAATGACATCAACCACAGAGGAGATCCAATTAAGGAAATATGATCGCGTGGGCTTCTGCAATGCCAACAGTGGATAAAAATCTCGAGACCAGTGAATACTTTCAGCTCTCAAAGCATTGTCCTATAAAGAGTCACATCCATGCCAAGCCAAATGCGAGAGAAGATGTTTCCAATCCAAAAGCATTTGAGAGACGAGAGGGCCACCTCGGACTTTGCCTTCAATACTTCCCAAGAGGAATTCCCACTAAGTAATCCTCCAATAGCCAAAAGCAGGGGTGGTGATTTTTGAAGAAGCAAAAAATGCATCATAGCAGCCCAAGAGTGATCCTCATGCAGAAATTGGAGCATCATTTTCCCCTTATGAGCGAGAATATGCACATGAATATTCAGAATATTGAATCCCCCATGCATTTTTGGCAAACATAACTGTTGTAAAGGAAGTAAGCGCAAGCTTTTCTTGCCATGTTTTGTACGCCAAAGAAAATCCATAACAGTGGACATAAACGAAGTAAGATCAGCCTTGGTAACGAAGATCAAAGGCAAATAAAATTGGATATATGCCACCAAGATAGATTGAGCAATTCGGAGCCGAACATGTAGAGGCCAAGTAGCCAGGTGCCAATATTCAAGCTTCTTTTTGAGTTTTGCAAGGACCCAATCAATCTGCTGGTCACGAGTAATCTTCACCCAAGAGGATAATTAAGATGACTAACTATTTGATTGGGTAGAAGAATTTCCCCTGGCCATACAAGACTATGCCAGTCTTTTGAATGAAAAGGCAACAGGCGAGATTTCTGAAAATTGACAAGCAGCCAGTCCATATAAAGAAAGAGCCTACATAAACATGGAGAGATCTCTTTCAGTATTTTTTGGCATAAAAAAAGAATCATCTGCATAGGCTTGAGCAACCATAGGTCGGCTTCCAGGAATCTCCCAGCCACACACACACACACACACATACACACTATTTTTGTGTGGGTGAAATCCATTTATCATTAATATTACAAAGAGCAGTCCCTAAAGAAAGGAACAACTAGTTACGAGCATCAAAAAATCCCATTGTATAACAAGAAGGCAGAATAATCCAAATCCTGTGCATGTAGAAAATCATAAAATGATGGCCATAAAGATGCCCATAAGAACTTATATTCAGCAAAAGCGGGTCACCAAAGACTCGATGATTGCGATCCTTCCATAGAGTCCATAGTGCCCAATATGAACCAAAGAAAAAAGATCATATCCCTACCTTCGTGGATGCAATCCAAACAGCTAGAATCGCTCGTTGTCAAAGCAAGCACTAGGAAAAGGAGCCTGAAGCCTTTGTCGTTGCTATAGAAGTAATAAGAAATCATGAGATTTAGGGCAATGCCAAAACAGATGCAACATAGCACAAACATCATCGACAAGTGGCAGGAGCAATATGACAACGTGCCAAAAGCTGTCCAAAAAGGGAGAACTTGAAGTAAAACTCTCCATAAAAAGAACAATTGCCTAAGAGAGAGTTTAGAAGCCCAAATATCTTGCAATCTTTGACGCCACCACCGGAAGTTTATAAAGGAAGAGGTACAAAGGCGAGGTTCATACACCAGATGCAATTGGCATGAGGGGAAATCCAAGGGGGAGGTAGCAAAACCTTCAATGGTGGTGGTCGCAACATGAACAGGAATGTCCATAGCCGCATCAATGGGGGCATCCACCGGAATGGGAATGTCAGTGGCCTCAATGGGAGCAGAGTCCAGAGCAGCAACATTCTGATCTATAGGATGTGGGGGTCGGAGTCCATCAAAGGACAATAGGTGCCGCACATGTTGCTTGTGTAGCCCGTGTCGGGTGGAGCACTTCATCATGAACTATACCAGCACTATGTCATGGAAGAGCACTCTGAGGAGGTCAAGGAGGAGCTGTAACATAAGGCTTTTCAGGCCCCCACTTCTTTCTAAAGCAATCCCTAATGAAGTGCCCAAAGATCCTACAGATCCTGCACTGATCCTGTCTGCATGCAATTTCAACTCTTTGTCGAAAGAAAGAACCATCCGGGCGCTGGAGCATTATATGGTCATCAGATATGTTAGGATCATCGACGATGACCCTAGCTCTAGGTACCTCGTCAGATTTGATTGCCTCTATTGGCGGATGAAGGCAACCTAGGGGGGTTATCTCAATTACAATTCCGGACCACTCTCTAATCAATGCAAGTAGGCGATGATGTTGAAGAAGTGAAAGGAAAGCATGAAGCTGAACATGAAACAAGAGAATGCTTGCTTGCTTATGGAATGAAGAAAGGTGAGGTCCATATGTAGGCACCTCTACATGAGCCACCAAGCTCCACAATCATCTCCTCAATCATCTCCTCAATCAGCTCCTAGAATCTCTCAATCATCCTATGTGGCATCTACCACCACCTAACAGTGCTTATGGGCACCTAACTATGCCTCTAGCACACACACATAGAACCCAAGGAGGCAGTCAGGCGGGTATAGTGCCAGGGACGACACTTTCCGACCACGTGCCTGTGCTCTTATCATTAGACTCGGCAGCTCAGTCCCTTCCTCCCCGTTCATGCCGGATTCCCGACTCCATCTTCTCGAGGGAGGACGTGCGCAGTAGTATCGGTAGCCTTTGGGACAGAGATTGGGGCGAGTCCATGGATCTGGTTGATTCGGTGGCGCAGGCTTTACAGGAGTCCAGCCAGATTTGCCAGCTCGCAGCCCTTCAGGTTCGATAGGAGTGGTGGGGCAGAGAGAGAGCTCTTCGTAGGGACCTCGCTTCCATTCAGCGACTCCAGCAGGCGGCCCCAGGCTCGGAGGAGCTTCGGATCCAGGCCCTTCGAGCCAGAGCCCTTCTTGAGGAGACTCTCCAGCGCCGTTCAGAGTTTTCCTATCACGCCTCCCTCTCATTCTGGGCTCCGAAGGGTGACCGGATGTGCAGGGAGTTCTTCAGGACGCATGGCCAGAGAGCAGCAGGTGATCAGCTACGGAGTCTTAGGACAGCGGAGGGGCACATCGTTACTGATCCGAGTGAGGTCTTGGGGTTGGCTACCGACTTTTACAGGACTCTTTTCCAGCAGGAGCAGCTTGCCCCTCGCACTCGACGTTCCCGCGAGGAGGTGTGGAGGCATATTCCAGCCCTGGTTCAGCCCAGCATGCAGGCGACGTTGCTGGCACCGTTCACTACTGACGAGATGTTGGAGGCCTTGATGGCCATCGATGGGCAAAAATGCCCTGGCGAGGCTGGGCTATCTCGCGCTTTCTTCACCTCCTTCTGGGATCAGATCCATCAGCCCCTCCTAGCAGCCCTCCAGAGGATTTTCAGCAGCGGATATATGCCAGAGAGCCTCTCCTCGAGACTGATTTGCCTCATCCCGAAGGGAGGAGATCGACAGGAGATCCGCCAGTGGCGCCCGATCACTCTCCTCACCACTGCCTACAAAATCCTTGCCAAGATGATCAGCGCCAGAGTTCGGCCTCTACTTCCTGACCTCATTCATGACACTCAGACAGGCTTTGTCCAGGATCGCAGTATCCTGGATATTGTCTTCACCTTCTCGGAGGCGGCGGAGTGGGCTCAGCACAGTGGGTCACATTTAGCCATCCTACTTCTCGACTTTGAGAAGGCCTACGATCGAGTGGACTGGTCCTTCCTGGAGGGTACTCTGGAGCGACTAGGGTTCCCAGCAGGATGGATTCAGGGTATTTCAGCGTTATACAAGACAGCTTCCAACAGGGTCATCATCGGCGGCAGGATGGGAGAGCGATTTCGTTTGGAGAGATCAGTGCGTCAGGGTTGCCCCCTTGCTCCTTACATGTTTCTCTTCTTCGCCGAGGCCATGACATACTACCTTCGGGCGAGGTCGACCGGGATCCGGGGTGTTCCCCTTCCCATCAGGGTCGACACGGAGCTGCTGGATTCAGAGTATGCAGATGACACAGCACTGTATGTTCAGGATGAGGAGATGATGCTGGAGAGGGTGAGGCTAGCCCTAGAGGTCTTCTGTTCGGCAGCCGGTGCGAAAATCAACTGGAACAAATCAGTTGGTTTTCTCACAAACCCCGGGGTGTGCTCACAGTGGGGGAGGTTTTTGGCTTTCAGGTGGATCCCGCGGGGACAGACAGCTAGATATCTCGGCTTTCAGGTCGGCCTAGATATCACGCCAACTCAGCAGATTCTCCCGGTGCTAGATTCCATTCGACGGAAGCTGGCTTTCTGGAGCACTGCTAAGCTCTCTCTTGCAGGTCGTGCTCTTGTAGTCAACCAGGTTCTCCTAGCCATGGCATGGTATGTGGCTTCTTGTTGGTGTTTCTCGAGATCCAGCGTGGCACAACTTAGGAGGTTGGTCCGGAACTTCCTGTGGTCTGGGGGGGACGGTCTCATAGATACCAGAGCCAGGGTTGCCTGGCAGACAGTCATTCTTCCGTAGGCTGAGGGTGGCTTGGGGGTCGTCGATCTTGAGCTTCAGAGTCAGGCCCTGCTGGGCAAGTTAGTTATCCGCGGTTTGACCCCGGGGGGGCAAACGTGGAAGATGTTACTTCAGCAGGGGGTCGGCTCTTGTGTCCCGCGCCGAGGTGGAGAGTGGCTACCGTCCCTCAGGTGGATCTTCACTTCTGCCCCGCTCACTCAGCCCCGCTCCCCACTCGTTCGTAGCCTTCTCATGATTTGGAGGCGGCTCCGCCTCAGTCTCATACAGTCCCCTCCTAGCTGTCAGGAGGAGATCGATCGCCAGCCACTCATCTGGAACGATCAGGTCAGAGATGTCGAGGGCCTTCAGCTGGGGGAGAGATCACACATCAGGTGGGACGGCTGGATGCGGTCCCTTCGAGTTTGGAGGGACACGTACAGACACTTGGAGACCGCTGCTCTAGCAGTCGCAGCTGGAGGTGCCCGTGGAGCTCAAGCGAGACACACGGAGATAGACGGAGCGATTCCAACCAGTTGGTTGGTTCCACCCGAGATTCAGATCCTCATGCCTGGTGATGATCGTTGGCTGGGACAGTTCACCCCCCGTGGCATCCCATTGGTGGTTGCAGGTCGGATGGACGACACCTCTGTTTCCTTTTTCGCGGTCTCTACAGTCAAAGATCTTGTTCACACTGAAGTACAAACTGCTAGGAAGGAAGTGTTTGTGGAAGTGGACAACAAAGCAAGTAAGTCTGATATCCAAGCAGAGATTAAAGAACACGAAGCTAGATGTGATAATGCGCTGAAGATTAGAATAGGAGGGCTCCCAAAAGATTGGTACAAAGAGGAGGATACATATAGTGAAATATTGACAAAGATCAAATCAAGTTTGCCCAACATCGAATGGGTGAATGATGATGAGCAGGATGATGATGACTCCAGGCCAGCTTCCTCAAGATAGATGGCAGAATCACCTTTCCATAGATGACCTCAAAGGGGGCTTTCCCTGTAGAGCTGTGTACTGTATTATTGTAAGCAAACTCTACTAATGGTAGGTACTTTTCCCAGTCTGAACCTTGGTCACCCACGTAGCATTTCAGCATATCCAATGCTGTAGAATTTGCTACTTCACTTTGACCATCTGTATGGGGATGGAAAGAAGAAGAAAAATTCAAATTCGTCCCCATATTATCAAATAAAGCTCTCCAAAATAGACTGGTCATTCTGGGATCTCGATCATTGACAATGGACTTAGGTATACCATGGCGCTTAAAGATATGTGCCATGAAAAGCTTAGCCATATGATCTGCCTTTATGGTTTTGCGAACCGGAATGAAATGAGCTTGCTTGCTGAATCTATCAATGATAGTCCAAATGCCATCATTCCCTGACTTTGATCTTAGCAAATCAAAAATGAAGTCCATTGTAATACTTTCCCATGGTGCCTGAGGCACGGGAAGAGGCATAAGTAGGCCAGGTGCCTTCTGTCTATCATACTTCACTTTCTGACACGTAAGGCATTCAGTAACAAACTGATGTATATCTTTCCGCATCCCTGGCCAAAAGAAATACCTCTCTAGTGCTAGAGTTGTTGCTGTAATTCCTCTATGTCCAGCATAGGGAGGTGCATGGCATTCCTCGAAAATATTTTTCCTCATCTCTTGGGTGATGCATAGGCAGTCATCTTTCATTAGATACCCATCTTTCAGGGAATAGCGACTGGTGGACTGCCCCTCTTGCATTTGCTGTAAAATCTCACCAAAATCTGCATCATTAGCATATTGCTCCCTCATGCCTTCCAGGTCCTGATGATAAGCAATAGTCACATTGTTGACCTGGGGTCTTCGGGACAAGGCATCTGCCACTCTGTTCCGAATTTTTGGGGTATGGACAATCTGAAAATGATACATTGACAGCATATTTGCCCATTTCATATGCTTCTCAGAAAGTTTTTTCTGAGTAAGAAAATATCTCACTTTGGTGATCTGTTTTAACAGCAAAATCTGCACCCAAAAGATAGTGCTTCCATGTGTTCACAGCATGAACTACAGCCAACAATTCTTTTTCATAAATTCCCAGATATCTTTCAGCATCACGCAGTCTTCGGCTCTCGTATGCTACTACATGTCCATTCTGATGTAATGCAGCCCCAACACACTCTCCACAGGCATCGCAATCAACATCAAAAGGTTGATAAAGATCCAAGACTACAAGAATAGGTTCTGTAGTCAACTTCTCCTTGAGTGTATTGAATGCTTTCTTCTGTGATATTCCCCATGTGAAGGCTGCATTTTTCTTAGTAAGGTCATGTAGTGGAGTTGCTATATCAGCAAAATGCCTGATGAATCTCCTGTAATAGGAGCAAAGTCCAAAAAAACTACGCACTTCATGCACAATTTTCAGCTCAGGCCATTCTTGGATGGCTCAGATCTTTGTAGGATCCATCTATATTATATGCCCTAGATAAAGGATCTCTTCCAAAAAGAATTCACTTTTCTTGCTATTGGCAAAAAGCTGATGATTTCGAAGTTCTTGAAATACCAAAGCAAGGTGTTCCCTGTGCTCTTCTTCTGTCTTTGAAAAGACTAGGATATCATCAAAGAAAGTACCCGTGAAATGCCTGTACTTTCGGAAGATGCGATCCATCATTCTATTGAATGTGGCTAGAGCATTTGTCAACCCAAAAGGCATCACTAAGTATTCATACAACCCGAATGTAGTGCGAAAAGCTGTCTTGTGCACATCTTGTGGTTGTATCCTGACTTGATGATAGCCACTCTTCAAATCTATCCTGCTGAAAACTGTTGCTCCTCTAAGCTGGTCAAGCACATCATCTATGCGTTGTATCCGAAATCTATTTTTTATGGTCACCTTATTGAATGCACGATAATCAATGCACATTCGAAAAGAACCATCTTACTTCTGTACTAGAAGTTATGGTGAGCAAAAAGGAGACGAGCTGGGCTGAATCAACCCTTTAGACAACAAGTCCTGCACCTGAGTCATAATCTCCTCTCTTAGAGTCGCACTAACTCTATAAGGTGGTCTATTTGGTGGCTCACTACCAGGCATTAACTCTATCTGATGATCTTCTGGTCTCTCTGGGGTTAACTCCCCTGGCAAAGCATTGGAAAAGCAATCTTTAAAGTTTACAAGAAACTGAAATTTATCTTTGTCTGCATCATTCATTTCAGCATGCATATCATTCTCTTTTTCTTTTACAAAAACCATGTAAGCAGAAATTGCAGACTTTATTTCTTTACCACATGTAACATCAGATACAATGGGGATAGTCCCCCCTTTATTCCTGGCAACTAAACGCTAGTTTTTCCCCCTATGCATAAAACTCAGCACCCTCTCAGGGTATTCTATTGTTACTTCCTTTCGATGGAACCATGGTGTACCAAGTACAACATCACGTTGCTTGAGAGGAGAGATTAAGAAGTCCTCCTGATCTACATAGCTCTGCACATGGACACGAAGCTTTCCAATCAAAGGAGTAACTTGCACTGGATTCCCTTGGAACATTTGATCAGCATCAAGAGCTCTGTCAAGCTCTTCAGTTTTTATCCCTAATCTCAGGGCTAAATCTTTAGATATGAAATTGTCTGTAGACCCAGGATCAAATAGGATTAATGCTTGCTGATCTCTTATCTTTCCCCATGATAGCAAAAGCTCTTTTTCCTTTGGGTCTAAGGTACTCCCCAAAACATCTGGGACTACTCCCACCATCGGCCTCGGTGGTAGTTGTGGCTTTTTCTGCTCCTTAGAATCCGAAGGCTTCTCAGGGCACTGGGCAGCCATACGCCCCTCTGTCCCACACTTAAAGCATTTCCCATCCCTGCGGAATTCAGCTATCTCTGTTCAGGAGTGAATGGGGATTTGCCTTCATACGACTTTCAAAACTGAGTACCCCTCGGCTTCTGAGGCTGAAACCCTTTCTTTTCAACCTTGGGATACTCTTTCTTTTCTGATTTTGAAAATCAGTTTTCTTTCTTTCAACACGTCCTGCATGCAAGGATAGTACGGTGGATGGATCTTGTAATGGCACAAGACTAGCTACTGAAGCTGAATGCATAAGGTCTTGAATGTTCTTTGGCCCCAAAGCATTCACTAATGCCTAAATTCTTGGACTAAGACCTGCTCTGTACTTTCTCATTTGGGTTCCTTTGGAGATCCTTTTTGAAAGGTGCAACTTGCAAATAAGCATCCCAAAACTTTTGGTTGTACACATCCACTGTATCTCCTGCATCCATATGCAAACTGATCTAATCTTGAAGAACATGATCTCTAAACTATTTAGGCATAAACTGCTGGTAGAAGGCTTTCTTGAAGTCCTTCCATCTCTTTGAGGCTGACTCATCTATGGACTGTGCACTCCACCATGCACTAGCTGTCGCTGTCAAGTGCAAACTGACCATTCTTAACTTGTAGGATTCTGAAAACTTTTCTGTTACCGAATGCAGCATCAATCTACCTGATGAACTGCAATGCTTTGTCTGTATGACCATATTGTCCATTACAGGTCATAAACTTAACAGATTTACCTCCCTCTTTGAATTCCTTGGTCTCTCTGGAAGACTTACTCTTCCTAGACTTCTTGTGTTTCCTTCTTTTCCTGGATGGTTTATCTGATAAAGAAGAAGATACAGAAGTCGAGCTCGAGGTAGATGGTGAAGAGCTTGGAGATCGGTGGTGATGCCTCGATCTCTTCCTGCTATGAGACCATCCCCTATGAGATCTCTCTCTCTCTGGCTGTACACGAGAGTGTGCCTCTGGCATTGGCACATCATAAGCTGCATTCAACATATTTTCTACTTGAAACAAATGCTGAGCTCTTGGATCCCTTCTGAGATTTTCCATCTCTTGCATACGAGTGCGTACCATCTGCTCAAATTCTTGCTGATTTTGCTGCACACTTCTCCGTCTTGGATGTGCATCCCTATCTTGTGAATCCCACTAGATAGGTGATTGAGCCATTCTCTTATAACTCGTCTGAGATCTACAAGTTTCTCACACACACAGTGTATGCAACTGATGCACGCAACCTTTTCTTTTCAAAGAGAAAACTTACCTCAACAAGAGGTGTCTTACATTCACAATCTATGCCAATACCGGGCTGTCAACTCAAGGCATATACCCACAAAGTTGCCAAGGCATCAACAACTATATTGCCCCTTTTCTGGCTGCTGCAAAAAGCACTGAGTATGCATCTGATCCCTTTTTCCTGAGCACAAAGGCATGCATCCCTTTGCTTGTGCAAATCTCTGATTTTTCTCTGATTTTTGCTTTTTCAGACAATAAATACTCTCTCAGATAGGTAAAAACTGCTAGCAGAAATAGTCTCTGCAACTTTTTTTTTTTTGAAACATAGATGAAGTAACCGGCTGGTTACTCTAACCAGACTAACTGGCTCTGGTCTGGTTAATCTGTGACTGGATGGTTACTGTCTGGTCAAACTGACTAGACTGGTTCTGTTCTGGTCTGGTTTGGTTGGGCCAACTAACTGGACCTCTAACCAGTCCAATAACCAAGGTTAGGTTAGATAAAACCATGGTCTGCCACATCAGCCACCTGTCTGCCACGTCAGTGCCACATCAGCATCTGATCTGGCTGCCATGTCAGCTCGCACGTGTGGCCACCACATCACTTGTGTGTCACATGTCTGCTGACTTGCCAAGAGTATCTCTACCACGTCTGCTCAGTACACGTGTCTGCCACGTCACTAAAACCCCAAACTCTTATTCGGTCACACACACACTTCTTTTTTTTTGGTGAAAGTATTGATTGATTATATTATATGAGTAGCGCTACAATTACATCAACTGAAAATTTCAGTATATGCCAAAAAGACCTCATGATCTATGCAGCGGGTCTGCAACCAATCAAAGAAAGATTGTTGCAGAGAACGCCTAAAAAAGCCAAACAGAGAGAAAGTAGGATCACCAAAGACTTTAGGATTCCTATATGTCCATAAAGTCCATAGTGCCCAGTAGCGAACCCAAACGAAGAAAAGATGAAACTCCGGTCTGGATGGATGAAACCCAAATAGCCAGAAGAACTTCCCAAATGGAACAGATGCGAATCTCGCTCACAGGTGCTGTCGAAGCAGATCAAAAAACTCACGAGAGCACGGACAATGCCAAAACAAGTGAGGCACAGTCTCCGAAGAAGCAGAACATCTATGGCAAAGTGTAGGAGCAATGTGTCGATTCTGTCCAGATGGAAACACTCCCAAAAGAGCTCGCCAAAAGAAAACTTGTTGCCGAAGCGGTACTTTATAGGCCCAAAGTTGCTGTAATCTTTTCCTCCACCACTTAACTGGGTGATGCATTCGCCAAACAGAATCACCTCTCTCTGAAACCCAAGGTTGAGGCAAAAGGATTTTATACAATGGAGGTACAGTAATCTGAGATAGCCTCAAAGGACGAGAAGAGGACCCTGGAGCAGTCAAAGTCCAATCTTCCAGTCGGTCCTGGAGTTCCAAAGGAGGAATCGGAACAAAGGGTGAAAGCATAGAAGTAATTTGTCGCCACAAAGGACGATAATGAGAGCCCAATCCATATCTAGTGGCTGCTAGAGAAAAGGGGAGCACAATACCAGCATCATCTATAACATCAACAACCGCGGTGATGCCTTTAAACGAGACAAAGTAGGAACGTCGAGGTTCCTGTAAAGCCAAGGGAGGCTGAAAGACTTTCGACCAGTGAATGCTTTCAGCTCTCAAAGAATTCCCAAGCAAAGATTGCCGTCCATTCCATTCCAGATGAGAAAGAACATGCTTCCAGTCAAGAAGCAAGCGGGAGACAAAAGGGAATCCATGCAAAGTGCCATCAGTGCAGCCAAAAACGAAATCCCAGTGATCGAGTTGCCAATGACCAAACGCAGAAATACTGATATGAGTGACCAGAGTCCTAATCATAAGAGCCCAAGGCTGATCACCTTGCAGAAATTGCAGCAACATTTTCCCCCTGTGGGCAAGAATATGCACATGAATATCCGTGATGTTCAATCCACCATGCACCTTGGGAGAACAAATGTGATGCATCGAAAGCAGCCTGAGACTTTTTCTGCCATGTTTGGATCGCCAGAAGAGTTCCATAAAGACCGACATGAAAGATGTAAGATCTGCCTTAGTGAACATGATCAATGGCAAGTAAAATTGAATATATGCCACAAGGATGGACTGCACTATTCGAAGACGAACGTGCAAAGGCCAAGTTGCCAGTCCAATACTCAAGCTTTTTCCGAAGCTTAGCCAAAACCCAATCAGTTTGTTGTCGGCAAGTGAGTTCCCACCCCAAAGGGTAACCAAGATGACGAACAAACTGAGTGGGTGGAATGATATCCCCGGGCCATAATAGACTATGCCAGTCTTTGGAATGCAAAGGGAGCAGCTTAGACTTCTGAAAATTAACATGAAGACCAGCTGCCAAACCATAAATAGAGAGGGCCTACATCAAGGCACCAAGATCATGGGGCGTCCCCGCTATCTCTGTAAAGCCAGTAAATAACCTGCTGCATTTTTTGTCCAAACCCCAAAGCTCGCATAGTTTGCGAGATGAAATCCCATTGAACTGTGTCAAAGGCTTTTGCAATATCTACCTACAAGAGTAGAACATCCTGCTGCGTGTATTTGGCATATTCAATCCCAATATAGGCATTGGCAATGTTATCTGTGATATGGCGACCTGGAACAAAGCCATATTGGGAGGGATGCAACCCATCATGCAAATAACCTTTAATCCGATCAACTATCATTTTAGCAATGATCTTGTAAATGACTGGCATGAGCGTGATGGCCTCCAATCACCAAGTGAATCACATAACTGCTTCTTTGGAATCAGCTTGAGAAGACCCTTTTTCCATGACACAGGCATTTGCTGATTTTCCCATGCTGTATTTACCATTTGCAGCAAGGCGAATTTAAGAAGATCCCAGAATGCAAGAAAGAATTCAACAGTGAGACCATCCCATCCTGGAGATTTCCATTTGCCACAGAATCTCAGTGCATCAGACAATTCCCTTTCAATGAAGGGATGTTCAAGTTCCAAAGCCTGAGCATCAGACAGAATTGGATGAACATGCTCCAAAAGAAGCTGACGTGCAGACACGACCCGAGGAGAAAGAGTATCCACATGCCCAAAATGAGTGAAGAAGTGCTGCACACATAAATCATCAAGCTCTGAACGAGATGTTGACCAAGAACCATTAGGCATCCGGATCCGACAAATATTTGCAGCCTGTCTTTTGTAGTGTAAACTCTTAAAAAATTGCTTGGAAGAGCAGCCTTTATAAAAAAAAGCCCGTTGTCTGGATCGGGTTTCCCATTTAGCAAGCTTTCTACGATCATTGGATTGAAGAGAGAATTGCGCCTGGCATAAGAGCATGCTTTCCTCTGAAGACAAAGGGCGAAGATGAGCAAGCTCAGTCAAACTCTGACAAGTAAATTTGGCATGTGCTACAGTCTCCCTTGTGGCTTGCATATAGGATTTGCCATAATCTCGAATAACTGCTTGCATCCGAGCAACAAAAGCCTGCCAGGCATAATCCAAACCAATGCGTATCTGACGAGAGAGAGGCTGAATAGCATCACAGACTAAGGCTTTAAAGTCAGCATGCTCTAGATAACTATTATTAATCAGCAAAAGCCTTCGGCAAGGCAATCTGTCAGTGGGAAATTCATGTAAGGAAAGCCTCAACCAAAGAGGAGCATGATCCGAATGTGTGAAAGCATGATCAACCCAAATTTGACAAGTAAAGGCATCACAATGTTGTGGATCAATCTAATACCATCAGCCTCTATCTCTACCTCGACCTCAACCTCAACTCCCGCTACAGTGTCAGTTTTGTTTTCAGCTCCAACCTCAGCTCCCTCTATCTCTGTCTCTACTTTGACTTCAGTCCCCGCTTCAGGCCCAGCTCTAGTTCCAGTCTCAGCCCCATCTACATCTACGATCCGTGACATACTCATGCCCATGGCGCCGGCTATTGTTCCCTTTCCCTCTTCTCCTGTTACAGCTCTCGCACAGCTTATGACTCCTACTTCGGAGGTGTCATACACTGTGCCACATTACGCTTCACTCTCTCCTCTCCCTCTCAGTCAGCCCACCCTCCCACACCCCGTTGGGACTGCCTCATCCATTCCACTGTCATCTCCGTTCCTCACTCAGCCACCGGCCAGTTTCCGGACTCAGTCCCACTCTTTCATGCCACAGTCACCACAGTTTCAGCATGGACATGGGTGGACTGATACACTAGAGGCCCGTGAGACCCTACTCACAGAGATACATAGTTTCCATAAGCGTGAGATGGAGCTGGCAATGATCTTGTAAATGACTGGCATGAGTGTGATTGGCCTCCAATCACCCAGTGAATCACATAGCTGCTTTTTTGGAATCAGCTTGAGAAGACCCTTTTTCCATGACAAAGGCATCTGCGGATTTTGCCATGCTGTATTTACCATTTGCAGCAAGGTGAATTTAAGAAGATCCCAAAATGCAAGAAAAAATTCAACAGTGAGACCATCCCATCCTGGAGATTTCCATCTGCCATAGGATCTCAGTACATCAGACAATTCCTTTTCAGTGAAGGGATGTTCAAGTTCCAAAGCCTGAGCATCAGACAGAATTGGATGAACATGCTCCAAAAGAAGCTGACGTGCAGACACGACCCGAGGAGAAAGAGTATCCAGATGCCCAAAATGAGTGGAGAAGTACTGCACACATAAATCATCAAGCTCTGAACGAGATGTTGACCAAGAACCATCAGGCATCCGGATCCGACAGATATTGGCAGCCTGTCTTTTGTAGTGTAAACTCTTAAAAAATTGCTTGGAAGAGCAGCCTTTATCCAAAAATGCCCGTTGTCTGGATCGAGTTTCCCATTTAGCAAGCTTTCTGCGGTCATTAGATTGAAGAGAGAATTGAGCCTGACATAAAAGCGCTTTCCTCTGAAGACAAAGGGCGAAGATGAGCAAGCTCAGTCAAACTCTGACATGTAAATTTGGCATGTGCTACAGTCTCCCTTGTGGCTTGCATATAGGATTTGCCATAATCTCGAATAACTGCTTGCATCCGAGCAACAAAAGCCTGCTAGGCATAATCCAAACCAATGCGTATCTGACGAGAGAGAGGCTGAATAGCATCACAGACTAAGGCTTTAAAGTCAGCATGCTCTAGATAACTATTATTAATCAGCAAAAGCCTTCGGCAAGGCAATCTGTCAGTGGGAAATTCATGTAAGGAAAGCCTCAACCAAAGAGGAGCATGATCCGAATGTGTGAAACCATGATCAACGCAAATTTGACAAGTAAAGGCATCACAATGCTGTGGAACAATCTGATACCATCTGTCCAAGCATGCCCGATAAGAAGATTGAGCATTATGCTGAAAGGTATAACCCGGAAGCATGGGCTGTAATTCCTTCCAAAGATCAACCAGGCGCAACTGAAGCAAAAAATCAGACCATGCCTGTGTTTCAGAAGCCAACATATGAATGTGGCCTGAGGTGTTGTCACCCGATTGAGGGGCATTATTAAAGTCACCACAAATGAAGGCATGTTATCGCCATGGATAAGTATGCGTGGCAGCCCAGATCAAAGCTCTATCACGAGAAGACTAGGGGGCATAAACCGATGCAAATTCAAAAATTTCCCCTTCAAGGCATCGAACAATAATCCATCCACCATGGCGATCATTGAGAGCCACAACAGGTTGAAGGTCGTGCTTTACCAAAAAAGCCACACCAGAAAAGGAGTGCTCTCCAGCATAGAAGATATCATAACCAGCAAAATGGCCTATTTGACCAGCATACATATGCTGATTATGCTCTTGCAAAGCAATTATATCAAGCTGCAATTGCCTGATATACATCCAGACCAGTTTCCATTTGCGACCATCACACATTCCCTTTACATTGAGAGTAACACACTTCAGATGATCAAGCATATTTACAGTTATGGGACAGGTATGTACAGCAACTAACGGGCTGTCTACGTCTGCATTTCCACCTCAATGTCCAGGCCTCTGCTCTGGGATGAAGCATCAGCCTGAGGAGAGGACAAAAGTGCAGCAACTTCTTCTTCAGGAAACAAGGTCCGATTTGCAGTCACAGCAGCCTAGGTCAAGCCAACACCAGAGTTTTCAGCAGGTGTTTTCCCATGAGAGGATGCACCACTCCAAGTCCGAGAAGGCAAAGGTCACCTAGGGGAGATCACTTTGCGAGGAGTTTGCCATCCATCAGTCAAAAAAATTTCCCCCTTTCCCTGAGGTGGAGAGGACAAAGGCATAGGAAAAGAAGCATTACCATGTGAGACAGCCGGGGCTTTGCCTTTGTCTTGAACAGAGAAAAACTGTTTGACCCCTTTGTTTCTTACCACAAAAGAGGCATTTGCATTCTTATTCAACGGCTGAACAATTTTAGCTTGCACTGGCATCCGTGGAGCTCGAGAAGGGCATTGTGAAGCCATGTGCCCAAATTGCTTGCATTCAAAGCAAGCACCTGCAAACAGCCCCCACTTGAGCTTGTAAAAGGCAATCCCCATGGAAACATTATTCACAGTGACCGAATATGAAGCTGGAGTGGGATGATCTGTATCCCACAAAATGCAGAAGCGATTCGAATTTCCATTGGGTCGTGGTGGACATACCACCTTACCGAGGGAAGCTGCAATTTTAGGTAGAAGAGAAGACAAGCATTGAGGAAAATCCACAACTTCTACCCAAACAGGGCAACGATGCCGAATCAATGCCTGGTAATCCGGAGTGGGAGACCACGGCAAAACATGGGCCATCTGTTGGCCATAGAAAAGAGGAAAGTGCTCCAGCAAAACCTGACGGTACTCCTCATCAGCCATGATAATCTCAAAAAAGCCCCTCGCTGCATAATGAACTTTTTTGACATAAGAACCACCCAGGGTTCGAGTCAACCAATTCCCAACATCTGCAGCAATAGGCATCCGTCCTGGGAAGAAAATTATAATGGCATGCTTTGCATACTCCTTAACTGGATCAAATATATTATCCACTTCCACCATAATGCCAGTGGTGGGAAGTGGATCTTTCCAACCTTTACGGGTGTCTTCAAACCCTTCATGCATAACCTCATAAACAAGCTGATGAGCCTCAGCACAGTCATGAAGGGAATCATCTGAATCCATCACCTGTTTTTGTTTCTTGTTGGAAACCGACTTGTCTTTGTGAAAGGTTTTCTCATAGGAATAATCCGCCATTCGAGTTTTAAAAAAAACTTGGAAGCAGCAACGCTTTACAAGGAGGAAAGCACAACAGGTACAAAATTGTACGGTGTTTTCCTGGCTGTACGGACGAAATCGTATGGATTTTTGACAGTACCAAAAATAAATAAATTTCCCTGACAGGCAAACTGTATGGACTTCCCCGACTGTACGGACAAAACTGTATAGAATTTTCTGACTGTACGGACAAAATCGTACGGATTTTCGACATTAAAATTTTTTTTTTTTCCTGACAAGCAAACTGTACAGACTTCCTCGACTGTACGGACTATATGGATTTTTCTAGCTGTACGGATGAAATCGTACGGATTTTTGACAGTACGAAGAAAAAAAAAATTTGGATTTTTTGACAGAGCGTACGGATAGAAAACGGACGTCAAAAGGAACCTCGAGGGTGTCAAACTGAGGGAGAAACAAGCAGCTGTAGCATGGGAGCACGAGGGCTAGCACGGAATCTCACTCTCTCTCTCTCTCACCACCACACACACACACCTACACTCACTCTCTCTCTCTCTCACCACACACACACACACACACTTTTTTTTGTGGGAAGAAATCTTTTATTGCTGTAAAATAGTTACATTCATAGTTACTTCAAGAACGAAGTAGCTACTACTCAACTAAAGATCTCAGTATAAGCTGTATACACATCCTAATCAATCAAACGAGTCTGAAGACAATCGTAGAATGATTGTTGCAGAGAGCGTTTGAAAAAAAGAAAGGAAGAAAATATTGGATCACCAAAGACTCTATGATTTCTGTCCATCCATAAAGTCCATAGGGTCCAATAGCGCACCCATACAAAAAATAAATCAAAACCCTGTCTCTGTGGATGAAAACCAAACAACCAAAAAAATTTGCCAAAAGTAACAGTAGGAAATCGCTGTCGAAGCCTCTGTCTGATGAGAGCAATGAGATCAGAAGTATTTGGACAGGACCAAAAAATGTGAAGCACTGATTCAGTAGAGTGCTGGCATCTGTGGCAAACAGCTGAAGCAATATGTCGGTGTGCGAGTAACTGTCCGGATGGAAAAATACCAAGGAGAACTCGCCATAGGAAAAGCTGTTGTCGAAGAGGGACTTTGTAATGCCAAAGGAGACGCAGCATTTTTCTCCACCACTGCATTGGACAATCCATATGCCAAACAGTATTTGCTCTATGGGAAATCCAAGGTGGAGGTAATAAGACTTTATACAGTGATGACACTGTGATATGTGAGAGCTTCAAAGGACAGGCGTATAAGGAAGGAGAGCGTAAAATCCAATCCTCAAGCCGATTCTGACGTTCCAAATGAGGTACCGGCAAGTACGGTTGGAGCATTGCTGAAATTTTATGCCATAAAGGACGATAATGAGCTCCCAATCCATATTTGCGAGCAGCCATAGAAAAAGATAAAATTGTGCCATCATCCTGAAGTACATCCGCCACAGATGAAATGCCTTTGAAGGAGAGAAAATAAGAACGTCGGGGTTCTTGTATGGCCAAAGGAGAGTGGAATACTTTAGACCAAAAGATATTCTCTGCCCTCAAAGAGTTGCCCGAAAGAGAGTCCCTGCCATGCCATTCCAAGTGGGAGAGAATGTGTTTCCAATCAAGAAGCAGACGAGAGACAAAAGGGCATCCTCTGATCTTGCCTTGGATAGAGCCAAATAAAAAATCCCACTGAGTAGGCTGCCAATTCCCAAAGGCAGATGTATGAAGATGTAATAAGAGAGAGCGGATCATGAAAGCCCAAGGCTGATCTCCTTGCATAAACTGTATCATCATTTTTCCTCTGTGAGCAAGTAAATGCATTTGAATATTGAGAATGTTCAAACCCCCGTGCATCTTTGGAGAACAGAGACGATGCATAGAGAGTAATCTGAGACTTTTCTTGCCATGTTTTGAACGCCAGAAAATTTCCATGATAGCTGACATAAATGAGACCAGATCTGCCTTAGTGAACATAGTGAGGCAGATAAAATTGTATGTATGCTATCAAAATGGATTGTGTAATTCGCAAACGAACATGTAATGGCCAAGTTGCAAGCTTCCAATATTCAAGTTTTTCCCTTAACTTTACTAGCACCCAATCAGTTTGTTGTGAACGGGTGAGTCCCCAGCCTAGAAGATAACCAAGATGTCGAATGAATTGAGAAGCGGGGACAATTTCCCCAGGCCACAGAAGGTTGTGCCATTCCTGTGCATGTAACGGCAGCAATTTTGATTTCTGAAAATTTACCCGAAGGCCAGCAGCTAATCCATATGTGGAAAGAGCATGCATAATCATGGACAGATCAGCCTCAGTATTTTTTGGAGTAAAGAATGAGTCATCAGCATATGCCTGAGCAATCATGCTATGACTGCCAATAATCTCCAAACCGTGCAACTGGTCAGTGTCCAAGAGGTGATCCAGATATTGAAGCAGTGGATGAGTGGCTATGGCAAAAAGTAAAGCACTCAGGGGACATCCTTGCCTGACAGAACAAGCAAGAGTCCAGGATGGAGAAATATCTCCTGAAAGTACGCAGGCAGCTTCACTATCTTGATATAGCCAAGTGATGAGTTGCTGCATTTTTGTGCCAAAACCCAATGCCTGCATAGTTGATGAAATAAAATCCCACTGAACAGTATCAAAAGCTTTGGCAATATCAACTTGCAATAACAAAACATCCTGCTGTGTGTATTTGGCATATTCAATTCCAATGTAGGCATTAGCGCAATGTTGTCTGTGATATGCCTACGTGGGACAAAGCCATATTGAGCAGGATGCAACCCATAATGTAGAAACCCCTTTAGCCGATCAACAATCATTTTGGTAGTGACTTTGTAAATTACGGGCATAAGAGTGACAGGTCTCCACTCTGCCAAAGACTCACAAATTTGTTTTTTGGGAAGGAGTTTAACAAGACCTCTCTTCCATGTGTCCGGCTTTGCCACGCCACATTCACCATATATAGCAATGAATGCTTCAAAATGGGCCAATATTCTAGAAAAAACTCGACTGTTAAACCATCCCATCCTGGGGATTTCGATCTGCCACATGATTTGATCGCATCTGACAGTTCCCTCTCGGTAAAGGGTTCCTCCAATTCCAAAGCTTGAGTAGGGGAAATGATAGGAGAAACATGTTGCAACAGTAAATTTCGTGCAAGCAAAATCTGTTGCGAGGGAGGAGCTGCAGAGCCGAATTGCTGAGAGAAATGATGCACACAAACAGAAGCAAGCTGTGACCGTGAAGTAGTCCATGATCCATCAGGCATAAGTACTCTGCAAATTTCTGTTTTGATTCTCTTCTGATGTAAACTTTTGAAAATTTCTTTGGAAGAGCAGTCTTTATCTGTAAAGGCTCTTTGTCTTGCTCTAGTCTCCCATTTTTCCAGTTTCCTGTGATCATTTAGTTTAAGACAATGTCTGGCCTGGCATAGTATTGTTTGCTCATGCATAGACAACGAACGATGATGGCCGAGTTCAGTGAGGTCTTGGCAAGTGGATTTGGCCTGAGCAATGGTTTCCCTCAGAGTCTTCATGTAAGACTTGCCATAAGCTCTAATCACAACTTGCATTTTAGAAATAAAAGAATCCCAGGCACCATCAACATGAATATGGCTGCTAGAGGAAAGACAATGAGCTGCTTCAGTAACCATTGCCTTGAAATCAGCATGTTGCAAATAACTATTGTTTATGATTAGATGTCTCCTTTGTGGCAATCTATCATCTGGCATATTATGAAAAGATAACCGCAACCATAGTGGGGCATGGTCTGAATGCACAAAGGCATAGTCAATCCACATTTTGCATGTAAAATCCCCATTTTGTTGGGGAGCGACACTATACCATCGATCCAGACGTGCCTGATAAGCGGAAAGAGCATTATGTTGAAAAGTGTAGCCCGGTGACAAAGGCTGCAATTCCTTCCAAAGGTCAACCAGATCCAGATGCAAAAGTAGTTGAGACCATGCATGCCTTTCTGGAGATAACATATGGTCATGCCTGGAGGTGTTGTCTCCCTGTTGTGGAGCATTATTGAAATCCCCACATATGTAGGCATGATATCTCCATGGATATTGTTGCATGGCATCCCAAATTGCAGTTCTTTCTCTAGAGGACTGAGGTGCATAAACTGAAGCAAATTCAAACACCTCTCCTCTAATAATGATTGGAGAACAAGCCATCTGCCTTTGTTGTCATTTAAAGCAATGACTGGTTGAAGCTCATGTTTGATCAGAAGGACAACCCCTGAGAAAGAGTGCTCCCCAGCATAGAAAATATCATATCCATAGTAGTGTCCTGTCTTGCCTGCATAAATATGTTGGTTGTGTTCTTGTAATGCCACTATGTCAAGCTGAAATCTGTTGATGTACAGCCACACAGATTTCCATTTCCTACTGTCACACATGCCCTGGACATTGAGTGTAAAACATTTGATGTGAGCAGTCATATATACAGGTATTTATAGTAATGTGACAACTATGTACAGCAGCAAAATTTATGAGGTCAGCCTTGCATTTCTATCTCAGGGTCGAGGCCTCGCCCCTGAGAAGAAGTAGCCGCCTGAGAAGTAGACAGCAAAGCAGCAACCTCTCTTCAGGGAAGAGTGTTCTGCTGGCTGTTACTGCAGCCCATGTAATCCCAATTCCTGTATTTATCTCTGGAGTATTTCCGCTAGAAGATGCACCATTCCAAGTGCGGGGGGGTGGATTTCTTCGAGCAGAAATAACTTTTCTTGGACTTTGCCAGCCATCAGTTGAAGGTTGCTGGCCTTTGGTCGAGGATTGAATAGCAGGAGGTGAATGTGAAGTGAGATTCCCATTGGGAGCCACTGGAGCTTTGCCTTTATCCTCACTCCCAGAAGGCTGTCTACTGCTTTTATTTTTGTTGGCAACTGGAGTAGAAGCATCTTTGGTAGGCATGTGAACTGACAAAGTAGCACGAGGCATTTTATGTTGATTCATTGGACACTGTGAAGCCATGTGTCCAAACTTTTTGCACTCAAAACAGGCCCCTGCAAATAAACCCCATTTGAGTTTATAAAAAGCACTTCCCATGTTCACATTGTTCACCGTGACTGAATAAGAGTCCTGTGTGGGATTATCAGTATCCCAGAGAATGCAAAATCTGTTTGAGTTTCCATTTGGCCGTGGTGGGCAGACCACTTTACCTAAAGATGCTGCAATTTTAGGCAAAAGTGAGGCCATACATTGTGGGAAATCAACAACTTCAACCCAAACCGGGCATCTGTGTCGGATTAAAGCCTGAAAGTCCCTTGTGGGAGACCATGGCAAAACATGCACCATTTGCTGCCCAAAAAAGAGAGGTGAATGTTCCAAAAGCATTTGTCTGTGGATCTCATCCACCATGATAACCTCAAAAAAGCCCCTGGCTACATAGTGTACTTTACGAACAAAAGAGCCAGCCAATGTGCGTGTCAGCCAGTTGCCTATCTCTGCAGAGGTGGCATCCGGCCTAGAAAAAATAATACGACTGCATTCTTAGCATATTCCCTGACTGGATCCACAATTTCATCAACCTCAACCATGAGGCAAACTGAAGGAACCGAGTCTTTCCACTCTTTCCTTGTATCTGCAAATCCTTCATGCATTACATCATATACCAGTTGAGCCTCAAGAGTATCATGCATCGGGTCATGCTAACCCTCAACCTGCTTTTGCTTCTTGCAGGGAACCGAGCGCTCCTTTTGAAACGTTTTTTCATATGAATATTCTGCCATGACTTTGTAAGAAAGGGAGCTCAGAAATGAAGTACCTGTAAAAGGGTAGTGGAAGCCAAAAAAAAACCAGTCCCAAAGAAATATCCACAGGGAGCCCACAAGAGAGGAGAAGAAGAGTATAGCTGGTGAGGAGATAGCAGAGGGAAAGGTAAGATTTTGGCACAAGACTGTTAGGGAAGACACCAGAGCAAAAAAGCCCCAAACCTGTACGGCAGGAAGTACAAGATTGTACGGACGATGCTGAGTTGTACGGAGGTATATACGGGCTGCACAGAGAGAAGCTTGACAGTACGATGGTACGGACTGAGTACGTGAAGATTGGCCTGTACGGACGACGGACAAAGTACGGAAAGGTACGGGCGTACGGACGCCGTACGGCGACCGTACAAATGTACGGACGGGGCCGCGTAGGTTTCCTGGCGAGGACAAAACAGAGATCGACGTACACCTCACCGAGATCACACTTACACACCGCCAGCAACGAAGACACACCTAGGAAATGTACAAAGGGTACGGAAAAGCAGCAGCAGATGCGGGCCTGGACGGAACAGCTGAGGCAGGCTAGGATCTGTACGGAACAGCCGTACAGTCCTGTACGGGTAACCGTACAAAAAGTCACGACGGTGACTGGAGGGCACCAGACGCTGACAGGCTCACGGAGATGGCACGATCGTGCTCCTGCTCTGTCTCTCTCACACACACACTCTCTCACACTCTCTCTCTCTCTCACACACACACACACACACATATGTATGTACACATATATGCACTTTTTTTTTTTTGTGAGAAGACATCTTTTATTGCTGTAAAATAATTACATTCATAGTTACTTCGAAAATGAAGTAACTACTACTCAATTAAAGATCTCAGTATAAGCTGTATACACATCCTGATCAATCAAACGAGTCTGAACACAATCGTAGAATGATTGCTGCAGAGATCGTTTGAAGCATTGCTGAAATCCTATGCCATAAAGGACGATAATGAGCTCCCAAACCGTATTTGCTAGCAGCCATAGAAAAAGATAAAAGTGTGCCATCATCCTGAAGTACATCCGCCATAGATGAAATGCCTTTGAAGGAGAGAAAATAAGAACGTCTGGCTATAGCCAAGTGATAACTTGCTGCATTTTTGTGCCAAATCCCAATGCCTGCATAGTCGATGAAATAAAATCCCACTTAACAGTATCAAAGGCTTTGGCAATATCAACTTGCAATAATAAAACATCATGCTGCGTGTATTTGGCATATTCAATTCCAACATAGGCATTAGCAATGTTATATGTGATATGCCTACGCGGGACAAAGCCATATTGGGCAGGATGCAACCCATCATGTAAAAACCCCTTTAGCCGACCGACAATCATTTTTGTAGTGACTTTGTAAATGATTGGCATAAGGGTGATAGGTCTCCAGTCTACCAAAGATTCACAAATTTGTTTTTTTGGAAGGAGTTTAACAAGACCTCTCTTCCATGTGTCTGGCATTTTCTGATTTTGCCATGCAGCATTCACCATATGTAGCAATGTATGCTTCAAAAGAGGCCAATATTCTAGAAAAAACTCGACTGTAAGACCATCCCATCCTGGAGATTTCCATCTGCCGTAGGATTTGATTGCATCTGACAGTTCCCTCTTAGTAAAAGGTTCCTCCAATTCCAAAGCTTGAGTAGTGGAAATATTATAAGCCTGCCTGGCCAACCTGTGTGGGCTATAAATATGCCCCCCAGCGTCAGTCCCTTGCAGCCCTCCTTGCTGTTGCCTCTGGACACCTGGGTGCCCACTCTCCAGCCCTAAACCAGGGCCTCCAAACAGTCCCAAAACCTGCTCCACATCTGCGCTTATCCATCCTGCACATCTTGCCATCATTGCACCTCTGCCAGGCTCTTCTCCAGTAGTGTACAGAGCCGTACTCTGCAGATGTCAGTGCCATGTGATCGCCTCCTATTCTGGGTCCCTTGTGACGGCTACTGCTTCGCCTTTTGCTGCTGCAGATCCATCATAGCTCTGGGTACTTTCCATGGTCTTTGATGTGAGGTGCTGCCCATGTGGCAGCCCCCTCTCTTTCTCCTCTCTTGGGCACATCCTGCCCTAGGTCTCCCTCCCCCACGCTCTCCTCATTTGGGGGCTTACAGATGGGGAGGTGACCTTTCCAACAGTTATTCCTTTTGGAAGAATCTTGGCACATCGACGCATTGCTCCTGCTACTTGTCACACATGTCTGACTTTGAGGGAGTCCGTAGCCAATTCTTTGGCATTGCCCTAAGGCTTGTGACTTCTTACATTGTCTACAGCAACTTCTACAGCCCATGTTTTCCTAGTGCTTCCACTCTATGGGTCAATCGTGTGATAGGAATAGGTAAAACCTTCCCATAGATAATCTCAAAAGATGCTCTTCCAGTTGCAGAATAAGGAGTATTATTGTAAGCAAACTGTAAGAGATGAATGTATTTGTCCCAAGTCTTTGGTTGACTTCCCGCATAAGCTCTTATCATATCAGAATAGTATTGTTGGTAACTTCAGTTTGTCCATTTGATTCTGGATGAAAAGCTGATGAGAAATCTAAGTGCCTAGATTATGAAATAATGCAGTCCAGAAATTACTGCAAAACTTCGAATCTCGATCAGACACTATAATCTTTAGCAAGCCATGGTGAATAAATATATGCTTGATGAATAAATGTGCAGCTTGTTGAGCTGTTAAAGTCTTCTTGCATGGGATGAAATAAGCTTGCTTACTAAAGCACTCTACTATCATCCAAATCATATCATTTTGATTCGTTGTAGTAGGAAAACCTGTTATGAAATCCATAGATATTTGTTCCCAAGGTTGCATAAGAATAGATAAAGGCATTAGCAATCTTGAGATCTTTCCTTTGTAACTCTTGATCTTCTCACAAGTGATGCATTTGGCTACAAACTTAGCCACATCTTTTCTTATAGTAGGCCAATGAAATTCTCTTGCTATCACTTGTAAAGTGGCAGTCACTCCCCTATGTCCCATATATGGTGGTTGGTGCATTTCCTCCATTACAATTTGTCTAAAGGATCGAGTGATGCATAATTTCTTTTGATAAAAGAGATATCCATCATTGCATGAATAGTCCAACATAGGATTTCAATTATTATTCTCTAATTTATTCCATGTATCGGAAAAGTCTGGATCCCCTTGATTCATACCTTCGAAAGGCTGGGTCTCTACAGCAGTGATGTGATTAATACTTGGCTTTCTGCTAAGAGCATCAGCAACTACATTTTCCTTTCCAGGTTGATACTGAACCATGGGCTGAAAGCTTTGTATAAATGATGCCCACTTGATGTGCCTATCGGATATAAGTGGCTGAGTCAACAAATGCTTGATACTTTGCTGTCCTTATTTTGGTTTCAACACAACTTGTTTAGTTCGTATATTGTTTGGTTACTCCCTCTCTCGTTTGCTTTGTGCTTAGCTTGTCTATTTCTTTCTGCTTGCTATCTGCCGCAACTGAATTTTCTGTTCAGCCTGTATCAAAGAGCTTGGGGTGGCACCAACCAAGTTGTGGATCCAATTTGCTAATCCAACTTTCACTAATTTGATGTTGTATTTAGTCTTGGCCCTCATCCCCCTCTATCTCATAGCTTGTAACCTAACTGCAACTTCAGCTTTGAATCTCTCCATTAAATCGACTAACTTCAATGACAGAAACAAATAAGTATTATGTAAAGAGGGCGCTCTCTCCAAAACCCAAAAGACAGTCAAGGGAGACTCTGCCCCCCATAGCCCCTTCATCTGAAGATGCTTCCTATGTATTTGACATGTTGAATGAGGAATTTCAACAAAGTAAAAGAGAATGGATGCTACCTGCTCCGGAACTCACAAAATGCAGTTGCCTTCTCTTGTGCATCCTCTGAAGAAGCTCTCTCAGACTGCAGTCATCATCTTTTTCCCAAGAAAAATACCTTCGGCTAATGATGTGGGCCAATGGGTGAATTCCCTCTTAGGTGGATGCTATGTGGAAGGAGTTTATTTTGCCTCCTGAGGATTTTATGAAGTTCATCTCTTGGATGCCTTGACAAAACAAAAGATGCTGAAAATGTCCCCTTTATTTTTTGGCTGTCAGATGGTGCATATCATGCCTTAGTCTCCTAATAAGGACTATCAGAATCTCATCAAGCACCATTGCCCTGTATGGGTTGAAGTGGTTGATTTCCCAGATTACATGAGAACGGAGCTTCCTGGCTTAGCAATGACATTGGGACAAGTGATCTGTCCCCCTCGTCCCACAGGTAATAAAAATCACTTTTGCATATTATGGGATACTGATAGACCAACCCCTCCATCTATTGCTGTTGAGATTGAGGGTGTTAATTTGGGAAATAAATATTTCACTTTGAAATGGGGAATTTTTGCTGGAGCTTGTTTCTCTTGTCACAAGTTGGGACACCTGGCTTCTGAGTGTCCCTCTATACTTCATCCTCCTCCTCCAACTGCCATTCCCCCGCCTTCTAATAAAGGAGGTCAGAAGACTTATGTGGAAAAGACAGAAGGCAAAGGACCAAAGCCTTCAGTTCATACAAGGAGTCAAGTCATTTCAGCTCAAAACAAGGATAAAGGAAAGGGCAAGCAAGTGGAAAATAATCAATCTTCTCATGAGGGTTGGTAGACTGCAAAGAAGACAGTGCCTCTCAAACAAAGACCTCTCCAATCTCGTAATTGGGATGCTTCTGCTCCTTCTCCTGGTCAACCATCTACCTCTTCTAACAGCCCCATCTCAAAGGCATGGGTTAATGCAGTCAAGAAGGGTATTCCGCTTTGTGAAGAAGATGATCTGGTCAGGGAATTGGATTCTGAGGGTCAGCAAGACCCTGAGGCAATGGCAGAGGCCTGATGCCTCCTTTTCTTTCTGAAGACTACTCATTTCTTGTACATATTTTCATGCGTGCTTCTCTTAAATGTGTTTCTTACAATATACAGGGCCTCTGCAACCAGAATAAATGGAGGCTCCTTTGGCACTATATAAATAAAACTCATCCAGATGTAGTGTGCCTGCAAGAGCATAAACAGCATTCTTTTGCTGGCCAGCATGGGTTCTTTTCAGGATATGATATATTTTATGCAGGCTCTGATTAATTCTCTGGGGTGTGCATTCTAGCCAGACATGATATGCAGCCCTGTGTAGCATATAATGATCTTTGTGGCCGATAGATGATTATCCAATGCATGATCAATGGAGAGATTTTTGAAATTGGTTCCTTGTATGCCTCTCAAACTTCAGCTTGTAGAGCTCGAATGTGGGATTCCATAAAGCAATATCCTTGGTCCACAAATGCTATACTTTGTGGTGATTTCAATAATTCTCCTCACTGGAAGGACAATACCACACATAAATCCCATATGCTGCCCTCTGAAATTCAGCAATGGGAACATATGATTTCATCACTTCATACTGCAGATTTATGGACAGCAACCCACCCTTCAATTTTGGGATTTACATATCATCATAATGCTTTTACAGAATATTGGGCTAGGCTTGATAGACTGTATCTTATTCATGATCAGCAATATGATGATTATACGTGTCAAATGTGGACTGACTATTCTCAACAACTATCTGATCACACTCCACTTTGGCTGAACTTTTCATTTGGCATGCCTCTAGATGATATGCAACTCTCTTCAGTCAGACATTTATAGGTCAATCAATTATATCTTTCTCATGAAAAATTCCAGCAAATGATTCGATTGGCTTGTAGGCCATTCTTATCTCATGCTTAGGAGGATATTGACTTTGTTTGGAACTCTTTTGTACATCGCATTCAAAAAGTCATCAAGGAGTATGGAAGATGGTACATGGCAGAAACCAGGCATCATATCCAATGGGCAAAATCACACAAGCAGTCCTTGGTACATATTAGCCATCAAAGGTCCCTTTCGGCTTCTGAACAGAGTTCATTGTCTTGTGCTTCTTCCATAATGATAAACACAAGCTTTTCAAATGGCAGACAAGGGCTAGAGTTAAGCCTATGCTAGATAAGGGCTGCTCCTCAAAATCTTTTTTTCGGAATTTACATGCATATTGACAAAGTCAATCTATCATGAGAGTCAGAAAATCAGATGGTATTTGGACCCAGACTTTATCTCAGCTAGAAAAACAATGTTTGGATCATTTTCAGCTGCTTTTTTCTCAGCCATCTTTTCCTACTCCTCAGATTGAATTGGCGCGGAGAAAATTTATTGATCTTGTTTCTCCTATAGTTTCTTTGCCAAAAGCTTCATTGCTGGAAGTGTCTTTTTCAGATATTGAGTTGGATGATGCTCTCAAACATTTGGGTAAACATAAATCCCCTGGCTGGGATGGTTCGACCGTTGAATTTTTTGTAGTCTTCTGGGCTGAATTGAAGGGTCTAATCTTGAAGATCATTAATATAGCCTGGCATCATCAACATCTTCCTTCAGCTTGGAAGCATGGTCTGGTCAAGCTTGTGCCCAAAAAACTCCTATGTGAGACTATGGCTGGCTGGCGGCCCATCACTTTGATGCTTGTTATATATAAACTTATTGCTAAAATGTTGGTTCTTCGGATAAAGGATATTCTTCATGATGGTCTACATCCCAGGCAATATGGTTTTGTTCCAAGAAGGAATATACATGATAATATCTCCAATACTCTCATCGCAATGGAATATGCTAAATATTCAGCTCAAGATGTATTGGTCATGCAGGTGGACGTGGCAAAGGCATTTGATACCATACAGTGGGATTATGTCTCTCAAATCATGTCTAGACTTGGTTTTGGGCCAAAGCTAGTTAATATCATTTATTGGCTTTACTCAGATTCCACTGCACAATGTTTTATAGGGAATCATTTGTCTGAGTCATGGACTCTGGCACGGTCAGTTTGGCAGGGATGCCCTCTCAGTGCTTTGCTCTATGCTATTGCTTCACATCCTTTGCTTCTTTATATGGATCATCTATTTGATACTGGACAGCTAGTGGGGCTTCAGATTCCTAGCTCGCGGCCTTTCATTGCACAGGCCTATGCAGATGATTCTTTCTTCATGCCAAAGAATTGCCCTCTAGAGCTTCGTTTATTGATGGATACCCTTTCTGATTTTGGGTTGGCAGCTAGTCTAAATATTAATTTTCAGAAATCAAAACTCTTGCCTCTCAAGCATTGTGACTGGCATGCGCTCCTTTGGCCAGGTCAGATTATTTCTCCGGAGAACATAGTAAGACATTTGGGTTATCCAATTGGCTGGAAAATCAGAAATAAGCAACAAATGTCTTGGGTATTCAACAAAATTCAGGACAAATTAGAATATTGGAAGATCTCCACTTGGCCTTTGCATGTTCGGCTTTGAATTGTCCAATCCATTGTTTTAGCTTATATCCAGTTTTACCTACCTTTATTACATTGGTAATCTCGAGATCTCTCTTCTTTTATGTCTCAAGCCATGGAGATTTTTTGGAAAACTAAGCTTCGTAAAAAAGCTTTGAGGTTGCTCAAAATGGACCTGCTTTGCTCTCCAAGAATGCATGGAGGTTTGAATATTCTCAACATCAAATTTCATGTGTTGGCAAGAAAGATCACTATGCTAAGGGTATTTTCTCAGCAAGAGCAGCCATGGTCTATTATGTTGGCGTTTTTGTGTGGCCAGATGCGCACAAATGCTTATGGGCGTTGGCTAGTTAATCCATGGGAAGTAGTACTTGGCAAGTTTCAACGTAAAATTTGTCCATTTTCTACTGCCTTGATTCAGGATTGGAAGCAGGTGCTTTCTCGCATTAAATGGTCTCCCCATCGTGCTTCTATAGCTTCATCTCTTCGACTGGAAAGCCTTCACTAGAGTGCTGTTTTTTACTCTCCTCTTGCTATACAACAACCAATCAAAGCTTACAATCTCATGAAGTTGGGCATCCGGTTCATTGATGATGTGGTAGATACTCGAGGGAATATTCTCTCTTTTCCGGCAGCATGTCAACAATACGATGCATCATAGACCCATATGGAAAGTTATTACAGATCTCTTACTCCCTTTTGTTCCGATTCCATCATTGGAAGTAAGAGAAAGGCTTCAAGATTGGCAACTTCAGTCTCTAAGTCCAGGATTATCCTCTCATCCTTTGCATCTATTGACTTCCATATAGGCTTATCGATTGATTTTACCTCCTCCATGGATTGCTCATCATGCAAATGCTCTTTGGCATCTGAATAAGTCTTTAACTTGGTGGAAAGGAAAATTGAAATTGATATGGAAGTTGAAAATGCCATTAAAACAGAGACTCTTTTTTTGGAGATGTATTGTTGGTATTTTTCCAGTGGGAGTGAAATTGGCTCAAAGACGGATTGCCTCTCCTCTTTGTCCAAGATTTTTCTGGATGTTTGGCAGATTATCAGCTTCTTTGTCACAGTATTCTCTTTTCTTTCATTGGATCAGATACTGGGCTTTATGGACCCTCTGGCTTCAGCGAAATCATGCATTTCTGAATTCATCTCTTCATCACCCTTATGAGTTCTTCCGGGCCTCATTGCGGCAGTCCTTACACTATTTCCATCACCAAAACTTCTCTTTTGCCTCTGATCTAAAGTTCATCTTGGTTTTTTCTTTTTTCCTTCTTCAGAACTTGTATTTTCTTCTCTCGGGACTGTTTTCTCTTTTATCACTTTACAGGTACCCTCTTTTTTTTTTTTTTCCATGAAAAAGACTTCTATTAAGTAAGAACAAAAACCCGCGAGAGCAAGCTCAAAGCGGAATACATCATGAAATCATGAGGATAATAAAAAACCCCCTCAGAGTGAGGTGGAACGAAACCAAGGCTGAGGCTGAAAGTGCCATCTCAACCCTGTAGTAGATTCAGAGAAGAAAGGAGAATCCTTCCATTCCCTGAAGAAAGAAACCCTCCTAGCTGAGGCTGCACGGGAGTCCCCCTGCATACCCATCCATACGGCCATCAGAGTGTGTACGATGTCTGTCCAGATACTAGCCAATGTCTGCGAGGGATGAGTACCCTCCATAGCCTCTGTGCATCTGGATCTCCAGATATGCCAGGCTGCTATGCTCGCTATAATCTCCCAAGAAGTATCCACAGAGGCATGTACAGCTGTAAAAGGACGGTGTGGAACCACATCCAACGAGCAGAGCTCAACCCGATGACGTCGAACCGAAATGGCCCGGGAGGAGTCAAGTCCCTCATAGAAAACCTGAGGTCCTGTAAGAGAAAGCCAAGCCACCGAGCCCCAAGTCATAAAAGAGTGGGGAATGGGCAAAGTGACTGAAGATCCTGGCTATCCCCATCCAAATCAATCTCGCCTGTCTGCAATCCCATAAGAAATGCTGAATAGACTCCGAAGCAGAAAGGCAACGAGGGCAAGTAGGGTCGGCTCCGAATCTCGACCTCCAAAGGTTCACTGCAATCCCTCCATGAATAGAAAGCCAAAAGAAGATAGTGATCTTTCTATTCCTATGGGATTTCCAGAGCCTCCTCCAGAAGTACCTCTGCTGATCCGCAGTAATACCAAAAGTCTCCCAATGAGGAACTCTGGAGGGTCTCCAGCCTCTACTACTGAGCTGAAATCTCCTAACATTACTGACCGTGTAACGAAAGAAGGGGATGGTCTTCTCTCGATGCCCCGCGTCAATCCACTCCCACTCTCTGGGGTCCCACTGTAAATACCTGATGGGAACTCCTCCATAGAGCCAAAGTCTCCAAGACCCGGTGGAGAGTAACTGGGGGTCAGGGTCTAAGAACCACTCTGAATCTGATCCCTGCATCACAAGGCCTACGACCCTGATAGGCTGAAAAGCAGACTCAAGCAATATATCATCTGTAGATCTGAGCAATCTGCCACCATCCTGGACACTGAAAACCAAAGCATCCTCCTGTGCATCTCGGAAGGCTAAGACCTGAAGTGGAACCCCGCCTCTCGAGAAAGTACCTGCCCAAGTGGAGGTAGTGAGAGGCATATCATCTGTGTCTATCCAAGCCTCTGGAAGGGCTGTCTCAATCTGCAAGATCCTCCCTGCACTCCCTCTGAGATGTCCTGTCAACCTTGACTTGGTTTCCTCTGGAAGCCTACGGAAGGCTTTCCAAGATCCTAAAGAAGAAGCAGGTCCCCTCTCCCACCTGGCCCACTGCATGTAGGGTGAGGCACCCAGTGGTCTGCCACGATCATCTAAAATACTGTCGTTCCACATGATGGGCTGCCTATCAATCTCTTCCCGGGAGGAAGGAGGAATCCTCCGAAGAGAGCTTCTGAAACTAGCCCAAGCTTTCAGAATGGCAACCATGAGAGGGGATGAAGGTGATCTGAGGTGTGCTGAGGTGAAGATCCATCTAACACTGCTCATCCAGTCTCCTCCTGAGGAAGGTGTGCACCTCTGTATGCTGCTGATAAGAAAGTCCTTCCACGGTTCCTGTCCTGGCATAAGTCCTCGCACCACTATCTTGCAAAGTAAGGCTCTGCATTGTAAATCTGGATCAATAATATTGAGACCCCCATCCTGTGTAGGGAGGATGAGGGTCTCCCAAGCCACTCTGGCTAAGGCATCTGCTGTGCCATCAAGCCCACTCCAGAGAAAGTTCCTGATCGGTCTTCTGAGCTGAATGATGCAGTCCCTAGAACGGCACCAACATGAACAAATAAACCAGGCCGTGGCCAAGAGGACCTGGTTGACCACCACAACTCTAGAGGCAAGATCCAGCTTGGCTGAGCTCCAAAAGAGAAGCTTCCTTCTGATGCTCTCCAACACGGGAGCAAACTGCTGCGTGGTAGAAATACCCAAGCCGACCTGGCAGCCCAAATACCTGATAGGCACACCCCTCTGAACCCAAGTGAACCCTATGTCAAGTCCCCAAACTGGAGTGTCCTCATCACTGATCCAAAAGCCATTGGATTTATGCCAATTTATCTGCGCCCCTGCCGCCAAGCAAAATAAATCCAATGCTGTCCTGAAAGAAGTCAATGTCTGTGGAGAGGCATCCAAATAAATCGCTGTGTCATCAGCCAACTCACTGTCAAGCAGCTCCTCTTCTCTTCTGATAGGAAGTCTCAGCCCAAAGATGTCAGCTTGAGATCTAACATAGATGCTCATAGCTTCGGCCACGAATAAAAAAAGGAAAGGAGCAAGGGGGCATCCCTGACGGACTGATCTCGAAATCTGAAATCTCTCACCCCTTACCCCACCAATAAGTACCTGGCTATGGGCTGATCTGTACAAAGAGGAAACACCTCTGATCCAAACATCAGTGAATCCAAAGAGTAGAAGGGTGCCCTCCAAAAAACTCCAATCTACTCTGTCATAAGCTTTTTCAAAATCCAACAGTAGAATGGCAAGATTCTGGCCACTCTGCATGGCCCACTCTGAAGCTTCCCAGAAAGAAAAAATGTTATAAAAAATACTTCTGCCATGCACAAATCCCGTCTGAGTGTCGTGGATAAGATCAGGGAGAAGTGGCTGCAATCGGAGGCTGATAGCCTTGGCCAGAATCTTGTAACAAGTCCCCAGAAGTGTGATAGGCCTCCACTGGGACAATAAATTTCTGCTACCTCCTTTTGGGATAAGGTGGATGAGGCCCTCTGTAAGCGATTCAGGCATCTCGCCAGAGTCCCAAATGGCCTGCATGGCTGAAGTAATATAGTCTCCAATCATATCCCAAAATGCAATGAAAAAAGACGGGGTGAGGCCATCTAAACCTGGGCACTTGCCCTTGTGAAGGGCTGAAAGTGCAGTCCTGAACTCTGTGTTGGTGAAAGGTGCGTCAAGTAGAACCTGCATATCCGGATTCACCAACACTGGGATACTCTGCCAAATAGCCTGTCTAGCATCCTCTATATCGTGTGTCTCAGGATCAGCAGTAAGGAGGGTGGCATAGAAATCTGAAGCTATGCGTAAGACGTCATCTGGCTCTGTCTGTAAAACCCCATGTGAGTCAATAAGCTGAGATACACTCTCTCTACTATGTCTAGGGCCAAGAGTAGAGAAAAAGTGTTTATTGACTCTACCACCCATCTGAATCCAGAAGGACTCCCGTGCATGAAAGGCATACTCTGCTCTCTCTGATCAAGCAATAACTGCAGATGAGCCCTCGCTGCAGCAAGGCGCTCCTGAATCCAAGCATCTGAAGGCCGTTTCTGCTCTTCCCTCTGCAAAGCTGCTAACTACTGGCGAACACCAATCTCACGTCTGAGAATATCTCGTCTTCTAGTAGAAGCAACTGAGCAGTAAAAGTTGCTAATACCAGAGAGGGCAGCGGCTAAATGTGAAGGATGTGGCTGCCCTCCCTGGACATGAGCAAACCATATCCGTAGGGCTGCCTCTGTAAGGTCCTCCTCTGTGTAAAAGGCATCTGGAATCCTGATGCTGGCAGATCGGCCTCTCAAGTGAGGCTCTGAGATAGCCAGAACAACAGGGAAATGGTCTGAGGTGGAAACCCCCACAGCAATGCATACCGATCCACCTCTGTCTAGTGCCCAGTCATCTACATAAAATCTGTCAATGCGTGCATGAATAGGCATCTGTTGCCTCCTGTTCGACCAAGAGAACAGGAGGGACTGTGGCTGAATAAGAAAGGCATCATCACACCAAGTATCTCTGCCACAGAAATGGAAAAGGAAGGCATCCGTAGCTGCTCTCTCCAAAGAGTGAAGTCCACCTTCTCTACCCCCTTTTTTGTCTGAAGGTAACTCGACCATGTTAAAGTCACCTCCAATCACCCAAGAATCCACAATGGGGGCCCAGGAGAGCAAAGTCTTCCACATAAGGACACGTTCCCCTCTAATGTTGGAGGCATATAGGTTGAGGAAGCCAACCTTACGCCCTCCAATCAAAAGAATAATCCACTGAGCTCTAGAGGGGATAATGACTCCGTGCCCAACAACTAAGGGGAGAACCGAATGCGAAACTGAAATAGAAGTGCCACCCCTAGTGCCCAATGCAGGCGACCAAAAAGTATGTCCTGAAAGCAACTTGCCTGACTTGGCACAATCTCTATAATCCAGCTTGTGCTCTTGAATAAATAATATATCAATGGGACCCCCAGTAACACCTGGATGAAGCTGATCCCGGATCAGCTATCTATGGCGGCGATGTGGGACGCCACCTAGGCCCTGTATGTTCCAACTGATAATCCTCATCGACGGGAGGATGTAGAGTGGAACACCTTACCCGACCTAGTGGCGGAAACAAACCCCTCAACAGGGGAAGACCTCCTGCTCGAGGAAGGAGGGAAGGAACCCAGTGGAGGAA
This sequence comes from Dipteris shenzhenensis, assembly GCF_047967505.1. Taxonomy (NCBI): domain Eukaryota; kingdom Viridiplantae; phylum Streptophyta; class Polypodiopsida; order Gleicheniales; family Dipteridaceae; genus Dipteris; species Dipteris shenzhenensis. The sequence goes on along the minus strand of NC_141602.1, from coordinate 52,582,544 downwards.
AGTCAATAGGGGAAAGAATCCTGGCACCTGAAGAAGAAGCCCTGTCAATAGGAAATCCAACCACTGGCTCCCCAAAAGTAGCGGGCACAAACTCCTCCTCTGGGAAATCTGAACTCTCTGCCAAGGCTGAAAACGAGTTCCTGTGGAGCAATCCAGACACCGGAGTACGAAGGATCCCTTGTGAGGGAAGAGGATCAACAGTGTAAGCTATCCCCTTCCCCCTGTCCAAGGGAGGGAGTGAGGAAGGCTCTCTACCCGGTGTCTACCCAGTCGCGGAAATCTCTCCGTCCTCAAGAGGAACATCTGGCAGTGCTGGATCTAAGGAAGAAGCTGCAACTGGGGAGGAGGTCGAAGCTTCAGCGTCTCGGACTGTGCAAGGTGAGACAGGAAGGACAGCTCGAGGTGAAGCAGAGTCTACTAAGGTACCCTCGTGAACTGAAGGAGGGACCTACACACGTACTGGAACCCACTGTAAAGCGTCGCGTGTGCCTAAGGGAGGTGGGGGTCGAGGAGCAGGTGAAGGACCTGTACCACCCCCCTGACGAGGCCGAGGAATAGATACTGGACCTGTACCACCACCTGACTGAGCAGGACCGCCACGTGAAGAACGAGGAGCAGGAGCTGGACCTGTACCACCCCTCTGTCGAGGTCGAGGGGCAAGTGCCGGGTCTAATCTCCCCCCCTGTCCCCCCTGTCGATGCCCTAAGGCGGTAGCTGTACCAGAGGGCTTCTTAGGCCTTTTCTTCTTCCTGGGACAATCCCTGGCAAAGTGTCCCGAGGTCCTGCAAATCCTGCACTGGTCCTGCCTGCCTGAAATCTCCACTCTCTGGCGAAAAAAGGAACCATCCGGGCGCTGTATCATGACGTGGTTCATCTCGAGGTTAGGATCCTTGCAAAGGACCCTAACTCTAGGAACCCCATCAGCCTTGGTTGCCTCTGCTGCAGTCAATGGCAACCCAGGGAGGGGTGGGAACTCAGCAACTACGCCAAAATGCTCCCCAATAACAGAAAGAAGTCGATGGTAAACCTGGGGAAGCCCGGGGAACCTGATGAAGAGCGAGAAGAACTTCTTATCTGCCTCTACTGGGTCGAAACCAAGGTGAAAGGCTTCAAAGAAGATCTTTCTGTGTCCCAGGTGTAAAAACTCGGCCTTGAGCACAGTGCTCGCAGCCTCTGGAGTGTCAAAAACAACCTGGAAAAAACCTCGTCCCAGAAGGCGAACATCTACCAATCGAGGAGCGAGGTCTGGGGGGAGAGCCACAAGCATCCAGTCTCTGGCTTGAGATCTGGAAGGGTGAGACCCGAAGATGCGTGCTAGCAAAGTGGTAGAGCACTCAATCTCTACATCCTTCTTGAGCTGCTGCAACTCGTCTTTCGAGAAAGTGATAGTTTTCGCGGCCGGTGGAGATGGAGTAGGATTGGCTGACGGGGAATCCATCGCCAATCAAGGTGAGGAGGCCGACTCGAACAGAAAAAAAAAGCTCCTTCCGTTCCAAAAAAGCTGCGAGGGGCAAGGGAGGGGAAAGGAGGCTAAGAGGAAGCAGGGGGGAAGGGGAGGGAAGGAGGAGAGGGGCTGGGGCTGAGAGGGGAGAGGGGCAAGCTGAGAGGGAGGGAGGGGAAAGGAGAGGAGAAGAAAGGGAGGAGTGAGAGGAAGAGAGGGGGCGGGAGAGCAAGCAGGGAGGGGGCGGGACAGCAGGGGAGGGGGCAGGACAGCAAGGGGGAGGGGGCGGAGGCAGGGAGAGGGAGCGGAGCAGCAGGGGGGAAGGGGCGGAGGCAGGGGGGAGAGGGGGAGCAGCAGGGGGGAGGGGGCGGAGGCAGGGAGAGGGGGCGGAGCAGCAGGGGGGAGGGGGCGGAGGCAGGGAGAGGGGGCGGGACAGCAGGGGGCAGGGGGGAGCAGCAGGGGGGAGGGGGCGGAGGCAGGGAGAGGGGGCGGAGCAGCAGGGGGGAGGGGACGGAGGCAGGGAGAGGGGGCGGGACAGCAGGGAGAGGGGGCGGGACAGCAGAGGGAGGGAGCGAGGGACAGGCAGGAGGAGGGGGCGGAGCAGCAGGGGGGGAGGGGGGGGAGCAGCAGGGAGGGGCTAGGGACAGGCTGAGGGGGGAGAGAGACGGGCTGAGGGAGGGGGAGCAGCAGGGGAACGGGGAGGAGCAGCAGCTCCAAAGAAAGTCGTACCCTCTTTTTTGCTTCCATCTTCTTCAGAAGATATGGCTGAATACTCTTATGAAAAAACATTTCAAAAGGATAGATCGAATCAATGCAAAAAGCAAAAGCAGGCTAAGGGTCAGCATGACCCTGTGCATGATTCTGTTGGAGCACAACTGGTTTATGATGTCATGCACGAAGGATTTGCAGACACAAGGAAAGAGTGGAAAGACTTTGCCTGTTCCATTGGTTGGTCTCATGGTTGAAGTGGATGAAATTGTGGATCCAGTTAGAGAATATGCCAAAAATGCAGTCATTTTATTTTTCTCAGGTCGGATGCCACCTGCTACAGAGGTAGGCAACTAGTTGACCTGCACCCTGGCTGGTTCATTTGTTCGTAAGGTACACCATGCAGCCAGAGGCTTTTTTGAGGTCATCATGGTAGATGAGATTCATAGGCAAATGCTTTTGGAACATTCACCACTTTTTTTTGGGCAACAAATGGTGCATGTTTTGCCATGGTTCCCCACAAGGGATTATCAGGCTTCGATTCGACATCGATGTCCGGTTTGGGTTGAAGTTATAGACTTCCTGCAATGCATGGCTTCACTCTTGCCTAAAATTGCAGCAACTTTAGGCCAAGTGGTTTGCCTACCGCGGCCTAACGGCAACTCTAATCGATTTTGCATTCTCTGGGATACTGATAATCCCACACCGGAGTCTTATTCAGTCACGGTGAACAATGTTGACATGGGCACTGCATTTTATAAATTGAAATGGGGATTATTTGCAGGGGCTTGCTTTGAATGTAAAAAATTTGGGCACATGGCTTCACAGTATCCAATGAGCCAGCATAAAATGCCTCCTGCTACTTTGCCTGCTCAGATGCCTAATAAGGATGCTTCTGCCTCTATTGGGAATAAAAATAAAGGTAATAGACAGTTTTTAGTGAATCAAGATAAAGGCAAAGCCCCAGTTGTTGCAAATGGGAGTGCTTCTTCCCCTTCGCTTCCTGTTATTCAACCTTCAGCAAAAGGACCAAAAACTCAAATTGATGGATGGCAAAGTCCAAGAAAAGTTATTTCTATTCGACGACCTCCACTCCCTCGCACTTGGAATGGTGCATCTTCTAGTGGAAAACTCTCCAGAGGTCAACTCCGGAATTGGAATCACATGGGCTGCCATGACAACTAGCAGAACTCTCTTCCTTGAAGAAGAGGTTGCTGCCTTGCTGTCTACTCCTCAGGCGGATGTTTCTTCTTAAGGAAGAGGCCCTGACCCTGAGGTAGACATGCGGGGTTGACATCTTGAAGTTTGCTGTTGTACATAGCTGTTTTTCTCCTATAAATATCTGTAAATATGACTGCTCATATCAAATGCTTTACACTAAATGTTCAGGAAAGGTGTGACAGTAGGAAATGGAAATTTGTGTGGCTGTATATCCATCGATTTCAGCCTAATATAGTGGCACTACAAGAACACAACCAACATGTCTATGCAGGGAAGATAGGTCATTACTGTGGCTATGATAATTTCTATGCTGGGGAACACTCTTTCTCAGGTGTAGTCATTCTGATTAAGCATGAGCTTCAGCCAGTTATTGCTTTAAATGACAATCAAGGCAGATGGATTATTCTTCAATGCATCATTCAAGGCGAGGTGTTTGAATTTGCTTCTGTATATGCACCTCAATCTTCTCGGGATAGAAGTGTAATTTGGGATGCCATGCACCGATATCCATGGAGATCTCATGCCTTTATATGTAGGGATTTCAATAATGCTCCGCAACAGGGTGACAATACATCAGGAAATACTCATATGTTAACCTCTGCAGGGCATGCATGGTCTCAATTACTAATTCATCTTGATTTTGTTGATCTTTGGAAGGAATTGCAGCCTTTGTCACCTGGATACACTTTCCAACATAATGCCCTTTCTTCTTATCAGGCACGGCTGGATCGCTGGTATAGTATAGCTCCACAATAAAATGATGATTTCACATGCAAAATGTGGGTTGACTATGCCTTTGTGCATTCAGATCACGCACCATTATGGTTGAGGTTATCTTTTCATGATATGCCAGATGATAGATTGTCTCAAAGGCGACATCTGATTGTGAACAATAGCTATTTGCAGCATGTTGCTTTCAAGGCAATGGTTACTGAAACATATCAATCTCTGTCTTCTCAGAGCCACTTTGATATTGATAATGCATGGGATTCTTTTGTTTCCAAAATGCAAGTTGTAATTAGAGGTTATGGAAAGTCTTACATGAAGACTCTGAGAGAAACTGTGGCTCGGGCCAAATTGACTTGTCAAGACCTCACTGAAATCAGTCACTTTCGTTCTTTGTCCTTGCATGAGCAAACAACACTTTGCCAAGCTAAACATTGTCTCCAAATAAATGATCACAGGAAACTTGCTAAATGGGAGACAAGAGCTGTGGTAGGGAGAGTGTGAGAGCACACACACACACACACAGAATAAGCAGATAGAAGTGTGGGGATAAAAGGTATGTCTGTACCTCCCCTAGCACACAATGAAGCTTTTATATGAAAAGATTAGGTTACAACACTAAGTACGGTGTACTTAGTGTACTTAACAAATAAAGTACTAAGTGTACTTAACTGTACTTGGGTGGCCATAGAGCCTTTACCCCAACAACCTCCCACTTAAAGGCAATATGCCCTCAAGTAAAAATAAATGAGGCTCAACCTATACCCATCAACTGTCGGCAATGTGCAAACCGCTCTGCAGGCAAGCCTTTTGTCAACAGATCTGCTGGATTATCATCTGTGTGAATCTTGACAAGCTGAATCAGCTTATCATCTATCACTTCCCTGATGAAGTGATACTTCACATCAATGTGCTTTGTCTTTGCATGAAAGACAGGATTGTGTGCCAACTGAATAGCACTTTGACTGTCACAATGCAGCAATGGAATATCACCTGTAATGCCCAAATCTCCAACTAGCCGAGATAACCATAAGGCCTCTTTGCATGCCTCTGTGGCTGCAATATACTCAGCTTCTGTAGTAGACAAGGCTATGCACTGTTGCATCCTTGACATCCATGACACTGCACCTCCAGTGAATGTATAAACATAACCGGTAGTAGATTTCCGGTTATCGGGATGACCAGCAAAATCTGAATCCACATAACCATGCACCTTTGCATCTCTCTTACCAAAGCATATGCACAACTCCTGTGTGCCCTTCAGGTATCTCATGATACCTTTCACTGCATTCCAATGCTTCTTGCCTGGATTTGCCATATACCTGCTAACCACTCCCACTGCAAAAGCAATATCAGGTCTGGTAGCAACCATGGCATACATGAGACTGCCACAAGCTGAAGCATACGGAATCTTGGCCATTTCAGCTTTATCAGCATCTGAGTGTGGGCTGTCCATTGCACTGAGTTTCACATACGGAGGCAATGGAGAACTAAGGGTCTTCCCCCCCTCCATATGAAACCTGTGCAATACTTTGCCAATATATTCGGTCTGAGACAAATACAACAAACGCTGTCCCCTGTCTCTCCGTATGCGCATTCCCAGTATGTGATTTGCATCACCAAGGTCCTTCATATCAAAGGCCTCATGCAATCTTTTCTTAAGGTCATCAAGCTCCTTACGAGCTTTACCAGCAATAAGCATGTCATCTACATATAAAATGAGAATGATTAAGCTGCCATTTGCAGCCCTTTTCGTATATAAGCAGTGATCGTCATCACTTCTCCTGAAACCTTGGGACTTCATGAAAGTATCAAATTTCTTATACCATTCCCTTGGTGCCTGTTTCAGCCCGTAAAGGCTCTTTTTAAGCTTGCATACAAGTGACTCCTTGCCCTTGACTGCAAATCCTTCTGGCTGCTGCATGTAGATCTCCTCATGAAGATCACCGTGAAGAAAGGCGGTCTTCACATCCATTTGGAATAATTCCAAATTCTCACATGCAACCAAAGCAAGTACAATCCTGAGTGTGGTCATCTTAACCACTGGAGAAAAGATCTCATCAAAATCAACACCATACTCTTGCTTAAAGCCCTTGGCAACCAACCTGGCTTTATATCTTGGCTTAGCTCCAGGTGTAACTTTCAATCTATACACCCATTTGCATGGCAGTAATTTCATGCCCTTAGGCAACTGCACCAATTCCCAAGTACCATTTTTATGGAGACTGTCCATTTCAGACTTCATGGCTAGTTCCCATAGCCTTTTGTCATGCATTTGCATGGCTTCCTTGTAACAGGAAGGTTCTCCACAATCTGTAAGCATAATAAAATCTGCTCCTGGTATAAATCGGTCTGGCAGTTTCATTTGTCTAGTGGACCTTCTGACCCATTGGTCTTGCTGTCCAACTTGCTGCTCACCTAAAACAGGTTGCTGTTCTAGTAGATCAGGCTGCAGAATTAGTCCTGGGAGGTCTTCCAAAGGTGGCATGTCCCGTAGTACATCTTCCGCCACTGCGGGCTGTCCATTTGGACCTGCTGCAGCATCAGGCATTGGCTGATTACGCTGCTGTTGTGGCTGATTTGCAGCCTGCCTGAACTGTACGGGATGTCCCGAGTCATAAATGTCAACCTCTGAAGCATCAGAAGGCTTATCTGCTGCCTTAAACATACATGACTCATCAAATAAGACATCATTACTGCGTATTAGCTTCTTATTCACAGGATCCCATAGGCGGTAACCCATCTCACCACTGTCACCATATCCAAGAAAAATGCATTTAAGAGACTTAGGATCAAGCTTGCTGCGATTTTCTCTGCGTATGTGCACGTACGCAGTGCAGCCAAAGACCCTCAAGTGCTTGTAGGAAGGAGGTTTTCCTGTCCAAAGCTCTTCTGGCACTCTGCCATCTAGTCTTTTATTTGGTGACCTATTGATGAGGTGTACTGCTGTTTTTACAGCTTCAGCCCAAAATCCATGAGGTAAAGCAGCATGTGACATCATAGAGCGAGACTTTTCCTGTATGGTTCTATTCATACACTCTGCAGTGCCATTTTGCGCTGGATTGTAGGGGGCAGTGAGTTCTCTTTTAATACCTCTAGAATCACAGAATGCATTGAATGCATTAGACATATACTCCCCACCGTTATCTGACCGCAAAGCCTTTAGTGTTCTGCCTGTTTGGTTCTCAACCATAGCAAGCCATTTCTGGAACACTGGAAATACATCACTCTTCAATCGAAGAGGATACAACCACACCTTCCTTGTGGAATCATCTATAAATATGACAAAGTACCGTGCACCTCCAAGTGAAGGACTAGGCATCTCACACACATCTGTATGCACAAGCTCAAGTTGAGCATCTTTATGTCCTAATCTCCTTTTATGAGGACACTGTAACTGTCTACCATATATGCAGTGCTCACAAAACTTTAAATCAGAAAATTTAAGAGACGGTAAGTAGCCAAGGCGAGCCAATTGCTCCATACCACTTATGCTCATAGGTCCCATCCGGCTATGCCACATAGAAATATTCGGCAGCTCGGTGGCATGAATATCAACATGATTACATACTTTAGCATGAAGAGTATACATTGTGTCAACTTTAGAGCCTCTGGCAACAACCAGGGCACCTTTGGTGACCTTCCAGAAACCATGACCAAAGCTGGTCACGAAACCTTCATCATCCAACATGCCAGTAGAAATCAGATTTTTCTTGACTTCGGGTACATGCCTAACATTGTGAAGCATAAGCTGAGTACCATCAGTAAATACAAGCCTGACATCTCCAATACCAACAATACTGCATGCATGATTATCCCCTAGAAAAACGACTCCATTACTGCCTGATGCATATCTTACAAACAATTCTTTGTAAGGTGTAACATGGAATGAGGCACCTGAGTCAATGATCCAAGAGTGCATGTCTGCAAGATCTCCTGCATGGAGAGAATGAGCATCCAGAGTAGAAAGAAAAAGAACCTCTCCCTCACTGTCATAACCGTGTGTAGAATGAAGCTCTTCAATCTTCACACTGCTCTTGCCATTGCTTACTGGTACAATTGCTTTTGCATCAGACGCATCAGTATTTTTGGCTTTGTCTCTCTTATCATTTTTCAGTTTAAAGCACTGCTTTTTAGTATGTCCCTTTTTACCACAGTAGTAGCACTCAACATCTTTGTTGGAGCGGGACTTGCTCCTCCCTTTTCCCCTTTCCTGAGATTTGCCTCTTTGCTGACTTCTCCCCCTTACATTTAAGGCATTGTTAGGCTTTACTGCATCTTGAGCTTTCAGCTTCTGCTCTTCTTGCAAAATCAACCCTGTGATATCTGAAAAACTTATGAAAGTGTTTGCATTTGTTACAGCTGTGGTGAATGTATCCCAACTTTCAGGGAGAGAAATCAAGAGTGCCATACCCTTGGTTTCCTCATCCACCACATATTTTTGATTTGCAAGTTGAGTGACAATTGAATTAAACTCATTGAGATGTGCATCCATGGAGGTCCCTTCTTTCATCTTCAGATTGAAGAACTTGCGCAGCCAATATATCTTTGTAGCTGCACTCTGCTGCTCATATGTGTCCTGTAGCTTTTTCCACACACCCCAGGCTGTTTTCTCACCATCCACATTCCAAACAACACTCTCATGGAGTGACAATTCAATTATGGACTTTGCTGACAGATCAGCTAGTGCCCAAGCATCATCAGATGTGCCAGTGGGCTTCACACCTTTGTGTATAATAGGAGCATGAAACTGCCTGAGAATTAGAACATTCAGGACCATCTTTTTCCACATTGGGTAGTTAGCAGCACCCTGTAACTTTTTAATATTGAGAAGAGAGGATTCCGAGGATGAAGCCATTATAATCAGCAAGGAATATAACCCACACTTAAGTGCCTGACTTCCTGCAAACCAAGTACACACTTGCACTTGAACTGTGCTCAAAAGATCCAATTCCTGCAGCGGAACAAACAGGAACTGCACTTGCACTGTATCTCCCACTTAAACAGAGATTTATCACTGTTTACTGCTTGCTGCAGTTTCTGAACAGCAACTCTGTTTGCATCATTTAATGCACCATTGTACAACCAGCAAGATTCTGAATTTACAGAAGCATCTGCCCTGCATGCACAGTGAAAAACAGCAGTGTACTTTGTACTCTGTACCTCTGTACCGTGACTGAATTCATTCAAAACTGTTGACACAGAACAGTCCCCGACTGTACCAGAAAGTACAGAATCAGTATTTGATTGTTTGACTGTTCAAAAAATGTCAATTTCAAGCTTCCAGACACTTCTAAAACTGTATACAACAGTTTAGAACAGAAATTGGGCAAAAGCCCCTTGACTGGAGGCAAAAACACAGAATTTAGAGTGCATAACTGTTTCACTGACAACTATTAGGCATTTTGTTGCTTCCCCCAGCACTGATATGCATAACAATGTCAAAAGCCCCAATTCATATGCATCTGCCACTGTCCCATAGGTAATAAAATGCATCAAATCCTTGCACAAATCAACTCCAATGAGGAGAATATATGCAAATAAGTGTGTGTAGAAGCCAATGCTTGGCTGTGGCTGCAAAAGCCCTTTGATTACACGACCTGAACCTGTGGCCACGTATGGCTCTAACGACGAGTGTGATGGTAGCTTTGACCCGGGCTGACACCGATGGCGTCGCTGGCTGATAGTTAGCCTCTGGCCGTCGGTGGCTGCTGGTGGCCCGATGAGGTAGCTTGCTGGCGCCGCTTCGCTAGCTGGCGCCGTTGGCGAGTGACCCGTTGGTCGCTGGCGCCGGTGTCAGCTGATGGCCCGTTGGCCCTGGTTGGCACCGCGTGGCCAGTGGCCCTTGGCCCTGGCTGGCGCAAGGCCTCAAGGAGCTGCTAGCGTAGCGCTAGCAGCAGAAGATGTAGATGGCGCCACTGTTTGGCGCAGTAGATTGCTGGCGTCGGTGGCCTGCCGGTCGCTGGCGTCGCGATATGAAAGGGGCTGCTAGCGCAACGCTAGCAGCTGAGATGCCGTTGGCTGGGCCTGACGATGGCTAATCGACAGGGCTGAAAAGAGACAAGTTTTGCAGGATTGTCGATACTGCCTAGCGAAGGATCGTCGATACTGCCTAGCGATGGATCGTCGATACTGCCTAGCGATGGCTGGTGGTGCACCTTGGCTGTTGGTAAGTCCCACTTTTTGGGCACACCTTCGTTGAGGCTCTGATACCAGTTGTGGTAGGGAGAGTGTGAGAGCACACACACACACACACACAGAATAAGCAGATAGAAGTGTGGGGATAAAAGGTATGTGTGTACCTCCCCTAGCACACAATGAAGCTTTTATATGAAAAGATAAGGTTACAACACTAAGTACGGTGTACTTAGTGTACTTAACAAATAAAGTACTAAGTGTACTTAACTGTACTTGGGTGGCCATAGAGCCTTTACCCCAACAAGAGCAAGACAAAGAGCTTTCACAGATAAAGGCTGTTCTTCCAAACAATTTTTTAAAAGCTTGCATCAAAAGAGATTACAAACAAACATTTGCAGGGTGCTTATGCCTGATGGTTCATGGACTACATCACGGTCACACCTTGCTTCTGTCTATGTACATCATTTCTCTTAGCAGCTTGGTTATGCAAATCCTCCCTCACTGCAGGTTTTGTTTGCAAGAAATTTACTTTTACAGCATGTTTCTCCTATTATCTCCACTACTCAAGCTTTGGAATTGGAGGAACCTTTTACTGAAAGGGAATTGTCAGATGCAATCAAATCTTGTGGTAGATGGAAATCTCCAGAATGGAATGGTCTTACAGTTGAGTTTTTTTTAAAAGAATATTGGCCTCTATTGAAGCATACTTTCCTACATATGGTAAATTCTGCTTGGCAAAATCAAAAAATGCCAGACACATGGAAGAGAGGTCTTGTTAAACTCCTTCCAAAAAAGCAGATTTGTGAATCTTTGGCTGATTGGAGACCTATTACGATTATGCGAGTCATTTACAAATTTACTACCAAAACAATTGTTGATCGGATAAAAGGCTATTTACATGATGGATTGCATCCTGCGCAATATGGTTTTGTTCCTTGCAAGCATATCACAGACAACATTGCTAATGCCTACGTTGGAATATAATATGCCAAATATATGCAGCAGGATGTTTTGCTATTGCAAGTTGACATTGCCAAAGCTTTTGATATTGTTAAGTGGGACTTTATTTCACAAACAATGCAAGCCTTGGGATTTGACACAAAAATGCAGCAAGTTATTAATTTGTTATATCAAGATAGTAAAGCTGCCTGCATACTTTCAGGGGATATTTCTACAACCTGGGCTCTTGGTTGTTCTGTTCGGCAAGAATGTCCCCTCAGTGCTTTACTATTTGCCATAGCCACTCATCCAATGCTTCAATATATGGACCACCTTTTGGACACTGGCATGTTGCACGGATTGGAAATTCTTGGCAGCCGTAGTATGATCGCTCAAGCATATGCTGATGATTCTTTCTTTACCCCGAAAAATAGTCAGAGCGATCTCTCCTTGATTATGCACGCTCTTTCTACATATGGTTTAGTTGCTGGTCTTCATGTGAATTTTCAGAAATCCAAGCTATTGCCGTTGCATGCTAAAGACTGGCATAGTCTTTTGTGGCCTGGGGAAATTGTTTCAACTTCTCAATTGATTCGACATCTTGGCTATCCTCTAGGTCGGGGGCTCACTCGTTCTCAACAAACTGATTGGGTGCTCACAAAGTTGAGGGCAAAACTTGAATATTGAAAGCTTGCAACTTGGCCATTACATGTTCATTTGCGAATAACGCAATCCATTTTGATAGCATACATACAATTGTATCTGCCCCTCACCATGTTTACCAAGGCAGATCTGGTTTCCTTTATGTCTGCTATCATGGAGATTTTCTAAATCTATGGTGTTCAAAAAATGGCAAGAAAAGTCTCAGATTACTCTCTATGCATCGTCTCTATTCTCCAAAGATGTGCGGGGTTTGAACATACTCAATATTCAAATGCACATACTTGCTCACAGGGGGAAAATGATGTTGTAGTTTATGCAAGGGGGTCAGCCTTGGGCTTTCATGATCCACTCTCTTTTGTTGCATATTGATACTTCTGCTTTTGGGCATTGGCAACCTACACAGTGGGATTTTCTATTGGGCTCTATTCAATGCAAGATAAGAGGCTGCCCTTTTGTCTCTCGCTTGCTTCTTGATTGGAAGCACGTTTTATCCCACTTGGAATGGAATGGCAAGGATTCTTTGTCGGGAAATTCTTTGAGGGCTAAGAATATTTATTGGTCCAAAATATTCCACCCTCCTTTGGCTATACAAGAACCCATGCGTTCTTATTTTATATCTTTCAAGGGTATTTCTTCTATGGCGGATGTACTACAGGATGATGGCACTTTTTTATCTTTTTCTGCGGCTGCTAGCAAGTATGGTTTGGGAGCTCATTATCGTCCTTTATGGCATAAAATTTCAGAAATACTTCAACTTTTCTTGCCGGAACCTCGTTTGGAACTTTAGGATAGACTTGAGGATTGGACTCTCCATTCTTCATCTTCTTCAGTCCGTCCTTTGAAGCTCTCACATATCACAATGCCTTCTCTGTATAAAGTGTTGTTACCTCTGCCTTAGGTTTCTGACAGAGCCAATTCTGTTTGGCATATGGATCGCCCACTAAAGTGGTGGAGAAAGCAGCTACGTCTCCTTTGGCATTATAAAGTACCTCTTCGGCAACAGCTTTTCCTTTGGCGAGTCCTACTTGGCATTTTTCCATCTGGGCAGTTACTAGCGCATAGACATATTGCCCCGGCTGTTTGCCACAGATGTCTACAATATGCTGAATCTGTGCTTCACATTTTCTGGCACTGTCCACATACTTGTGATTTCCTCGCTCTCATTCATCAGGGGCTTCGAGCGAGATTTCCCACTGCTACTTTTGGCAAGTTTTTCTAGTTATTTGGTCTTCATCCCGCTAGACAGGGTTTTGATTTATTTTTTGTTTGGGTGCGCTACTGGGCACTTTGGACTCTATGGATGGATAGAAATCAGTGTCTTTGGTGATCCTACTTTTCCATCTTTCGTTTTTTTCAAACGATCTCTGAGGCAATCGTTTTATGATTGTTTTCAAACTCATTTGATTGATCATGATGTATATATGGATTATACTGAGATTTTCAGTCGAGTATTAGTTACTCCGCTTTTGAAGTAACTATGAATGTAATTATTTCACAGCAATAAAATATTTCTTCTCACTAAAAAGTGTGTGTGGACTGCCCAGATGGAAACCTCTAGGCAATCCACACACATTGCTCCTGCACTTTGCCACAGATGTTCTGCTTCTTCGGAGATTGTGCCTCACTTGTTTTGGCATTGTCCGTGCTCTCGTGAGTTTTTTGATCTGCTTCGATAGCGCCTGCGAGTGAGATTCCCATCTGTTAAGTTTGGGAAGTTCTTCTGGCTATTTGGGTTTCATCCATCCAGACCGGAGTTTCATCTTTTCTTCGTTTGGGTTCGCTACTGGGCACTATGGACTTTATGGACATATAGGAATTGTAAAGTCTTTGGTGATCCTACTTTCTCTCTGTTTGGCTTTTTTAGGCATTCTCTGCAGCAATCTTTCTTTGATTGCTTGCAGACCCGCTGCATAGATCATGAGGTCTTTTTGGCATATACTGAAATTTTCAGTTGATGGAGGTTGCTACTCATATAATATAATCAATCAAAGATTTGACCCAAAAAAAAAAAGTGTGTGTGGACTACCTACACACTTGGATCTTGATTATCCTGCTTTCTTGTCACATAATGAGATCTTTTGATGTTGTAGCTGCATGTCCCATCCTCGGGGACTGCTTTTTGTAATAGAAAAACAAATAGATTTCACTAAAATTAAAAAATGTGTGTGTGTGTGCAACTATCAATGTACATTATTTTCATAACGAGATAATGTTTTTCATCCCCAAAAAATAAAAATGTGTGTGGGTGTGGGTGTGTGTTGGGTGGGGGGGTGGGGGGTGGGGCATGGTGTTTGATCCTCCCTTGGCTCGTGTTCAGACCAGAAAGGTGTATTTCTTGCATCGTTTGGGTGTTTCTACAGTGCAGAACGTGGTGCACGATTGAGGCTGCACACTTTCTTTTCCACAGGCTAGGAGACAATACTCTTTCAAAAAGCATCACAAATATATTTGCTGCACACTTCCCACTATGCTGCAGCCTTTTCAGCCTATCCCCGTTTGTTTACCACTCTTCCTCTGTTGGATTGGGAGTTTGACCAGGACTGTCTGGGCTATACACCCTTTTCATTTGCAGATCTCTCTGCTCAAAAAGCGTATCATCTCATGCTAACACAGGCCTGGATTCAATAGCATGGGAATCTCTTTTGGCATCTTCACAAGCCTCTTGCTTGGTGGAAGGCTTGCTTCAATGCAGTTGGATAGCAAGCTTCCTCTCAAACAGCAGGTCTTTTTGTGGCGCTATTTGGTAGGGGCCTTATTGGTGGGTTCATTATTGGCTGCTCGGCGTATTGCTTCCTCGGTCTGCCCTACTTGTTCATGTCTGAGGGAGACTTGTGCTACATCTCTTTTAGACCCATCCTACTGCTCGAGACTTTCTTTTCAAGCTGAGGATGGACCTCCATGCTCGTTTTCCTATGATTACTTTTGGCAAATAGTTCTCGTTGTTTGGTCGATATGCTTCTAGACCAGACTATGCTCACCTCTTTTCCTAGAGTTGCTTTTGGGCTCTATGGCCATTATATCGACTGTTGATTTTTTTCATTTCTTCAGTTCATCCTTGCTTAGTCTCTCCAGGACGTGTATTTTCTTGGAGACCTTCCTCTGGCCCAATTGGAAATTTTCTATCAGTGTTTTAGTCTTTGAGTAGTAGCTGTTCCACTTTGGGACAGCTATGAACATACATGGTTTTCTTACCCCAAAAAAAAATTTTTGTGTGGGCATGGAAGGGACAAGAAGGGAAAGTTGTGAAGATATAGAAGATGCAGGCCATACCATGTGATCACGAGGATTAGGTCTTCTTTGAAACTCAAATTCATCGAACTCAAACACTGGCAATAGCTCAACAGCATTCACACCAAGCTTGACGAGGTAAGGTATCTGCAACAAAATTTGGCAGCAGAAATTATACGAAAGACACTAAAACAATCAATGAACGCCAGCATCTTTTCATGTACTTCTTGAAACATACTTATGCTTCTATGAAGTAGAGAAAGTGTATCTCTGATAAATCTGTTGTCACTCTGGCAACATTCCTAATACAACAAGCTTGTCCATTGTTTGCAAAGTCATTCTTGGGTCATAGGTGAAGCAAACGAATCTAGCAACCACACACAGACTGTAAATAAAATAAACTGCATTCAGAATATCACGTACCTTTTCAATAAGACCGGCATAAGTTCCTCGTAGATCAGCACTAAGACCGGATGATTCATCCATTGTAAATGCCCTTACATTCATCTCATATATGATCAAATCTTTCTGTCACATAAAAGAAGCTAATGTGAAAAAAAACTGAAGCTGGCTGAGAATTTTCTTCCAAATATGCAAAAATTTGGTTTAGTGTACCACCTCTGCTATCCGAGACCTTTGATCATCATCTCCCCAATCAAATTGCATGGTCATGTCATAGGTCCCTAAGAATCCAGAATTTTTCATCCGTGCATCTCCAAAATAACGGCGCCCCTCAACTAATTTTGCATAAGGATCTAATAAAACTAAGTTTTTGTCAAATCGGTGACCATTCTCCCATCCTTGAGGCCCATCAACACGATAGCCATACAAAATTCCATTCAATGGAAGTCCCTGTGG
This sequence comes from Dipteris shenzhenensis, assembly GCF_047967505.1. Taxonomy (NCBI): domain Eukaryota; kingdom Viridiplantae; phylum Streptophyta; class Polypodiopsida; order Gleicheniales; family Dipteridaceae; genus Dipteris; species Dipteris shenzhenensis. The sequence continues at coordinate 52,566,622 of NC_141602.1, read as the reverse complement.
TAAGTGTGAAAAAAGTAGTCAATGCCAACTTCAAGAATGATGCATTACAAACTGAGGTTTTGGAATAGAGAGCTCAGCTCCAATCGATAGTTCATTTATTTGGAGGACAATTACAGACACTCATCACCAAAGAGTAACATGAAAGAAGCCGTTTGTAAACCTCATTATAGACATGGACAAGATTGCAAAAGGTCAACTTCCCCATGCATACACAGGAGACAACCTCATCAATGCTATCAGTGCCCAGCATTCAATAACCTATACACACGCGTGAGCACACTTCTATGCAAAGGCTTTTGTACTGAGCTAGAGATGAGAAGTAGACTCGAGTATGTGGAAAACTTGCAATTTGGAAGGAGAATCAATTTTAGTTTGCAGTCTTCATCCAAGCTCTAGCTGCATGTGAAGCCATTACTAGTCCACATTTAGTCTCTAATCCAATGCTTGAATGAACCTTGACAAATTGAACTCAGGCGCACCACACACTTTTTTTTATTTTCGTGAAAGCCATGTTTCTTTATATTACAAAAAGACCGTCCCCAAAGCCAAGATCAGCCAATACAAAATCAGGAAATCTCAGTATAAGACAAGTAGACAGCATAGTCTATATGGTGAACGGACAAGCAATCATAGAATGATTGCTTGAGTGACATCCGAAAAAAGAAGAACATGGAAGCAGTGGGCTCATGAAAGACAATTTGATTCCTATCTTTCCATATAGTCCAAAGTGCCCAGGGCCACATTATCTACATATAGAAGAATCAGGCCAGTGATCAAGATAACGATAAGCCTGCCCCACCTCGTGTCGCAATGAATGACTCTAGCTCATCAATATACAGCCCAAACAAGGTCCGTGGACAACCTTGTTTGACTCCGATCATGCTCATGATCTCATCTATTCATGCATTTGCCGTCTAAACTCTGCCTAATACCCACTTAGAGAGTGTCATGACTTCCCAAACGATTCCCAAACTGTACCCCAAGTTCTATAGACACCTAGGCAGCCGGGCCCGTGGAAGTATGTCAAAAGGCCTTGCAAAAATCCACAAGCAATAGTAACACCTCTGCTTCTGTGCCTTGGCCTCCTCAATGACACCTCTCAAGGTGAAGATGTGTCCATCTTCGCACGGTCTACTTGGAAACTAACTTGCATGCCCAACAGCTCTAGATCCCTCACACTCTGCAAACTGACTAACTTAAGTATCAAGTGATGAGGCATAACTCTTGGACATGACATGCCAATCCCTGAAGTTACACAAAGGCCGTGCCAAAGATCATGAGGGGCTATGCACATAATACATTGCATATGGACCGAGTACCCTAGCCTCGCTCTTTGCAAAGAAATTTAATGAAGCAGTTTTCACCGAGTGAAGAAGAGGTAGGGCGAGGTAATTGTGACAGGTATGGGGTTGGATGCCATAAATTATGGTGCATACGAGTGGGAAATGGCTGATTCCTCATGTCCTAAAAACCATCTCAAGGAAGGTCAAAGAATCCCTCCCTATCTTGAGAGGCCAAGCCCTCGTGAGGGACCTCAATCATTTGCTCACCCTAGGGAAGGGTATCTATCTAAGGGTCACCCTTGCTTGCCATTTGTATTAAGCCCCTTGTTTGGCATTATTTGCCACATGCTTCCCTCTTCTCATACCCTCCACTCTTTTGAGATAGATGTGTCTGGGGAGCTCGCCTGCGGGGTGGACCATTCCTATCCTTCCTGCCATCTAGGGGGTGGAACATTCTGTCCTTCCCTGCATCATGTGGGTGATGATCTGAGGGACATGACATCAAAAGGAAGGGCATTGTGTCCAGACCCAAGTGGGCTGAGGTCAGGAGGAGGGCTTGAAGGGGCATGCAATTCATGAGTAAGGCCCATTAAGGGCCTCGAAGTAGCCAAAACGGGCTCAAAGCCAGTCTAAGGGCTGGCACTGAGAGCAGGACGGAGGATGGTGGAACTCTGAGAAAACCAGCCCAAAACTGGGAGGGAGCCCAGAAATGGGCAGCAAAGGGCCCAAAACGGGCTGGAAACGGGGAAGATCAGAGAAGGGTAAGCAAACAGGAAGGAGGATTACATATCAAAGTGGTAGGTGACTTGTTCACTTGCAGCGATCTCTGAGATGATGGACCTACGCGTGTGTTTTTATGCATGTAGGTCCAAATAATGAGTTCTGAGTAGGTTTAGCTTCAATTGGCAGATTTAATCTGACATGTCCCTAACCATATTAAATTCCACTGCAAAAGAGTTTTTCACACAATTTATATCCATGATCATTCATATTTCTAAATCTTTAGTACATTTCAAACAATAGAAGGTCTCACCAGCAGCACCACATTTGATGTAAATATATGTAAATTTTAGAACGCTTTAATCTTTTAAATAAAAGGAAATGTGACTGAGGATAAGGGAGCAGTTCACTCCCCACTCTTCACATCCTGCCAATGCATAGCAAAATCAGTTAAGGGGGGGTAGAATGGGAGCTCACAAAGATTGCATAACTGCGCCAAAAAGTACGATATGCACAGATTCACAAACAACAGACATTTTAAAACACTGTTATGTTGTGGACCTCCCCTTGTGAGACCTCAGGCGATATGTGAGCATCAGCACAAGTATACAACCACAGAATACAGACATTGTCTATCAATGATATTATGTCTCATTGCCAATTCATATAAACAAAGAAGATGTCTTCTCTAGATTTTCCTTATCAGAAATTGATTGTTCCTTATAGCAGCAGCTAGAATCAACGTACTATAGTGCTACACACAATAATGATTAAGTATCAGACAACAGTTGATAAACGAATCTGAATATGCCCATACCTCAACACAGATGTGCCATACATTGCCCGTCTTATTCATAGAAGGATTCAATGTGATCTCAGCAATAGAATCTGCTTTTTCAAAGCCCACAGACCTGCACATTGTAAAAATTGAAAACATCTTTCCCATTTATGAATACGCACAGGCCATGGACCACTTTCTTCAAACAAACAAAGAAAACATCCCAGCTCATAAATCTAGGGAAGGTGAGTTTTCTCTAGTTGCACCATACAACATAACCTCTTGTACAAGTCACACAGAGGGGGTGCTGTTAATGATGCAGGAAAGCCTCCACAAGTGACATATAGGACAGCAATGCCAAATAATGAAACTTCCAAAAATGACACCAGAGTAAATTTGGCAAACCTCAAATAATCAAACTTCCAAAAATGAGACCAGAGTAAATTTGGCAAACCTCATGCCAGTAACTCTCTCTCTCTCTCTCTCAGCTCAGACCCTCCCCCTCGCAGCTCAGCCGCTCGGGCCCCCCACCCCGCTCACCTGCTCATCGCGCATTGGCAGCGCTCGCCATCTCCCGCTTTTCAATGCCGCCGGTTTCCCGTTTCCCATAATTAAACATGGCCGACATCGTCGAGCATGTTACAGAAGGAGCAACAGCAGCAACATCAATGGCCTCCACGACCGACATGCTGCACTATAGTAGAAGAGGACTTGCATCCTCTTCAAAGGACAGAGCAGTACCCGCACTTGCCGCACTCCCAGTCGCAGGTACACCGGTTTCAGCTCCACTATCTCATCTTCCGCCCAGCGCAGTGCCCGCACTTGCCGCACTCCCAGTCACAGGTACACCGGTTTCAGCCCCATTATCTCATCTTCCACCCATAGCCACCTTGTACCCGCAGTTTTTTTCACCCCTCCCCTCTCAAGTCCCTTCTTCTCCTACCCCTTCTCCAACTTTAGCCTTCCCCTCCTCTCCATCCTCGGTACCCGCTTTCTCTCCCCCTCTCCAGCCTTCTCCCTCATCCCCGCTACCCACCTTACCGGTTTCCCCCCTTTCTCCCTCTCTTTCTCCTTCCATGCCTTGCACTGTTTGTCCTTGCCAGCACATCCTACCAGAGCTTCAGCACTTTCAGACCCACCTCCGAGCTGCCCTTCAGATGCTTCACAGGAAGGACGAGACCATTGCTCTACTTACAGCTCAGGTTGCATCTCTTACTGATCGAGTGACACAGCAGGATCGGGAGATCTTGTCTATTAGAACAGATCTTCAGGTCTTACAGGCGACTCATAGGACTCTTGCTGGAGCGATTCATGGACACACAGAGCGAGTGCAACAGATCGAGACTCGCGTTCAGCACATAGACACATCTCCCACTACAGCAGTAGCAGCGGTTGAGGAGCGTTTGACCTCCCTTCAGACAGAGGTCCAGAGAGCCACAGAGTGGGTGGATGTCGTCCGCCGTCAGCCATCACAGCCTCAGAGATCGACTGTATCAGCTACATTGGCCGAGTCACAGCAGAGGGCCACAAAGGCCCTCAACATTCGCATTCGTGGTATCTTGCCCTCGGAGACAGAGTCCACGATGACACAGGCTGTGACCTTTGTCTCTCAGACATTGGGAGTACAGGATCATGGCATAGTAGGAGCATATAGAGTCGGGAGAGATCGTACTAGAGAGCAGCCCCTCATTATCAGATTCAGAGATGCCCAGGCACGTCTAGCTGCCCTCAGGAGGAGAGGGACACTCAGAGACCACCCACAGATTTCCATGGACGAGGATCTGACTCAGATACAGGTTGAGGAGCGCAAGGCGCTCATGCCTCAGAGAGACGCAGCCCGAGCTCAGGGCAAGTGGGCAGTGATCAGGGATGGCAGACTCATCACAGGCACCTTGAGGCATGCTCCCACAGTGCCTAGGGATGACAGACCAGCAGATATGGCCCCACCTCCACCTCCTGCTCCGACCGCCTGACGGGACAGGGCTCATGGGACACACCACCTGTCAGATAGTCTACGCATCGCTGTATGGAACTGCAATGGTTCTTTTACAGCACAGCCAGGCAATCTACGGGGGGCATTCTTTGGGAGAGATATCATCTTTTTCACAGAGACACACGAGAGTCCAGAGAGACCTTTGCCACGAGTGACAGGATATACATGGAGATCTGCCTTCAGACAGCACACTCGAACATTTGGAGTGAGAGGATCTGGAGGAGTGGCCATTTTGTACAGAGAGCATCTCGATCGGATCATCACAGTGAAGAGAGCGGATTCACATGCCCGATTCTTGTGGGTACGCATCCACCGCAGAGCCCCTCAGCGAGATCTCTTTATTGCAGTTTGCTACTTCCCCCCGGCGCAGTCGTTTTATTCTTCCACTGGACCAGGCCAGTCCATATTTGAGGATCTCTCAGCGGACATTGCAGATTTTTCACATCGCGGAGAAGTCATCCTCTTAGGAGACTTCAACGCGAGGACCTCAAACAGACAGGCCCTCACTTATGACTTCATGGAGGATCCGGTCATACTTCCGGCATCTCACAATGATAGCCTCTGTCGGACTTCATCAGACACTTCATCAGACTGCACAGTACAGCCCACAGATCAGGGACGTCAGTTACTGGAGCTCCTCACCTCGCACAGTATGGTCATTTATAACGGCTTGTCCAGGTGGCCACAGTCTTCCATGCCTACATTCTCTTCTGCTTCTGGGCGTGGCACTACCGTGATCGACTACATCATAGGTCCCCCGACTCTAGTCCCTTCCATCCATAGCCTTACTGTTAGCCCCTTCATGCCCTCTGCCGACCATGCACTCATCCACTTTACTTTGACTCATGTCTCCCATGACCCACCCCCCCCTCGTCATCACGACCGCCAATCCTATTATGAGGTTCATTTCGACCACCAGTTCGATGATGTATATAGCCAGAACCTCAGCCGCCTACTCCGTCCTCATCTATTAGATGCTCTACCATCCACGCAGGACCGGTGGGAACTTGTACATTCTTCACTCGTTTCTGCCGCCCACATGTCCTTCCCTGCCACGTGTCATTCGTCTAGTCCCCCACCGGTTGGTCTTGTTCCTTGCAACGGTTGGTATGACGAGGAGTGTAAGGAACTCCGCAGGAAACTTCACCTTGAGACCAAGGAGAAGTCTCCCCTCCTTACCGAAACCAAGAGAGACTACAAGTGGTTGGTTAGGCGCAAGAAACGCCAATTTCTAGCCCAGAATGAGGAGGAGCTGAGAAGCTTGCTTTTCAGCTGTGACTCCAAGGAATTCTGGAGAAAATTCCTCCGCTCGAAGTCTCAGAGCCCCCTTACAGATCCACGTGTCTGGTCTGCATATACTTCAGCTCTATACGATGTTCCAGATCAGCCAGCCATCGATTTATCCCATTCCCCTAGGCCAGCTTCATCTAGTCTTTTCACACCAGAGAGTGTCCGTGCAGCAGTCCACCGATTGAAGAACGGGAGAGCTAAGGATCATGATGGATTGCAAGCAGAGTATGTAATCCATGGGATTGATGCCTTAGATTTTGTTCTTTCCCGTCTCTTCAATGAGTCTGTTTGTACAGGCCTACCACAGTCCTGGTTAGGCAATACCATAGTACCTATCCACAAGTCGGGGGACCCTATGGAGCCGTCGAATTACAGGACCATCATGATCGGCCACGTTATGGCCAAGATCTTTGCATCAGTTTTGGAAAGCCGTATAAATGACCATGCCGAGACGACAGGACTCAGAGCCAGAGGGCAGGCTGGATTTCGTAGGGATCATTCGACACTTGACCACATCCTCACACTTAGGGCACTGGTGGAGGAGGCGAAGTCACGAAGGCAACGGCTTTATTGTTGCTTCGTGGACTTCAGGAAGGCATTTGACACAGTTCCGCGATTCAGATTGTTTCAGAGGATTCGCCAGATGGGCTTTAGTGGAGAGATACAGTGGGCTATCATGGCTTTGTATGAGAGGGTCATTGGTCGAGCTCGGACACGTGAGGGGCTCTCAGAGGAGGTATGCAGCACGATTGGGGTGAAGCAGGGCTGCCCGCTCTCTCCTACTCTCTTTGGATTATATATTGATGAGCTAGAGATGTTTGTACAGATGACAGGCGGTGTGGGCTCTACTCTCTCAGGATCCTCCATTCCTATCCTCCTGTATGCGGACGATGTGGTTCTCATTTCCTCTACTGCTCAGGGCCTCCAGGCACATATTGAGGCACTCCACAGGTTTTGCCAGGACAGGGGGTTGACCGTAAACCTTGGCAAGACCAAGGTTATGGTTTTCAACACCTCTGATCGTATTTACAGCACGGATCATTTTTGCTTCACTTATGACGGACAGCCCATTGAGCTTGTTAGAGAATACACTTATTTGGGGGCAGTTTTTAGGGGACCGGTCTTCACCATGACATATGCAGCACGAGATAGGATTAGTAAAGGGTATGCTTCGTTGACTCATCTTGAGCGTCAGTGTTTTCAGTCCCACTTTCAGCATCCCGATACGAAATCCTTGCTTTTTGATACAGTGGTGAGACCAGCTGCGATGTATGCAGCTCCTTTCTGGGCAGGAGACCTCGGCGCTGCAGATTGGAGACGAGTAGAGAGGTTACAGATCATCATGTTCTCTCGGCTCATTAGGGCCAAGGCTACAGTTCCGCACGAGATCATGCTAGCAGAGTTTGGAGCTACTCCCCTTGCATTGGATGCAGCGTTTCAGTCGGTCATGTATCTGCACAGGGTCAGGGAGTTTGGAGACTCAGCAGCAGGCAGAGCTCGGTTGCCATGGTTAGCACTTGCATCTTCTATGGAGTTGGCACGATCAGGGACCCGATACTGCTGGTACTTCAGACTCACTAGGTGGCTCACATCTCTTGGACTAGACATGGATAGACTGCCTCCGTTCCGATACAGCATAGATGCCCCTCATCTCGAGTTGACTCGCCACGAGCTTAGCCAGGTCACGAGAGCAGACTTGCTGCAGCTTCATACGTATCGCACTTCGATTTATCCCACGCAGCTTCCGGTGAAGATGGCCACATATCGTGACCACTTCCTTCGGATCTCAGAGGATGGATTTGTCATCCCACCAGGCTATATAGGTACCCACATGTCCCACTCACTGAGGATTGCCCTCGGCCAGCTTAGAGTCTCTTCGCATCAGCTCGAGATAGAGGCTGGTAGGATGCGACGCATGGAGGATGGACGGCGACCAGGCCGAGAGACCAGGATCTGCCCTTGTTGCACCATGGGAGAGGTGGAGTCAGAGGAGCACTTCATTTGCAGATGCCCGCTATATTATGAGATCAGAGGTAGATTCCACTGTCTCTTCACGGATGGCTTTGGACCTCTCTCACGAGTGATGGACTACGAGGATCAGCATTGCCTAGCCCTTTATGTCAGGGAGGCCACTATGCTTCGGCGAGACTACCTCAGAGAGCACAGACCGGAGCGTGATAGAGCCCAGCCTCATAGAGCTCAGGCACACGCCATACCAGAGGACAGAGACCATGAGGAGCACGAGGACGGCAGAGCCCACACAGGACACATGCCTCCACCATGTGGATGTACATATGAGATGGTTTGTAGACGCCGCAGGATCTTGTTACATAGGGGACGTACTCGCCGCTTCATCTCCAGACGATCCAGGATGATGGCAGCATTTCGGAGGAGACTTACTCATGGAGATCTCGCCCCACCAGCCGCTCACCTCACCTTTGCCCAGATTTGTACTCTCATAGCAGGAGGCAGAGTCGATGGACAGGATTTCCAGTATTATTTTGGTTCTCAGACTCCGTGACACCTGGACTTGTATCTTTGCATTGGCATTTTGTGCTCATCCCCCCATTTTGCACCCGGGGGCGGTTTCCTTGCATCTAGTTTACTCTGTATTTAGGCTCAGATTTGACATTATGTACTTTCACTTGCATTATATTGCGTAGCACTTAGATGATATTCGACGATGCCTCTTCTTTGGGGCACGTTGATTTTATGCTATCTTGTATGCAGAGTTCTTGATGTCCCATGGGCCCATTTTGGCCTCTAGTGGACAATAATACACTTTCTTTCTTTCTTTCTTTCTTTAAAAAATTGCAAAAAAAATTTGCTTAGGGTCTTTCAATCAGGGTGTTTTTCTCTTTTTTTCCTCTCCAGCTCTACCTTGAACAGAGCTAACTCCTCTCTCTCTCTCAAAATTGCAAAAAATTGCATGGTGTTACGCAAAAAATTGCTTAGGGTCTTTCAATCAGGGTGTTTTTCTCTTTTTTTCTTCTCCAGCTCTACCTTGAACAGAGCTACCCTTGTACACTCTCCCGTACCGCGTTCATACCCCTCCCGTCCGTAACTCGCCCCTTCGTACCTCTCCGTCTGTACCCCTCCCGTCAATGTGAGTTTACCTATCACTATTCCACACTTCAGGGTACCCAGTCAACACAACCTAGCCTCATGTGTATGGTCTTTCATGCAGGAGGCAGGTCTAGTCCGGTTGAGATACAACCTAGATAAGGGAACATCGATGTTGCCTTGCCAACGCTGCACCAAGCTTACAAGATCATACCTGTAACCTGTCAGGGCTGGTTTGTCTCTCAGATTATGTGACTATTCATATGCCAAATGCACCATGTTTTGGCAGAGGCAGGGTGGGACAGGTATCCAGCACACACCTGAGAGACATATTGACAGTCCACCCATTTGAAAGGGAGACACAGAGAGCATGTTATCGCCAAGCTAGAAGGTGAAGCAGCAGGAGCTGCTCAGTGAGCTCGCCCCCCCCTGTCCACGGCGGCCTGCTGCCCCGCTGCCCTCTGCTCACTGCCCTTGGCTGCCCCACTGACCTCCGCTCCTCCTCGCCTCCCTTCCGCCTCACTCTCCCCTCATCCTCCACTCCGCCCTGCCTCCCCCACCTTCTCGCTCTCCCGCCCCCTTGCTGCTCCTCCGCCCCCGCTCCTCCCCTCCCGCCTTCTCGCCTCCGCGCCTCCTACTCTCTGCTACTTCTAGAGACAGGATGCTTACCCATAGAGTTACATGCTTTAAAGAAGGTACTCAGATACATTACAAAGGTCAAAGGCATGGATGCTGAAAGGCTGCCAAAGAGGGCATGGGGAGAAAGTCAAAAGCCCCAAAAGACAAACAAGAGCAAGATTTTGGCATCTAGATGGGCACTAGATCTGAGAAATTGGTTCAGGAAGTGGGAGGTAGAGAAGTACTTGAACTACTCACCAGAGGAGGTAGATGAAGATGCTTTTCATCGTGACCTGCTGAATGCACTACACAGGAAATGGCAAACAGCTAAAAATAGAGATAAGTTCGAGTACTACTGCACATTTATCAACCCCCAATATTGGCCCACTTATACGACAGAGGAGTCAGCCACGCAGAAGTACATTTGCACACCTATGGCAATGCATAAGCGGAGGGCTTTGGCTTCACTTCGCACCCGATCACACCAGCTGCAAATTGAAATAGGAGGATGGAAAGACATGCCAAGAGAGAGCAGAATATGCCAATTATGTGACCAGGGTATGCCTGAAACAGAAGAACACATGGTAATGATATGCCCTTACTATGCACACATTAGGAAAAAGTTCAGCTCTCTTCTTGAGGGACATAACAGACTGGCTGATTTGCTACATAAGGCATCACCCTCAGCTTTAGGAACATTTGTATCTAAGCTTTTCAAGCACAGAAACTCACCTAGACATAAAGGTAGTTTCTCTTATTACCCTCCCCTTTGAGGGAGGAGTCTTTATGTATGTAAGGTTTTGTATTGTTTCAGGTCCCATAGGCCGATTTTTGGTCTTCAGAGGACGATAATATATTCTTCTTCTTCTTCTTCTTCTGCCCGCTTCGCACCTCCCGCTGCTCCCTGACTCCCCCGCCCGAGTGCCTCCCCCCTCCTTTCTTCTCCTCCGCCTCCCCCCTCCCTCTTCCGCCTCTTCCTCCCCCCGCAAGCGCTCCTCCCCAACCCTCCTTCCAATCCTCCACTCCATCCTCCTCTTCTCCTCTCCTTCCACTCTCCTTCCCCTTCTCCCTTCTACCGTCCCTCCCGTCTCCACCTCTCTCCTTCGCCTCTTCGCCTCGCCTCCGCCTCCGCCTCCCCCTCGGACACTCTTCTTCCTCTTCCTTTTTCTCCTCTTCCTCCCTGTAGCAGGAGCATTTGTGCTTGTTCAGGTGAAAGAAAATCTTGGTGGTGACATTTGGTCTAGCCAGAGGGGCTCTATGGCAGCACCCTCGACTCCCACAGCCGTTAAGGTTCTTCCTTCCCAAGCTGACAAGCAACAGGTACAGCAGGTGGTTCAGTCCCTCCAGGACAAGGCGCTTGTGGGCAGAATTGTGGGCCTCACACCCACACAGACACAGGTGCGAGAGTGGATCCAAGTGAGCTTGGCATTGGAGGGAGACCACATCCAAGAGGTCACCATCTATGGAAGAGGCGTTTTCCTCATCCAATTGAGCTCCCCCGACACTGCCTTGACACTTGTGGAGCAGAGCCCCATCCTCCTTGGCCCGCATCTTGTTTACCTCTTTCCTTGGTATCATGGGTTCACAGTGGAGGACATGGATACGACACACCATGTTCCACGTTTTCCGGTTACACTCCGCTTCCCAAGGCTCCCCAAGGAGTATCAAGCCCATTGGTCGCGCATTTGGCATAGTGCTCGAGTCCCCGCCAGAGTCGGCCGCCTCAGTTCTAGCAAATGATGGAGTCCTAAGGATCAGACTAGTGGTTGAGAGCCTAGAGTTCCTCCCAGAGTTGATCCTTCTCGAGACCCTTGAAGGGGGTACACTTCGCCAGAGGGTGGAGGGCTAGTGTCTTTGGTGCAAACAGATGGGTCATCTCGCCAGAGATTGCCCCCGTGGCCTCCCCCCCCCCCCCCACAGAGTAGATAGAGTCAACAGGCCCGAATCTAGCGCCCTCTCAAGTAGGAGCAGCAGGAGTCTCAGACCCCATGGGTTACCCCCTCAGAAGGGGACTAGACCCAGGTCAAAAAGAAAAAGAAACCAAGCAAGCAAGTCCGCAAGTAGAGGGCCAATCGCAGAGAGAGGAATAGGGTTGACCGCGAGGCCTTGAAGGAGGAACAGCAAGAGCCACCTCCCTCCCCCTCCCCTTCCCCCTCCCCTTCCCCTCCCCCTCTTCCTTTCCATCTCCCCCTCCCCCTCCAGGGTCCCCCCCGCCACCTCAGCCACCCACCCTCTCCCTCTGCCCCCCGCATCCCTACCCCTCCCTCTCCCGCCGCCTCCCTCTCCACCTCAGCAGCAAGTTCTTCCGCCTCGACACCCCTGCCAACAGGCAAGGGAACGATGGTGCCCCCTTCTGCTTCCTCATCACAGCAGCAGGTCCATTCAGGAAGGGATCCTTAGGGACAAGGCTCGTCCTCCAAGTTAGCAACGCCCAACCTCCAGCCTGGGCGTCCCTTACTGCGGAACTTCTGATAGGACCTTGGAACTATCTGGAGATTTCGGACTCATATCCTCTACCATTGGAGGTAACGCTCATGGTCCTTCAACCCCGGAAGGGGGGTTTGATAAGTGCACAGGGATCTCAGACACACCTCGTTTGGAGATTTCAGTTTGCCTCCATAGGGTTGGAGAAGTGGTCACCAGAGGTGTTTGATGCTATTTTGAGGAATGAGATTACACTCATGATGGACGAGTGGATGGGGCCACAGGGACTGGACCTTTGGTACGCCCATGGCGTGGAGATGAACTTTCACTTGAGCTTCACGCGCGAGGATCCGGTGTGTAGTTTGGCGACAGGAGTTATCAGATTGCCGCTAGAGGCAAAGGTGGAACATGCATACTTCTGGCCTCTCTAGAAGTGTGGAGAGCTGTTTGGGGTGGAAGCCTCCTTCATGATGAAGTGGGCACGGAAGATCGGTATTGAGCCAGTATCCACCCTAGTACGGCACTGCACAGACACCGACTACTCGCCCTCCAAACCCCCGGCAAAGTCACACAAGGCATTCTTTCTCGGACAGGCACCCACTCACAAGAGAGCCTTGTTCTCCACACCCCCGTCCTCATGAGCTGGACCATAGTGAGTTGGAACGTACACGAGCTCCACGACCGTGTTCGTAGCCAGCCGTAGTACCTGATACTCCAGCAGGAGTTGCAAAGGGCAGTGGTAGGGCGTGCAGTGGACATCCTTATGATTCAAGAGCACATGTTTTCAGCCACAGACATCAGACGACGTCATCACCTTCTCCCAGGGAGAGGTCCAGAGGAGTGGTCCCCCGCAGTAGGACGGAGCGGAGGGGTCTGCATCTCAGTCTCACAGACTTTGGCTCCAGAGGTCTACGATCAGGGCAAGCTCATTCCAGGTCCCAGGCCGGGCAATTTGGATGGAAGTTCGAACATGGGATCCTGAACCTGTATGCCCCAGCGTGTAGATAGCACCGCCCGGCCTTTTGGAGGAGGCTGTAAGAGTGTCTTCCGGATGTAGAATCCTAGAGTGTTGGAGGTGACTTCAACAACTTGGAGTTTGGGAAAGACAAGCAGGGCGGCGCCTCATTCTCTGAGATGCCAGCAGCAAAGCGTAGCACCTGGGAGCAATTCATTTTCATGATCAGTGGCAGAGACCCGTGGAGAGAGCCAGATTTCGGTAGGACACCTGGCAGCCTTCTCTTCTCCTTTGGACAGAGGAGACATGATGGATTGCTAGAGAGACTAGACCGTTTCTATGTTGGGGACTGGGCATTACATAGAGGCGGATCTACCAGGATTCTAGCAGGTACCACAATGTCAAACCACTCTCCAGTGGTAATTCACTTGGATCAGCCCCGCCGAGGTCTCCCCCAGAAGGGGGTCCGCATTCCAGAGGACCTCCTGCAGGACGAGGAGATCCAGCAGGTCATGGCAGGGATTTGGGAGCAGTTAGAGATGACACCGTGCGAGGGTTGGGCTACATGGGTGGCCGATGCGATTTAGAGGAGCAGTGAGGAGCTGCAGGCTCACGCCCTTAGGCGGAGGAGGACCCTTCAGAAGCGTGAGCGGGCTTTGAGGAGAGACCTCGCCTCCATCGAGAGGCTTAGGGAGCAGGACCCAGGTTCTCAGTGGCTTAGTGACAGATTCGAGAGCGCTCGTCTTGAGCTTCAGGACACGGAGTTGCGGCGGGTTGAGTTCTCCTATCACTCCTCCCGGGCCCGGTGGGTGCAGGCTCACGCCCTTGGGCAGAGGAGGACCCTTCAGAAGCATGAGCGGGCTTTGAGGAGAGACCTCACCTCCATCGAGAGGCTCAGGGAGCAGGACCCAGGTTCTCAGTGGCTTAGTGACAGATTCGAAAGCGCTCATCTTGAGCTTCAAGACACAGAGTTGCGGCGGGCTCAGTTCTCCTATCACTCCTCCCGGGCCCGGTGGGTGCAACAGGGGACAGGATGACGAAGCAGTTCTTTCAGACCGCTGGACCCTGATCAGCCAGGCACACAGCTGTAGCGTCTTCGAGACTCGCAGGGCATCATGCACACTGGCCCATAGGAGATTCTAGACATGGCCAACTCTTTCAAACGGAGAGGATGACCCCAGCTGGTCTTGTGGCCTGAAAGCTAGTTTGGGATCACGTTCCGACAGTAGTCTCACAGAATTTATGCAGTAGACTTGAGGAGCCTTTCACAGATGAGAAGCTCTGTTTAGCTTGCCAAGAGATTTTTGACACAGGTTTTCTCCCTCAGTCCTTGAGTAGGGGTGGATTTGTTTGATCCCAAAAGGGGAAGATAGGTTAGACATCCCACAGTGGAGGCCAATCACTCTACTTGATACTACGTACAAGATCCTCGCCAAGGTCTTGAGTTTGCGGTTACGGCCCCATCTTACCAACATCATCCACTACACACAGACTGGGTTTGTCCAAGAGCGCAACATCCTGGACAACATCTTCACGTTCTGGGAGGCAGTGGATTGGTCCAGGGAGGAGTCACAGCCGCTGGCCGTCCTTCTCTTGGACTTTGAGAAGGCCTACGACAAGGTGGAGTGGTCCTTCGTGGAGGGCACTATGAGGAGATTGGGTTTCTCAGACAGATGGGTCAGAGGAGTTTCAGCGCTATATGTAGGGAGCTCTAGTCAGAGATGCTTATCGGAGGACACACGGGCGAGGCCTTTCCTCTCTCTCGCTCGGTCCGCCAGGGCTGCCCACTCGCTCCCTTCCTCCTCTTGTTTGTGGCGGAGGCTTTGGGCTACTAGTTCAGATCACAAGTGGTGGGTCTCACAAGGTTGAGGCTCCCAATCAGACAGGAGGAGGAGCTACTTAACTCAGAGTTTGCAGATGACACGGCCTTGTATGTTGAGGGCACCATAGCGACTTTGGAGGGAGTCAGGGGCGCCTTGGCTATTTACTGTGAGGCCTCAGGGGCACAGATCAACTGGACGAAATCTATAGGTTTCTTCACAGGCTTTGAGGAGACACAGAAGATCCGTGAGTGGGGGAGTGACTTTGGCTTCAAATGGATACCGCGGGGGGCCAGACAACGAGATACCTCAAATGCCAGGTGGGTATTGATATTACAACCAAGCAGATTGCCCCGGTCCTTGAGAGTGTTCGGCACAAGCTTCTCTATTGGAGCTCAGCCAAACTCTCCCTAGCAGGTCGCGCCTTAGTGGCAAACCAGGTCCTGGTATATCGCCTCCTACTGGTGCTTTCACAGAGGATGCATTGGGCAGCTCCACCGGTTAGTACACGGAACTTCCTTTGGGCAGGTTCAGACGGCACGAGGAAAACTAGGGCCCGAGTAGCTTAGCAGACGCCGCAGGCACTGGGAGGCTTGGGTATCATTGATCCGGAGATGCTAAGCAAAGCCCTTCTAGGCAAGTTGGTGGTTCGTGGCCTCACCCCAAGTGCAGAGCCTTGGAAGCTCCTCTTACAGCGAGGGATTCTAAGGAACACCCCACGCACTGGGGGACAGTGTCAGCCTTCACATAAAAAGGATCTTCTTAGAGGCCCCCCTTACAGGAAAGGGCTCCCCCCTGATGAGGAGCCTTCACAGGGTCTAGCAGAGACTAGCAGGGGGTCTCATCCATGCTCCGCCTAGATGCAGAGAGGAGTTTGAGCACCAGCCCCTTATGTGGCACCCAGAGATCAGAGATCAGGAGGGACATATGCTCGGTCAGCGGACTCACATTGGTTGGGCACAGTGGGACAGTGGGACAGTGGTCCAAGAGGGTCCTTTGGCCGTTGGAGCAAATTACCTATGGAGGCAGAGGCGAGGCTTGACGCCCTAGAGGAGGGCAGCGGATGGGCGAGATTGACTTAGCCATTCCTGAGTCCTAGTGGGAAGGACTTCACGTTTGGAGAGACAACAAATGGTTGGGGCAGTTTTCTCGTACTGGTGTTCCCTTGAGGATGTTGATGCAACGAGGTAGCACGCACCCCGGCTTCTTCCGTGTAGGACTTGGAGGCCTACTTCAGCCACTCACTGAGAGAGACCCCGAGATGGATGGGAGTCTTGATGGGATTCACTCGCAGATGATTAGATTGGTGGGACGTTTGGGGAAGGAGTGGCATATTGACCCTCCCAGTATCTCAAAGCAGGACGCCTCTACATGGTGCCTTTGGCTGTGGGAGGGTAGACCCCTGAGGGAGATCCAGTGGGATCTGGGAGATTGGTTCTGGCCCTCCAGGGGCGGCCTAGCTGAGCCAATGGATGAGGTGCCCTTCTTTTCCTACACCACACGGATTAGCAGGAGGCTTCAGATGGACTCATCGAGGTGGACCCCCTCGAGGTAGAGGCATTGGGTGACCCAGAGAGTGCCCCGGGATGTTCGCTCCAGGTTTTAGACGCAGTTGTGGTCCAGCTTGCGACTAAGAAAGATTTCATACTTCTTCAGGCTGGCCGCCCATGGAGGCTTGACCATCGGGCCGTGGTTGGAGCAGATGCGAGTGGAGGGGCAGTGCCATTGTTGCTCCGATGGTGTCCTGGAGATTATCCCGCACTGCCTATGGAGCTGTTGTAGCGTAGCGAGGATCTGGATGGAAGCCCTCAGGATCATGACATGTATGCAAAGTCTTCATAGAGACTACACCTGGGGGATGGTGGCTTGGTTGACAGAGGGAGGACACGCGTTTCAGATTAATGAGATCTCCCCAGCCTATCGGATACAGGGTCAAAGCATTCAGAGGATTGCACTCCACGAGGCTGACAACCTAGCTCCTCCTCCTCCTAGGGAGGACAGTGTTTAGGAGGTGGTAGCCAGCGTCACGGCTTGAAACATTTGGGTGGCTCCACCCTCGGCTACCATAGTTGCCATCTGGCAAGATATCATTTACACTCTACGGTCCACCTGGGAGCGTGGGACTCCAGGCTCCAAGGCGACTATCGAGAGGCGTGCTCGTTTCTGCAAGGCTTGGCCTGCAGGAGTTTTCTACATCTTCACCCCGCGAGGGATTCGCTGGCCGTATAGTCCCCCCACTTGGCTGTTAACCCCAGTTCCAGAGACTAGGCAAGGAGTATATATATATATATATACCTTTGTAAGACTAGAATAAGTCCAATCATACAAATTTAGATTTTTTGTTGTTCTAAAGATAAAAAATCTACACATAAAATAAAAGAGAAAATAAAAGAGAATATGAAAGAGAAGAAAAAAGAGGTAAACAAAAACTTTTAAGAAAAACAAAAGGAAGACATACTCAGCAAGCAAAGTAACACTTATGTCGTCATCAGTGCCCAAGCATAAGCAGCTATACAAGGTTTCTAAAGACCCGCGGAGTCTCTTGGGCAAACCCAATGCTTACTAAAATACGTCAAATAAACAAAAGAGAAAGAAAACAAGAAATAACGAAGAAAGGAAGCAAGTGACTAAGAAAAAATAAACAAGCAAGTCAAGAAACAAAATTTTCCAAAAAACTGGAATATCGCTCTCTCTCTCTCTCTCTCTCTCTCTCTCTCTCTCTCACTCTCACTCTCCCTCTCCCTCTCCAGATGTATTTGATTATATATGATCAGACTTAGGATTCAGCACGGGTGATGATGCTTGTTTCAGTAGCTCCACCCTTACTGTGATTTGTATCAGGTTTTCTTTCAGTGTCATAGACCCATCGGTCTTCCGAAGACTCTAATAAAATTTCTTTTCTTTCTTTCTTTCTTTCTTTCTCACTCTCACTCTCACTCTTATTTAAAACATAACAAGCTAAATGGTCCTTTACACTTATGTATTGTTTCCTACAAAGAGTCAAAAATACGTTTCTAACTTAGAAAGCACAAGCATACTCAAACAAACTCTCTTTTGAAACTAAAAGAAAAACGGGCTATTCAGCTCCCAGCTTTTTGTTTTCAGCTTATGTTCAATCATTCTAAACATACCTAAGGCCGATACACCATAGATAAAAGACTTCATATCTAAGATTGTGCGTACTTTTTTCATTATTTTCCTTGGATTATACCTCTTGTGTAATAGTAAAGTGATCAAATTACTACATTGAGTGATAAAAGACTCCTTAGTTGTACAAAGGCGAGAAAATCTATGGTTTATCGTATATATCAACCTCTAATCCTATGGTAGATTGAGAAATTCTAAGATCTAAGAAAACACAAGAATCCCCTCTTGAAGTGCAGTTCAGTTCACAAGAGTCACGAGGATAGATTCCTTCTCCAAAAGCACTAGCGTCTTTGTACATAAAGTCTTGAAAGTTAGGAACATCTGGTACAAATAAATCATCTATAAAACACCTAACTTGGCTAAGCTTATGTAAAATGATAGGGCAGGTATTGATAGAAATAAGACGTTGCATAAACTCAAATTCATAAGTGAAAAGATAACAGTTTGCTAAAAAGACGGCACAATTAGTGCCCATGGGGATTCCTATAATTTGTCGAAACAAAGAATCACCTATTGTGATGTAAAGATTATCTAAAAGAAAATCTATCCAAGAGCAAACATCTTCCACACTTACACCTTTGTGTATCTTTTCTTTTTAGAACCTATGTCATGATCTTTATTTTTTAGCCACAAGAAGTCAAAGCATAGGGCTGTTTTCTCAACTTTTAGCACTTTGCATCTATATTTGTATAATCTGAGATTGAAAACTTCAGCCACTAGCTTTTTTATTCTAAACTTCAGGTCTTCCAGCTCAATCTTTGTGTAAAGCATCGTAAAATCATAGGTTTGAAGGAGAATAGGAGACTCTTTTTCCTGAATGCTTCGAGAGGAATTAAAAAATTTTACAACAGGAATCACTCCTACAGAGTCATTTAAAATCCAACTTGAGTGCGAGGGGACATCTGCCTCTTTTAATAAGTCCCTCCAAAGTTCATGGGCACTAGGCAACATGGCTTTGAAGCAGTAGCTTAGCCATTTAGAGACATCCGTCAAAGTAGTCTCACAAGCAGCTGCAATAAATCTTGGCTTTTTGGGAGTTTTGAGAAACTTCCAAGCAGCACAAAGAAAAGGTATACTTGGATTGAAAACAAACCCAGAAGACTTGCAAAAACTCTGATGTTTTGAGATCAAATCCTTTTGAGAAACTAAGGCAGGGGCGTAAGTTTTGGCAAGCAAGTTCACTTCTCTCAAAAGAGATTCTAAGTAAAACTTTTTGCAAATAAAAACATAGTTATTTGAACATTTGTCCATATAAGAAATGACAAAATTCCTATGGAATTTTCGAAGAAGAGTTTCGTCTTCTTTAGAAAGATGGTTACTTTGCTTTGAGCAATTAACCGAAGGGACTTCTTCTAGTTTCAAAGCAACTTTCTTCAAAATCTTCCCTTTCCATTCTGATAAGATATTTTGAACTCCTAAACATTCTTCTAATTGCAAAACAAACTTTGAGATTCCCTTATCGATAGCTTTTAAAAGGCAAGACTCTTTAAAAGAGTACAATCGAAATTTTGTGCCTTTCATGAAAAGGTCTCTTAAGTTACTAGAAAGCAAAATTGAGGTATCAGCTGTGACTACATGTCCTAATTCAGCATCAATAAAGCTTTGGAATCTCTTACTTTTACAACAACAAGGTTCTCTAAGGATAGAAGATTTTGAATGCTCTAAAAGCCTTTTACCTATCTCTCCATAGTTGAAAGCCTTTTGTCCTAAAGTCTTTACATACTTCCAAGCTACTACTAGATGCTTCCAAATTCTTCTCACAAAATGAGGGAGAGAATCCATTACTTCAGGAGACTTCAAAATTGAGTTTAAGCCTATCTTGTCAAGTGAGGGAGAAGTAAAAATACAATTCAAGAGTTCCTTATTTAGATAGACTTCTTTGCTTTGAAAGGAAGCTTTACTTTTAAGAAGCGATCCAACGAAGTTTTAAGTTGTATATAATGGAGCTTATTTAGATTCAAATCCTCAAAAGAGAAGTTTTCCAAGGTGTATTGAAGTTTAAAAAGAACTTTAACATTATATTTTTCAAAAACTTTTATTGAAAAAAGACCCAGAGACATTAATCTATCTAGGTAGAGTAGTCTTCTTTAATAGTCTCGAGAAGCAAAAACTCTTGGAACTGAGGAAGTTAAAGGAACTAAAGGAGGGGGAAGTGGAGGAAGAGGAAGTGAGGGAGGCAAATCACGAACAACATGTGAATTGCACGAGAGCTAGGACAACCTCGTAACATAACTTTAGGTTTCCATATGATGTTAGGTGTATGACTATGTTGGTAATGAGGAATGTTAAAGGGCTTGATATCAGTTCTCCACATCAAAGGGTTCTTTTTAGAGGTTCTTTTATTTTTACGAAGAGTTGATTTTCCTTCCAAATTAAAACCTCTTGGGAAGAAAGTGTGTAAAGTTCTCATCCAAAACAATTCACGAGGACGAGCAACCTTGTAAAAATCCTTGGCATTATTAAAATGGCCCTCTATATGCTCAATGGGAAAGCAACGAAAAGATTCGAAACCAGACTTTGCCATTGCCGCATATAAGGGTTTTGAATTCTCAATTAAGGAATTCTTCCTATGAACTTTTCTAGCTTCCCTAACATGTTCTTGAAAATAAATAAAAGCTGTCCTATAGGTTTGTCCTACATAAAGCATATTCCTACTATGTATGTTATAGACAACATAAATTACTTGCATGGCATGAATAGGACTAATAGAAACAGAAGTCTTGAGATGCTTGTTTCTAAGACGTCTTAGTTTATTAAGAATTCTTATGGTATTATTAGTATAATGAGTGCTAACTAATAAAGCCTTAAAGTTAGACCAATTAATGTTACCTTCCCCAAAATCATGAAGATTATTCATGTTTGACCTAGCTAAAAAGTTAAACCTTTCTCTATATAGGTTTCTTCTAACTTTTTTGTTTTGATTTACCGAGCTAGACCCAACTAAATCACCTACCAAAGAGACAAGACCATCACTAGTATTTCCAATGTTGTTCGGTGAGGTCAAACGATCCAACATTGGGGAACTTGCTTGCACTCTCCCTACCCATCTTAAGGCAATTTCTCCCTTGCTATATCCCCTAATTCTAGCAGGAGCGAGACTAGTATTTAGGGGGGGGATTGCTTGCACAGTCGTTACTCATCCCAAGGTAACTCCTCCCTTACTACTACAAGGGAATGTCACAGGAGCCAGATGACATCCTAGGAGATCGCCCTGTTGGCTTCCAAAAGGCAAATTCATCATAGCATGTATCGCTAAGCCAATATATCCCCAAACTGGCGATTACAATTAGGGTTAGCCAGGGCCCCAAGGCCATTGTAAGAGCTTAATCAACCTAGAAGCACCAAAGAAAGAGAAAGAGAAAAGGAAAGTTACCAATAATTTAAAAAATAAATAAATAAATAATAAAAAATAAAGCGGTCATACAATGAAATAAACCAAGGAGAGCAACTAAAACAAAACGCAAAAGCACGCTTTTTAAAGAAATAATTAAAAAAATAAAAAAAATTAAGAGAGAGAGAGAGAGAGAGAGAATTAAAAATAAAAATCAAATTAAATTATTAAACAAAAAGAAAAGGATTAAAATAATAATAAGAATAAATGAGAATAAGTTTAGCTGTTGGGGCTTCTGCACCCGCATAAGATAAAACGAGGTAGTCGAACAGCTGATCACCACTTGGACGAAAATTCAAAGAATTTGCATGTCCGCTAAGGTGATAGAAAAATATACCTTTGTAAGACTAGAATAAGTCCAATTATACAAATTTAGATTTTTTGTTGTTCTAAAGATCAAAAATCTACACAAAAAATAAAAGAGAAAATAAAAGAGAATATGAAAGAGAAGAAAAAAGAGGTAAACAAAAACTTTTAAGAAAAACAAAAGGAAGACATACTTAGCAAGCAAAGCAACACTTAAGTCGTCATCAGTGCCCAAGCATAAGCAGCTATACTAGGCAAGGAGTAGCACATTGATCCAGTCTCAGTCTTAGTAGGGCTAGAGGGAGCAGTGTGGCGCCTTTGGTCTTGGGAGGGTCGGTCCCTCCAAGATATGAGTGGTTCTAGCCAGCTCGTGTAGGGCTCTCAAATAGGGTGGAGGAGGTAGCATTCTTTTCCTACACAACCTGCATTGGACGATGCATTCAGTTGGAGGCAGACGCTTGAACCCCATCGAGGAAGTGACACTGGGTGGAGCAAGATGTCCCCCATGGGGGCTTGCGCATCGGCCCTTGGCTGGAACAAATGCACATAGAGCCCACACTCACATATGTACATATAGGATATGACCAACTTCAACACCCTCATCATCCTAGAGAGCCTACCTTGGCTACAACAACAGTATTTGCCAATCGCCTCTCCATCTTAAGGACACAATTGGGTCCTCCCAGCCGTCACATTGGTGAGCTTGTGGTTGGACACCGTGTATCCTGTGCTAATATAGAAGCATGACCATAAGGGTTCTCATCAGACTTCTGAACATCGCACGCATCTGTTACAAGACCTGGCCTGCAGGCTCCTTCTACAATCTCAAGATCGAGGAATCTGTTGGTTGTAGAGTTCCCCTAACTAGCAATAAGTTCCTTTTCCCTCTTTGTAGCTAGGAGCTGTTCACAAGCAGTTCCCAAACATCAGAAGTGCTTAATTGTAGATCTTTTACAAATGAGGAAACAAAAAAAAGGGGTAGAGCAGTACAAACAAAGTGTAATGGCTGTTGCATGTTGAGAAAACAAAGCAAAATTCACACCATTGCCAAGCATGGAAGCACCAAGTGGCAAAGGTTGACCGGAATTGACAGCATATGAGCAGTTTTGTGACACAGAAACCTGTGAACAAAAGCGAAGGATACCAGTCAAGGCCATTGTTAAGGGCAAAACTTCAAAAGAGAAAATACAGTAATCAGTCATCATATGTTGCAGCTTCATATGCTAACCTAAAGTGAAAGGAATTATGGGAGGTCCAATCAATTACTTTTCTAATGCCTCTGATAGCCCTGGTTGTCAAAAATGAATTCACCTCTGAATGTCATCAAAACAACTTCACGAAAAGATGTCGCAATGTCAAATATGCTGTCTGCTCAAAGCATAGCCTTTTAAATGAATACATAAACATGCCCAGATTGTCTTATGAAAGAAAAACCCATGATCCCCCAAGTTCAAAAACAATCTGTGTCGCTCCTCGAACATTCTCAGGTTCCCTCTAGAGCCTATTCCTGTGGTTCCTCCAACCGTTTTAAGCAAGCTACAATATTCATTACCTACCTTGACTTATCATCTTCGATGCATTTAACCTTCGTTTACCATGGACATTGCAAAATGGGAGCTTCAGTTCGCTCTACTAGCCAAGTGGCCATTGCTACATCTCTGATACTGTAAGTACCCGCAGGTAGACTAGCATAGCTCATTTCAACAACCTAGAGGTACTTAGAAGCATTGAGTATGACAAAGAAACATACAAGAAGCTTGAGACTCGCAACCTTCATTTATACAAATTACAGGCTTCAAAAAAGCAGGTTATGATCTTTCCATGCTACACATTATTACAAGAATATTAAAAGTGTTTTGAATTGTCTTACATTAGTCACATGTCCATAAGCCATCTTCGTGTTCCCAGAGCTTTATCAATCAAAAGCAAAAACAAACCTAAAACAAGTAATATTCATAAGATAAATTGGTCAAAAGTTTGCATAAGCTAATACCTGCATGGTTTCTTTGCTTTCATTTCCTTCTGAGACATAGGCACCACGTTGTGTTCCTAACTGGCTCGTACTGCATACCTGCAGTGAGTGAAGATCAATATGCAATCTCCTGCCTTTATTTCCAAGAAAAGCTCTTCGGTTATTTCAATCTTACAAACTGTGGTGGGAAGAAAAAGCAAAACCTTATAGATCCTATAGGAGAGAGAGGCATGAAAAGGCACACAACACCTGCTGCAGTGTTCTACGTGAAAGCTGAGAGCATGGACGTCCAACGGAGAGCTTTCCTGAGACATCCTGTTGCAAACTGCATATCATTTCAAGAATCCAGAGTAAGAGGTTGAAAAACTGAGCTCTAATATGTGTACCCTATCTAAGTTGCACAAAATGGGCATCAATAGATTATTTCAGCAGAGTACATCAGGAAAGTACAAGACTCCCAAGCATGACATCATGTGGCTGGGCTCCACTCGTGATATGCGAGGGTGACCGTTGTGCATTTATGTCACCGACTTGTTAGCTGCAAATGCGGTTGGTACACCGCCCATGAATAATAGCTGGATGACAGCTATCCTTATGTGTTCTAGTTCGTGGCTTTGTTAGTATGCCACCTTAGTTAGCTGAGTTTGGTTTGAGACCCACATATAGGATTCTTCTATTTCTTTGTACTAGAGTTCTTTTGGCTTTCACAACTAAGAAGAGGAAAACTATTTTCAGCCTCCACCTCTGTGTGTATTCCCCCATTGTGTATGTGAGAAAGCCGCAAGTGAGACTCCTTCCTTCTCTGCCACTATCTTCACAGAAGGGATGCAATATAGGGGATATGGAAGAGAGAGGGCATGAATACAAGGGATAGGGATAGGGATGGGGATAGGGAGAGGGAAGGGAAGGGAAGGGGATACACATAGATATGGGTTGAATAGGAAATAGAAAGCGGAGATACGGGAGAGGATAGAGAGGGATAGAGTAGTGGTGGGAGTATGCATATCGAGGTAAAGGGGATGAATACAGGTGATAAGAAGAGGATAGAGGTTGAATGTAGGGGATAGGCATGGGCGTGTGAATAGAAGGGAAGGGATTGAATACAAGGGATAGTGAGGGGGTAAGGATTGAATATAGGGGATAGGGGATAATGAGGGCACATGGGATGGGTTAGATAGGGGACAAGATACAGGATGGGCATGGGGATAAGGGAGAGAATGGGGGGTTAAGGTCTAAATATAGGGGATAAGGGATAGGGGATAGTGAGGGCACAAGGGTCAGGGAAGGTAGGGTATGATAAGGGATATAGAGGGAACGGGAAGGGGATAAATGGGGTTGGGGATGGGGATAGGGATAGGGGAGGAGATAAATGGGGATGGGGATACAAATAATATCCCCTTCAAATTTTGATTGATTAAAGCACAATACCGTATATTTGTTGCCATCAAGTGGATGAACCCGTAATGGTATGACCTTGAATGTGATGACGAAAGGATTTGTAAACAAGGAATTGGGGGATAAAAGACCCATTTTGGCATCTCAAAATGCGATCATGATTATGATGATGGACTATTGATTGTACATATGTCATAAGAATAATTATAAACTACCAAAAGCCTCAAAATTTGAGCAATTGAAGGATGTTATCATCTCTAATTCTTGGCCACTACACTATTTTGATTTAGATAGAAGACATGTCCCACGTATGTTGCCTCAATGACACATATGCCCTCAGCATATCCTCTAAAATCTGGTTGACTCTCTCCGTCTGACCATCCGTTTCAGGATGATCCCCACTACTCATTCCCAACTCAGTCCTTAGTGTCTCAAATACCGCTGTCCAAAAATGACAGGTAAATCTGACATCTCTTTCTGACACTATGGATCTAGGCAATCCATGCAGACGAAATATATGTCTAATAAACAAATCCGCTACTTGCGGGGCACTAACAGACTCTCTAGTCGGAGTGAAGTGAGCCATCTTGGTTAGACGATCAACCACCACAAGGATAGAATCATAACCACCTTGTGTCGTAGGCAGCCCTACAATAAAGTCCATGGAAATGCTCTCCCACTTAGTGGTATCTCCAAGGGCTGTAAAAGTCTGGGTGGCTTCACCCGCTCGGCCTTGCTTACCTGACACAAAAAACACCGTGTCACATATTCATGAATATGCTTTTTCATCTTTGACCAAAAGAAATCTCGCTTCACGAGATCATATGTCTTCTCGACTCCTGGATGTCCCGCACATGCGCTATCATGGCACTGTCGAATGACTCTCTACCTGAGATCATTCTGACTAGGTATTGTCATTTCTTTTCAGCATACCATCCCTTATGGTATATCTTGCATATGTTTGGCCTTTTCTGGATGCCAGGTCATCCTTTTCTTCCCCGGGTCTAAACACATGAGCTTTAGGCCATAAGCTCTAGACAAACTCGTCCACCTTTTAAGTTTCTCTAATCTCGGTCATTAAAGCACTCTCTAATACCGTAAAACTCATATTGTGCATAATGCGAGACAACGCATAAGCAACCTTATTATCCTTCCGTCTTCGGTACCGAATCGTCAAATTAAACTCCTGCATGAGCTCTGCCCACCTAGCTTGGCGGCCCCTCAAGTCAAGCTGTTTACAAAAATGTTTCAAAGTATCATGATCCACATCCACATAAAACTCTGAACCATACAAATAATGCCTCCATGTTTTCAAAGCATGGATAACAGCATAAAACTCCAATTCATGAGTTGGCCAATTCCTTTGAGAGGGAGAAAGCTTTTTGCTTTCAAAGGCTACTGGCCTTCCCTCTTGAAGGAGAACTGCTCCTACCGCAATGCCACTCGCATCGGTTTTCAGGAACAACAGTTTCTGGGGATCAACTATTTTTAACACCGGTCCTGTGACCACAGCTTGTTTCATGGTGTTAAAACTTTCTTGTTGATTCTGCCCCCATATAAAAGGTACTTTATCTGAGGTCAGATCAGTCAATGGCGATACTATTTTGGAATATCCTTTGATATGCCTTCGATAAAATTAGACAAATCCCAAGAATGATCGCAAAAAGCGGTCAGACTCTGAGGGATTGGCCAAGTCAGTATCGCAGCCACTTTCTTTGGATCCATTTCTACCCCCTCTGGAGTAATTATGAATCCTAAATATTCAAGCCTAACCATACACAATATAGTTTTCTTTTTATTTACATAAAGACTGGCTTTCCTCAAAGTACTGAATACTATTCTTAAGTGTTCACGATGCTCAGTAATACTTTTACTAAACACTAGAATATCGTCAATAAAATGTACTACAAACTTTTTGATATACGGACGTAGTAAATCGTTCATAAGCATAACGAATGTAGCTGGAGCATTGGTAAGTCCGAAGGGCATTACCAAAAACTCATAATGACCAAACCTCCTTCTGAAAGCGGTTTTATGCACATCCTCGGCTCTAATCCGGATTTGATGGTAGCCACACTTAAGATCTATCTTACTGAAAATCACGGCTCCATGTAATGCATCTAGCAAATCATCGATCCGAGCCATCGGATACATGTGCTTACCAGTGATATTATTCAATGCTCTGTAATCTATACAGAGGCGAAACGTATCATCCTTTTTATTCTTTAATATCACTGGCGAAGCAAAAGGTGAGAAACTTGGTTGAATCTGCCCCAACTTGAGGTATTCTTCCAGTTGTCTACGCACCTCCGCCTCTTCAGTAAAACTCATTCTATAGGGAGGTCTATTTACAGGTTCTGCCCCCGGGATCAGTTCAATCTTATGCTGAACATTCCGCTCTGAAGGTAACCCATAAGGTAACTCATCCCTGAAACATTCAGAGAACTCCTCTGCTCCATCTCACCACTTTGCGCAACATCAGCGCTAGCCGAAGAATCATCAACCGGCTCTACCGATGCTGTACAAAGAAATAAAAACTCTTCTTGAACTTTTCGGATTTCCATGACGGAAACCAACGGTCCCTGAGGTACATCTTTCTCACCTCGTAAGACATAAAGCACATCATTCATCTTGAATTGATATACATGCTTTTTCCAATCAATGGCCGGATTCTTCCTAGAATGCCACGCCATACCCATGGCTATATTTGCATGAGCAAGCTTAGTCATTTCAAAATCAAGCTTCTCAGCATAGTCTTTAATACGAAGCTCCAACTGGGTAACCCTTTGGTCCCATACTTCAGTTGAACTTCCATCTGTCTTCCTGACTGTATACGCATAGTCAGATGGGCTAGTCTTTAACTTTAGCCTTTTCACGAGCTTGGAGTTAATCACATTGTGCGTTGACGCCGAGTCAAACAACACAATGACATCATGATTGGCCACTTGCCCTTTCATCTTAATTAACTCCGTATCATTAAAGGCTGTATACCCCGTTGCTGCGGGCCTAGATAGGATGTTATCAGGTGCACTCATTACTAGCTTAGCAACAGACACACATAACAAACAAGGTCCTGACCTTTGAGAAGATCCCGCTAGCTGAATCTGCATCTATTCCGCTCTTGGACTTCCCTCCATTTTCACGTCGCATTCTGAGACTACCATCTCAGCCATCCAACGATCCTTATTTCGTGGACAATCCTTCCACTGATGAGGCTGAAGGCAACCAAAACACAAGCCTTCTCTCTTCGCTTTTTCTCTTTGCTCTGGGTTTAAGGGAGACTTAGACCAAGCCCGGGCTGCCATTGGTGTTACTTTCCTCTTCACTCCAATGGTGGTACTTGATTTAGGAGTTTCAGCTGGTTTCGCCTGCTTGGCTTGACCACTCGGCTGAGAACCACTCCCTTGAACCACTCCAATGGTGGTACTTGATTTAGGAGTTTCAGCTAGTTTCGCCTGCTTGGCTTGACCACTCGGCTTGACCACTCGGCTGAGAACCACTCCCTTTACTAATCCACTTCTTCTTAAACCCAGATTTCTTCTGGTACCCATATTGGGTTCCTACCTGCGCAAACCCACTTGGCCTGCTGCCCTTGGCATCTTCATAGTTCAGGGCTATGGCTATTGCATCATCCAACGTGTTCGCATACTTAGTCCGAACTTCCATTTTAATCCGATCATTCAATCCAAATATGAAATCTTTCACTTGGATTGATTGAGGTAGGGGTTCATCAACCTTCATTACGCTCTCTCGAAACTTATCAGTGTATTCTGCCACTGACAAATTTCTCTGACGAAGGTTCCTATACTGATCCCAAGCTCGGGATGCTTCGTCAGGAGGTAAGAAGTGTTTCCTAAATTCCCTTTTAAACCCCTCCCAGGTAGTGGATGCAATACCATCTTTCTGTTGTTTAATCCACCACCGGTCCGCTGCCTCACTAAACATGTGGGTGGCCTCGCGGATTTTCTTGATATCATTTCTGATTTCACAAATGGCGAACGCCTCGTCCCATTTGTGTAACCAGGCCTCAATGACATCAGAACTACGGTCATTCATCCGACCAGAATACTTTTCCGGCCTATAATTGGCAATATTAGGTACTTTAGCCTTCCTAGGCTCGACAGTATGGATACTAGACTCCGGTTCCATTGGAGTCTTTCCTTTCTCATCTCGAGAAGGTCTGGCAGACATATTGTGTATCACTCTTCTAAGTTCAGACTGCCCTGCATTTGCCTGTAACTGTTGCGCTAATAACTGCTGCAAGGCATCCTCAAGTAATGCAATCCTGCCAGATAAGGTGTGAACTACTGGGCGCGACACCTGCTGAGTCGGCCGGACTCCTGACTCTACAGGGTCCATCCTGGAAGCTCCTCCTTCTGCTTCCATTCAGGTCAATGGGTGTTTTGATTTTTTTTTATTTTTTATTTTTTAAACACCGCTAGAACACTATTTACAAACTGACAAAATTCAGTGTACTGGCACTCTGACACAATTCCCTATTCTAGGAGATACCTGCAATCCCACATGCACCCTGACTAGGCATTTGACCCATGCATAACCCAAATACCGCTTTTCCCTACACTAGGGAAATTCCTGCAAATCAACTCTGACTGAAGCACACACGCATAGTCTCAAAGACTGTCCACAAAATCTTTTTTTTTGTTTTTTGGAGAAGCCAAAAAAAATTCCCACGTCTGCTACAACTACTAACACATCTATGGCATCTTCTCCTTCATGCAACCTGGAAACCCACGAAAACCTAATCTGTTTCTAACAAAACAGAAATGACAAAAACAAAGGGGAAAATGGGTAAAGTGCTCCCTGGTCTATGAATTCGATGTTAAGGAATCCCAATCAGATCGTGATTTCTCTCACTCTTGCTTTTTTGCCAACCATCCCAAAATTTGCGTGGCTTATCAACCGTCGCATATCCTGCGCCTACGCTCTCTGGCTACGTGGCTGACTGGCTCGTAATAAATTTCGACCTACTTCCCTAATGGATTCACAGTCATAGCCCTCTAGGTCACGTAGACAACTCATCGACCGAACCAAATCCGTTCTATGGTGCCTTTGGTGAACCATGTAGCTTCATAGTGATCAGGAGGTTCTGGTCGATCTCTTTGTGAATTAGCCAACGGAAGAACAGCTTGCGAAAGGCGGCTACTCTATCCGCTGGTTCGCGTAGGAGTGAGCTAAATTTTAATTCCAAGTTATTTGCGTAGGCTAGGAGAGCATCGATGCTGAGACCCAAATATTCGCCCACGCTTGTGATTCACGCGCAACACCGCTTATCGCGTCGAAGGGCTTCACTATTGGCCATCCCGCAAGATGCCATCGACCCCTCTCTTGGCACCGCACAAATACTACCGTCGACCCTGCCTGTCACGAATTTCATAGCTTGGCGAATTCGGCCGTCCGTGCGCTCTTGCCGCCCAGCCTGAACGCTAACCTCTTCATACGTAATCCCCTCGTCCACCTGAGCTCTGATACTTAACATACTTATCCTCTTCTTTACTACTGCAGATCACGGGAGTAGCACCAACTAAATTCCACCCAGCCAATTCCTGTTGAAGCGTGAGAGCTCTCCGAGAAATCAAAATCAGAGAAAATCACGTAAAAGTCCATTCTCCTTCTCTCACTAACTCCAACAAGACCCATCTCCCTAGATGGATCTAGATGCCACATGTCATCATCATAGGGCCTTTCCTAATGCATCTTTTCACCCCTCTCTTGAGATACTTTAATTTCCTTTGCCCCTAGGCACATTGCTTGCATTAGGCCCTTAGCCTTAGATCCACCTAGTCTGGTGCTATCAACCCTCACCGAGGACCTTGACATTAATTCCCTCCCGATCATTTACATGAAGTGCAAACAAATATATTACAAACGTAGATCCTTAAGGGAAACGTCGGCTGATTCTTCCGAGGTCATGCCACCTCAGGTAGAGCGTAACACAGGTGATCCCGGAGCTTTCACCATTATAGAGACTTAATCTTACCCTATACAGCAAGACTTAGTGGCATCCCAATCACTAGGTCAACCATAACTTGAAAATCAGAATGCTCTCCAAAGCAAGATCAAGAAATTAATCCTGATATCAGCACCTAATGTGTATCACCTAATGTGTAGCATCATTATGGCAGCAGCAGTATATTAAATTCAGAATTCCATGCAGGAAGGTTGCAACACATGCGCATGATTGAACACGTCTATAAATTTCTCTTGATATTTGCATGCCTCTGGCCATGCAATGTGAAACACGGCTGCTTAGCCACACCGTTGTGGGGCTTGCAATTTTGAAGAGACAATGGAGATTCTGTAGATGACAAAATACCTCAATTTTCACCACTTAACTTCTTTGTCTTTTGTTCTCGAATTGCAAAAAGGAACTTTTGACACAAGATCCTGATTAGGAGAGTCTGAGGCAATTTCTATAAGTACAATGCCGTGTAGAATATATTTAAATCACAATTATAGGCAGTCAGGGGTAGGAAGGGATCAGGATGCAAAGGGGCAGTACATGGGCAGTCTGCACATCACCAAGCTGTTCCTCCTCATATTTCATGTTCACAATTGGCTACACTCAGCCAATGATTCCTAAGGATAAAATACACAGTCTTCCCACTTGAAAACAGAGCTTCATTAAAACTCGTCAAAACATTTTTGTAGCATCCTGCCATGATCATAACAGGATGTCCCTGTACCCTTGAAAGAATCCATAAATTTGTGGGGTTCTTCGCGAGCTGGCTGAATTCTGATTGCCTTTCCCCTTAAAAATACTGGACTTTGGTTTCTGAGTTTCTGTGGTTTTTTAAGAAGTAAAATTCCTTTCAGTATTGGGTTTCTCTTTCCAGATTCCACTCGGAGTGTGACGACTGTGTTTTTCCATTCGGATCGCGCAAACCAGCAGGCTGCAAGGAAATGACATAGTCGAGACCCAAAGCGAGAGATACCACAAACCCATCCTCGTGTCAATGCACAGATCACACTCAATGATCTTTCCTCCATGTTCACCAAACCAGAGGCACAGACGACAAGTGTGATGGTGGCACTTGTCTGACGCAAGGCCACCACTAGGAGACCACAGTGGACCATGCATGCTAATGCTATATCATGGGTTTCATGCTACCGCAGCCCTGTACATCAGTGGAGCCACTCGTGAAATTCCTACGCTAGCATACAAAGAACCACCACAGTGGAGCCACTCATGGAACTCCTACGCTACCATACAAAGAACCACCACGCTGATGCCACACCACAGCTTTCATCCTCTCCATGGGCTCAGACAAGTGTTTTTGGCTTGCCCCTGATGGGGTAGGTCTTATTGGAGGTTTGATTCTCTAAGAGGTGAAATTTTGAATTTTTGTTTGTGAATGGAATTGGGAAATGAGAAAGTTCCTATACACCATGCTTGTGCAGACAGTAATCCTTTACGGATGTCCAACTCAGGCACCCGAGCTCTCAAGGATTTACTAGGAAAATTAGAAACTTTACATAAACGTTTCTTGATAGGGGAATTAGGGGTTAAGGCACAGACACCTTACCCCATCCTACTGGCTAAAACAAGTATGCTACCTCTAGAAGGGGAAGAATTATGTCAGTTCATCACCTACCTCAACAAAGTTGAGAAGATGGATACCAATAGGATACCACACAAGGCAATGGAAGCTACACAAATCATGGGCTGGCACAGAGAAGGGATGAAGTGCATGGAATCATGGGGTATACCAGCTCTACCAGAACATGCATGTGAAATCGGGGAACTAGTGACGCAGAAAATGTTGCAGAAACTATGGCGAAACCCAGGGGCGAAAATGCAGCTCTACAAACAGGAAATTAATTCAATGGACAGCTATGGAATGCAGAAATACCTCAGGGAAGACATATCAATATTTAAAAGACATCTCATCTGCAAAATCAGACCTAGGTCACATGATGTTGAGGTGGAGAGGGGTAGGTGGGCAAGACCGAGAAGAAAGAATCTGTAAAATCTGCCCCACAGGGGAGGTAAAAGATGAGCAGCATGTACTCCTAAGATGGCGAGCTTCCACAATCAGAGAAAGATATGAGAGCAGCATAGATAATTTAAAAAATCTGCTGGAGCAGCCAGCGGAAGCTACTTGAAAGAGGTTCTAGAACATCGCAACAAGATATTGGGGCTAGCACGTAAGCTAGTGCAACAAGTACTCAATAAATAAGCAGTTTGTAAATGTTTTTCTCACTGCCTGTGAGTAAAAACTATAGGTTGATAGTGATCACCAGTCCCATAGATCCTAAAGGGTCTCACGCTGACTCTAATACAACCATATACCTAGATGAGTCCAAGATCATGCCCAAACTCATCCTCTAAAAACACAATACACTGCAGTTTCAATCTCATGACAGTCACTCATAAGGACTCTTATACAACCATATCATCTCATCTCTCTCTCTCTCTCTCTCTCTCTCTCTCTCCCCTTTCAATTCATTATCTCCAACAGTCTCCACCATCCCCTTTCCTGCGCACCGTCTCCATTGCACATCCAATTTGTCTTCTTTTTCACTTTCTTGGATCTCGGGCAAGCCTTATAAATGATTGAATATCATTCACCATGTTATGTTTGTGTTGTACTTGTCTTGGGTGTAGATTTCCACATAGAGGCTCCACCCATTAAGTTCATTGTATATGGTTTTTTCAATCTCATAGAAACTTTGGTCATTCAAAGACTTTAATAAACTTTATTTCTCTCAAACTTTGTCTCTCTCTCTCTCTCTCTCTCTCTCTCTCTCTCTCTCTCTCTCCACCCTTACTGTGATTTGTATCCGGTTTTCTTTCAGTCTCATAGACGCATCGGTCTTCCGAAGACTCTAATAAAATTTCTTTCTTTCTTTCTCTTCCTGCATCCACAACCCTTTCTCCCTCCCACTCTCGCGCTAACTCTCCGCCCAAAAATTAGCTTCACTTGTAACACGTCTCGCTCCAGTTTTTAGCAATACCATCACACAATCGACAACTAAATTAGATTCTTCCATAGTGACTTTATATGGAAGCACGACGCCTTTGTTTCGGTTAAAAGATTTCGACGGACAGACTAACAGCTCGGCGCAATGAAGGACCCACACCTTTCGGGGAATACCCTCAAAAACCAGCCGGGTAATAGTAATACATACTACTGGGGTCGGAATTTGGACTAAGATTGGTGGCGCGGTGGCGGGAAGAAAACAGTACCTCTCCTCCCGCCCTTGATGCCGCAAAGAAACCCCGCAGTTTAAATTGCAATTTTGCATTTCAAAAGCTGCGCTGCAAGAACCGACACGCTTCTCAAACAAGCAGGTTCTTCGAAGCTCGAGCTGCCGAGCATGTCCGGGGGCAGCAACGTAGGCTGGAGAGATCAAAATTTTCATAATGTTTTGCAAAATGGACAGCTCCCAAGCAGTAGCGAAGAGTGACGATTGAATCGGGAGCTATAGCATTGCATTCCTTAGAATACGCGACGAATTGATGGGCCTGGATCTCACTCAAGCAGCGTCACGAGAATATAATGGATTCGAGTGCAACGTGTCCAACTCGTATGAAGTTTTGCAAACCAGATTCACGAATCTTCATGGAGTTGCCACGTGTCATTTTGTACGGGGACTTGAAGTGCGGCACAACTCGAGCCTACCTCGTCCCTTGAAGCAACTGACTTGGAAGCAGCTACAAACCCGCCTGCATTGCTCGTCACCACTTTTGTTCGCCTCCCTTTCTATATGACCTGGAATTTCTCTGAAGCCTTTCCAGGAATTGGTGGGTGGGCGGTGGGAGCGTGTTGAGCTAGGCTTGTGGGGGGAGGGTACACAGGCTGAAACGTGCCACTTCTTGCTCTTTTTTTTAAACCTCATTTTTTGGAGATTTGTGAAGGTGGACTTAGGTAACCTTTGTGTGAGAGCCGGCACCTTACTCTACCAGTTGACTTGTGACAAAATAAAGACGTTGTTAGATGAAGGGTGGGTCTTCCTTGGCACATTTTTGGACATCAGACCCATGGCAATGCCCACAGGATGGCAATGGCAAGGTAGATTTGTTTGATAGAACAAGTGATGATGGTGATTGTGGGTCCTTTCTATTAGTTACGTTGACTATTGGATTATAGACTTTGTAGTCATTGGACTCCACAGTCTAGACTATATCAAATGAGGATGTAAGTTTCACTCTTTTGGTCTAGCTTGGTCATCGTGTAGTTATGAGAATGTGAATAAATGGTATGTGCTTATCACAACATGAATAAATGTGTGAGAGCCAAACTTGCAAGGCTTTAGATCCTGGCAAAATATGAAGAGGGGAGAGGAGAAGAGTGGAGATGAGGAGAGAGGGCAAAGCAAGAGAGCACACCACAAATGACTAATTGTACACTAGATTTAGTTGAAAATATAAAATATATACAAACCCATTTAGGGTTAGGTTAGGACATCTAACCCTTTCCTTTTTAGCACTCTATATGTGTTAGCGCTATGCACATGTAATCACATGATGTTGAGCATGGTCTCTCAACACCTTCCCTCAAGATCAACATCATGAAGTAGGCCTTCCCTCAAGATGATGATTCTGGGGAATCAAAGAAGGATTGAACATTACATTTCATCACACCCATTTAATGGAAATGTCCTTCCTCTGCATCAAACCAAGAGCTTGTCGGTGTTTCTCGGAGTGATATACTGGATTCTTGGCCAATGCTTGAGCCGATTGATTAGCACAGTATATTGTTGTTGGCATTGATTCATCAAAGTAATATGTTTCTGACAATAGTCTTCTGAGCCATATAGCCTCACATGCACCGGTAGTGAGTGCCCTATATTCTGCTTCAATCAAAGGCACAGAAACAGTTGTTTGACAACCATGATATAGCACCTTGACCAAGGAAAAATGCATATCCCTATGTCAATCTTCTGGTCTCATGATCTTCGGCATAGTCTCACTGTCACAGTATCCATGCAACCTTGGATGACTTCCTCTGTATTCTATCCCAAACTATCTTGTACCTTTGATGTATCTCAAGACCCTTTTGGCTGCATTCCAGTATGACTGTTTTAGATTTGCCATAAACTGTGCTAGTGAACTTACTGCATAACAAATATCTAGCCGTGTGATAGTCAGATATATAAGAGATCCTATGAGCTGCTTGTAGTATCTGTCATTGACTATAGGCTTTTTTGAGTCTTTTGTAAGTTTCAAACTCTGTTCCATGGGAGTGGTTGCTACCATCGATGCTGCAAGTTTGGGCATAACCCCATACATTTATATGTATCAAATCAAGAATACCCCTTGCTCGAGAGGTGCTTCTGCCAAAATTGGTTCGCTTTTGTTTGCCGAAGTAGCATGCTTCGCAAACTTTTTTAAGAAACTGTAGCTTAGGAATCCCATTGCCATATTCTGATTCCTGAGATCTATCAAGCTCTTGAAATTGACATGTCCATATCTCTTGTGCCATTTTGCCGATAGTGGCATCTATTGTTGCGGTTGAGTTGACATGGCATGCAAATCTAGTACTGTAGCTAGCGTTTTGAACAAGCGTCCTTCCTTGACTCCTTTTCCTACTAGCTAAAATCTTATGGATTTGTCTCCGATAGTGCATTCATCTCTGTTGAAGGTGGCACAGTAGTTGCACTCCGTCATTTGATCTATTCAGACAAGAGGTTCTTGCTGAGCTTCGGAACACATAGTACATCTTTCACCAATCCTTTCATTCCACTGACATTGTTCATAGGGATAATGCATGTCCTTTGAACTGGATTCGGTGTATTATCCGATGTGTGCTGTATAGATGACATTCTTTTGACCTTCTAATGGTTTCATCTGTGTGAACCATTCTTGATGCTTTGTCATATGAGATAATGCACCGCTGTCAATGTACCAAGGATCCTGATCTGCTTGGTTGACTTGATAGCTGAAATCCTCTTTTGAATTGTAATCAGTGTCTAGATACACTGTATTATCAATCTTCTACATTTCCTCGTTTGCGAGAAACATATTCCCATGTTCATTTGCATAATGATTGTGACTAGAATGTTCACCACAATGATTTTCTCTTCTGCGGGAATTCCCTTGATTATTGCTGGATTGACCGCCTTGGTTGTACTGCTTCTTGCGGCAATCTCTTTCATAGCATCCAAACTTATGGCAGTAGTTGCACTGGATGTTTGACACATTGGTGGATGCATTCCCTTGTCCTTGGAATCTTCCTCGGTTGGAATGATTTCCTCTTTGCTGATTCTGATCCTTCACTAAACAAACCACCTCAACTGACATAACTCGAGCATTCTCAAGCGTGGTGGGATCTATTTCCTTTGAGCTCACATACCTAGAAAGGAAAAAGTATGCAATATTAGCAATATGAACACCTTGCATCCTGTAAAGTACCTCACAAGCTCACCCATCTTGTAAATACAATATTCACATTTTGTATCCTGTAAGGTACCTCACAAGCTCGCCCATCTTATAAAATACAATCCTTCACGTCTTTCGTGCACTACGAGAAATGCTAGTAGGTAGTATGAATTCAACACACACGGAATGGTTGATTAGTTGCTTCTAATTCTACCTCTGCCTCTACTTCTATCTGAAGCTGTGAATGCTTGATCATTGGAATGACCTTTGCGCGCATGAATGGCTTGGATCCTGAGCTCTTCACCACCAAGTAAGACCAACTGAAGTTCTTCGAGTGTCGAAATTTGCCGTTGAATGGAAATACTCTGGACTAGATTCTCGTATTCATCTCCTAGTCCATTCAGGATGACTTGAACCATTTATGTGGGAATCATAGTTTGTCCTGCTACTGCGAGTTGATTGTTATAGTCTTTGATCCTGAGTACATAAGCATGACCTGTTTTGCTATTGTTGTTGTAGAAACTTTGGTTGATTTGGTTTCTCACTATGAGAATCCTGGAAGTATTCTTGGACTCGTAGAGAGCTGTGAACATATCCCATGCTTCTTTTGATGTCTTGACTGTGTTGAGTTGTCCTAGCATTGTTAAGAGTTCACGCTCAACATCATGTGATCATGTGTGCATAGCACCATCACGTGATCATATGTGCATAGCACTAACCTTATAGAGTGCTATAAAGGAAAGGGTTAGATCCCCTAACCCTAACCCTAAAAGGGTTTGTATATATTCTATTTTTTCAACTAAATCTAGTGTACAGTTAGTCATTTGTGGTGTGCTCTCTAGCTGTGCCCTCTCTCCTCATCTCCACTCTTCTCCTCTCCCCTCTTCATATTTTGTCATGGTATCAGAGCTTCCTTGTCTTCCGCTGAGACATTGATATTCTTGAGAGTGCGAGAGAGATTGTGAGATTGAGAGTTCTCTTGAGTGATTGTGAGATCCTTCCCTTCACTTCCGTTGAGAGAAATTTCTATTCATGTGAAAATTTCCGTCCATGAGAGATTTCCGTTAATCTCCTTCCATTTGATTCATTGTTTGTGAGAGATTTAAGAGAGTACATTTGAGTGTTTCTTCTTGTGTGAGAGAGATCAGGAAAGTCTAAGGAGTGATCCCTACTCCTTCCAAAGAGAGAGAGAGAGAGAGAGTTATTCTCTCTGAGAAATCGAAAGAGAGATGCTTTGAGGACGCCTTTACTATAATTCTTCGTTCTTGGTTCTTCAGTGGCTCTCGAACAACAACTCCTTCAACAGCAAGCTTTTTCATACGGGCCAAGCTGCCACCAAACCAAGCTAAACACTGGGCTGCATCACCAGCCTCTTCGAAAGGCTCTTGCATAAGCCTTCCACAGCGACTTGGCGATCTACAGTGGTTGCCCGAAAGCGCCAGTCATCTCCAAGGCTTCATAGCCCGGCTCACAGCACACCATCGACTCAAGCCTCCTTGTGCGCCAAGTTCTCCATCCGGTAGCCCTTTATGTGCTTTGACCACAACTAAATCCTCACGGCTATCCCTTAGCGAGCCAGAACTAAGGCTCTAAGGCTCCTATCAATAGAACGTCCAACCGAACTCTGCAGAGTGCACTCGCATCTCTGTCCATCAATGACCAACAGGTCTCCGAGAGCGACCTTATCCAACGCTCTGCTCTTAGCGATGATGATGGACTAGCTACGCTACTTATGAGCCACCATACGCCCTGCGACAAGCTACGTCTCCAGCAAACGGGCTCCCGGCTCCTGCCAGTCCACCGACAGCTCCATCCACGCCAGCGGCTTCTGTTACACCACACCTTCGACGGCCGTCCCTATCGCCATATTTCTTCTCGTGCAACGCTAGCTACTAAAGGCTCAAAAAGCTCACAGAGCTCTAACCAACCACTGCCCATCTTCCAAGCTCCTACGCAGCCTCTCAATGGACTCCCAGCCTCCACAGGCTAAAGCAAAGGCTCCAAACGGCCGTAGTGCTCTCCTATTGACGCGACGGACGACTACGGCACCTTCAACGATTGCCTTCAACGAAGCGCAGCCTTGACTAGCCCACAGTGCTCCTCCTGCAATCGACGGCTCCTACGACAAGGCTCTGTCTCCTCCGCATGCCAGTGCAACAAGCCCACGCACGAGCAACGAAACGGCTCCATCATCGACGCTCCAGCCGTGCTCTCCAACGAACTCCATCGACGGAGAAGACGACGAAATCTCCAAGATTCTGTCAGAATCTTTGATAGATTCCAGTGCCTCGCGTTCTGACACGTGGCAACCTTATCTTATCCATTGCCACATCACCATTGCCATGTCATCAGCTTATCGACAATGCCACGTCATCGACCACGTCACCTATGTCACATCAGTAATCCATGTCATCAGTGACATGTCATCAACCACGTCATCAGCCACGTCATCAGTGCCACATCATCAGGGACACATCATCAGTGCCACATCAGCATTGCCACGTCACCTCTGCCACCTCAGCTATCCAGTCAGCATTGACCCCTGCCAGGCACATACAGTGCTCCACAGGCACTTCATGTGAACACTCCTGCCACCTCAACACAGAGCTTCACAGGCACACCTCTTGCTAGGCACAGTGCCACATCATCACTGCATGTGACTCACAGTGACACATCATCATTGAGCACCATTTGCACTCCTTTTGCCCCTCCACCTAGATCAAGTCATATCTCTTGATCCAGGAAGAATTTGAGGGCGCTCCAAAAAGGAAAGTCGCTCGTTTTTTTGTGCTCTATGTGCTCGTCACATCATGCGCACATTTCAACGCAAGTTACACTCACATTTGAGCCTCGCCGACAAAACCACTTCCTTCACGCACATTTGCCTCTCCATCGACGCATCTGACCCAGCACTTAAAAAGAACAAAAGAAAAGGAATTATTTGCTATTCTTTCATCGATCGACGGTTGGTTTAGATCTAGATCAAAGTAGACTAGATCGCCATAGAGGGGACGCTTTGAATTTCCCCAAGTTGCCAATCTAAGCCATGCCCGAAATTCCCGACTAGTACCTACTCGGAGTCAGTCCATACGCTCACATTCGATTTCACATCATTACATTACCTGAAACCTTACGTTCATCAGTTCAGTGAGCAGACTTCAGAGTTCAGAGGCATTGCAGATTGATTCAGTGGGCAGATAGCACTTGATTTCACACACACATGCCACCATTGTAAAGCCTATTTGGCTATCTCACGGCATCGTGCACATCATTTTTTCAGCCTTGTAAAGCCTCTTGGCTATTCCCGGCATCATTGCCATAAGCCTTGTAACACATATCAGATTTTATATACTGCAGTTCTATCTTCACCGACGGTACAGAGATTTCACTTGGCATCTTCAGTGTATTTGCAGTTGATTCATACAGAGTTTTTCAGGACACTTTTTGTGTACATTGTTTGCACCATGTCGACTAGCAACCTCAATCTGGAGGCATCTGCTAAGTTAGACAACTCCAATTACGGTACATGGAAATACCGAATGGAGACCATTCTTGTGCTTCAGGACAAATGGGAGTATGTCGATGGCTCTACACCTAGACCATTGGCCAATCCAGCCACCAGTAGCTCTACTCCATCTGTTGTCACAGCACCAGCAACGGAATCTACATCGGGATCTACATCTACACAAATAGTTTCCGCACCAGTAGCAGATCCTGCCATTGCTCGAGCTCAAGCAGAATGGGATAAGAAAGACAAGTATGCCTATCACCTGATCAAGCAGAATGTGCAAGATGTCATGCTAAGACAGCTCAACATAGTCAAGACATCAAAAGAAGCATGGGATATGTTCGCAGCTCTCTACGAGTCCAAGAACACATCCAGGATTCTCACCCTGAGAAACCAGATCAACCAGAGTTTCCGCAACAGCAGTGAAACCGGTCATGCTTATGTACTCCGCATCAAAGACTACAACAATCAACTTGCAGCAGCAGGAAAGACTATGAATCCCGCAGAAATGGTTCAAGTAATCCTGAATGGACTAGGAGAAGGATATGAGAATCTAGTCCAGAGTATTGCCATCCAACGGCAAATTCCAACACTGGAAGAACTTCAGTCAGTTCTACTTGGTGAAGAACTCAGGACTCAAGCCATTCAAGCACGTAAAGGTCATTCTAATGATCAGGCATTGCTTCAGACAGAAGCAGAGGCAAAGGCAGAAACAGAGGTAGATCATATTAGAAAAGTGGTCATCACCAACAAAATCAAAGTCAAAATCAGCATCAGCATCAGCATCATCCTCAGCAACATCAGAATCAGCAAAGAGGAAATCATTCCAACCGAGGAAGATTTCAAGGACGAGGGAATGCATCCACCAATGTGTCAAACATTCAATGCAACTACTGTCACAAGTTTGGACACTATGAAAGAGATTGCCGCAAGAAGCAGTACGACCAAGGCGGTCAATCCAGCAGTAATCGAGGGAATTCCCGAGGGAGAGGAAATCATCGTGGTGGACATTTTAGTCACAGTCATTTTGCAAATGAACATGGAAATATGTTTCTTGCAAGGAAGGAATTGCATCAGACTGATACAATGCACCTAGACACTGATTTCAATCCCAAAGAGGATTTCAGCTATCAAGTCGACCAAGTGGAACAGGATCCTTGGTACATCGACAGCGGTGCATCATCTCATATGACAAATCATCAGGAATGGTTCACAAAAATGAAGCCATTAGAAGGACAGAAAAATGTCATCTACACAGCAGACTAGTACAAAAGGATTAGTCAAAGATGTGCTCTATGTTCCGAAGCTCAGCAAGAACCTTTTGTCAGTAGGTCAAATGACGGAACACAACTACAAAGTCATCTTCGGCGGTG
Organism: Dipteris shenzhenensis; assembly: GCF_047967505.1. Lineage (NCBI taxonomy): Eukaryota > Viridiplantae > Streptophyta > Polypodiopsida > Gleicheniales > Dipteridaceae > Dipteris > Dipteris shenzhenensis. The sequence goes on along the minus strand of NC_141602.1, from coordinate 52,524,243 downwards.
ATGAATGCACTATTAGAGACAAATCCAAAAGAGGTCAGCTAGTAGCAAAAGGTGTTAAGGAAGGACGCTTATACAGGATGCTAGCTACAGTACTAGATAAGCATGCCATGTCAGCTCAAATGCAACAGATGCCACTATTTGCAAAATGGCACAAGAGATATGGTCATGTCAACTTCAAGTACTTGTTAGATCTCAGGAATCTAAATATGGCAATTGGGATTCCAAAGCTACAGTTTCTTGGAAAGGTTTGTGAAGCATGCTGCTTCGGCAAACAAAAGCGAACCAACTTTGTTAGAAGTACCTCTCATGCACGAGGTATTCTTGATTTGATTCATACATATGTATGGGGTTATGCCCAGACCCGCAGCATCAATGGTTCACTTTACTACTTGACCTTCATCGATGACTACAGCAGATATTGTTGGGTCTACTTTCTGAAAGAGAAATCTGAAGTGTTTTCCATATTTCAAGAATTCAAAGCCATGGTAGAAAACCAGACAGGCAGAAAGATCAAGGTCATGAGATCAGACAGAGGAGGTGAATACATGTCCATCATTCATGAACTTTTGCAAAAATCACGGCATACGAAGACAATTCACATGTGCAGATACTCCTCAGCAAAATGCAAGAGCTGAAAGGAAGAATGGGACTTTAGCAAACAGTGCTAGAGCAATGCTTAGTGAAAAGCATCTTCCGAATCAGTATTGGGCAGAAGCAATAGCTACAGCTAACTATTTGCTTAATCGGCTTCCTACCAAACCGATACAAGGTATGACTCCTTATGAAGCATTCACTGGACACAAGCCACACATTGGGCATCTCCGCATATTTGGCTGCATAGCATATGCCCACATACATGATGATCATTGTAGGAAATTGGATGCGAAGTCACGCAAATGCATCATGGTTGGCTACAGTGAAGAAAGCAAAGCATACAAATTGTATGATCCCATCAACCGCAAAGTCATTATCTCCAGAGATGTAATCTTTGATGAGGAATTAGAATGGAAAACCTCACCTACATAGGAGATAGAAGCATCGACTTCACAGTAATCTACAGAACAGGTTGATGAAGAAGAGCAAGAATTGCCAGCCACACCCCAAGCAGATCCACAGCAGCTCAGACAGTCTACTAGGGAAAGCAGACCTCCAGCCAGATTGACATATGCTCAGAAAGGCAAAGCAATTCAGGTGGAAACCACCAACTATGCTCTTATGACTACCATCATGGCTACAGAAGAGCCAGTGTACTTCAAAGACGTAGTAGACAAGCCAGAATGGCAAACTGCTATGAATGAAGAAATGGATGCTTTGTATAAAAATAACACTTGGGAATTATGCGACCTTCCACCAGGAAAGAAGGCCATAGCAAACAAATGGGTATACAAAGTGAAGTACAATCCAGATGGCAGTATTCAGAGATACAAAGCCAGATTAGTTGCAAAAGGATTTGCACAACAATATGGTCAAGATTATGATGAGACTTATGCTCCAGTCGCAAAGATGGATTCCATATGGTTCTTGATATCACTAGCGACACTCAGTAAATGGAATGTGTATCAGCTTGATGTCAAGAATGCATTTCTCAATGGTTATCTAGACGAGGAAGTCTACATGCAACAACCAGCATGTTATGTTGAACCAGGCAAGGAGAACAAGGTTTGCCATCTCAAGAAAAGTCTCTACGGCTTAAAGCAAGCACCCAGAAGTTGGTACAGCAGAATTGACAAGTATTTTGCTGATCTGGGATACATGAAGTCCAATGCAGATCATACTCTCTACTACAAAGTTCAAGGGGAAGACAGTACTATTGCACTTTTGTATGTAGATGATCTGATTGTGACAGGAAGCAAGGATAGCTTCATCAGAAAACTAAAACAAGACTTATCTGCAGAGTTCGACATGAAAGATCTTGGACTTATGCACTATTGTCTTGGAATTGAGTTCTGGAGAGATTCAGATAGCACATTTATGAGTCAACTTAAGTATGTTGACAGTCTCCTGAAGAAGTTTCATATGGCAGATTGCAAGATTGTAGCCACTCCCATGGAACAGAGTTTGAAACTTACTAAAGATTCAGACAATCCTACAGTCAATGACATATACTACAGGCAACTCATTGGATCTCTCATATATCTGACAATCACACGGCCAGATATTTGTTATGCAGTAAGCTCACTAGCACAGTTTATGGCAAATCCAAAACAGTCTCACTGGAATGCAGCCAAAAGAGTCTCGAGATACATCAGAGGTACAAGACAGTTTGGGATAGAATACAGAGGAAGTCATCCACGGTTGCATGGATACTATGACAGTGACTATGCTGGAGATCATGAGACTAGGACATCGACACAGGGATATGCATTTTTCCTTGGTCAAGGTGCTATATCATGGTTGTCAAACAAATAGCCAACTATTTCTTTGTCTTCGACTAAAGCAGAATATAAAGCACTCACTACAGGTGCATGTGTGGCTATATGGCTCAGAAGACTATTGTCAGAAATAGATTACTTTGATGAGTCAAAGCCAACAACAATATACTGTGATAATCAATCGGCTCAAGCATTGTCCAAAAATCCAGTATATCACTCCAGGACAAAGCACATTGATGTTAGAGAGCACTTCATCAGAGAAAGAGTGTTACTTGGTGACATCACACTGCAGCATTGTGATAGCAAAGAAAATGTTGCAGACATTTTTACCAAACCACTCGGTAAAGAGCTATTCGAGAAACATCGACTAGCTCTTGGTTTGATGCAGAGGAAGGACATTCCCATTAAAGGGGTGTGATGGAATGTAATGCTCAGTCCTTCTTCGATTCCCTAGAATCATCATCTTGAGGGAAGGCCTACTTCATGATGTTGATCTTGAGGGAAGGTGTTGAGAGTTCACGCTCAACATCATGTGATCATGTGTGCATAGCACCATCACGTGATCATATGTGCATAGCACTAACCTTATAGAGTGCTATAAAGGAAAGGGTTAGATCCCCTAACCCTAACCCTAAAAGGGTTTGTATATATTCTATTTTTTCAACTAAATCTAGTGTACAATTAGTCATTTGTGGTGTGCTCTCTAGCTGTGCCCTCTCTCCTCATCTTCTCCTCTCCCCTCTTCATATTTTGTCAAGCATGACATCTTGCACATTCTGCTTGATCAGATGATATGCATACTTGTCTCTCTTGTCCCATTCTGCCTGTACTCGGGCAATGGCAGGATCTGCTACAAGTGCAGAAACTATTGATGTAGCTGGAGATCCATTGGGATAGTTTACTTGTTTCATTTCTTAAACCAGGCTTAGACTAGATGTGATTGTCCTAAACCAGCCCAGTGGTTAGAACATCATGCAACCGTAGGTTGGTTCAGTTCAATCGCCAGTTATGTGATTGTCCTGAACCAGCGTGATTGAACAGACATTAGTTGTTGTCTAGCCCAATGGCATGGTTGATTAGAAATTAAAAGTAATATATTTCACAATATATTGTTATTTTACTAAACCAGCTCGGTGGTTGGAACATCATGCAACCGTGGCTGCTTCAGCTCAATCACCAGTTATGTTATTATCTTGAACCAGCGTGGTTGAATAAACATTAATTATTGACCAACCCAATGGTTGAAATTATTGTGTTTCTTAGTACTTAAATTTGTTAAATTTAATATCCTACTATTCATGTCATATACCACTGTTAAATTGTGGAATTCAAAAATCAAAAGCGCTCCTCTGTTGACATTCTTGAGGGCCTTGAGTCTCAATTCCATTATGGTGATAATTTTCCACACACCTTTAATAACCAAGTGACTCCAAACCTTCATTTTACATAGTGGATAGTTAGACCTATTGAGCTTATCGATCTCCCCAAATTGGGGGATGGGCATCTAGTTAGCCATCTTGAGGTAAACCTTTTGTGAGTTGACAAAATTCAAAAATCAATTGGACATCAAGAGGAAAGTCCTTTGCTTAGCATTTACATAGATTTCAAAAGATTTTAGCAACTTGTCCGAGGACCATGTTGCAACCATGCTCTAATACCATGTTGGAGAAGATGATGAAAGACTATTCATAGGACAAAAGCTTCTTGAATCACAAACCTAGTTTGATCAATTAATAAAAACAATAGAAGAACACTATAATGCACACAAAATTCTCAAATGCCAATCACACCAAAAAAGCTTCTTGAGTACACACAACTATCAAGGAGCTTCAACCCTACTGGGGGTTTCCATTTTCCGAGCAAAAACCCCCGAGCGATGAGCGGACAAAAGGTGGGAGGGGTCAAAATATATAGGCTCAAGTCATTTTTGGGGAGCAAAAAATTCCAAATTATTTCAAGGAATATGTAAGTAAATATGAAACATTGATAAATAGATATAGATATAAATATACCTTTATATAATATACATATATAATGTCTAAGTGGTGACTTATTTTATGAATTTCAAAAATCCTTTCTTTTCTTTTCACCATTGCTTGGATCATGAAATTTTGAGCAAATATCCTCTTTACGATTCCTCAGGATGACCTAAGAAAAATAAATAATACCTTTTTAATAGACCCTCTAAGTGTATTTTGCCAGAGGAATATGGTTTGAAGAGCTTGCCCCAACCCTATTCCGCCGGCGAAATACCCTTGGAGAGCCTACGTAGAAGGGGTCATAACTTTTGCTCCTTAGCTCAGATTGAGGAGCTATAAAAAGGAAAAATGTTCAAAATTTAATGATCTATGCAATGGTAGGCTTAAAATTATACTTTTTATAGTTATAAAAGAGAAAAATTAAAAATTTCAAGATGTATATGAGAGTTACAACTTCTCCCTAATTCATATTATGGTAGGAAGGAGTTCAGTAGAGACCACATTTCCTCAAAAGTACTTAGGTTTAGAGAATTGGGAATATTTTTAAAATCCCTACCTTGCCTTCCCATATTTGATAATGTATTAGAATTTATGATCGATTATAACGGCTTCAAGTATGAGGTTTCCAATATCTTTTTCCTACTCATCCAAGGAATATGGTATACATTGTTATATGAGAGCTTCAAATATGGGATTGCTAAAGATTAGGGAAAGTCTTTTAAATTGATTGAATTACCATAATACTCAAAAGATAGTATGGTAGGGAGGCATTTCTAGGAGTTTCTAAAGTGTTCACTATTTGTTCATATATAAATGATGTTCTCTAAAATGAGGGTTATATGCTTATTGCATGAGAATTCATGCTATCGGGGCAAAATTTGTGCAAATTATTGGGATTTTTGTCCTATTTCCAATGAGTGAACCTAGTATCAAGTGAGGACACGTGGCTTCTCAAAACATGTGCAGCTATAGGGGTCTATACATGAGACTGTAGACAAGGGGTTGCCAGAGTACTTGAAGCCATCAGGGATGTGGGTAACAAGATCTAAATGCCATTAAAAGTATGTCAGCCAATAAGAGAAGCATCTAAGACAAGGTGGGATGGAAAGGCATGACCAAGCACCAAAGAAACCATAGCATGCCCCTATAATCTGAGTTCACCATGTGAAGCCTTTCAAAGGTGGCAGTCTAACTTGATGCAGCCTTTCAAATAGATTGCCCAGCACAAACAAATTTAGTACATCATTGTAGCCACAACCCATGCAAGTCAGCATAGGCCAAAGCCTTTTGAGATGACTTGGCCCGAAGCACATCAAAGTTCATCTATGAATATATTATGAATGGGTGTGGGTGCCTAAACGAGTTCATCAATGACCGTGAGAAAATTATTTAGCATCCTTGCTTATCCACTGACTTGCAATGGCATACTATTTAAGGTGCATGGCCTAGGAGAGTCAATGAACAAAGTCAACAAGTGTATCCTCACAAAACCTATAAGTGCACATAAGCTTCTCTTTCCTCAATGACCGGAATAAGCAGAAGATTTTTGAACATTGAATTGATTTGCTTCGAGCTACATGGTTGTGAAAGAATCGATGGGCAAAGCATCGGGGTGATCTGGATTTCTATTGTAGCAATAGCCACTGCAGTGTGCCTCTTAGCATTCATTTTAAAGGACACCACCTTCCTCTACGTTAATCATTATCTTCGTCGTAATAATTGCTACAACCTCTGGAGATTTTTATCAGTGATCACCCCAATGATCAGTTACATTTATCACCAATCGCCTATGTAGAGATTGAACAGTTTCACAGACTCATGATGCAGATTGAAGATCTCAATTAGATTCTTGAACAAGACGTAGAGCTCAAACTTGGCTAAGCGATCGCCTCCAATGGTATTTACCAGTTCCATCCAATTGATTGAAGATGCACAGTTGTCATTGCTAAGCGATCGCTTCAAGTGATATCTAGCAGTTCCATCCAATTGATCGTCTTGAAGCATAGACTTTTTCTTTTCTTTTGTTGTTTTCACAATTTTGGGTGATGCAATTCTGCAACATTCTGACGAAATGGGCACCTGGTCGACTCTTCGCATGGTCCTGTTGTTTGTCTCGGTTGCGTCCTTTCTCTACATTGTGGTCGGGCTGCTAGAATTTAAAATGCGACTCACGAAACGAAGCCAGCCTTCATGTCTATGATCCTCGAATTCTCCTTCGAAAGCCTCGAATGACGAGCTTGCTTTTGTCGTAAAGATACATAAACAAAATTATTACTATTCAAAATCACCCGCGATCAATATTCTGCAATTGGAAGAACACACAGGAATAAACGTTCCAATCGTAATGGCATCTCAAAGACTACATCGTCTGATTCGCTCTTACGTGGACGAGGGGAAACCTTTACCGATGTAGCTCAATGAACACTCCTCTTCCAAGAATGATGAAATCTTTGACAAGACTAGTCGTGGAAAGGAGACATGACGTGGCCTTCATAGGGAGAAACGCAGATAGTAGCTTTAATTAGTTTAAAAAAATAGTTGCACCATTAGTTGGCCCTGCGCGTTACAAGAAACGCACTCTGCAAAACATGAAGGAGACCAGATCGATCAACAATAGCGATTGGGGGGATCATGGACTGATCACAAATCTGAAATTAGGAAGAAAAAAGCACAACAATCAAAAAAGCAGTCTTAGTCTTTTGCAAATTTGGAAGGATAGATTTTTAAAAGGAAAGCCAAGATCAAGGACTTACAATTGTAGAAGTGGCTCTCCCATAGCTCAAAAAAACAAAACTCCCCTTAGGCTGCCTGCCATAACAAGAGAGCATACGTGCACATATATAAGCACTGGCTTTTGTGTAACAAGAAAGCTGCCATAATTCCTATAGTAGTAGTTACCTTATATCACTAAATTTTATGCGTTTAAGTGTCATGTCATGTTGCCACATTGTTGCTCGGCCCCCCCTTGATCATGTGTTCTATTTGTATACCGAAGTGTGATATCAAAACAGTCTTAACTTAACCCAACTTGCAGTTAAAGAGTTGATGGGCTTTCATATTTTGCACCTTCGGATTGATATTGCGGGAATGGCATGTTGTTTCTTATTTTGTCATGGGCTAGAAGAATATGAAATGTCATCCTTCGATGTTGCATCCAACTTGGGTATCTCACTTGTTGATTCTAAATCCCACCTTGCATTGAGAACATGCATCAAAAGAGAGGAATGTTGTAAGAATTTCAATTGACACAAAGAAGTATTATGTATAGATAGAACACCGGTATATAACATGAATGTTATAGTCATATCCTGGGATTACGTTCACATTTTCACATTTGCGTTCGTTAATTATGCTTTAAAGTAGTGTGAAAACAACGTGATCATGTTGCTTACTGGAAAAAATAATTGAGAAACTGGGTAAAGCTACCGTCGGTTGTATTCAAATAATCGGCGATAACATGTAGGCGATAATATTACTAATATCGACGATTGCTATTACTGCTAGTATTATAAGCGGCGGTAATGCTGTATTATTGACGGTGTTTTTCATATTACCCTTGATAGTAGCTTAACTATTGGTTGTAGATTCATAGTTTCTCGCATATCTCGGTGCTATATATTAGTGGAAAGGGTAATAGAGTCTTGTCATTTGATCCGATTGTGGTTCATATCCCAATAAACCCTTTGGTAAGTTGGGAAAGAAAGTGAACCAGGTCATTTGATTTACAATTCCATGGTTACATAGATGTTGATTGGGCAGGAAGTGTAAATGACAAAAGATCCAAGGCCAGTGGATACTGCTTTAGTCTTGGCTCTGCAGCTTTGTCATGGAAAAGCAAGAAGCAACCAACAGTGGCATTATCTTCAACCGAAGCAAAATATAGAGGACCCACCAATGCAACATGTGAAGCAATTTGGTTCAGAAGGCTTCTTTCATAGATTGTTGAGATACTTTCTAGGGACCCTACTGTGCTTTATTCAGATAAAGCAAAGAACCCAGTCTTTCATTCTAGAACAAAACACAATGGAGTGCATTATCACTTCATTCGTGAGAAAGTTCTTACTGAAGAAATCAACTTGATAAATTGTCCAACACAAGAACAAGTCGCATATATATTCACCAAGACACTTTCCCTTGATAAGTTTGCACACTTTTGACATTAGCTTGGTCTTCGCCAATTGCAACTTAAGAGTGGGAAGTGAAGGTTAAGTTATACACCTTTGTACATACTTTTTTTTTTGTGCTCTTTTTGCACTCTTGTGCATCTTTTCTGATCTTTATTTATGTTGCCGTTATGCAACAGTCAAAAAATCCAAAATTTTTATTTTGTAATGTACCCTCTTCTTATGTAGTGCAATTTAAGAGGATGTGTTGAGAATGGTGTGTAAATTAATAAGGGTTATGGGACAAAACCTAACCCTAACCCTAAGGGGTCCATGTATAAATTCATATTTTCTTTTGCATACAGTTAATGTACAGTTAGTCTATCCTGTGCACTCTCTCTCTCTCTCTCTCTCTCTCTCTCTCTCTCTCTCTCTCTCCCCATTACCAATCCATTGAGTATGGTCAATAACAATGATATGAGAGTTGCATGGAACACAACAACACAAAGCATCCATAGATGCGCCTAATAGATGTGCAAAATAGTGGGTGCATCTATAAGCACAGATAGACTTAAATACAGGTGTATCTCTATTAGCACGGTTATTAACGCATCTATCAACGTGGTTATACATGTGTTTAATAGCACATCTACACTGTATAATAGATGCGCATTTAGATGCATTTATAAACGTGCAACAGAGTTTGAAATTGTATTGTAGGCTGATAAATGTGCATCACTACTTTTCAAACATTGCCCATTATTATCAAAGCACATAATTTAAAAACATATCAATGCTATGCATGTGTCACACATGATAATATGCTTTTTACCAAATGCACATATATAAAAATTAAGTGAGATGAGGAGAATGAGACAATATATAAAATAGTTTTGCCAATATGTAAGAAATTTGGATGATAGAATGATTGGCTACAGTTTGATCTCATCCTCAATGATATCAACCCTTGCCAAACTATCTACTTCAATATCCAAACTAAGGTGGATATCTACAAATACATTTAGCCCACTACTACTTTTGCTACTATGCTCATCGAAGTCAACATCACCAATGGCAGGCTCGTCCTCATGGGGTAATGCTTGAATATCTGTATCTCCTATCTCATGATCATCCTTCTCTCTCGTATCACGATCATCATCACCCCCATGGCCATGATTATTCTCCATACGCTCCATATTAGTAAATCTACTATACATCACTTTGGAACATGGCGTAATAGGTATGACGTGCCACGACCTATTATTATCCACCATTGGTTGATAGACAACCTATTCAAACACAAACACAAACATGTTGCATCGAAGGTATCCAAATATAAATAAGTGAGTATTTTTATATATGTGTACAGTACCTGTTCACATTGTTGCGGTAGTACTAGTGTGTCCTTCTTGCTTTGCCAAAACTTTGTGGAGTCAATAGCTACAAAGCCACTTGCATTTGATTGTTGCTTAGGGCCTCTTTCCACCAAGTCCTTAAACCACTTGACATCCAAAACATACACAAAGAAGCACCAAAAGTTAAGCTTAATAATATATTTGCTTATGCCACAATAATCATCCATGGCTCCATTGGCTCCCTAAAAGCTAGCAATGACCCCGCAATCTTGTGTGTTTCTCTTATCATCAATCTGTTGTGTCCTAAAATGCTTGCCCTCACACCATATAGCATTGAGCATAGTACAGTACACCGAGACAAAGTCAATTGAATAGCAATCTAAATTGTTGAAAGCTCCTAACTTATGCATAACATTCTATATACCAACCTTTTGCATGCATCCTCTAGCATACTCCCATTCTTCCATTGTGATATGCATCCCTTTGTCTCTCTCTGCTCTCTCCATTTCATCAAGTAGCCAATTGACATGAATATCCTTTGGAATTGCTCTTAAATGCTCAGGGTATGGCACACGGTCATGCATTTTCTCCTTTGTTACCCTATCTGTCAACTTTGACATCCATCGTTCAAATGCATCACAATGAAATGTTGCTACAAGAAAACTCATATTCTTCACCAAGGATTGCAAAGTATAGAAGTACGTCGCAAATCTTGTGGTTGCTGGCAATTGCAACATAGTAGAACCATCACGAGACATAAAGATTTCTTTAAGGCATTGCTTCAATCATATTAACTTCATGATGTCTCGAGCCTTTAAAAAAATATCTTTGAACCATGGTACCTGTTTATACCAATATTTCAATGCAAGATTTAAACTATGCATATAACATGTAGATGCATATAGATTCGTATACACCCTTTGCAATATTCTAGCCGCCTTTTTACAACTCTTGGCATTATCCATGACAACTTGCACAACATTTTCAGGGCCTAACTCTCTTATAACCTTTGATAATATACTAGCTATATACGTCACCAACTTCTTTACATATGATGCATAAATTGACATGTGGAAGGCCTCCCCGTGCAGTGATACAACCATCATATTCAATAAAGCATGGCATTTTATGATTGTCCACCTGTCTGAGATAATTGTGCATCCGGTGTTATGTAGTTGCTCAAAAATGCTACGATTTATGTGATCTTTCTCTTTTGCACATGCCTTGTCTAACAATGTTGTATGCAATGTGTGGTATGAAGAGGGCTTAAAGCCCGGCCCATAGTTAGCAATGCAATTCCACAACAACACAATGCATCCATAGACACGTTTTCAAACACGTTTATTGAATTTAAAAAAAAGTGACAGGCATGTCTATTAATGCATCTATAGACCCGCGTCTATAGGCGTGTCTATATAACAGAGAGATGCATGTATAGATGCACTAATAGATGCTCTACAGGAATTAAAAAATAGAAAGATGCACTTATAGACACTCTGTAGGATTTAAAAAAAGAGAGAGCAAAATGTTGTGTGATTGAACAGAATATTGTGTATGCTATGTGGTTGCAGGAATCCCATTTTTACAGTGTGTAATGCAATTGTTATAGCAACAGTATTTTAATTTGCATGACTCCATGCATGTCTATAGCCGATGATTACAATTCCAAATAAAACATTACAACACAAAGCATTCATCGATAAAACATTACACAAGGAAATTGAATGCCAAAAAAATAAGAGGAATGTATATTAATTCATAGCCCAACAAGTGCTTGTATATACATATAGCACGAAGCCAAGCCACCTATGGCTTCAAGGACAAAAAATAAGAGGAGTATATATTAATTCATAGCCCAAAATGTGCTTGTATATACATATAGCATGAAGCCAAGCCACTTGTGGCTTCAAGTACAAAAAAGAATAGCTAGCACTGCTTCTAACACTATTTCTATGACTAATTAGAGGAATCCTTGTCCTCGCTCCCATCATCAGAGCCTTCTTCATCACCTTCTTCTGCCTCAGTATCCTCACCTTCTTCCTCCTCAATATCCCCAAGAGTCTGTAAATGAGGGACAACATGTATCAATGTATGAAAATTTAAATCTTTATTTACAACATTGACATATTTTATGTACTTTTAAATACCTAAAAGGGCGCTCCGGTAGCTCAGATATACTACTCCTCAGTAATCAACCCCTTGTTACAGAAGTGTCTCCAAGTATGTCGCTTGCAGTGTCCACGATGGTAGGTTGTCTCGACAGGAGTAGGGTATCTGCCCACGATATCAAGCTGCAAGATGACACAATTTGCAGAGGGGTTAGTACAAAGGAACAACCTCCTAATAAACCACATAAACACAATATAATTTGACATCGATACTTACAAATTGGGCCTCCCATGATGCAATACCCCTTGCTCCAAAATGCACGTTTCCATATCGCTCCATCTAGATCCATCGTGCCTCCATGTGTTATAGATTGGAGTCCGCTTTTGCTGCCTTCATCGCTTTCTTCCACTCGCGCTTATGAGCGGTGTGTGGTTGGCCCCTTGGTGGTTGTCCTCCTCTCTCCTGGCAATCTTGGCTAGTGCTTGCCTCTTAAGCAAAGACTTCTTATTGGGGCAAGGATAGTGGTAATCTTTGTCTTTGCCCATTTGTCAGTGAACTCAACACGTTCTGGATTGGGATACCTCCTGCGTATAGTCTCGATGGTATCCTCAGTCAAACTTTCTTTCTGCTCTTTGAATGGAATAAAGCAATCTCTGTACTTGTTAGGAACTATAGAGCGCATGAAGGACATGACATCCTTCCCCGTGCATCCTGCTAGATGCCGCCCATTTGAGGGATATCATAGTAGATTGTACCATCACCCTCTGGCATGCTTGCATCTGAATCCTCCTTGCTCCCACTGCTGCTCCCAAAGTAATGTGCCATGCATCTCATGCCAGAGCTCTCCCTACTACTACGCCTGCTGCCATGTCATGATGAGCTACTATGATGGGCACTCGCCTTTGGAGAAGGGGCTCTTGATTGCACGGGAGTAGGCCGGTGGCTCTACGATCTAAAAGGGACTCAAGACCATAGAGGAGAAGGGACTCTTGACACTAGGGGAGAAGGCTGGCGGCTCTATCACCTGCTGGGCTATATTGACTCCACAGGAGTAATCTCAAGTGGTGTGGGTGTGGGGTGGTTTGGAGTCTGTACTCTCGACTCATGAGGGGTGTTTTGAGTGCTCTTCATGTATGTATATAGCTCTTGTGGAGTGGGAGGATGCCAAAATGTTATATAACTATTGTAATAAGGCATCTCGAGGGTCAAGCGGTGATGCTCCTGAAGAGCTTCTTGGCCACATGATGAACTGCAGAAAAGAAGAGAAGAGATTCAAATTTCTTGCTTAAGATACAGGAGGATGGAAGATGGTGATGGAGATGGAGATGGAGACCTACAAGCTAGATTTCCTCACCCACCACTCAGGCAAGACTACCGTACAATAAGTCATGGAAAGGACCTGGGCAAAAAGATGGAGGATGAGAATGGAAATGGTGATGGTGGCGGCTTGTCACATCACTCTCTTTGACCTTACCAAGACTGGTCTGGTGATTTAACAAGAGATGACATTTTCCCCGAGCTTGGTGAAAAGAATACTTCGTCTTCTTTTGAGCGTCTCTAGCCTTTTTTGAATAGAGGCAGAGCATTCGTGAGTCGCGACAAAACATCTGCCATTTTGATCGACAATCCTTTATCACCTAGCAGGAATGGACTTACACCGTCAGCTATCTGAGCTGGGAGGGGAGGGGTAATAGTATCTTATGTGGATGCAACATAGAAGCAAATAGGAGGGTTCTTTTTGCTACCCACAAGAAAGGACTCTCCTTCTCGTTTTGACAACCCCAAAGGAATTCTAGCATGGATTGAGTCTGATGACACTAAATGATTCACCAGCTCCAACGCAAGCCAGAAGGGAGCCAGAGAGTTCCAACATTGAGCTCAAGCCTATGTTCAAAGTGAAAGAAGTAAAGAAAGAGCCAATGATGGTGGAGAGTCTCATGATGGAAGGAGCATCACTAAAGATGGGTTAAGCGTAGGACCATCCTCAGACAAGTAAAGAGATCCAAGAATCGATGAAGGAAGCGGACTTGGTGAAGCAGCTGAAAGAAGCGCAAGGAAGTTTCACTACAAGACCAAAAAGGAAGACCCACAGGCCCCCGCCGCCAGCAACCCATCTGGAGGAAGAAAGAGTGCTGAAGAGACAAAGACTGCTCTTAGTGAGAGCCAAGGTTCTACAGGAGGTAAGCAAGTTGCAACCTTTGTAAACGAGGACCTTCTCTCCGATTCTATGGACTGGCTTAGCACCCATGCACTTATAGGCTTCCTTCCTGGTCCTAGACCCCCCTTAGCTTTTATTGAGAATTGGATGAGAACCAATTGGGTGAGAAAAGGCATTAATGTCACTAATGTGAGGTTTCTGAGAAAGGGCTTTTTGTTTTCCTCTTTGAGTCCCCTAGTATGGCTTCCAATGCCCTTAACTATACTCTTTGGACCATTAGACACCAACGTCTCTACTTAGAGAGGTGGATGAGATAGTGGGTGTTGAGAAATAAAATATTATAAATCCTAGAGCTAGCCCTCATGTGTGCACTAAAATGTATATTGCAGAGGATCTTCCAAGCACTCTAGTCATGGTGAATAGAAATGGCATCATATACAGAGAACAACCCCTCCTTTACAAGAATCTACCAAATTCATGCTTCCTCTGTGGACTGGCAAGTCATGTAGTTAAAAACTTCCCACAGAGGAGATATAAAGCCAAGCCCAAGGATCCTTTTGCACCTAATAACCCTAAGCAGACTGAGAAATGGATTCCCAAGGTCCCTACCACTATTGAAAAGTCTGTTCCTCTGATTAAAGGTGCTGCTAAGTCCAAATCCTCTCTAGACAAAGGTAAAGTGAAAATAGGAGACTCTCTAGTGTTGAACAATACCTTTGATGCCCTGGCTGATTGTGAGATAGAAGAGTGGATTAAAAAAAATTAGAATATGGATTTGGATGCTCAAGTAGAGCCAGGCTGGTCAAAAGACTTTGAAGAGGACATCAATAGAGATGATGAGATGACCTCTTGCAGGCTTAGTGAGGAGGACTTAGAAGATGACCAAGACATTTGCATTGCTAGTGAGAAGGATATTTTGGTACAAGGAAAGACCTTTACTCAAGTGCAAAGTAAGAGAAAGCTCTCCTAAGGTAAAGGTGCTTCCTCCCAAGTCAATAGCCCCAAACCTAGGGCCAAAAAGGGGACTAGAAAGAATGGTAAATAAATCAATAGCCATTCTCTCCCTCAATGTCACAGGTCTCACTGACTTTGGTAGAGGAGAAGAGGTAGTTTCTTGGCTAAGAGCCAATAATCTTTCTCCTACATTTCTTACCTTACAAGAGGTCAAAGGCTCTGGAGCCTCTCTTGAAAATAGACTTAAAACTATTGATAAGAGAAGAAATTGGTTCTTCACCCAGCATGAGGAGGGAAAGGGTGGTGTGGCAGTTGGGATACTTTCTAATTATTCCCATGGAATTTTAAGTGTTGAATTGGATGCATTACATAGATGGATTATGCTCAAGTGCTCTTTACAAGGTCAGACTTTCACCGTGATTTCAGTATATGCCCCTAACAGTATACATGACAGGAAGGTCAGTTGTTGGGAATCTTTACTTCATGCAGGCAACAAGTGTTTTGTGGTGGGGGACTTCAACATAGTGGAGAACTCCACTAACACATGGCTTGGAAAGGGTACTATAATCAGAGGTAGTGAACTCACTGTATGGGAGAACATGTAAGAAGCTCTAAGCCTTGTTGACATGGGGATGAAAGGTTCTTTTACTTGGTCCAATAGTCAAGTTGGTGTCAACAGAAGAGAGGCTAGATTGGATAGGGTTTATGCTTCTCAAGAGCTAGTAAGTCATTCTAGTTTTCTTCAGATTCAGGTCTTCTCTTCTCTTTTTCTCTCTGACCACAAGCATGTGCTCCTCAAATGTGACTTTGGCCTAGGACGAAAGATCACCTCTTGGTTTAAGGTTGACCCTAAAATCTTTGACCTCAAAAGTGTCCAGAAAGGGATAAAAACAATCTGACTGATGGCCTTCTCTAAGACTATCTCAGCCAGTGATTCCTAGTGTATAGCTATGGAACAAACCCAAAGGTTACTTAGAAAAGCAAGAAAAGAAAGAGCAAAAATAAGGGCCAAGACAATGGACATTATTCAAGACAAGATAGTCTCTAGATAGGGAGACTTACATGCCCAGGCTTATTTCGGGAAAAGGAAGGAACTCAGAATACAAGAGCAGATTTTACTTAATGATACCAAAATATACTTAAGAGATTGGTGGGCTGGCAAAGTTGAGAGACCTACTAAGGAATACTTCAAGCTTATTAGAAGAAAAAGAGTGATTTGCCAAAATAAGTGGCTCTTCTAATTTCACATAATTTTATTTTTTTACACTAATTTTAAAGGAATCCAATGCTAATCAAATTTCATGTTTGCATAATATAATGGTATATTATTATGTTTAATTTTAATTTATTTCCAAATTAACCTAATGGTATGTCCTAACATTTTGATTATGTCATGCAGATAGTATGCTTTCACCTAATTTTATTTCCATATTAACCTAATGCTATGTCCTAACATTTTGATTATGTAGCAAATATTATCCCACGCATATTTTTTTGCGGGGGAAATTCCATGAATATTGGCATAACCACGCGATTTGAAGATTGGCATGAGCATGGTTGATGGGTGATGTGGATCCATGCTTGCTGTTGAGGTGGCACATCATGTGTCATGCCTCTAAGGTCATCATGCATGAGGTGGCAAACTGAGGTGGCCAAGGCTGTGACATGGCTTTATTATAGCTTATTTTTGACCATTTTTGGGTCCACGAATGTCGAAATCATAATCGGACTTCGTAGTCATATGCACCCACCTGAAAATCACAAATAGGACTTGTTTATGCACCTGAGATTAGAAAAAAGACTAAAACCTGTCTATTTTCGGGAGCTTTCTTCGACCCTCACCGCTCTTTAAGAATTCAACCTCTCACCATCGACAAGCAGCATGGAGAAAATTACAATTGAAGAAGCAATAAGTAGCGACGATGAAAGTCCTTCAGAACACCTTAAAGAACGACGCAACCGTAACAACAACAACAATGGCAAATGACACTTTGGTAAATTGGAAATGCCAAAGTACAATGGATGAGGGGACCCTGCCAGGTTCCTTCAACTCTTCGATGCAGCATGTTGTGCTAGAGGCGACCAGTCAAATGAAACCAAAGCCGCTTGGTTCCCAATGGCCCTAACCAATGAGGCTTCAGAATGGTACCTCGACCTTCTTGTAGAGGAGAGAGCCACATGGGCACTACTATCTAACCAGTTCAGAAGAAGATTCCAAATAGAAAGGCTACAAGATGACCCCGCATTGCAACTCGGCAATATAGACATGCGCAAGAAAGAAAAGTTCAGAACATACCTGGGAAGAATGAAAAGATTAATAGCAAAATGTGATCCCCATCCGGACGACAAGTACCTCATAGCATGGTTCATATCTAGCTTGAAAAAATCCATTCGCAAGGATATGAAAAATGTCAGTCGCTATGCACAT
Organism: Dipteris shenzhenensis; assembly: GCF_047967505.1. Taxonomy (NCBI): domain Eukaryota; kingdom Viridiplantae; phylum Streptophyta; class Polypodiopsida; order Gleicheniales; family Dipteridaceae; genus Dipteris; species Dipteris shenzhenensis. The sequence goes on along the minus strand of NC_141602.1, from coordinate 52,506,785 downwards.
TTCAACGATGCTCATGAAGCTACAATTGACATTGAGGACGGCATGACCGATTCTGACAGCGATACTGATGGCTATAAATCAAGTCATCGCGATAAGAAATCTTCAAAGAAGGGAAGCACTTCCCACAAAGATTGCACCACCGAAGATAGAGTGGAAGCCGTGGCCCTACGAGTAAAAGAAGAAATGATGCAGGCCATCGAGCAAAAGTTGTGTGTCTTGGGAATTAGACCCTCCACCTACTCTCAATGAGGATAGCATGGAAGGGCAACAATTTGAACAGACTCCAGAGAATGACAATGTGGAACTCTGCCAAAGAATACTGCAACTTAGTTCAGCCTTGCTCCCGCAACAGAAGGACTCAAACATGGAAATCCAAGAGGATACCATTCCACATAATGACTTTGCAAAAAAGCCAAATAACATACCTCTCCAAGAATCACAAGTCACCAATATTGACAACTCCACTACTCTAGAGTCACAACCCCCAAATGTCTCTACTGGCACCATACAACAGACTCTTGTTCAAGTCATAGATCAAAATTCCACATGGGCACATGGGAATCAACTGTATGACCAAGACAAGCAAGGCCATAGCACATTCCAGATCATACCGTGAACATTAGAGCCAACAATTACAACAATGGTCTCAATTATTTGCTACCATGGTGTCAGATGAGCAGGAAAGAGAAATGGAAAGACAGATGCTCCCATCACTCCAATCCAAAGTGCAAAGTGCCGAGACTAAAATTATGAAGCTCAAGGAAAGCATGGCAGAACAAATGCAGCAACAACTCCTTGCACACAATGCTCTAGCAGAAAGTAGAGAGGATGCCTTACAAGCCACGGTTTCTCTCCAAGATAAACAGCTATAGCTATCTGAGGCCTTGAACCAAAAGGAAAAGGTCGAGTTACCCCTCTCCCATATGCAAGCCACTTGTGATGATATCAAAAAGGAATTGGTGCAATTAAATGAAATATTATTACTTAAAGAGGATCAGCTCCATGCCACATTAGACACAAACAATGAGTTAACACTATATTAGAGAATTTGGGAAAATCCCAATTCCCACAAAATAAAATATAGTCACTTCAAAAGTAAAATTTGATGTTTTTTATTGAAACATTAGCTCCATTGAGACCCAAGTTTCAATTATGTTGGGGGAGACTAGACCATGCACAATACTTTCCCAATTCCTAGAACCCAAGGAACAAGCTTCCGTATATGGCAAAAGGCCTTAATAGATGTGAACATGGCTCCATGGCCAAAACATTTGTTGATTTGCTAGTGAAAGAAAGATGTTTGTTGTTTCATATGCATTGAAACCACAAACAAAAGCCAATTTATAGATGTTGCATTAGGAAGATTCATTGGAGTAAATTAAATTGCAGTATTGATATGTGCAATAGGATTGTTATAGATCTTTGACATCCATCATATAAATGTGGTGTTCAAAAACAAAATTAAACTTGCAACAACTGTCAATTTTTATTTGGCATATTAGATGTATCAAATTAATGCCAAATGCATATGTTTCTATGTTGATAAATTGCAGTATTGACATATGCAATAGGATTATGGTAGAGCTTTAACATCCATCATATAAATGTGGTGTTCAAAAACACCGTTCCATCACAATAGAGCTCGTGAAACTCTCCATCACAGTAGAGCTCATGAAACTCAGAGACGTGGTCTTGATAAAAACCTTTTTTTAAATTGCTTTCTTGTGTTAAATATAATCAAAACCATTGACATATAGCCAATTTTGCACCACATCGTTTAACATAATCATTAACAATTCCATACTAGTATTGATACTCACAAAGTAACTCATCTCCGAAGGACATATCCTTTATGGTTTGCACAGTAATGTAGCCATGGGCACTCAAATCTCCTTGTGACTTTTGAGCCCAAGGTGGTAGTTTAGGGATGTATACAAATATAACATTTGTTCTTTCTTTATAATACATTGAGCTATTTATATATCCAGTAATGTTTCCATACAATACATCTCCCACAATACATTTCACATCTGTCAATGGCTCAATGAATGGATCTTCAAACATTCCATAAGTCTTCATCCTTGGGAAAAACTTGAGGAGAGATCTCCAAGTATTATAATCATACTTTGGACCATTATATACCATCAAATCTTGTTTCTTCTTGATGCTCGTATGTACAAAAAGACCATATCCTGCCCCAGGTATTGTTGATTTCTTTACGTCATAATGGATGCCATTCATTTTGAACACGTGCTCGATGGGTATGGGCAATTCATGTTTCCATAGACCATTGAATGCAGGATCAAATTTTGTAATAAGATAGCTCTTCAACTTTTCAGGACAATCTGCAACACCTATCATATGTTTAAAATCAAAGAATCATTCTTTTAGTGGAGGAATAAAAACTCACATCACAAAGCACAAAGCATTTTTTGGACAAGGTACTAACTCAATGTCTATTAATTCTTTCACAAAACAAATTGAAACATAATGTTTTGCAAATCGAATCTAACCAAATAGTGTCCAAATATAATTCAAAATGTAGGTACAAATGTTTTAGCTGAGCATTTGTGTCTCTTTGAATTCAAGGATCACTGGTTGAAAATAATAGAACATATTATGCCCTTGACAATCGGAGCTTGACCAAATCTATTAGAAGAGATGGCACTACGCACATCTACTACATCATCTAGCATCTGTAGGTACGGTAATAACTCATGAAGCAAACTAGAATCACCACAATCTATATCAAATTTTGTAGGGAAAGTGTAATTTTTTGCTAGATTAACACAGCCCGTGTAAGGTGAAACATCAATGAACACTGTTCTTGCTGGTTTGCATTCCTCTTTAAAACAACACCACACTCTCATTAATGGTTTAAACTCCGCTTCCACATTCATCCTATCTGGTCGATGATTCTACTCTTTGTATGCTTGTGGCATGCCATCACACCCCAAACCATGAAGAAATGTAATTTTTTGTTAACATGATACTCCAAAGTGTCCAGCATGTGTTGCACCGTGCCCTTTTCTCCTCCAGTGGACCAAATGCCAACATGGCAGTGATCGAGCAACCATTGTAGAAACTCTAAACACCCAGGATGGAGAATAAGCCAATGCTTCCCATTGTGCAAGCTCATATGTTTGTTTGACTTCAAAAAACAACGCTCAAGCAATAACCCTTTCAAATCTATTATCACTGCTAGTCTTATTTTTGTTATCACCTCTTTTGACATTATTTCTGAGGGTGACATTATGTCTTCTCCTTTACCTTCTAAGATTTCTTCGTGCACCTTGGCTTCATACAATGTCATTGCATCTTCTCCTTTACCTTCTAAGCTTGCATCCACATTTGTCAATGGAACATTAACTCCAGACATTGCATCCTCAACATTTTCAATCACCATGTTGAGCTTGGAACTTGCATGCTAATGTTCAAATTAGGCACATAACAAATCATTGGATCAGGTGTCACATGTACAGGCAATGCTTCTAGCGATGTGAAATTGAGATGGCCAAGATCTATTGATAAACAAGGAAATGAAATTCATAAGTAGAAACAAACTGAAGATTGAGATGGAAAACCAAATTGTCAAACTTTAGGTTGTGGCTGTCAATGCAATTTGTTTGTGTGAAAGCATTCATGTTTTTCTTTTTCAAAACGAAATTGGATTACTAAAAAAAAGAAAGCATTCATGTTCATATGCTTAGTATACCCCCTAAAGTTGTTGAATCTATACCCTTTCAAGTTATTTTAATCCCCAAAACTATATATCCTTACAATGCCAAAACCTTTGCATAATAGATAGAGTGGAGTCCAACATAATTTATCTAGCATTGCTCGAGTGTTCCCACTAAGAAAAGATTTGGCTAAGTGGCTAAAACATATTTGAGCATTCATATGAAGTGAATAAGGATAGAAACAACAATTTACACTAATTCATTCATCACGATCAAGACTCAACACACTTTTTAACATTTATGAACTCATAAATAAATATGGATGTGTATCACACTCCGAAGGTATTACAACATGCAAACACATCTTTTCATGAAATATAGAAAATTAAACATATTCAAGAATACATATGAATGTTTGAATTATGGCAATGAGATAGAAGAAATTTCCAAGTAATATTAAAAGATCTTTGGAACGAAATTAATACATCATATGGAGAATATAGCAAGATAACATATGGAAAACACGAACACCATATAAAAGGACAATTTCAAGGACCTATTGCTTCCTCTTCTGTTTCCCAAAACTTTGAAGCATGTTTTTGTAAATGCTCACGCTGCTCTTCATTGAAGGGTTGAAGCTCTTTTTGTCCTGGTATGGTATCAATTTCTTTATCCCCTCCACCTTTAATTATATCATCTTCTTTTGGTATCCCCTCTATTGCCAATATTGGTTCTTGCAAGCCAGCCCATTGTCGAATTTCATGATTATTGTAAGCATACGTGTAACATATACTTTCAACCTTTGCCAACTCCTCATAAGTCTCAACAACTGAAACAACACGCCTCTTACAAGAAAGAAACTCTATTGCAGCAAGCCCCTCAGAGAACAAGTCCAATACATACTCATCTTCTCAACAGAAACCCATGATCATGTCTTTCATGATACTTGAACGTTTTCTTTTCAAGGACAATTCAATGTCAAATTCATCATCATCATCCTCATCATCATCATCCTCATCACCTGATTCTTCTGCACCACTTGATTTTTCATATTTTTCATTTGCAACATATATTAATGGCTTACATTGTGCATTGGTATAGCGCTCAATATCGTTGAAATGCTTTTCCTTGCTTACCAGTACACAGGCAATTAAGCCATCCATAGATCTAGTGACAAATATATCTGCAGTTTCAAAATTAAGGCAACCGAAGTGTATTTTATATTGTCCGCATGTCTTATTTAATGCATTCTTCAAACATGATATATGATCCATGGTCAAGAACACCACAAGAAGGAATTGCACTGGGGGAAAAGCGATTGTCATCAAGCTTTTCAACAAGCACTCAAAGCGATCCTCGTTCCAATTTCTACTTCTGCTTGGTCCATACATTACATCCAAAAAAGCAACCCCTATTGCCATTGGCTCTTGGTACACATTATGTATAAATTCCATTCCCTCCATGTTTGAACCGACTGTGTAGAACCTTCAAGGCCGGGTGGAATTCGGTCCATGACTTGCACCTTCACTTTGTCCCATAATCCACCTCAGATACAGGCCCCTTTGCAGCATCAGGCAATGGTGGAGTTTCCTTGCCCTATTGAAGCTTCACTTTTAACCATGAGTCAGAGTAACCACGAATCCGATGATACAATTCTGGAGTAATTTTAAAATGTAATCTGCACTCATCCCAAATTTTTAACATTAAAGAAGGTCGTTCTGCCGATATAAACATATGAAGTTCTTCTTGTAGTGCAGCATCTCTCTCGATCTGCATAGCTCATCCTTCAATATCAAGAATCATGGCATCAGTCTTTGTTTTAGCTATGACTACTCTACCTTCCTTAATGTCATTTTGAATTTGACCAATTTGATCATCACTCAATCCATGCAAGCATCTAAACATTGAGACTGTGGGTTGCCTACGGCATTTTCCATCTTGTGAATATTTGCCTGCAATGTAATCCTCAAGGATGGAGATCCAGCCATCATAAATGGCATCGCTTGTGATTATCATATGTACATCCTTCGTGGCAAAGCTATTGCCCAATGTTACCTTGCAAGTTTCAATGAAAGCCTACAAAATATATGAATCCATTAGAATGCAATAATTAAGAAAACAAACTTGTAAAAAATGATTCATAATTAAAATCTGTACTTACATACCAATTCTCACAATCTGGATGTCCTTTTGCAAGCCCTTGTGCTTTCTTGGGTCTGTTAAAGAGAATCCATTGTCCCCTCATCTGCTTAAGTATATCAATGTATGGAGATTGTCTCAAGATATTTTGAGACTCTAGGTTTGCCATCTTTGATATCTCCACACAAAAGCATGCAGGACAATTGACTACAATCCTCACCTGGTGGGTGCGGTAGTAGTTCTTTCTTTGGGCCGTGCTGTTATCATCATTAGATGTGAATATTTTAGCAACATATATTGAATGTTGTCCAGATAGTATCCAGTAGTGGCACTTGGTTAAATCCTTTTTATCTACTCTTTCTAGGGGCTACTTTGTTTCAGGATTGAAAGGCATTAAATCCGCTACAGCAGCAGGAGGCCTAGAGTTATAACCAAAGTTTGTAGCAACCTTCTCCACATGCTCTTTGTTCAACCCTCTATATACATAGCTTGGAGGAACTTTTTGACATCTTGCAACTGGAATTGGAAATGTTGCATGCAACCCGAATGGGTAGTATTTTTCATATTCCACCAAGCCTGATGGTTTCTTTTGCCCTTTTTTTCCTATAACCTTTCCACTTGGCTCCAATTCACTACCACTGCTTCTTTCCCTTCTGTGATTTGATGTACCGATCCAACACAAGTGTATGCACTTTTATTAGGTAACAAAACAAATAAGTGAACTCGTGTCAGCTGTGCTCCCTCAATACTATATATGTAAAAGTATCAAGGTATGCTTTTTTCTCCAAATCCACTTACAACTTTCTCAACCTTCTTCACATTTGTGTCTTTCCTATAAAAAACCCAAGCAATATATAAACTATCATCTTTATAATCTTTAATGTTAGACAAAACACATTATCGATAAACATATCTGAAATAGAATCTAGAATTGACACTAGACATAGAAGTAGATTTGAGAAAGCACTAGATTCTAGGGAGATTTGGCCGCACTAGGGAGATTTGGCTGTGCGGCCAAATCTTATGGGCTTCTTTTAAAGCATCGGAAGGGGAGGCTTGGATGTGTGGCCAAATCATTTCAAAGCACCAAAGTTTGGGGAGATTTGGCCTTGTGGCCAGATCTTGTGGGCTTCTTTCAAAGCACTAGGGTCTGGAGAGATTTGGCCGTGCAACCAAATCTTGCTAGCTTCTTTCAAATTGGTCAAATCTTTCTAGCTTCTTTTAAATCACTTGGGTTTAGGGAGATTTGGCCATGTGGCCAAATCTTGCTAGCTTCTTTCTAATCACGAGGGTCTATGGAGATTTGGCCATGCGGCCAAATCTTTTCAAAGCACTAGGGTTTGGGGAGATTTGCATGCAGTCAAATCTTGCTAGCTTCTTTCTAATCACGAGGGTCTATGTAGATTTGGGCGTGCGGCCAAATCTTTTCAAAGCACTAGGGTTTGGGAAGATTTGTGTGAAGTCAAATCTTGCTAGCTTCTTTCTAATCACGAGGGTCTATGGAGATTTGGCCGTGCAGCCAAATCTTTTCAAAGCACCAGGGTTTGGGGAGATTTGGCCGTGCAGCCAAATCTTTTCAAAGCACTAAGGTTTGGGGAGATTTAACTACGATGCGAAATCTTTCTAGCTTTTTATAAGTCACGAGGGTTTAGGGAGATTTGGCTGTGCGGCCAAATCTTGCTAGCTTCTTTCTAATCACAAGGGTCTAGGGAGATTTCGCCGTGCAGCCAAAGCTTTTCAAAGCAGCAGTATTTGGGGAGATTTGGTTGTGATGTCAAATCTTTCTAGCTTCTTTTAAATCACTTGGGTCCAACGAGATTTAGCCATGCGGCCAAATCTTGCTATCTTCTTTCTAATCACGAGAGTCTAGGGAGATTTGGCCATGCGGCCAAATCTTGCTAGCTTCTTTCTAATCACGAGGGTCTAGGGAGATTTGGCCATGTGGCCAAATCTTGCTATCTTCTTTCTAATCACGAGTGTCTAGGAAGATTTGGCTATGTGGCCAAATCTTTTCAAAGCAACAAGGTTTAGGAAGATTTAGTTGTGATGCCAAATCTTTATAGCTTCTTTCAAATCACCAAGGTCTAGGAAGATTTGGCCCTTGTATGTTTTGAAAGAAAAAGAAGATTTGGCTGCATGGCCAAATCTCCCCATTTAAAATTCAAAATTCAAATCTTAAGATTCAAATTTCAAATCTAAAAATTTCAAATCAAAATTCAAAATTGAAATTCTGAATCTTAGATACAAAATTCAAATTTCAAATTTCAAGATCTGAAAGTCAAATCATATAATAAAGACCCTACTTTCAAATCACACTTCGAGATTCCTACGTTTACAAGACTCTTTCTTTCAAATCATGGTGTTTCGAAATGGAAAAAATGGAGAACATGCAAGAATTAGGTACACTTTCAATTTCTTTCGTTTTCTTACTTGGATGATTGAGTAGCCATTATTGTTCGTGAGCTTGTGCTCTTTGAATTTCAAGCAATCGTAGGAGCTATAGAGAGAGTAGCTGTAGGAATTGTAGGAGTTGTCTTTCTTGCTGGCAAATGGAAGAGAAGCCGAAGGGGAGAAGCGCGGAGAGAAGAGCGCCAAAAACCAGAGATCCTTACTCCACTACTAAGGCCGGAGCGGAGATGCTTGTGATGGCATATGGGAGATCTTACGACCGCACCGGAGGGGACGATGGAGTGCGATGTCTCAACATCCAAGAGTTAGACTACAACATGGTTTCACAGAGAGCCGGGGGGCGACGTTCCGGTTGCTGGCGGACGCGTATCTATGGGAGGAGAGCGGGAGGCTAGTGACGATGTACGACTACGAGAGCAAGTCAGTGGGGTGGATGGAGTAGAGGGCGAGGGAGACAGGAGTGAGGGTGAGCAAGGCGAGGTTTGAGGGAGCTGAGGAAGGAGCTGGTGGAGGCGAGGAAGAGGAGGGGGATGAGGAGGAAGAAGGAGGTGGCAATGGCAAAGGGATTGTTCGCGTTCCCTATGCAATCTAGAGTTTCTGGCAACAAGTATTCGTATTAGTGGATGGCAGAGACAGAAGGACACAAGGATGGATGGAGAGGAGAAGCGCGAGGGGAGTGGAGCGACAGGAAACGGACGGACGGACGAAAGAGGAGAAACTGTGAGGAGGGAGAGAAGAGGAGAAGCAATCACCCAAAAAAAGCATGCTTTTGGGGGAAAGGAGTAATCTCCCCAAAAGCATGTAGAGCCCAAAAAAAAGAAGAAAAAAAGACCTCTTTCTAATCCCACTATTGAGTGTGGAATCTATGGAGAGTTTCATTGGTAATGGAAGTTTAACACCTACATAGTTAAGTGCACACCGTTAGGACTCTAGGATGGGGAGCCTTCCGAGACCTCTTATTTTGACATAGTTTTGAACTTTTTTGCTTGCAATTAGCTAACCAAGGTTGGAGGAGTGTTTTCCAAGAACTATCCCATCTAAGACGTTGTCCTAAGGCTCTCAAACCACCCTAGTTACACATTTGAGATCTAGGAAGGGAGAGAACAAGGTGAGCCTAGCACTTGATCCCCCATGAAGATGAATTCAATTCCTTCTCATAGGTTTACTTTTTATGCTTCATTTAAAAGGTTTGTTTAGCTTTGCCTTTCAAAGTTTTGGTTTTTGAATAGTTTTAGATTTTCTGGTTTGCTTTTAAAGTAATAGTGCGATTTTAAAGTGTAATAGCGTGAATCATGAAAAGCATGTACGATTTTTTTGAAAGTAGGATCTCTAGATTTGAATTTCAAAATTTGAAACTTGAAACTTGAAACTTGAAATTTGAATTTTGAAACTTGAAATTTGAATTTTAAAATTTCAAATTTGAATTTTTTATTTTAAATTTTGAAATTTGAATTTTGAACTTTAAATTTTAAATTTTAAAATTTGGATTTTCAACTTTTAAATTTAACGTTTGAAGATTTGGCCATGTGGCCAAATCTTCCTAGTGATTTGAAAGAAGCTAGCAACATTTCACAACACAGCAAAATCTTCCCAAACACTAATGCTTTGAAAGATTTGGCCACACGGCCAAATCTCCCAAAACCTGGTGATTTGAAAGAAGCACGCAAGAGGAGGTTGCATGGCCAAAACTCCCCATACTCTAGTGCTTTGAAAGAAGCCTACAAGATTTGGCCACACGACCAAATCTTCCCAAGTTTGAAAGAACGCCACAACCAAATCTTCTCAATGCTTTGAAAGAAGTCACCAAGGTCTTGAAGGATTCGGCCGTGCATCCAAATCTTGCTAGCTTCTTTGAAAGCACCAAGGTCTGAGCAGATTTGGCTATGTGGCCAAATATTATTGCTTCTTTCAAAGCACTAATGTCTTAGAGATTTGGCCATGTGGCCAAATCTTGTTGGCTCCTTTCAAAGCACCAGGGTCTGGGGAGATTTGACCATGTGGCCAAATCTTGTGGGCTTCTTTCAAAGCACCAGGGTATGTGGAGATTTGGCTTCTTTCAAAGCACCAAGGTCTAAGTAGATTTGGATGTGTGGATAAATCTTGATGGCTTCTTGAAAGCACCAGCGTCTCGGGAGATTTGGTTGTGTGGACAAATCTTGCTATCTCCCTTTCAAAGCACCATGGCCTGTGAAGATTTGGCCATGTAGCCAAATTTTGCTGCCTAAAATTCAAAGCACCAAGGTTTATGAAGATTTGGTCTTAGAATGAAATCTTGTAAAGCATTTTCATCCTAAGTCACACCATTAGGTATCAATATTAAACTATAACAAATGCTATGTACTATGCAAGTGCCACATTGAAAGTGAAAGTTAAAGTCAACTTGCTTGTCAGTGGAAAGATTGTTGCCATTGGGAAAATATTCTCTACATCACATGATGACATGTGCCAAGGTGTGCCCTTGGGAGAAAACAATGTATCGGTGGCGATCGATATTTGTATGGATGAAAGTGCACTTCTTCCATTTCTTACAATGGATGCATTCTTAGTCTATGAGGCTTTGGGTAGTGTTGTTCGTTGGAAAGCACGATCAATGAGTTGTGTGGACAATGTCAATGGAGCTATTGTACCAATGAATGATATAACATCAGATACCATTGATGTTGAACCTCTATGTGAATATGACGAGTTTTCCATTCGAGAATCATGGAAGGACAAGAAAGTTTTAATATGGGATGAGTAGAAAACCAAGAGCATTGTAGAGGGTGTTGTTTTGTACTTGGTGAAGGTAATCTAGGTGTGGGAATTGAAAAGTATCATATAGTGATGTATCAGGCATCGATACCATCCACTTCATAAAATGGCCCATCACACAAATAACCTTTTTAGATGGAACTTCATTAAGAATCGATAACACCATGAATTTTCCAAGTGGTTCTGGGAAAAAGCACATGGAAGATGAGAACCCAATGGAAAAATCCACAAAAAAGAGGCGTTACTGCATGATAAAGAGGAAAGCTAAAAAACATGGCATGCCATTATCATCATCTAGACTCGCAAAAGTATATATGATTGATTGTTGTAAACAAAATTGTTGTCAATTTGCTGATCGTCAAATGATATCCAAATTACGCATAGAGTATTAGGGCCAAAGTTTGGAGGCTTGCACCAATTATGTATATGACACTCTTGGGGTTGCTTCTCGAAAAGATGACAATGGGCAGTTCAAATATGTCTTTACATTGAATGGTATTCAAGTTTGTTGTAGAGCATGGTATGAAATGCATGGTATTCCAAAAACAACATTTTATCGATACAGGGAGCAATTTGAAATTGGTATATGAAGGTGCATGCATGGTAATAAAGAAATTGTGCGGAGAGGTTGGGACCACATAGAACTGGGTAGAGCCATAATCCAAGATTTTGTGGATAACAATTCTGAGTATATACCACACAAAAGTAGAACACGTCAGGATGGATCAAGGGAAACACAGTTGGTGATATTGGATGTATAAAAGCAGGTTGATATTCTCTATGAGGTTAACATGTAGTTAAAGCATAGTTTGGGTTGTAAGGAGATGTCAACTTCCACGTTCAACCGCATATGGAACTCTGAATTCAAGCATGTAACTTTGTCAAAAACAAGTGAATTCTCTAAGTGTGGTTTATGTAGTGCAATCAAGGCTCAGCTTGCAGCGACAAAATGCCAAAATGAACATAATAAGTTGATGGAAGATAGAAGAAAGCACATGTTACAACAAAAAAGTTGTAGAAATGTATACTACACTTGGCGCAGATTTTTTGAAATGTATCCTCAAACATACTTGTGCATTATCCATGATAAGATGGACCAAAAGAAGATAGCCATCCCTAGATTACGCAATCATTCAAAGGACACAGACAAATCCTTTCAGCTCCCAGTGGCTTTGATTGGCATGATAACACATGGACATGGTCAAGGACATTATGGTCACTTTTCTTTATCCTTGTGGCCATCGGATCCTAACTTCACAATTGGTTCATTGGCTTTGTGTTTGAGAAATCTTGAAAGATTTGATAACCATGCACTCAGAGATTTGGTACATGATGGGATGCCAAGGTCTGACAACACTATGCTAAATGCACTAACCTCAAGAGAAGCATTGGATTCTCACTATGTTTCTAATGACAAGCAACAACTTCATCTTGGAGCAGTGGGTGGAACATTCAAAGACCTTGGACTTGGAAGTTCCCATCAAGAAAATCCTTATAAGAAACTACCAGAACACCTATTGTTGTAGTTGGATAATTGTGGTTCTGAAAACAAGAATAGGTACTTGTTTGCATACCTATCATTACTTGTTGTCTCGAGGGATTTTCAAGTCAATTCAATTGGGATTCTTGATGGTTGGGCATACACATGAGGATATTGATGCAATGTTTAGCAGGTTTTCAGAGAGGTTAAGAACTAGCCAAACATTGACATTTGCACATCTCATGGATACTTTTAGACAATGTGAAGAGTCTTCTCCAATGCCATTTTTGGTAACGAAAGTCCCTGATTTCAAGAGCTATGTTGATGGATGCCTATGTGATGGGCAAGATGCTTTAGTGGGACACTCAAAGCCTCTCCAATTTCGGTTCTTTATGCGAAATGAAGTTCCTATCATGCAATATAAAGTGCATCCACGATCATTATATTGGCAACCAAGTGAAGGTGGCATTGAGTTGTAGAAGAGACATCCAAATGGTCATCCAATGCTACCAAGTGGAGAGCCGCCTTGTGTAACCATGTTTAAGTATGTGAAGGATCACTTAGATGTGATAGTTGGTATCAAGGAGTATGTATGCTTTTGGGAAAAATGGGTGCACCTGCAAGGTCCAGAAGCATCTTTCACAAAGTTTTACAAGCCAGTAGTGAAGTACTGGAAGAACATGATTGATGAGCTTGATAAACCAAACAATAGTGTAGAGGGCATGTACGAGAGATTTTGGCCAAAGACGCAACATATTGATTGTGTGCAAGTAGTTGATAATGAAAACGATGAGTTTCAAGGAATTGAAGAGTTGAATGATCACTACTGTGGACCTCAAAGGAAAAAGCCAAAACAATCATTTGATCCAATGGTTGATGTACAAAAAGGACACTTTCTTTTGGTCCAACCATTAGAAAAAATTTACTCAATTTGGCTAGGCATTGCTCAAACTGACATACAGAAGGATAATAAATCTAAAAATTTCAAGAAGGTTTTCATACAATATTGGGCACCTATATGCAAAAGACACAATGCACAAATTGAGGAGGTGTATGCAGATTGTTGGAACAAGATTTGGATGTGTAATAAAGGTGATCCTCCACGTTGGGAATCTGTTGATGCTATTGTATGGTCATGGGTTCCAAAAGGTAACCTCTTAAAGAAGGTTTCCTCGAAGAGCAGCAACCTCCCCATCAAGGTAAAGATACCAACCATTGCACGCAAGCGAGCTTTATCCAGTTTGTCTCATAGAACAGATTCCGACTCTGATGCTGACCCCACAATGGAGTGAAGGTACTTGAAAAGCATGACTTTTTTTTCCTTGCACAATGATAATTTAATTGAATACTGACAAATATTTGGAAGGTATGACATTGATCTTTTTTCTTTATATTTTTTTTACAGACCATTGCTTTGTGGTTGCAAGTTTTGCACACTCGACAAAATATCAAGGACTAGTGTTGCATTCTTACTTTTTCTCCAACTAAACTAAAATGTGTTTTTGAACACCACCTTTTTTCGAGAAGAGGCAAAAAATGCTTCGTTAAACTCAAACATATGATGTTTTTTCCCCGGCTAATGCAGAACAGGCACACTCCAAATTGTGAGTTTCATATACTCGACCAAATCCAGGGAGAAAGTCAATGGAGTGCACTCAATGCATTGTAATTGCAACCCCTCAAAAAATACCATGCATTGGTCGAAACCTCAACATTTGACATTTTATTTATGTTGATGCAAACCATGCACATTTGCGAGATTTGGATGGACTGCCATAGAAAAATCAATGAAAAACATTGAATGTTACATAATTACAACCCCTCAAAAATTTCCAAATTATCAGGATTTTCCCAAATTCTCTAATATGGTGTTAGTTGCAAAATAGCCTCAAAGAGGGTAAACATCAAATTCAAGCTCTAGAGAAGGAAGGCATGGAATCAAGGGAGATACTTGTGCATGTTAAGATATCGAGCTCCACTCGTGATATGCAGATGCGGTTGGTACACCACCCATGAATAATAGCTGAATGACAGCTATCTTTATGTACTCTAGTTAGTTAGCTGAGTTTGGTTTGAGACCCACATATAGGGTTCACCTATTCTTTTGTGCTTAGAGTTCTTTTGGCTTTCACAACTAAGAAAAGGAAAATTGTTTTCAGCCTCCACCTTTGTGTATATTCCCCCATTGTGTATGTGAGAAAGCTGCAAGTGAGACTCCTTCCTTCTCTCCCACTCTCTTCACATGGTATCAGAGCTCAGTTTGTGGTAAGGAGCTCAAGAAAGCAAACCAAGTTCGCGGTGTCCTAGTAAGAGGATCAGTGTTGCTTTCCTTTTTGTTCGAGTTTGGGAGCAAATCTCTGTAGGTAGCACAGCCGAAAAGTGCAAGAGTGCACTGTCTCAGATTGGGACACCCTTCATGGTATGGCAAAAGGGTAGTATATGCTACAGGAGTAGGCAAAGCCCTTGGTGAAATTATTTTTTTGATTCGAGGCCATTTCGGGGCCTGTTTGAGTGGTGGAAGTTTTCCGCAGGCACTTAGGAAAGTGCCCTATTTTTGCTGTGCGACCACTGTTTTGCAGGTCGGTGAAAATTTATCACAAAAATTACATCGTATGCCTGTGCACAGAGATATTGGGAGTGACAAAATCATTCTTATTGCATGTTCATGCATAATCATCACTAGGAAGTGACTGTGTGGTCAAATACCACTCTCGTCAGTTTTGCAGATTTTCCCTTGTGAGGCAAAAGTTGTGTTTTTTTACAGTGACAGAATATTTTGCAGTGTTCTGTAATGGCATCTGATGCTCTTTCACAGATTGTCACTAAAAAGCTTGACAAGAACAACTTCCAAGCATGGAAGTTTAGAATGACGAATTTCCTTAAGGGAAAAGGCTATTGGGAGTTCATTACTGGAGCTGAACAAGAACCAGTTATTCCTAATGTTACCAATCAACAAGAGTTGTAGGCATTTAAAGGCTGGCACGAGAGAGCCAGAAAAGTTATGTACTGGCTGTCTATCAGTATTTCAGATTCTATGATTGTGCATATTCAGGATGCAAGCATGCCGAAGGAGGCGTGGGATACTTTGACAAAAATGTATAGCACAAATACGCAAGCCAGGAAAATGCATAATGTGCAGAGAGAAAATATGAGCATCAATGACTACCACATGAAGGTGAAGAAGATTGTAGATGCACTTGCTTTTATTGGGTCGCTAGTGGAAGATGATTTAGTTTTTGTGACCTTGAATGGTCTAGGAAAGGATTATGCACATTTCCGGACATCCATTGCCATTCGTGAGAATTTTCCTGATTTTGAGGAGTTGTTTGCTCTTCTAATTTCTGAAGAGCAGAGAAATGGTGGTGCATCTTCTTTAGGAGAAACTTCAAAAGAAGCTGTCTTCTACTCAAATGCTAGAAGAGGTAGAGCAGGCCAATTTGGAGGCCGTGGTAGAAATTAGAATATGCAGTAAATTCAAGAAAACCAGTCCTATGGAGGAGGATGTGGTAACTTTAGAGGCAGTAGGAGCCAAAGAGGTTGTGGTGGATGGCAGAGAGGCCAAAATGCAAACAACAATGTTGAATGCTACTAGTGTGGTAAAATGGGTCATATGGTTAAAGACTGCTATAAAAAGCAGAATGACATCATGACTAGAAAATTCCAGCAAGGCAATTATGCATCCTCTAGTAGACAGGGTGATGACAGAAATGAGCATCTGTTTATGGTGCAGCACATGACCAATTCTGTGACAAGTGCAAAAGAAAGCAATGATGTGTGGTATGTTGACTCAGGTGCATCAAACCACATGACAAGTCATGTCGAATGGATGCAGGATGCAAGGAAAATGAAAAGACAAGGATTTGTGGAGACTGGTGATGATACTGCACATCCTATTGTGTAGATTGGTAAAATTCGTTTGTCTATGCAAAATGGAAAAAAGAAATACCTGTCTGATGTATTTCATGTCCCGAATATCACCAAGAACCTGGTTTCTATTGGTCAAATGGTTGAGCAAGGCTTGTATGTCAGATTTAATCCTCATGGATGCTTTGTTGAGGATATGAAAAATAAAGGTCGCTTGATAGCAAAACTGAAGAAGAAGGGCAGGATGTTTACGTTGGATGCAGACATGCCTGAATTGAGTGCAGCAATGTTTGTACATGGGACCGGTGTAGTTGCAGATATTGATATCTGGCATAAACGCATTGGTCATGTTAATGTATAGTGACTTAAATTAATGCAAGCCCAAAATATTGTTGCAGGATTACCTAAGTTCAAGGTTGCAGAAATGCATAAGGTATGTGAATCCTGTCAATTTGGAAAACAGGCAAGGAAACCATTTCCTAGACATGTTCAAGAGAGTAAGAGGCCATTGGAATTAATCCACTTTGATGTGTGGACTACTAAAGCTGCATCTATTGGAGGCTGTCATTATTTTGTCACTTTTATTGATGACTACAGCAGAAAAGTTTGGGTGTATTTTATGAAAAAGAAAAGTGAAGTGTTTGGGCATTTCAAAGCTTTTAAAGCTATGGTTGAAAAAGAAACAGGCATGCAAATAAAATGCCTAAGGTCAGATGGAGGGAGAGAGTACTTCTCAAATGAGTTTGCAAGTTTCCTGCAGGAGCATGGCATAAAGCAACAATATTCTTACAGTCATACCCCACATCAAAATGGACTTGTAGAAAGGAAAAACAGGCATATTGGAGAGGTATCTCATGCCATGCTCAATGAAAAAGACCTACAGTAATACATGGCATGACACCAGAGGAGAGGTATACTGGTAGGAAACCAAATATTTCTCATTTGAAAGTTTTTGGTTGCATTGCCTATGTTCATGTGCCACATGAGTTGAGATCCAAGTTGGATCCCAAAATGAGAAGTGCATCTTTATTGGTTATTCTCTATAGTAGAAAGGGTAAAGATGCTATAACCCTTCTACTCGTAAGTTTACAGTGAGCAAAGATGTTGTTTTTGATGAGATGAGCAGCTGGTATAAACTAGTAAATGTGATTAATGATGTAGATGCACAAAATGGTAATGTTGCATAGAATTCATAGCAACAATCACAAAATATTAGTGGACCTATAGTGTCCTCTAGCATGGTTCACATACTTCGCCATGGATAGGCAGATTGAGATCAGGAGGATCTCCTCAAAGCAATGCAGATAGTGGTATGCAAGTATCATGAAAAGGAAAAGAGAAAGTAGATCAGCCCATGGTTGATGTGAATGTAGGTCACTCTTATGTGGATGGTGAATCCAGTGGCTCTAAACAGAGCCTTGATGATGAGTTGGTATTCCTTCTATTGTTACACCTGGAGTAAGGAAGACAAGGGATGTTTTAAGAGCACTTGGTAGTGAGCCTATTTTGCGCAAGTCTACCAGAGCTAGGTATCCTATGGATAGGCTGAAATATGATGGATTTATAGCCATTCACTATGCCTATATGGTCAAAGTGATACATGAACCAGAACCCACTTCTTTTGAGCAAGCCATGGGAAAAGAAAAATGGGAGAAAGCCATGGATGAAGAAATGGATGCCTTGGAAGCAAATGCTACATGGGAATTGGTGCCTTTGCCTAAAGACAAGAATGCAATTGGCTACAACTGGGTTTATAAGGTGAAGCACAATGTAGATGGTTCTGTGAATAGATACAAGGCAAGATTAGTTGTCAAGGGGTATGCATAGACATATGGCATTGATTATGAAGAAACATTCAGTCTGGTTGCAAGGATGGCAATCGTAGGCGCAGTCATTGCTATGGCTGCATCAAAGGGATGGCCTTTACATCAGATGGATGTAAAGAATTCTTTCTTGCATGGTGATTTTCAAGAAGAGGTCTATATGGAGCAGCCACCAGGTTATGTTCATGCTGTTCATCCTGAGTTTGTTTGTAGGTTGAAGAAAGCCTTGTATGGCTTGAAGCAAGCACCCAGAGCATGGTCTGACAAGATAGGACAGTATCTTGTCACTATTGGCTTTCAGATTTCCAAGGCAGATTTCTCACTTTATGTGAGAAAAACAGAGAAAGGTATTATGCTGCTTGTCATTTATGTTGATGATTTGATCATCACAAGTGATAGTGATGAAGATATCCTTCATGTGAAAATGCTATTGAAGTAGAAGTTTGAGATGAAGGATTTGGGAGAGCTGCGTTACTTCTTGGGCATTGAGGTGATTAGATCCACAAGTGGGATATGGCTCTTGCAGAGGCAGTATGGATTGGACATGCTGTCCAAATATGGGATGATAGGCTATAAGCCTATTTTAGTTCCTTTGGAGCAGAATGTGAAGCTAAGCACAGATGCAGGTGAGCTTCTGGAAGACCCTACTATGTACAGACACATAGTAGGAAGTTTGATTTATATGACTATTACCAAGCTAGATTTGAGCTATACTGTTGGTTTGATAAGTCAGTTTATGCAGGCTCCAAGAAAACCGCATTTGGATGCGGCTAGATGCATACTGAGGTATGTGAAGTCTGAGAGTGCTCTCAACAGAAGCAAGAACGGAAGAGGGAGAGAGAGAATCAAAGAGCCACACAAGTTTTGGTGGGTGCAGAATCACCCTAATCTTCTTTTTCATTCATTTATATATGCATTTGAGTATTGTACATAATTGGGGTAAAGGCACAGTGACCTTTAGCCCCCACAACCTCCCACTTAAAGTACAATGTGCCTTTAAGGGAGAACAACCAGTGAGCATACTATCCAATGCCCATCAATACATGACAATACTCAAACTGCTGACTAGGTAGACTCTTTGTCAGCATATTGGCAGGGTTATCATTTGTATGACCTTGACAAGCTCTATGTGCTTGTCCTCAAGTACCTCTATGATGAAATGGTACCTGACCTCAATGTGTTTGGTCTTTGCATGAAAGATCGGATTCCGTGCTAGCTGAATAGCACTCATGGAATCACTATGCAATGTTGGTACACCTGTATGAATTACCAAATCTCCCACTAGCCGATCAAGCCATATAGCCTCCTTGCAACCCTTTGTGGCTACAACATACTCAGCCTCTGTGGTAGACAAAGCAACACACTGCTGTGCGCAAGACATCCACGACATTGCACCAGAAGTGGATCTCCTACTATCCACATGCCCTGCATAGTCTGAATGTGTGTACCCAAGTACACACATGTCTCCTTTACCAAAGCAGATGCACATCTCCTTGGTATCCTTCATGTACCTCATGATGCACTTAATTGCCTCCCAATGCCTCTTTCATGGATTATCCATATACTGGCTAACAACTCCCACTACAAATGCAATGTTTGGTCTAGTAGCTATCATAGCATACATAAGACTCCCAACTGCTGATGCATAAGGAACCTTGGCCATCATGGCCCTCTCCTCATATGATTTGGAACTATCTGTATGACTCAGTTTCACATATGGAGGCAATGGAGTACTGTTATGTATAAATTTGTCTAAGGGAAAAAGGCATAAATATGAGTGTGTGTTTGTATGTGTGGCAATAGTATAATA
This sequence comes from Dipteris shenzhenensis, assembly GCF_047967505.1. Classification (NCBI taxonomy): domain Eukaryota; kingdom Viridiplantae; phylum Streptophyta; class Polypodiopsida; order Gleicheniales; family Dipteridaceae; genus Dipteris; species Dipteris shenzhenensis. Next base: position 52,486,829 of record NC_141602.1, on the reverse strand, counting down.
AAATATTGTGTGCATAGGGCCCAGGGTTGAGGTGGCAGGGCATGACCATGTGCCACCCTTCTACGTAAGAGGACCCATAAGGTGTGTTGTACATAATCCATGGTAGTAATATTATAAAATGTAAGGTGGCATGGCTCCTCCATGTGCCACCCCTCCACCTAGGCTGCATTTAGTGAGATATGGCCCAAAGTCCATGGGAGAAGTAATATGAAACAGGTGGAGATGGATATTATATTGGATTATTCTCTCCATGTAGGATAGGCCCATGTGGGGGAGGTATAGAAGCTCCAAGAATGCAAGTTAAATAACGGGGAAAGTAGGATGAGGTGGTAAGATTCCTTGTGCCAACCCTCCACTTGTCCTCCTAGAGGTTTGAACGTATTATAAAATTGGGGAGAGACCAAGAGAGTATCATAGACTTGAGATATGGGGCTTGATTTATGTGGAAAAATGAGGCAAAGGGTTATCACACACAATTGAGAGTGCGTAACTGCCTAGCCCACATGGGAGACTTTTCCACACACACCATGCATGTGGGAGGATGCATTTATTGGGAGAGACCCCCTCTCTTGGCTATAAAAGGAGGGGGCTATTCCTTGATGAGACACGCTCATTCTTGTAAAGCCACCTAGCTAGTACTTTGATTTCCCCTTCCCTTCCTTTTAAATAAAGCATGGTCCTCTTTCCTTGATGTCTCCATCTTTACATTCCTCCTCCAATCATGTACATGCTTCTCTTCCCCCACTCCATTTCCCCTTGTGCTATAGTCTCCCTCTTCATTCCCTCCCCTTCTAATCCCTTTTCCCCTCAACACAGTATTAGATAAAGTGGGACGAAAGTTGCATTTTGGGAATTTCGAAATTGGGTGGATTTCATTAAAATTGGGAAAGGCTTCATTAAATTTGGGAAAATTTCCATTGATTGTGGGAATTTTACCAATATTGAATAAGCTAATATTTGGAATTCCAATGATTATGAAAAACTTCATTGGTTGTGAAACAATTCATTGCGTATAAAAATCGGAACAAAGCATTTGTGGCAGAGTTTGAAAATCATGTATTTGGTGGTGTTAATAAACACCGTCTAGGGACAACATGTATATTTTACTTGAGGTGTTAATAAACACCAGTTGGTGGTGTTAACAAACACCATGCATAGTGAGTTCCACTAGAAACAAAGCAGTTGTTGGTGAAGGTCAGCTTCTGAAAATTGTCATATTAATAATATGCAAATACCCATTGACAAGATAACAACAATTGAGAAACATCACATGAGAACACACATTACAATGGAAGTTTGGGAGATTAAGAGGGAGAAAATCGACACAATTTTCTATGCTCTGATACCAAGCAAGCTCTCCTGTGCTTTGATACATACGCTCTGTGGAATCTTGATCTTCTTGGGTCTATTTATGGATTTTGATGTCCATGACCAGACAATTGCATCAATACACTCCCATACCTATGGATCCAACCTATTCTCTGCCCAATACTTGTTCCAGCAATCAACATAGGCATCTGCATCACTGAGCCCCTTTCTCTTAACTGACGGTGCCCAATACTGAATTAATAATTTCTTGAAATTAGGAGAAGCAGCATCCATCTTGGCACTTGATATGGCAACCCCAAGCCATATGGGGTATATAGGATCTGATGGCCTCACCAAGACGAAGTCACCTTGCTTAACATCCACCATTGGTCTAAACTCTTCCCTCGGCTTACCTTTTAGAGGCCCACAATAGTGATCATTCCATTCCTCATAGCCTTGGAAATCATTAATGCAAGCATCTATATCATCCTCCTCATCAGGAGATTGTGTTCTTGGCCAAAACTCTCTGTACACTCCTATCTCTGAGATGTTTTCCTGTTTGAGCTCACCGATCATGGTTTTCCAATAGTCTATCACTGGCCTAATGTAGGACTCATAGGATGCATTCTTTCCACTTGCACATTTCTCCCAAAACTTAATGTAATCCTTTATCCCTGATATTACTTGCAAGTGATCTCTCACAAATGCAGCCATTGGCAGTATATCCAGACAACCTGTTGGCAACAATGATCGACCCTCACTATCTTTCTTCCATAGCTCGATTCCCCCTTCAATGGGCATCCAATTCGGTGATTTTGGATGCACCTTGTACTGCATCATTGGTATGTCACCTTGCATGTAAAATCGAAATTGTAATGGCTTTGCATGTCCAACTAGCATTTCTTGCCCATCACATAGGTAGCCATCTACATAATCCTTGAAGTTAGGAACCCGTGTAAGAACAAATGGTGCCGGTGAAGATGATGTACATTTTTTGAATGTATCCATCAGATGCAGGAAAGTGAATGTTTGTCCCACCCGCAAGCTCTTAGAAAACCTGCTGAACATTGCATCAATGTCCTCATGTGTGTGCCCTACCATCAAGAAGCCCAATTGAACTGTCTTGAAAATGCCCCTTGCTACAAGAAGAGAAAGGTATGCAAACAAGTATCTATTTTTGTTCTCAGACCCACAATTATCTAGTTGGAGTAGCAAGTTCTCTGGCAACTTTTGGAATGGTGGCTCAATAGCAACACTCCCCTCTAAAGAGGGTGGGTTTTCTCTTGTATTTGATGGAAAAATATTCACACATGTGTCTGTAGCCCTTGCAATGGAACTTGGCATGGCCTCCATGACAGACTTCGCGCCACTTTCCGATACAGTTTCTAGATTTGCATTTGTGATCGTGACATCTACATTTTTAGACAAGCTAGCTCCACTTGTGGAAACATGTGCACCTTTAGAACTGTAATGGGAGTCCAAAGCGTTTCTTGAACATAGAGCATTCAAAAGGCGAGCATTGCTTCTAGGAATCCCATTGGTAGCAAGGTCTCCAAGGTCATGCATATCCATCCTCTCAAGGTTGCGCAAACAAATTGAGAGCGATCCAATCGTCAGGTTGGGATCAGATGGCCACAAACCATTGAGGGTGAAGTGTCCATAATGACCGTTTCCATGCCCATGGGTAATCATTCCAATGAGTGAAACCTGTAATTGCCATGCAGAATCGGTGTCCTTGGACCTCACCCGAAGTCTTGGAATTGCCGTCTTTTTTTGGTCCATCTTATCATGGATTATGCATACATACTTTTTTGGATCCATCTCGAAGTACCTACGCCATGTATAGTATAAGTTCCTACAACTTTGTTGCTATATCATATGCATCTTTCTCTCTTTCATCAGCGAATTGCGCTCATCTTGACTTTTTGTGGCTGCCAATTGAGCCTTGATCCGGCTGCATAAGCTACATTTAGAGAATTCACTCGTCTTAGCAAGGGCTACATTTTTTAAGTCTGATTTCCAAATCCTGCCAAATGTGGATGTGGATAGGCTCTGATAACCACGTTGATTAAGTGAAGTGTTGACCTCACGTAGGACGTCTATCTTCTTATACACTTCAGGTATCACTTGCTGTGTCTCTCTAGAATGATCCTGCATGGTTCTACTCTTGTGAGGCATATGCTCTGTGCTATTATCCACAAAGTGTTGAATGAGAGCCCTTCCCATACCTATGTGCTCCCTGCTCCTCCTCACAATCCCTGAATTGCCATGCACATATCGCTGCACACCACTCTCAAATTGCTCCCTGTATCGATAAAATGATGTCCTTGGAATTCCATGCATCTCATATTATGCTCTACAACAGACATCCCGACCGTTTATCCTGAAGTTATAGCATATCCTCCCTGTGTAGTCATGATGCCAAGCCGTTGACAACACATCGTATATAAAGTTTGTACAAGACTCCAAGGAGCTGCCCCAAAAGTTCTTCCTTAGATTCATTAAGAGATCTCGCTCTGCATGTTGGCAACACCTACTCCCACAACAATCGATGGAAGAAACCTGCTGCACCGAATCTAGTGACATTTTGTACATTGCTGTTGGAGGCTCTCTTTGTTTAGGCACCCTGTTAATGAAAGTGTACCTTCTTTTCTTTGATGTTAGATCATCCCTTTTCAACATTTGATCATTGACCAACTCATTTATACCAGCAACGTGGTCCATGGGCACATATTGTTGCAATGGGCTTCCATCAAGTAAGGTAATCTGCTTGATGGGCCACTTTACTAGGCTGAGAGAGCCGACATCTTGCATAGAAGACCCTGAGTCACTTCCTCTAATTTGTTCTTTCTTTTCAATACCACACCAATGCAATTGTTACCCAATAGGTCAAAGTTTATAGAGTCTCCCGGGAAAACATATAGATCACACCTTCCCCCACGGTCTTTGTTTTGCTCTCATCCCATAAGACAACCTTTTTCTCTTTCCAAGATTCACGAATGAAATTGTCAGTTTCCAATGAAGAAACTGGCATTGCCTCAACATAAGGTCGCTCAGGCTCACTTGGTGCAGCTTCTTCAGTTACCGCATCATCTAAAGAATCACCAACATGTTTTAGAGAGCCCTTAGGCCACTTGACAACGCTCCAAATTGCCTCACCAACAAGCACTGCATCCATAGTGGGAAATGGCAAGAGCATTTCACTATTGATAGACTTCTCCACTATCATCGATACATTTTCTGTCCCAATCTTCATACCACTACCGTAGGCCTCCGGATCTATTGCACACACTCCACCAATTCCAACCACTTCATTCCCCACCATCATCATGACCTTGTCTCTGCTTCTGATAGCCATCCTCTGTCATTACGATTACGGAGAATTAATTATGAACAAATTACAACCAAAGAATTTCATAAGACCATCAAACATGTCCTTCTAGATGGGAAGAATGGCATTGGTGCAAATCTTTATAAAGCATGAATGAGTCTATACAAAATTTTCATGAAAGCATGAATTATTTCCCTAAAAATTTTAGCAATTTGATAAAACTTTTTCTAAAGCATGAATTATTTTCACCATCATCATAACCTGATTCATGCATCTGATAGTAGCCATCCCCTCTCATTACGATGACAGGAAATTGATTATGAACAAACTACAACCAAAGGATTTCATAAGACCAACAAAGTTGTCCTTGTAGCGGGGGGAGAATGGCACCAGTGCCATTCTCCATGTGAATTTGACAATGGGAGAATGGCACTGGAGAATAGGAAAATGGAGAATGGCACTAGTGCCATTCTTCCAATGGAATGTCCCAATGGAATGTCCTAACATTTTGGCTTTGTAATAGGAAAATGGAGAATGGCACTAGGAATAGGAAAATGGAGAATGGCACTAGTGCCATTCTCCCATTGGAAAATAGAGAATGGCACTAGTGCCATTCTCCCAATGGAATGTCCTAATTTTTTGGCTTTGTAATAGGAAAATGGAGACTGGCACTAGTGCCATTCTTCCATTGGAAAATGGAGAATGGCACTAGTGCCATTCTCCCAATGGAATGTCCTAATTCAAGATTTTGGCTTCACAGAAGGTAGAAGGGCACCAATGCCATTCCACCATTGGAATTATTGGAATGTCAATCCATAGGTTTGTAAAGAATGAGGGAGAGAGATAGGAGACTCAAGTTCAGCTTTCTTCACAACACACAAAAGAGAGAGGACACAAGGTTGGAGGGTGAAGCCTTTCTTCACTTTTGCACACAACAACAATACAATAGAAGAGGGAAATACCCTATATGTCAAAACCTAGAATACGTGGTTCATATGTGAACCCAAACCAAAAACATACGTGGTAGTCTAACTACACCACGAGTACAACTATCATAGGCGGTGACATAAATGATAGTCATCCAGGAGATATATCGGGGGTAGAGCTTGATATCTCAACACTCCCCCTCAAGCTCAAATCCATCTCACGTACACCAAGCAAGCTTCTAAATCTGCGAAGCTTCTCGGTACCCAATGCCTTCGTAAAAATATCAGCCACCTGCTCCTCAGTGCTGACATAGACAAGATCAATCTCACCAGCTAGAACCTTCTCTCTCACAAAGTGATAATGCACCTCAATGTGCTTCGTTCTAGCATGATAAACTGGGTTATTAGCAAGCATGATGCTGCTAATGTTGTCACAATGAATGACAACTGCTGCATGAACTGACTGTCCCATATCTGTAAGTAGCTTCCGTAACCAAGCTACCTCACATGCAGCCATTGCTGCACCCCTGTACTCAGCCTCTGTGCTCGACAAGGCAACTGTTGGCTGCTTCTTGCTGCTCCAACTGATGGCACCACTCCCAAGGGAAAACATAAAGCCACTAGTAGATCTCCTGTCTGAGACACTACTAGCCCAGTCAGCATCTGTGTATCCATGTACCTGTAATGCACACCCAGCTTCATAAAACAGTCCATAATGCAATGTGGACTTCACATACCGCAGTATGCGTCTAGCCGCATCCAAATGTGGCTTCCTCGGTGCCTGCATAAACTGACTCACCAGCCCCACAGCATAGCTCAAATCTGGTCTGGTTATAGTCATGTAAATCAAGCTACCTACTATGCGCCTGTACATAGTAATATCTTCAAGAAGCTCACCTGTCTCTGCATTGAGCTTCACATTCTGCTCCAATGGAACAGAGATAGGCTTACAGCCTGTCATCCCATATTTGGACAGCATGTCCAAACCGTATTGCCTTTGCAACAACCATATCCCACTCGGGGATCTAATAACCTCAATGCCCAAGAAGTAACGCAGCTCTCCCAAATCTTTCATCTCAAATTTCTGCTTCAACAGCAGCTTCACTTCATTAATGTCTGCATCACTATCACCTGTAATAATCAAGTCATCAACATAAATGACTACAAGCACAATCCCTCTGTTTGTCCTTTTCACATAAAGTGAAAAATCTGAATTGGAAATCTAAAATCCAATAGTGACAAGATATTGCCCTATCTTGTCTGACCATGCCCTCGGCGCCTGTTTTAAGCCATACAAGGCTTTGCGCAACCTGCATACAAAATCGGGGTGTGCATCATCCTCATAACCTTCTGGCTGCATCATATAAACCTCTTCCTGCAAGTCACCATGCAAGAAGGCATTTTTCACATCCATCTGATGCAAAGACCATCCCTTTGCAGCAGCCATAGCAATTACTACTCTCACAGTTGCCATCCTTGCAACTGGGCTGAAAGTTTCCTCATAGTCAATTCCATATGTCTGTGCAAAACCTTTGGCAACCAATCTTGCCTTGTACCTGCTAACAGACCCATCAGCATTGTGCTTTACTTTGTAAACCCACTTGCAGCCAATAGCCTTCTTATCATGAGGCAAAGGCATCAAATCCCAAGTGTGGTTTGCATCCAAGGCAGCCATCTCTTCATCCATAGCTGCTTCCCAATTTTTATGCCCTGCTGCATCCTCAAAACATGTGGGCTCTGGCTCCTCTAGAACCTTGACCATATAAGCATAGTGATGTGCTGTATACCCATCATATCTCAGCCTATCAACTGGATACTTAATACGAGTGGACCTCCGTACAACTGGATCAGTTGCAAGAGTCTTTAAATCATGCCTGCTTTTCCTTGCACCAGGTGTAACAACAGAAGGAATCCCAAGTTCCTCATCAAGGCTCATTTCAGAGCCACTTGACTCTCCATCAACATGAGAGCTACCAGCAGACACATCAAACACTGGTGCATGGTCCACTTTTTCTTTTCCCTTATGTGATACCTGCACAAAACTATCAGGACTGCCATGTGACGATTCACTAGATCTCAATCTTCCTGTCCATGCATTAGATCCACTAGTAGAGGACTCTCTGGGTCCACTCAAGGCTTGAGATTGCTGCTCTGCATTTATTGCAGCATTCCCATTTCCTGCATCTGCATCTCCTACCATAACAGTTGGTGCATACCAGCTGCTCATTTCATCAAAAACAACATCTCTGCTCACTTGCATTTTGCGGGTGGAAGGGTTATAACAGCGATACCCTTTTTGGTGCAAAGCATATCCAATAAAGATGCATTTTTCTGCCTTTGGATCCAGCTTTGTTCTCTTCTCATCAGGAACATGAACATAAGCTATGCAACCAAATACCTTCAAGTGAGAAATATCTGGTTTTTGGCCTGTATACATTTCTTCAGGCGTCATGCCATGGACAGCTGCAGTGGGGGTTCTGTTCATAATATAAACAGCAGTTGCTACTGCTTCAGCCCAAAAATAATCAGGCATGTTTTTCTCATTTAGGATCGCCCGTCCTACTTCTGCAATATGCCTGTTCTTCCTTTCTGCAACCCCATTCTGCTGAGGGGTAGACCTGCATGAGTACTTCCTTTGAATTCCCTGTTCTTTCAGATATTCACAAAATTCTTCTAAAAAGTACTCTCCCCCTCCATCAGATCTTAGCACTTTAATATGCACACCTTTCTCTTTTTCAACCATGGCCTTAAAAGCCTTGAAATGGTTGAACACTTCACTTTTGTGCTTCATAAAATAAATCCACACCTTCCTAGTGTAGTCATCAATAAACGTCACATAATAATGGCATCCACCAATAGAAGCAGCTTTGGTTGTCCAAACATCTGAATGGATCACTTCCAAAGGTCTTCTGCTCACCTTAGCATTTTTGGGAAATGCATGTCTGGCCTGCTTGCCCATTTGGCATGCTTCACATACCTTTTGCATTCCCTCAACCCTGAATTTAGGCAAACCTGCAACAATGTTTTTCGTTTGCATAGATTTCAGCCTTTGTATATTCACGTGCCCAATGCGCTTGTGCCATATCTCAATATCTGCAATGACACCTCTCCCATGCGCAAACATAGCAGCTTTCACCTCAGGCATATCAACATCCAAGGTGAACATTCTGCCATTTTTGTTGCCTTTCGCAACCAAGCGGCACTTATTTTTCAAGTCCTCAACAAAGCATCCATCAGGATTAAATCTAACCTGCAGACCTTGCTCAACCATCTGGCCAACTGAAACCAGGTTCTTAGTGATTTTTGGAACATGAAGTACATCTGCCAAGTACTTTGTTTTGCCATCCTGCATAGCCAATGGCACTTTACCAACCTGCGTAATTGGGTGCGCAGTATCATCACCTATTTCAACATAACCTGGCTTATCCAAATTTCTAACATCATGAAACCACTCACCATGACTGGTCATATGGTTAGAGGCACCTGAATCAACATACCAAACATCATTGCAAGCTGCAGCATCTCCTGACATGGAGTTAACCATATGCTGCATCACAAAAAGGTGCTCATTTCTGTCGTCACCATGCCCACTTGATGATGCATAGTTGCTTTGCTGCAACTTCCCACTTTTGATGTCATTCTGTTTTTTATAGCATGTATTCTCCTTGTGTCCAGGCTTTCCACAATAATAGCATTCTGTGCTGCTATTTACTTGCTGGTTCCTTTGCCATGAACCACGGCCTCTTTGGCTCCCCCTGCCTCTAGAACTACCACGTCCTCCTCCATAGGACTGGTTTTTCTGTTGTTGCTGCTGATTCTGATTTCTTGCACGGCCACCAAAACGGCCTCTTCCTCTACCCCTGCCTCTACCTGTATTCGAGTAGAAAGCAGTCTCTTGAGAAGTTGAGGTGGATGAACCACCATTCCTTTGCTCTTCACTCAGCAAGAGAGCAATAAGTTCTTGAAAATCAGGAAATGTTTCACGGACTCCAATGGATGTCCGAAACTGTGCATAATCTTTCCCAAGACCATTCAAGGTCACGGACACTAAGTCCTCATCATCAACAGGTGCTCCAATGGAGGCAAGAGAATCTGCAAGACCTTTCACCTTCAAGGAATACTCATTTATATTCAGATTTTTTCTTTGCACATTGTGCAACTCCTGCTTTAGCTGCATCTTTCGTGCTTTGGTATTTGTGCTATACAGCTTCACCAATGTATCCCATGCCTCCTTAGGCGTCTCTACATCCTGTATATGCACAATCATAGAATCTGAAATGCTAACAGACAGCCAATACAAGCATTTTCTGGCTTTTTCATGCCATTCTTTAAAGGCCTTCAATTCAGCAGGAGTGGGAGCAACACCCAAAACTGGTTCTGTAGTTTCACCACTGATGTACTCCCAAACTCCCTTTCCCATAAGGAAGTTTGTCATCCTGAACTTCCATGCTTGGAAGTTGTTCTTGTCAAGCTTCTCACTGACAATGGTAGACAGATTCTCAGACATTTTACAAATCACGAATTGCAACAGCAATCTGTAAACACAGCAAATGCCTCACAAGGGCAAATAGCAAAGCTTCTGCAAAAAGCCTCACAGGGGCAGATCTGCAATACCGACGAAAGTGGTATTTCACCACACAGTCACTTCCTAGTGACGATTTTGCATCAACTGGCAACAGGCATGAATCTGCAACTCCCAATATCTCTGCACACAGGCATACGATGCAATTTCGGTGGCACCTTTCCACCGACTAGCCGCGCAGTGGTCGCACAGCGAAAAACAGGGCCTTTTTCTGAGTGCCTGCGAAGAACTTCCGCCTTCAAAATGGGCCCCGAAACGGGCTCAAATCAAAAAAATAAAGTCATCAAGGGCTTCGCCCTTTCCCGCAGCATATACTGCGCTCTCGCCACACCGCGAAGGGCCTCTCAATCTGAAACAGTGCACTCCTACACTTCTGGCTGTGCTACCTGCAGAGATTTGCTCCCAAACTCGAAATAGGAAAGCAACACTGGTCCTCTTACCAAGACACCACAAACTTTGCTTGCTTTCTTGAGCTCCTTACCACGAACAAGGCTCTGATACCATGTAAAGAATGAGGGAGAGAGATAGGAGACTCAAGTTCAGCTTTCTTCACAACACACAAAAGAGAGAGGACACAAGGTTGGAGGGTGAAGCCTTTCTTCACTTTTGCACACAACAACAATACAATAGAAGAGGAAAATACCCTATATGTCAAAACCTAGAATACGTGGTTCATATGTGAACCCAAACCAAAAACATACGTGGTAGTCTAACTACACCACGAGTACAACTATCATAGGCGGTGACATAAATGATAGTCATCCAGGAGATATATCGGGGGTAGAGCTTGATATCTCAACAAGGTTTAGTGCCATTCTCCCAATGGAATGTCCTACCATTTTGGCTTTGTAATAGGAAAATGGAGAATGGCACTAGGAATAGGAAAATGGAGAATGGCACTAGTGCCATTCTCCCAATGAAATGTCCCAATGGAATGTCCTAATTTTCTGGCTTTGTAATAGGAAAATGGAGACTGGCACTAGTGCCATTCTCCCATTGGAAAATGGAGAATGGCACTAGTGCCATTCTCTCAATGGAATGTCCTAATTCAAAATTTTGGCTTCACATAAGGTAGAAGGGCACCAATGCCATTCCACCATTGGAATTATTGGAATGTCAATCTATAGGTTTAGTGCCATTCTCCATTGTAATATGAAAATGGAGAATGGCACTAGGAATATGAAAATGGAGAATGGCACTAGTGCCATTCTCCCAATGGAATGTCCTAATGACAAATTTTGGCTTCATAAAAGGTAGAAGGGCACCAATGCCATTCCACCATTAGAATGTCAATCTATAGGTTTAGTGCCATTCTCCATTGTAATCGGAAAATGGAGAATGGCACTAGGAATAGGAAAATGGAGAATGGCACTAGTGCCATTCTCCCAATGGAATGTCCCAATGTAATGACCTAATTTTTTGGCTTTGTAATAGGAAAATGGAGAATGGCACTAGTGCCATTCTCCCATTGGAAAATGGAGAATGGCACTAGTGCCATTCTCCCAATGGGGAAGGGGGGGTGGGGGGGGAGGGGAAGGGGGGGAGGGGAGATTGGGCAATGGGCAATGGGGAACTATAATCTAGTCATTCTTGTCTTGCTGATGGGCACCATCTATCAATGAAACTCGTCCCAATAATTGATTTGCAATTGAATTCACTCTTTGATGAAATATACATCAATTTCATTGATATATTTGATTATATTTAAATATGATAATATATATATTCTGTATGTTTTTTGTGTGTTTACTATATTTGTATTTTATTAATTATGTATTCTCCATTTTTAATGTTGAGTATTCCTAACTTTTAGTTATGAAGTTAATATAGGAGTAGATGAAAAATAATTGATTTGTGTGTGAAATTTATGTTTGATAGGATTTGTGTGTGGAATTCCCGTCTATGAGAGAGAGAGAGAGAGGCAGAGGTTTGTGAATTTGCACAAAGTCTACGACTTCTACATCACTATGAGTATGTCTAGACAACATTGACTATATTTTTATGTGTTGCTCTTGAAACTTGCATTCTAAACTCCAATGAGAACTTATTTCTTGGATCTCGGACCTCCCAATGCAAGAGTACCTCCCCACATTTGCACTAAAGACACAAATGGAGGTTGTGTTCTAGCGTCTCAATCTCGGAACATGAAGTTGCAATATTGTTATGTTTCTTGATTTTGATGGCGATTGGGAGATTCTTTTATCATTAATGAGAATTGTTTTATCCACAGAGTGCCTGATTGGACCCTCCTAATCTCCATAAGGCATACCAATTTGACTTAGACATGAGAACAAAGTCTACTAGAGGCTAAATCCCATTAAGCCAAGTAGTGGCACATATGGTAAGATCTCCTCACATTGGTATAGGAAGATGCTTCATCCTAGTACAAATGGAATATCTCTCTTTATTCTACTTCCCATTGCTCATTCGGGGTCTGGTAGAGTAAGTAAGAATGTCATCTGAACTAAAAGCAACCATTTGCTAAGAACCTCTCTCTCTCTCTCTCTCTCTCTCTCTCTCTCTCTCTCTCTCTCTCTCTCTCTCTCTCTCTCCCCCCCTCTCTGCATGCGTGTGTGAGCATGTGCATGCCCGCGTGTGCGTGTGTGTGTTCCACGCACATGCACATAGGTGTGTGTGTGTGCTTGGGTATGTATATATGTTTACATGTGTGCATCCATGCACGTCCGTGTCGATGGTGTGTGTGTGTATGTTTCCATTCTCTAAATTAACATAATTCGTAAAGAATTTATATGTAAGGTTTTTGTTCCCTATAATATCTTGCAGAATGGGATGGCATTGACCAAAAATAGATTTTTGGTTGGCACAATCAAATGTTGATACTCTCCATCTTCATCTACTTTTTTAGTAGATAAGTTACATACAATTTATTAACACTTTCTTTTAACTAAGCATTCATTAAAGCCACAATTAATATTCTTATGCTCTTGAAAAGACTATAGTTCTTGTAAAGCCTATTACAAGAGGCTTCTAGAGCCTTGTGTGGTTCTTGTAAAGCCTATTACAAGAGGCTTCTAGAGCCTTGTGTGGTTTATTAAACGTTTTTTTAAACTAAATGCAAAAGGTTAATCTAACAAAGGTAAAAATTTAAAAAACCCTAGTACCTTCATCTCGTTGCCCTAGGTTGATTGCCTCGCATGCTGCGCTGCTTTCGAGTCCATCGTTATCTCGTTTGTACTTTCGCTTTTCCGAATTCCTAACTTTGTCTTTTGCCTTTTGCCTTTTCTGCTGGCCGCCCTCGCTTTTCTTCTTGATGCTCGCCGCTCAACTCGCCATCTCTTTTCTTTCATGCTCGCCATCTCTTTTCTTTCATGCTCGCCATCTCTTTTCTTTCATGCTTGCCGCTCGACTCGCCATCTCTTTTCTTTCATCTCTAGCTTCGTCCGCTCGACTCGCCCTCTCTTTTCTTCTTGCCTTCGTCCGCTCGCCTCTAGCTTTAGAAGATACTCTTATCCTAATCTACTAAAACCCACTCTCATCTCTCAAAATCCTATCGCTCATCACTCCTAACCTATCGTCGTTCTACTCAAACTCCTATCTCTCCTATGCTCACCGCTCGACTCGCTGCCTATCGTTCACCTACTCACTCTTTAGCAAGCCTCTCTACTCTTTGCCTTTCCAACGATTGAAGGGATTCTCTTCCAACGAAGCATGGCTCGCTGTTATTCACTCTCTTTGCTTTTCGAAGGATTTCACACTTCCAAAAATCTCTGAAGGATTCACTTTTTCCAAAGAATGTAAGCATGAAGGATTCGCTTTTCCAAAGAATGAAGGGATTCGCATTTCCAAAGATTTAAACGTACGGTAAGCTTTCAAAACTTAATCTTTCTGAGATGATTAACAAAAGCTTTCAAAACTTTAACTTTCGTAAGCTTTCGTACATACGCTTTGCTCGAATTTAACTATGGAAAGCTTAATAAAATATAGGAATTGGCTATGGCGAATTCAAAGCAAAAAATCAGTGAATTAGAGAGGAAGCTACCGAACTGATTGAGCGTCAGTTGTGTTGTTTGCTTCCAGCTCCATCAACTTCGCAGCTCCGGTGGAGTTCAGCCTTCTTACCTCAAGAATCTCCGTGCGAACTGTGGTGAGTAAAACTCTCAGACTCTGAGACTCCTCTCCAATCCGCTTTGGAATGAATAGAAAGTGAATGAGGGAAAGGCATCAATTGAAATGAGAGAAAAGGTCTTGATTTGAAACTACTAAATAATTCAAATTTTGAAATATAGGTCTTCCCGCCATTGTGCCCTTTTGAATTTTGGATATATAGAGTGGCACTTATGCCATTCTCTCCAATATTAAATTTAAATTCAAATTCATATTGATAATTTTAATTTCAATTTGTATTTCAAATTGAAATTATTCTTTTGAAATTGTATTTCAAAACCTAAATTCTAGTTTTTAAATTTTGATTTCAAGTTAAACTTCAATCTCAATTTTGATTTTCATGATTGAATGGCAAATTTAGAGATTGAATTTCTAATTTTAAATGGAGAATGGCACCAGTGCCATTCTCCAAGACCTCATAAGAAGTCCGTGAGAGTGGCACCAGTGCCATTCTCTCCAATATTAAATTTAAATTCAAATTCAAATTATTCTGTTTGAAATTGTATTTCAAAACCGAAATTTATATTGGGACATTGCAATGGGAGAATGGCACTGGAGAATAGGAAAATGGAGAATGGCACTAGTGCCATTCTCCCAATGGAATGTCCTAAATTTTTAGCTTTGTAATAGGACAATGGAGACTGGCAATAGTGCCATTCTCCAATTGGAAAATGGAGAATGGCACTAGTGCCATTCTCCCATTGGAAAATGGAGAATGGCACTAGTGCCATTCTCCCAATGGAATGTCCTAATTCAAAATTTTGGCTTCACAAAGGTAGAAGGCACCAATGCCATTCTCCCATTGGAATTAGTGGAGTATCAATCTATAGGTTTAGTGCCATTCTCCATTGAAATAGGAAAATGGAGAATGGCACTAGGAATAGGAAAATGGAGAATGGCACTAGTTCCCTTTTGAATTTGGATATATAGAGTGGCACATATGCCATTCTCTCCAATATTAAATTTAAATTCAAATTCAAATTATTCTGTTTGAAATTGTATTTCAAAACCGAAATTTATATTAGGACATTGCAATGGGAGAATGGCACTGGAGAATAGGAAAATGGAGAATGGCACTAGTGCCATTCTCCCAATGGAATGTCCTAAGTTTTTAGCTTTGTAATAGGAAAATGGAGAATGGCGCTAGTTCCATTCTCCAATTGGAAAATGGAGAATGGCACTAGTTCCATTCTCCCATTGGAAAATGGAGAATGGTACTAGTGCCATTCTCCCAATGGAATGTCCTAATTCAAAATTTTGGATTCACAATGGAATGTCCTAATTCAAAATTGGTACTAGTGCCATTCTCCCATGGAAAATGGAGAATGGCACTAGTGCCATTCTCCTAATGGAATGTCCTAATTCAAAATTTTGGATTCACAATGGAATACTCCTCCTAGAATAGTGGTGCCAATCTCTTATTAGGCCCTAAGAAATGTCATTGAGAAGCCTAAACTCACATGCACAAGGAATCCTAAACTCACATGCGCATTGGCACTACCACTAATGGAGAATGGCAGTGATGCCAATCTCATGCTGGCAACTACATAATGACAATGAGATCATCAAACTCACACTACAGCCAATAAATAATCCTACTAGAGCCAATAAATATAGTGGAATGTCAACCTACAGGTTTAGTTTGTCTAGATTACCACTAGTGGAGAATGGCAGTGATGCCAATCTCATGCTGGCAAATGCATAATGACACTGAGACCATCAAACTCACATGTGCAGAGATCATATGGAATTGTGCCAATCTCTGTGGAGAATGCCACCAGTAGAGTATGGTAGTGGTGCCAATCTCATACCATGACCTGAAAACATGCACAAGGAATCCTAAACTCACATGTGCATTGGCACTTTTGCCATTATCCTATTGCCATTATCCACTAGTGGTAATGTGCATTCTTCTATGTAATGATCACTCACTCCGCTGTACAGAGATCATATGGAATTATGCCAATCTCTGTGGAGAATGCCACCAGTGGAGAATGGCAGTGGTGCCAATCTCATACCATGACCTGCAAACATGCAC
This sequence comes from Dipteris shenzhenensis, assembly GCF_047967505.1. Taxonomy (NCBI): domain Eukaryota; kingdom Viridiplantae; phylum Streptophyta; class Polypodiopsida; order Gleicheniales; family Dipteridaceae; genus Dipteris; species Dipteris shenzhenensis. Next base: position 52,470,519 of record NC_141602.1, on the reverse strand, counting down.
AAGGAATCCTATACTCACATGTGCATTGGCACTTTTGCCATTATCCTACTGCCATTCTCCGCTAGTGGTAATGTGCATCCTTCTATGTAGTGATCACTCTCTCCGCTGTGTAGAGATCATATGGATTTGTGCTAATCTCTGTGGAGAATGCCACCAGTGGAGAATGGCAGTGGTGCCAATCTCATACCATGACCTGAAAACATCCACAAGGAATCTTAAACTCACATGTGCATTGGCACTTTTGCCATTACCCTACTGCCATTCTCCGCCGCTAGTGGTAATGTGCATCCTTCAATGTAGTGGAATGTCAATCTATAGGTTCAGTTTGTCTAGATTACCACTAGCGGAGACTGGCAGTGATGCCAATCTCATGCTTGCAACTACACTATGACACCACTCTCCTATGATCACTGGAATACCCCTCCTAGAATAGTAGGGTAAACATTTGTACAAGTGGAGAATGGGAGTGGTGCCAGTCTCTTATTAGGCCCCAAGAAATGGCATTGAGAAGCCTAAATTCACATGTGCAGAGATCACATGGAATTGTGCAAATCTATGTGGAGAATGCCACCAGTGGAGAATGGTAGTAGTGCCAATCACACTTTTGCCATTATCCTACTGCCATTCTCCGCTCATTCTTCTATGTGGTGGTATGTCAATCTATAGGTTTAGTTTGTCTAGACAACCACTAGTGGAAAATGGCAGTGATGCCAAACTCATGGTGGCATTGAGAAGCCTAAAATCACATGTGCATCCTTCTATGTAGTCATCACTGTCTCCGCTGTGTAGAGATCATATGGAATTGTGTCAATCTCTTTGGAGAATGCCACCAGTTGAGAATGGCAGTGGTGCCAATCTCATACCATGACCTAAAAACATGCACAAGGAATCCTAAACTCACATCTGCATTGGCACTTTTGCCATTATCCTACTGCAGCCAATAAAATTAGTGGAATGTCAATCTATAGGTTCAGTCTGTCTAGACTACAACTAGCGGAGAATGGCAGTGGTGCCAATCTCATGCTTGCAACTACTTGATGACACTGAGATCATCAAACTCACATGTGGAATGGAATAGGACACCACTCTCCTATGATCACTGGAATACCCCCCCTAGAATAGTAGGGTAAACATTTGTACAAGTGGAGAATGGCAGTGGTGCCAATCTCTTATTAGACCCTAAGAAATGGCATTGAGAAGCCTAAACTCACATGTGCAGAGATCATATGGAATTGTGCCAATCTCTGTGGGGAATGCCACCAGTGGAGAATGGCAGTGGTGCCAATCTCATACCATGACCTGAAAACATGCACAAGGAATCTTGAACTCACATGTGCATTCTTCTATGGAGTGATGACTGTCTCCGCTGTTTAGAGATCAAATGGAATTGTGTCAATCTCTGAGATCATCATCACTCACATGTGGAATGGAATAGGACACCACTCTCCTATGATCACTGGAATGCCCCTCCTAGAATAGTAGGGTAGACATTTGTACAAGTGGAGAATGGCAGTGGTGCCAATCTCTTGTTAGGCCCTAATAAATGGCATTGAGAAGTCTAAACTCACATGTGCATTCTTCTATGTGGTGGTCACTATCTCCGCTATGTAGAGATCATATGGAATTGTGTTAATCCCTGTGGAGAATGCCAACAGTGGAGAATGGTACTGGTTCCAATCTCATACCATGACCTGCAAACATGCACAAGGAATCCTAAACTCACATGTGCATTCTTCTATGTAGAGATCACTGTCTCCGCTGTGTAGAGATCATATGGAATTGTGTCAATCTCTGAGTTCATCATCACTCACATGTGGATTGGAATCGGACACCACTCTCCTATGATCACTGGAATACCCCTCCTAGTATAGTAGGGTAAACATTTGTACAAGTGAAGAACGCTAGTGGTGCCAATATCTTATTAGGCCCTAAGAAATGTCATTGAGAAGCCTAAACTCACATGTGCAGAGATCATATGTAATTGTGCCAATCTCTGTGGAGAATGCCACTAGTGGAGAATGGCAGTGGTGCCAATCTCATACCATGACCTGAAAACATGCACAAGGAATCCTAAACTCATATGTGCATTGGCACTTTTGCCATTATCCTACTGCCATTCTCCCCTAGTGGTAATGTTCATCCTTCTATGTAGTGATCACTCTCTCCGCTGTGCAGAGATCATATGGATTTGTGCCAATCTCTGTGGAGAATGCCACCAGTGGAGAATGGCAGTGGTGCCAATCTCATACCATGACCTAAAAACATGCACAAGGAATCCTAAACTCATATGTGATCACTGTCTCCGCTCACATGTGGATCGGAATCAGACACCATGATCATTGGAATACCCCTCCTAGAATAGTAGGGTAAACATCTGTACAAGTGGAGAATGGCAGTGGTGCCAATCTCTTATTAGGCCTTAAGAAATGGCATTGAGAAGCCTGTGTCAATCTCTGTGGAGAATGCCACCAGTGCAGAATGGCAGCAGTGCCAATCTCATACCATGACCTGAAAAACATGCACAAGGAATGCTCAACTCACATGTGCATTCTTCTATGTAGTGATCACTATCTCCGCTGTGGAGAATGCCACCAGTGGAGGATGGCAGTGGTGCCAATCTCATACCATGACCTGCAAACATGCACAAGGAATCCTATACTCACATGTGCATTCTTCTATGGAGTGATCACTGTCTCCGCTATGTAGAGATCATATGGAATTGTGTCAATCTCTGAGTTCATCAAACTCACATGTGGAATGGAATAGGACACCACTCTCCTATGATCACTAGAATGCCCCTCCTAGAATAGTAGGGTAGACATTTGTACAAGTGGAGAATGGCAGTGGTGCCAATCTCTTGTTAGGCCCTAAGAAATGGCATTGAGAAGCCTAAACTCACATGTGCATTCTTCTATGTAATGATCACTGTCTCCGCTGTGCAGAGATCATATGGAATTGTGTCAATGTCCGTGGAGAATGCCACCAGTGGAGAATGGCAGTGGTGCCAATCTCATACCATGACCTGCAAACATGCACAAGGAATCCTATACTCTCATGTGCATTCTTCTATGGAGTGATCACTGTCTCCGCTGTGTAGAGATCATATGGAATTGTGTCAATCTCTGAGTTCCTCAAACTCACATGTGGAATGGAATAGGACACCACTCTCCTATGATCACTGGAATACCCCTCCTAGAATAGTAGGGAAGACATTTGTACAAGTGAAGAATGGCAGTGGTGCCAATCTCTTACTAGGCCCTAAGAAATGGCATTGAGAAGCCTAAACTCAGATGTGCATTCTTCTATGTAGTGATTTTTGTCTCCGCTGTGCAGAGATCATATGGAATTGTGTCAATCTCTGTGGAGAATGCCACCAGTGGAGAATGGCAGTGTTGCCAAATTCATACCATGACCTGAAAATATGCACAAGGAATCCTAAACTCACATGTGCATTCTTCTGTGTAGTGTTCACTATCTCTGCTGTGTAGAGACCATATGGAATTGTGTCAATCTCTGAGATCATCAGAGTCACATGTGGATTCTTCTACAAGTGGAGTCTGTCTAGACTACTACTAGTGGAGAATGGCAGTGGTGCCAATCTCACATGTGCATTCTTCTATGTAGTGATCACTGTCTCCGCTGTGTAGAGTTCATATGGAATTTCAATCTATAGGTTTAGTTTGGCTAGATATTCACTAGTTGAGAATGGCAGTGATGCCAAACTCATGCTGGCCCTAAGGAATGGCATTGAAAAGCCTAAACTCACATGTGCATTCTTCTATGTAGTGATCATTGTCTCTGCTCACATGTGGATCGGAATCAGACACCACTCTCCTATGATCATTGGAATACCCCTCCTAGAATAGTAGGGTAAACATTTGTACAAGTGGAGAATGGCAGTGGTGCCAATGTCTTATTAGGCCTTAAGAAATGGCATTGAGAAGCCTGTGTCAATCTCTGTGGAGAATGCCACCAGTGGAGAATGGCCGTGGTGCCAATCTCATACCATGACCTGAAAACATGCACAAGGAATGCTAAACTCACATGTGCATTCTTCTATGTAGTGATCACTGTCTCCGCTGTGGAGAATGCCACCAGTGGAGAATGGCAGTGGTGCCAATCTCATACCATGACCTGCAAACATGCACAAGGAATCCTATACTTTCATGTGCATTCTTCTATGGAGTGATCACTGTCTCCACTGTGTAGAGATCATATGGAATTGTGTCAATCTCTGAGTTCATCAAACTCACATGTGGAATGGAATAGGACACCACTCTCCTATGATCACTGGAATGCCCCTCCTAGAATAGTAGGGTAGACATTTGTACAAGTGAAGAATGGCAGTGGTGCCAATCTCTTACTAGGCCCTAAGAAATGGCATTGAGAAGCCTAAACTCACATGTGCATTCTTCTATGTAGTGATTTTTGTCTCCGCTGTGCAGAGATCATATGGAATTGTGTCAATCTCTGTGGAGAATGCCACCAGTGGAGAATGGCAGTGTTGCCAATCTCATACCATGACCTGAAAACATGCACAAGGAATCCTAAACTCACATGTGTATTCTTCTATGTAGTGATCACTGTCTCCACTGTGTAGAGACCATATGGAATTGTGTCAATCTCTGAGATCATCAGAGTCACATATGGATTCTTCTACAAGTGGAGTCTGTCTAGACTTATACTAGCAGAGAATGGCAGTGGTGCCAATCTCATGCTGGCCCTAAGAAAAGGCATTGAGAAGCCTAAACTCACATGTGCATTCTTCTAGGTAGTGATCACTGTCTCCGCTCACATGTGGATCGGAATCAGATACCATGATCATTGGAATACCCCTCCTAGGATAGTAGGGTAAACATCTGTACAAGTGGAGAATGGCAGTGGTTCCAATGTCTTATTAGGCCATAAGAAATGGCATTGAGAAGCCTATGTCAATCTCTGTGGAGAATGCCACTAGTGGAGAATGGCAGTGGTGCCAATCTCATACCATGACCTGAAAACATGCACAAGAATGCTAAACTCACATGTGCATTCTTCTATGTAGTGATCACTGTCTCCGCTCTAGAGAATGCCACCAGTGGAGAATGGCAGTGGTGCCAATGTCATACCATGACCTGCAAACATGCACAAGGAATCCTATACTCACATGTGCATTGTTCTATGGAGTGATCACTGTCTCCGCTGTGTAGAGATCATATGGAATTGTATCAATCTCTGAGTTCATCAAACTCACATGTGGATTGGAATAGGACACCACTCTCCTATGATCACTGGAATGCCCCTCCTAGAATAGTAGGGTAGACATTTGTACAAGTGGAGAATGGCAGTGGTGCCAATCTCTTGTTAGGCCCTAAGAAATGGCATTGAGAAGCCTAAACTCACATGTGCATTCTTCTATGTAATGATCACTGTATCCGCTGTGCAGAGATCATATGGAATTGTGTCAATGTCTGTGGAGAATGCCACCAGTGGAGAATGGCAGTGGTGCCAATCTCATACTATGACCTGCAAACATGCACAAGGAATCCTATACTCACATGTGCATTCTTCTATGGAGTGATCACTGTCTCCGCTGTGTAGAGATCATATGGAATTGTGTCAATCTCTGAGTTCATCAAACTCACATGTGGAATGGAATAGGACACCACTCTCCTATGATCACTAGAATACCCCTCCTAGAATAGTAGGGTAGACATTTGTACAAGTGAAGAATGGCAGTGGTGCCAATCTCTTACTAGGCCCTGAGAAATGGCATTGAGAAGCCTAAACTCAGATGTGCATTCTTCTATGTAGTGATTTTTGTCTCCGCTGTGGAGAGATCATATGGAATTGTGTCAATCTCTGTGGAGAATGCCACTAGTGGAGAATGGCAGTGTTGCCAATCTCATACCATGACCTGAAAACATGCACAAGGAATCCTAAACTCACATGTGTATTCTTCTGTGTAGTGATCACTGTCTCGGCTGTGTAGAGACCATATGGAATTGTGTCAATCTCTAAGATCATCAGAGTCACATATGGATTCTTCTACAAGTGGAGTCTGTCTAGACTTCTACTAGCGGAGAATGGCAGTGGTGCCAATCTCACATGTGCATTCTTCTATGTAGTGATCACTGTCTCCACTGTGTAGAGTTCATATGGAATTTCAATCTATAGGTTTAGTTTGGCTAGATATTCACTAGCGGAGAATGGCAGTCATGCCAAACTCATGCTGGCCCTAAGAAATGGCATTGAGAAGCCTAAACTCACATGTGCATTCTTCTGTGTAGTGATCACTGTCTCCGCTGTGTAGAGACCATATGGAATTGTGTCAATCTAAGAGATCATCAGAGTCACATGTGGATTCTTCTACAAGTGGAGTCTGTCTAGACTACTACTAGCGGAGAATGGCAGTGGTGCCAATCTCACATGTGCATTCTTCTATGTAGTGATCACTGTCTCCGCTGTGTAGAGTTCATATGGAATTTCAATCTATAGGTTTAGTTTGGCTAGATATTCACTAGCAGAGAATGGCAGTGATGCCAAACTCATGCTGGCCCTAAGAAATGGCATTGAGAAGCCTAATCTCACATGTGCATTCTTCTATGTAGTGATCACTGTCTCCGCTCACATGTGGATCGGAATCAGACACCAGTCTCCTATGATCATTGGAATACCCCTCTTAGAATAGTAGGGTAAACATCTGTACAAGTGGAGAATGGCAGTGGTGCCAATCTCTTATTAGGCCTTAAGGAATGGCATTGAGAAGCTTGTGTCAATCTCTGTGGAGAATGCCACCAGTGGAGAATGGCAGTGGTGCCAATCTCATACCATGACCTAAAAACATGCACAAGGAATGCTAAACTCACATGTGCATTCTTCTATGTAGTGATCAATGTCTCCGCTGTGGAGAATGCCACCAGTGGAGAATGGCAGTGGTGCCAATCTCATACCATGACCTGCAAACATGCACAAGGAATCCTATACTCACATGTGCATTCTTCTATGGAGTGATCACTGTCTCTGCTGTGTAGAGATCATATGGAATTGTGTCAATCTCTGAGTTCATCAAACTCACATGTGGAATGGAATAGGACACCACTCTCCTATGATCACTGGAATGCCCCTCCTAGAATAGTAGGGTAGACATTTGTACAAGTGGAGAATGGCAGTGGTACCAATCTCTTATTAGGCCCTAAGAAATGCCATTGAGAAGCCTAAACTCACATGTGCATTCTTCTATGTAATGATCACTGTCTCCGCTGTGCAGAGATCATATGGAATTGTTTCAATGTCTGTGGAGAATGCCACCAGTGGAGAATGGCAGTGGTGCCAATCTCATACCATGACCTGCAAACATTCACAAGGAATCCTATACTCACATGTGCATTCTTCTATGGGGTGATCACTGTCTCTGCTGTGTAGAGATCATATGGAATTGTGTCAATCTATGAGTTCATCAAACTCACATGTGGAATGGAATAGGACACCACTCTCCTATTATCATTGGAATGCCCCTCCTAGAATAGTAGGGTAGACATTTGTACAAGTGGAGAATGGCAGTGGTGCCAATCTCTTGTTAGGCCCTAAGAAATGCCATTGAGAAGCCTAAACTCACATGTGCATTCTTCTATGTAGTGATCACTGTCTCTGCTGAGCAGAGATCATATGGAATTGTGTCAATGTCCGTGGATAATGCCACCAGTGGAGAATGGCAGTGGTGCCAATCTCATACCATGACCTGCAAACATGCACAAGGAATCCTATACTCTCATGTGCATTCTTCTCTGGAGTGATCACTGTCTCCGCTGTGTAGAGATCATATGGAATTGTGTCAATCTCTGAGTTCATCAAACTCACATGTGGAATGGAATAGGACACCACTCTCCTATGATCACTGGAATACCCGTCCTAGAATAGTATGGTAGACATTTGTACAAGTGAAGAATGGCAGTGGTGCCAATCTCTTACTAGGCCCTAAGAAATGGCATTGAGAAGCCTAAACTCACATGTGCATTCTTCTATGTAGTGATCACTATCTCCGCTGTGCAGAGATCATATGGAATTGTGTCAATGTCCGTGGAGAATGCCACCAGTGGAGAATGGCAGTGGTGCCAATCTCATACCATGACCTGCAAACATGCACAAGGAATCCTATACTCTCATGTGCATTCTTCTATGGAGTGATCACTGTCTCCGCTGTGTAGAGATCATATGGAATTGTGTCAATCTCTGAGTTCATCAAACTCACATGTGGAATGGAATAGGACACCACTCTCCTATGATCACTGGAATACCCCTCCTAGAATAATAGGGTAGACATTTGTACAAGTGAAGAATGGCAGTGGTGCCAATCTCTTACTAGGCCCTAAGAAATGGCATTGAGAAGCCTAAACTCAGATGTGCATTCTTCTATGTAGTGATTTTTTTCTCCGCTGTGCAGAGATCATATGGAATTGTGTCAATCTCTGTGGAGAATGCCACCAGTGGAGAATGGCAGTGTTGCCAATCTCATACCATGACCTAAAAACATGCACAAGGAATCCTAAATTCACATGTGTATTCTTCTATGTAGTGATCACTGTTTGCGCTGTGTAGAGACCATATGGAATTGTGTCAATCTCTGAGATCATCAGAGTCACATATGGATTCTTCTACAAGTGGAGTCTGTCTAGACTTCTACTAGCGGAGAATGGCAGTGGTGCCAATCTCACATGTGCATTCTTCTATGTAGTGATCACTATCTCCGCTGTGTAGAGTTCATATGGAATTTCAATCTATAGGTTTAGTTTGGCTAGATATTCACTAGCGGAGAATGGCAGTGATGCCAAACTCATGCTAGCCCTAAGAAATGGCATTGAGAAGCCTAAACTCACATGTGCATTCTTCTATGTAGTGATCACTGTCTCCGCTCACATGTGGATCGGAATCAGACACCATTCTCCTATGATCATTGGAATACCCCTCCTAGAATAGTAGGGTAAACATTTGTACAAGTGAAGAATGGCAGTGGTGCCAATCTCTAATTAGGCCTTAAGAAATGGCATTGAGAAGCCTGTGTCAATCTCTGTGGAGAATGCCACCAGTGGAGAATGGCAGTGGTGCCAATCTCATACCATGACCTGAAAACATGCACAAGGAATGCTAAACCCACATGTGCCTTCTTCTATGTAGTGGTCACTATCTTCGCTGTGTAGAGATCATATGGAATTGTGTCAATCTATGTGGAGATTGATATTGTGTATATTTGCTTGCTGTGTTGGTATAGTTTTTCATAATGCATATATAAGTTGCTTCGCCTTGGTTATTTTGTTAATAGAAGTTGCATTGTGGTTGTAATATTTCCTACTACAGTTATGATTTTCTATTAATACATTTCATTGTGTCCTTGGTTCTTTTGTCAACAGAACATTGCAAGAATGGCTAGCAAGGGAAAGCGAAAGGTTCGAGAGGTGTCAGTTTATGATGGAGTTAGTTCCGAAAGAGGATGGTTTTTGGATATATATAATAACGAACTCCAAAAACTTCATAAAGTGCATTGTTTTGTGAACATCCAAGGAAAAACTTTTGAAGATGTTGGACAAGTTCAAGAGATGGAGGATACCGAGAAAGACAACGTTCCTTGTCTCCAAATTCATACATTGGGAGGCAATGTGTATCAATTGGAGCCTGCTTGTTTTGATCATGCGAGGATGAATGCTACTGGGGAGGACACGATGATATCTAGGGGTTGGATTAATGAGCCAGAAAATTATACCAACCAACAGATATTAGAAAGCTTTGATTTGGTAACAAAAGTTATAAAGCAAGATTTAAAAAAGAGTAGAAAAGTTTCGAAAAGAACCAAGAAAAGTGATGTTGTTGGATCAAGCTCTCAAGTGTCTCAGAACACATTGAAAGAGAAGGCTAGAGAGACCGGTGAGGAGGAAACAACAGGTGAGAAGGAAATAAGGTCAGATGGAAAAACAAGCATTGGGGATAAACTGGATGCTAAAGACAAAGAGACAACTTTAGGAGGAACACAGGGAGGTACGGGAATAGTCACTGATGTAATTGGAAGTGGAGGTGATGCAACGGGGAGTGGTGAGACACATATAATAGGACATGGTGAGAAATCATCTGAAGCAACTATCATCCTGTATAAGAAAATCCAGCCAGATGTTGACTTTAAGGCACTACAAAAGAAATTGGAAAGGAAGGACACAAGTATGACAGGCTTGATGGAGTACGTAGAGTACTTCCCATTTGGTTTGGAGTTTGAGGTGTTGATCCCAGTGATGAATTGCTTTAGAGCACCAAGTCAATATGTGTACAGGACATTGACCCTCAGCTATGTCAGTGACTTGGTCAAGAGTTTTGCAATGAATGCACGACCTCCTGCAACATGTGCATATCTTATGCCTTACCACATTGGCACAAATACTCCGATGTGCAAGGAAGAGATAAAGGTGGAAAAGTTAAAGGAGTATAATTATTGGATTCTCGCAGGGCAGCATTCAATTTATGCTGCAAGGATATTTATAACTAAAGCACATGGAGAAGCCTTCAATCAACGAAAAGGTTTCTATACACGGAGGAAGGCGAGAATTGTTGTCAATGCACCAGTTGAAGCAAGTTGTAAGATATCATCAATGGCCAACATGGAGGCACAGACCGTTTTGAAAAATCAACCATATATTGATATCTTACAACACCTAAGGGCACAGTGGATTGCATTCGGACGACCAAAGAAACCAACCCAAGGCCTTGTCAAAGGGCATAAAGATCAACAAAGTTGGGATGTGAGTAATAAACTTTGTTTTGTATGCATTTTTTATTTCAAGAATGTTTATGGCTTTGTAAAAGAAATGATAGTAGTGTCAATTCCTTGATGTGAGAATGGCACTAGTGCCATTCTTCTAGTTACCAAGTCATGCTTTTGACATGGTAATGGGAGAATCGCACTAGTGTCATTATTATCTCTATTACATGATTTGGATTAGAAGAATGTCTAAGATGATTTTGATTTTTTTATACAGAATTTTGTAGGAGTTGCAAGCGTATCAATGGGTGCAAACTTTGCTACCAAGGACACACACATGGTCACATACGATGATGACATCTACGAACAATGGATTAGGATTTTGACATTGGTGAAGGAGGGTGATCTTGAGGGTCGAAATCCCACAATAACATATATGAGGTGTCTGCTAGGATTGGAAGACGAAGATGTACGTGCACTTCAAGCAGAGATTGTGTCTAAAGAAATAGTCTTGGTCAAGTCAAGCAAAGAGAAGGACTCCATTGAAATGTCTCAACGGGAAATGGAGATTAAGCATGATAGAGCCCTGAAAGAAGTGCTCATCAAGGAGTTCAAATCACGTCACCCTTCGCCCCAACATCAAACATGGGATGCCCTTGCAACTTACTTCAAAATTGATTCAATTGTTTATCAGAGCCTAACCTCCCATGTGCCAATCTCTGTGGAGAATGCCACCAGTGGAGAATGGTAGTGGTGCCAATCTCATATCATGACCTGAAAACATGCACAAGGAATCCTAAACTCACATGTGCATTGGCACTTTTGCCATTATCCTACTGCCATTCTCCGCTAGTGGTTGAGAGTTTCTTTGGAATCATGATTTATTTCAGGGATTTCAATGGTGTATCAACAAGTTGTTATGTTTCCATCTTAAAGTGTACTTTTTTACTTTGCAATGAGTAATCAACATGACATGTAAAGTTATCATTTTACAATAATGATAGTCAGTCCAAAAATTGAAAGTGCACAATAAATGATTGTCATTGCCACCTAAATTACATCAAATGCAGGTAATCGCCCATTGATTTTCCATCAACTACATATCTTGCATTCATTCTCCTCAACTACATATCTTGATTTTCCATCAACTACATATCTTACTAAGTTAAAGAGCCTGTGCGTTTTCATTGCAATACTCATGGTTATTAATTACACTCTACATTTTGTAAACGGTGTTTTGGAGATTTTCAAATGAGAATGCTCACAACAAAAGCGAGTCTCAATATCAATGGAAATTCCAGAATTATGAAGGTGTTTTTGAACATCACTATGGCTCACGAGATGAATCTAACTCAAATGGGTTTCAAAGTTTATTATTTTGTTGACGATAACGTAGTTTAGACACTGATATTCTATTTATTATTTGAGAATGTAGTTGATATTTCACACTTCATGAATGGCTATCTAGTCTATTTTCACATATTTCTCCTGTTTTTTCATTGAGGGGAGCTACAATTTCTTCCAAAACTGCCATTCTAGGAATTGGGTTTTTCTCGAATTATCTAATACGGTCTTCCTCCCATGATAATGTTTCGCCCTCATGTTCTCCTTTCCTCTATGGCCCTTAAGCGTCGCCATGCTTAGTGTCTAGCCTCTTATCCTGATTTCTTTTCAGGCTAACAATACTCACTGCCTTCCCCCCCTCCATATTGAAATGCTGCAATACTTTTGTAACATACTCCTTCTATGAAAGCCAAAGGAGTTTCCTACTCCGATCACGCGTGATGTGCATACCAAGAATATGACCTGCAAGTCCCAAATCCTTCATATCAAAGGCCTCATGCAACTTGGCCTTTAATGCATCTAGCTCATAAGTATTCTTGCTAGCCAATAGCATATCATCCACATATAGTGCCAGGATTATCAGGCTATTATCCTTAGCCCTTTTAGTGTAGAGGCAGTGATCAATTTCACTCCTTCTAAAACCCTGGGACCAAATGAAAGCATCAAACTTCTGATACCATTCTCTAGGCACTTGCTTAAGACCATAGAGACTCTTTTTCAGCTTACAAACTAAATTCTCTTTGCCCTTTTCTTCAAAGCCTTCCGGCTGCACCATGTAAATTTCCTCATGCAAATCCCCATGCAAGAAAGCTGTCTTGACATCCCTCTGCATAAGCTCCATATCCTCTGATGCCACTAGTCCAAGCATGCATCTAAGTGTGGTCTTCTTCACAACTGGAGAGAATATCTCATCAAAGTCCACACCCTTCTCTTGCTTGAACCCTTTGGCGACTAAACGGGCCTTGTACCTAGGCACATCATCACCTGTGACCTTCATCTTGTAGACCCATTTACATGGCAATGCTTTCTTTCCATGTGGCAAAGAAACCAAGTCCCAAGTCTTATTCTTCATAAGTGAACTCATCTCTGATTGCATAGCATACTCCCACTTGCGTTGATCCTCGCGCATCATAGCCTCTCTGTAGTAAGAAGGCTCCCTGCAATCAGTAAGCATCACATAGTCTACCACTGGAACAAACCTATCAGGTGGTCTAGACACTCTAGATGATCTTCTCAAGGGCATTTCAGCTTGCTGTCCCACTTGCATATCAGCCACATTCGGCTCATCATTTCCACCAATAGATAATCCATCATCTACCCTTGATTATATACTTGTGGGAGTATGTGGTAGTACCATTTCTTGCACATTTGGTGCATGGACAGCTTGTTGTCTATCAACATATGCAGGTGGATTCACATCCTGGAAAGTGATTCTCCTAATTTTAACATCCCTCATGGGTGCCTTATGCATCTTCTTCTCATTGAAGACTACATCATGGCTGCGTATGATCTTCTTTGCTTTTGGATCCCAGAGATAGCCCATCTCTCCACTTTCACCATAACCCAAAAAGATGCATTTCCTAGACTTAGGATCTAGCTTCTTTCGAAGCTCTTTTGGCACATGTGCATATGCCTCACACCCAAATATATGCAAATGAGAGTAAGAGGGCTTCTTGCCACTCCATGCCTCTTCAGGAATACCACCATCCAAACTCTTACTAGGTGATCTATTGATCACATGCATTGCAGTCTTCATTGCCTCAGCCCAAAAACCACTAGAAAGACTTGCATTGGAAAGCATGCATTGCAACCTTTCTTGAATGGTATGGTTCATCTTTTCTGCAACTGGATTTTGCTCTAGAGTATGAGGGGATGTGAGCTCCCTCTTAATCCCACATGTATCATAGAAATGCTGAAAGTTATGAGAGAGATACTCTCCACCATTGTCAGTCCATAGGCATTTAAGCGTTCTACCTGACTGATTCTCAACCAAGGCCAGCCATTTCTGAAATACCTAGAACACATCACTCTTCCGAGCTATAGCATAAGCCCACACTTTCCTAGTTGCATCATCAATGAATGTCACATAGTATTCAGCCCCGCCTAATGACCGTGTAGGCATGAGACCACATACGTCTGAATGCACCAAATCAAGCTTTTCAAACTCTTTATTTCCCCTTCTTTTATGGGCTGATTTAGTATGCTTCCCATAGAGAGAGTGCTCACAAAATTCAAAATCAGAGAAACTCAAATGCGGTACATAACCCAAATGGCATAAGAGTTTCATTTCATTCTGGCTCATGTGCCCCAACCTGCAATGCCACAAAGAAGTGCTTGGCTGCTCGGTTATTGCAACAACATGATCAAATACCCCTGATACAGGTAAGGGATACAAAGTCCCACACTTGGCACCCCTAGCCAAAAGCATAGAGCCCTTCTGAATTTTCCAACTCTGAAAGCCAAAAGTGGTGTGAAAACCAGCATCATCTAGCTGACCCATTGAAATAAGACTCTTAGTCAACTTAGGCACATGTCTCACATGTTTCAAAACAAATGCAGACCCATTTGCAAAAGAAAACTTTGTCACCTACTCTCACTATGTCACATGCATAGTCATTTCCAAGATGCACACAATCTGTCTTTCCACTGTCATAAGTGGAGAACCATTCCCTATGGGGAGTAACATGGAATGAAGCGCCAGAATCCAAAATCCAATCCTGGGAATATGCATCATCTGAAGTGGCAAGCAACTCTACAGATAAATTAGACATGAAGAGGACGTCATTGTCACTATCATGTGTGACTACATTGATCTCTTCGATCTTCACTTTTCCTTTGTCCTCCCTTGGACTCTCTTCCTTCTGATTTGCACCCCAATTTGCATTCTTTTTCTTATCCTTTTGATCTCTTTTCAGCTTGTAGCAATCCTTTTTCATATGGCCCTTCTTGCCATAGTGGTAACACTCAATGTTCCATGCCTTGGATTTGCTACGAGACTTCCCTCTTTCTTGGCAATTCCCCTTGAACTGTGATCTGCCCCTTTGCACATTTAAGGTTGCATCCTGCTTGTTGCCGTCCATAGACTTCCGTCTAATCTCCTCGGCCAACAAGCTACCCACAACATCATCAAATTTCAATACTCCACTAGGTGCAGAGTTACTGACATCTGTATGGAAGGTATCCCATGAAGTTGGCTGAAAATAATATTGAATTCATTCAAGTGAGAAGCAATGGAGACCCCTTCTGCAGCTCAAACAACCTCTTCATGAGGTAAACTTTATTAGAGGTAGTTTCCTTCTCATAAGTGGCACACAGTTTCTTCCATAAATCTTCTGTAGTATGCTCATTTACTACTGTGAAATAAATTGACTCTGCAAGATGAAGTCTAATAGTAGACTTTGCTAATGCATCCAACTCATTCCAATCATCCTCAGACATATTTGTATGCTTAGCTTCAATCCCTGCCAAGGGTTTAATCTGCTTCTTTTGAATAATCACATCCCTTATCTGTTCTTTCCACAAAGAAAAGTTTGTCCCATCAAACTTTTTAATATTGAAAAACTCCTTTTCAGACATGGAAGAGGATGCCATGATGCAAATAAAGCAAAATCCCAAATGCTAGTGCCTGTAAGAGAGAATCACACCAAATACCAGGTGCACCCCAATGTGTATGCCACAATAGACTGAAATATCACCAAAACTCAAAGCTCAAAGCATCAAAAGATGCAGCTGACTCATGTGCATGTACTATGCATCCATATGAGCAAATCTGGCCCAAAAGAAAATGCCAACTGCAATGGCAATCCAAAATGCCAATAGCTGCCAAATGGCTCAAGCAAAAACACTATCCATGGGCATATGCATCAATAATATCTCATCCAAGAGAGCATAACACTATCAGTGCATCACCTACAATGTGTCAAAGCTGTCCCTCAGCATAAAATAGCATCCATGTGCAATTCGTCCATAAAAATAGCATCCCACAAGGCAATCTGGGCCTATCAGCGCATCCAATAAGGATCACAATGCATCCAAATGGCCTATAAATCATCCACTACAACCCAATGCACACCACAAATGAGCGCACATGGCTCAAACTGCAACCAGAGTGATCTGTATAAGGTATGCTCAACAAATCATGGTCCCACGGAAAAGACCACTGCTGAAAATAGAACCTGAGATGCCTCAAAACATAGGTGCCATTGCATAATCGGACTCAGCAAGAAAATCTGCAAATATCTCTCTTCTGCTAGAACTCCAAAATCCCAACCGATGAGTGAGAAATGGGAGTCAACACTTATCCACTACCATGTGGCATAAATCTAAGGTTTCAAAACCTTAGAATGAAAAATGCATAACAGAGAATGAAATCAAATACACAGAGATCGATAACTTTGAAAATACTCCACCGAATCGCACAAGAACTGACAAATAGGGGTTTTTGGGCGTCGGAACGCAATGGGACAGACGGTTTTGGAAACCGTGGTCTCAATCACTGGGTCCAACATATGGATTGAAAAACATTTTTGGAAACAGAACTATTTGTAAACTCCACCGGAGTGTGAATGATGAGCAACATAGAAGTTTTAGGACTCTTGAGTCCACTGGAACTAACAGATTTGCAAATGGTTGCTCCAAACTTGAGTTCCAACACCCGGGTAGAAAAACATAGGAACTGACATAGTGAGTCAGAAATCCAATGAAATGATCCCAGATTCCAGAATGAAGGTGTTTCCAAACTCTTGAAGTGAAGTGGACACCAAAAGCAAGCAATAGTTGCCTCTACAAGTCAATACGGAGTCTTTGTCATCGAACGGAACAGGGAAAAGCTCAAAAAACGACTTTTTCTTTGAAAACACTTAACAGGCTCTCAAAACCACTTCGCAAAGCCAAAGTGACTTTTCCAAAGGTTCCTCCAAGGTCTCTACACACTCGGATGCAAGTAAAGTCACCCACAAAGCTTCCCATAGAGCTGCTGAGCTTCCAGGCATTCACACACATCAGCTAGATCACCCGGGCTCTGATACCAGTTGAGAGTGCTCTCAATGGAAGCAAGAACGGAAGAGGGAGAGAGAGAATCAGAGAGCCACACAAGTTTTGGTGGGTGCAGAACCACCCTAATCTTCTTTTTCATTCATTTATATATGCATTTGAGTATTGTACATAATCAGGGTAAAGGCATAGTGACCTTTAACCCCCACAAAGTCCACATTGCAGTATGGACTATTTTATGAGACTGCGGTTCAAATATAGTTGCATGGATACACTGATGCTGATTGGGCTGGTAGTATTTCTGATAGACGATCTACCAGTGGATATGTGCTTCTTTTGGGAGTGTTGAGTTACTTGGAGCAGCAAGAAATAGCCTACAGTTGCCTTGTCGAGCATAGAGGCAGAGTACAGGGGTGCAGCAATGGCTACATGTGAGGCAGCTTGGTTGCATAAGCTACTTTATGATATGCATCAGTCTACAAATGGGCCAGTTGTCATTTATTGTGAGAACATGAGCAGTATACACTTGGCAAATAACCTAGTCTATCATGCTAGAACAAAGCACATTGAGGTGCATTATCACTATGTGTGGGAGAAGGATCTAGTAGGTTTTATTTATCTAGTTTATATCAGCACAGAGGATCAGGTAGCTGACATATTCACGAAGGCATTGGGCGCAGAGAAGCTGCGCAAGTTCAGAGACCTGCTTGGTGTGTAGGAATTGGGATTGAGCTCGAGGGGGAGTGTTGAGATATCGAGCTCCACTTGTGATATGCCAGGGTGACCATTGTGCATTTATGTCACCAACTTGTTAGCTGCAAATGTGGTTGGTACACCGCCCATGAATAATAGCTGGATGATAGCTATCTTTATGTACTCTAGTTAGTGGCTCAGTTAGTATGCCACCTCAGTTAGCTGAGTTTGGTTTGAGACCCACATATAGGGTTCACCTATTCTTTTGTACTTAGAGTTCTTTTGGCTTTCATAACTAAGAAAAGGAAAACTGTTTTCAGCCTCCACCTTTGTGTATATTCCCCCATTGTGTATGTGAGAAAGCTACAAGTGAGACTCCTTCCTTCTCTCCCACTCTCTTCACAATGCACACCAAAGCAGAATTGGACACTCAAGAACAAGAGATACTCCAACTCCACGTGCTTAATGATCAAGTTCCAGGGCATCCAAAAGTAGCTCAACAATTCAATAGTCTAAAGCTTGCATACACCTCCACATTGGGTAAGTATAAAGATAAGTGCATGGAGTGGCAAAATCAAAAAGCTATAATTTCCAAGTTGGAAATTCAACTATTGGGTCAAGCCAATGATGATGCGGAGGGGTCTACACAAGATCTTTTGATACAAGGTATCACTACATTATACCAAGAGCTTGTTACAGTCCTCCAGCAAGAGGATCACCTTGAAGGAAGAATACACATACTTTGGAAACACTTGCAAATCAAAATGTTACATGCAGTATCTGGTCTAGACCAGTAAGCACAAAGAATCTCTGAGATCTATGCTAGCACATGGATGAAGACGAGAGGAATGTGTTCTGTCTCTCAGTACATGCAAATCTCATACAAGTAAAGGTTGATGCAATACTACATTATGAATGCTTGATGGGAAGCCCCCCTCTTCGGGTAATAGCTAGACTCCTACCTTTACTACAATAATCACCAGCAACTTCCATGGGATACAACTCCTAGAAAAGTCCAAAATTAAAGCTATCATGCCTACCAGAAGCAACAGGGATCTGCCAGAGGAATATGTGGTCTACCTTCAATCTAATCTCCTCTATCTTGCCACTCTCTATCTGATCTACTCACATCTCTACCTAACTCTAGTACTATCCTCCATACCTTTCCAGAAATCCATGCTAATCCATATCCCTTGCCATGCCTCTTTGCCCATGCCTCTCAACACTATCGCCTAATCCAAGAATCTAACGCCTATCATCCAGTTACACCTAACTTTTTTTCAACACTTGACAATCCATCCCTTGAGGATTATCAAGTTGCTAAGTCAATTTGTCCTGCTCTCCCTCCACTTTCCTCCAACATCCCTACTTCTAAATTCTCAAATTCACTACTTGCTTTGACCTCAAGCTTTTCCCCTATAACATCTTCCTCTCCCCCAAGACCACATGTCCCTCCAATCTCCCTTGAGTTTTCTATGGAAGACCCCATTAATGATTCCATCAATGAGCTTCAAGAATTGGATAATCCAATTCACACACCACAAGAAAGTTGCAACAAGATACAGATAGGATTCCCATGCCTGGTAATCCCATTGGTAGTTTTTGGAGGCGATATCCAAACATACAGTCAAGAGGAGGATGGGACCTCTCGAGAATTTCAATGAGTATCTGCCAAGCACAAATCACTCCAAACATCAGCATGAAATTGGAGCCACAGCCTGCTTGGCATAGACCAAAGCTGCTTAATGAAAAGTACCTCCTTGAATATATGCAGGCTCCATCTTCCTTTCGCATGCATCCCACATTTGATGCGGTGCCCTGTCGCTACTGGTGGGATGCCAATCATCATGATCCAGATAATGCAGATGCCCCTTGCAATTGGCTGTTAATCAATAAACAAGCCAGGAAATACTCATCAGAGCCTTGGACAGACATGCATCAATTATGCAAAGCAGTTATGACAAAACACTCAAGGAACGTGCAAGATACAGTGAAGCCTTAGCAGTCATTCTGGAGGTGTCCCTCACCATTGACGACCATTTGCTCAACCTCAGCTTCAATCCAAATCAACAGATAGATGCTCAAACAACAAGTCACCTCTTTCAAAGGACCATATCTCTTCAAGGGCATTATGTGTGTTTGTTTGAAGAAATGGTTGACACTGGCTTCTTAAAAACTGAGCAAGCAATCTACGGTGTTCGTGGATTACAAGGAAAAAATTAACAAGAAGCTTGCTCCCACTATCACTGCCACCATCTTTACCATACTCATTGGGTAAAGACAACTGCATCACAACATCGTCTGAAGACCCAACCATAACCCGAGGATGGGTAATCAAATCGGTCCAGGGGAGTTGTTAACCTTGTGGCAACAAGGGCCAGAAGTGCAGTCTAGGACAACAACTATGAGAGCATTATGTGTGTAGAGTAGCGGCAAAGCTCTGCTTGTAATATCTTGATCCTGAAAGATAATATGATAAATCTTAAAGGATGAGGATAGCCAAAATCCTCTCTAGAAAAGATCCAATCATACTTGCAAAATCAGGATCTAGAGAGAGAAAGACTAAAAGCCTACACTTTCGGAGGTCCCTTCACTTTGTGTAGAGACCCAAAAGGTCCCCCCCAAAAGTGGAGAGACCAACATGTATAAATATCTCTCAAATGGAATGAAGCTCCCACTCTTTGGGATTCAGTGTTCAAGCTCACTATTGTGTTCATGCGATTGATTTCCATTGCGTTCATGCTCTCTTACACTATCATGTTCTAGCATGCCCTTACCCTTGCACTCTCTACCCTTGAACTCCCTCCTCCTCCTCCTTCCTCCCTCTTCCTTCCTCCTCCTCATCCTCCTCCCTTCCCCTCCTTCCTCCCTCCCTTGAACTCCCTCCTCCTCCTCCTCCCTTCTCCTCCATCCCCTCTTCCACCCTCTCTTCTCCTCCCATCTCCTCCTTCCTCCCTCCCTTGAACTCCCTCCTCCTCCTCCTCCCTCCTCCTCCTTCCTCTCTCCCTTGAACTCCCTCCTCCTCCTCCTCCCTTGTCCTCCATCTCCTCTTCCTCCCTCCCTTGTCCTCCCATCTCCTCCTTCCTCCCTCCCTTGAACTCCCTCCTCCTCCTCCTCCCTTCTCCTCCATCTCCTCTTCCTCCCTCCCTTGACCTCCCATCTCCTCCTTCCTCCCTCCCTTGAACTCCCTCCTCCTCCTCCTCCCTCCTCCTCCTTCCTCCCTCCCTTTAACTCCCTCCTCCTCCTTCCTCCCTCCCTTGAACTCCCTCCTCCTCCTCCTCCATCTCGTCCTCCTCCTTCCTCCTCCTCCTCCTCCTCCCTTCTCCTCAACCCCTACCCATCGAATCCACGAAGGAGAGTAGCTCTTCACTCCTTAACCTTGGACTCCCCCTAAACCCTGCAACCCCCTCTAAACCCTGGAACTCCTAGTTAACTCTCTCAACCCTACCCCCACTTCTAACCTTGAAATCCCCTTCTAAACCCTTGAACTCCCGCGGAGGCGAAAGCCTCCATCAGTCGTTATAATCTAGCCCTCTTTCTCATTCATGTACGCATGAGATCTGCTTTCCACACTTCAGCCTACACCTCTCAACGGAACACGACCCGAGGACCTATGCTACACTTGTGAACACCTATGCTACAACGAGCAACAACATGATTGTAGGTAACCAACACCCTCGGAACCTGCAAAGGGGTAAAACAGAGACAACAATCTAGTAATGCCTCATGGCTAAGTGTTGAAATGCTGAGGATCAAAGAAACTAGATATTATTAATCTCCAATATTCGGGACAAAGATGGACCCCGCCCATCACGTCTCTAGAGATGAAAGATCGCTTTGTATTATTTGCAAGGTCTATTCATCCATTTAACAATGCGTCATGGCTAAGTGTTGAAACACTGAGGATCAAAGAAACTAGATATTATTAATCTCCGATCTTTGGGACAAAAAGATGGATCTCGGCCATCATGTTTCTATTATCTCTAGAGTATGTGGGGGACAACAATTCTTACAAAGGATTTTCGTCTCATCCCTATTTCTAACTTTGTGATTATCAAGTCTAAAATAATAGTCTTGGGGAGGGCTTGATGTTGCCAACTGCATTTCTTCTCTGATAAACCACATGGTTACACTCCTCTTCTAGTTTCAACATTAGATCTGGATGTCCTTGCCGAGGAATGAATATCTCAATAACCGTGCTATGAATCCCATCATGCAAATCATCATCCATCACTTCACATTGCAACTAAAAATTGTATATGTAAAAGACATGCAAAGATTTTGTCTTCCAATGCAATACGAGTGAAATACCTACAAAAATTGAAATCTTTAATAATAGTAGCTTGTAAAATTTTCCTTTTATATACAAGCAAGAATTGTTAAATACACTTACCAAAATGTCACATCTAAAGTGTGCAATCGATATTGTACCAAGCCTTTACTATGGCATGTTCTTGTTGTCCATCCATTGTCAAATTATTCACACAACCAGTCTAGCTCTAAGCTCTTACAAGTATATGTTATCTAATTTGTTGTCCTTAATTGTTTACAATTATCAAATAAATCAACAAAGAATGGGGACGGAATAAACTAACTCAGCCTAGAATTTCATGATTTGTCCACCAGTAGTTGGCTTCATATCATTTATCACATCATTGAACATTCTACTTCTATATGATTCATTGATCTCTATGCTTGGAAGCACCCACTCTAGACAGCCAAAATAAGGAAAGGGAAGAGATTCTAATCTCCCATACTAACCTTCTTGATCCGGCATGATAAAAAAAGAGTCACAAAAGAAGGTCCCATCCTTCTTCAACTCTAATAGTGTGTGACCTTCATATTAAAGACTACCGATCTTAGCATGAAGGAAATGTAGCACCCCAGTTATACATGTTGTAGGCTCCCATTCCTTGTAATTGGAAGGATACAAATCTATCAAACAAATGTAAGGATTGTCAATGTCTCTAGCTAAATGCAAATTCTTTAAAGCACGAACCTAATACACTGTGAAGCACTTACGATTGAGCCTACTATATGGAAGGCCTACATTTGGATGCATGTATATGTCTACATGGGTAAAGACATGGTGAATATATACACGAGCAACTGTCTTGTTGTTGCAAGAGACATTTTGAAATCCAAGATTCTACCTTCACAATGTTTGGACATGTTCTTTGCATCCTTTCAAGCCACTTTATAACACCCACAATTAGTGGGTTGCATTACGATCCAAGAATATTTCCTGTAGAGCTTAGGAATCCATTCCTCATGCTCATCTTTGATGTTTTTTAGTATAATAGACTGTAAAGTACCTCGATATCTAGTATTTTCCATCTCCGTAGTCCCTACTCCAATACCATATGATTAATAATAGCTCTAATTTCCTCACAATTCACAATGTCAATCTCCAAATTCTCTCTCTCTCTCTCTCTCTCTCTCTCTCTCTCTCTTCTCCAAACTCTCTCTCTTTGTCTTTCTCTACAACTTTTTTCCTCTCTCCCTCTCTTTTTTTGCCCCTCTTTCCCTCTCTCCTTTAACCTAACCCTTGACAAAAACTAACTGACAAATATTTTGAAATATTTCAGAATCATCTCTCTCTCTCTCTCTCTCTCTCTCTCTCTTTGTGTAGCATTCTCTCCCTCCTTTCATCTTTCCTTCAAGCTATTCACTCACATACAAACACCAAAATTATTTTGAAACACTTAGTGGAGAATATTTCCTTACTCTCTTTCCCCTACCCCTCACACAAACAAATAAAATATACATATTAGCTCTCTCTCTCTCTCTCTCTCTCTCTCTCTCTCTCTCTCTCTCTCTCTCTCTCTCTCTCTTTGTCTCTCATATCCCCCTCAAACAATTTAAAAACATAGCAGTTTGAAAGAGAATCTCTCTCTCTCTCTCTATGTATCTCTCTCTCTCTCTCTCTCTCTCTCTCTCTCTCTCTCCCTCTCTTATCACCCTCAAACAAAAGAACTCACAATAGTTTGAAATACAATCCCTCTCTCCTTTACCTTTGTCTCTTTCTCTCAGTTTTCCCTACATCATAGAAGAATCAACTTTGAAAATAGTGATATAGCTTCAAATATCATGTACCTTTATTTCTCCCTCCTTCGATGCCTTTTACAACAAATATATAGATAGAGTGTCACATAAAAGCTTACATACTTAGTAAAAAGACATTTTTGAAATTGAAATCACTTAATTACCTTGAAAATATGTGTATTTTCTTTTGGTATTGATTATTTAAGCTTAAATAAGACACAAAAAGGGTTGCAAATGATAAAACAACATTTTTGTTCCTACTTCCAAGTAAAGTCATGTCCAAACTTTCATTTCTAAGAGAGAGAGGAGAAAGTGGAGAAGGAATGAAAGAGATAATTGAGTAGGATAGAAGAGACATGAGCAAAGATTGGATAGAAGTTTTATCTGAGATATTTTCACAGATGGATGAAAAAATGAGTATTGGAAAGGGAAAATGACTAATCAAGAGTGGAATGAAGATACTTTGAAACAAGCTACTAGAACTTGGAAGGAATACATTTTGGGAGTGCATGGAGGAGGTAAAATGTTTTCGAAGAGAGAGAGGAGTGAGAGAGTTGGTTTGAAAGTCACAGTACTGAGCCAAATAGTTGAACCAAAAGGAAAATGTGAGTATAGTTCTAGTTAGGGGAGGTTAGGGGATAGATGGATGGGAGGAAAACAAGGAGGCCTAACATGGTCAGGCCAGGCCCACTAGGCCAGGCCCACCAAAGGTAATATTTTAATGTGAAGCACCAATGACATTTTTATTTTGGGGAAAAAGTGGAATTTCTCCTAGATTTGGGAAACCTCTATTACAAAGAAGTACACATGGCACAATCTCCTTGATAGATTTCATCTTCTCTTATCCAAGCCTCTAAAGGTTCAATAATTCTCTAAAGGGCCCTTTTTTTAGTCCAAAATTTTTATAATTGGAATATTATGGATCTCTTTTAACCTCCATTCCCTCTCCTTTTGCTCCCTCCTTTGCATTTTCTCTCCTCCCTCTCCCTCTCCATGTTTTCTTATATGATAGTTAGCATCTCTCCCTCTCCATCTTCCTCTTTCCCTCCTGCTCCATATTCTTTTGCACTATGAATACTCTCCCACCTCCACCTTCTTGTTGTGGTTCCTTTGCTTCACATGTGGAGTGTGTCGAATCAAGAGATTGAAATTTCACCCGCTTACAAAACATTGATAGCATCGAAATTCCACATGTGGAGCACCTAGGAATTTGTGGTAGTATAAAAATGTTCATTTTAAAATGTAGTATTAAGACATATTGAACATTTTTTAATTAACCAAGGGGGCGTTTTAAAATATTCTAGTATAGCGATTTTAATCGAGACCAGATACACTAGGTTATCGTGCGATAAATCAATATACCAAGGGGTATACCGAGATAACACCACATGGTAAGGCATTATATCATGCGGTGCTAACTACACTACACTGTTTAATAGAATTACAATAATAGGAGGGGTCTGTAAATATAATTTTAGAAAAAAATCACTTAGTTCATAAGTAAAGAGGGGTATTTTTATTCGGGGAAATTTTTTAGTTGAGGGGTTTCTTAAGTACCCTTTGAACACAGGTAATTTCTCAGTAGTGCACCCCCCGAGGTGTCACGTCAAAGTATTGGTGTGGCCTTGATGACACACACGGTATTATTTATGTATATGGAGAGTGGACAAGGTAGCATGTGGCTTGTTCACAATCATGTGCATGTCCACAACATAATTCAAACAACAGCATATGGAGAAAGCACAACAAGACGTTTTCGAGGGTATTTGTTGCACTGGGTATCCGCTAAGCATGGTTCAAATTCCACATTGGAAATGAGCCATGGCAGTTGTAGCAAGGGCGGGTCTAGGCTTAATGATGCCAAGTTACAATGATGTCCTCAATAACTACTTGGATGCATAATATGAGAGGATGAAACAAGAGATGCAGCAAGTAGTATATGATGGTATTGAGAGAACAGGCTACACCATTGTTAGTGATGGATGGAAAAATGTCACCAAGAGGCCTATGAAGATAGAAAGAGTAGAGAAATTAGTATATGTTTATGCAAATGGTAGAGTGTTGGATGATACTAAGGGAGAGAGTAATGATGGAGATATAGCCAAGTGGGTACATTGTGATCTCCCAGGCCCATTGCATGATTCTCCCATCGTTGGACAATTGCAAGCTGAAGCCAAACCAAGATCTAGCAATGATGAGGATGAAGAGACTTTGTTCCACTTCATAGTATGACAATCGTGCAACTATTATTTCAACATATTAATGTTCATTACTTCAACAATTGCACAATAATAATTTGACATAATGCGCAAAACATATGTCGCACGATAATTACATTGCATTATTTACAATTCCACATCAGTTAGTTCAACCTCTGCACAATAATAATTTTGACAAAATGCATTATTATAAGCATAAACAGTTGTTATACATTTTAAGTTACAAGATGCTCATATTCGCATTGTAGAGTTTGCATCTCTGGAAACATGACTATTAACCAAGAAAAGGCACAACCCCAAAATTCTAAGATTTATTAAATTTAACAAGGCAAAAGAACCAAACAACTAATATAGGGAGAAATTTCTACTATACTAGCTATTTAAACATTATGAGAACAAAGATCTTATTGAGATGGAACATGGAAGAATGCTTACCTTGCAAGGCAAACCGATAATAAAATATTGCTACAAAAAAATAAGTACATAGAAAACTTAGACATAAACAAAAATTCAAATAATAACTACATCCCTTAATAAATCAACCCCAAGATGAGTATGATATTGCTTTAGACATGCCACAGCTGCGAAGAAAAGAAACATGTAACAACTTCATCATATTAACTAAGAAACATCTACTTCTATGGAACAAAGATTACTTTAAACAAATAAGATCATTCAATGCAAAAGAAAGGGAGATATTTGATGACATAATGCTCCATAAAAGAATTCAACCTAAATAATATAATACACCTATTTGTGACTAGTGATGCAAGAACTGATAAAGCATACCTTCTTCTTCTTATTGTCCAAGGCTTAGTCAAGTATTGCATTGAAACAACATTGGACAACAACTTTTGAATACTAGATTATATAGGAGATGCAATGTACAACATACACAGTACTACCACACATTTAGCATTACAACTTCCAATACGCAGGTAAATCCTCATATCCATATCAAGATAAAAAGTTGATTCTTTGAGCTCCCTATATAAACAAGTACACTAACTCATTCTTGATGAAATGTTCCTGGTAGAGTGAATAAATTTGCAAGCCTATAGATGCATTGATTTCAAGGTGTTTTTATCGAAGATATAGTAATATAGTATTATAATATATTGGCAAAGTTTTATTAAATTGTAATGCATTGGTGAATTATATCTTTTGTTAGAATTCTCCTTTCAAACTTTGGTGAAGTATTTTAGGCTTCTAGATTGCTAATTCTCTATTGCAGAAAAGCTACGAACATCATAAGAAGAAGTTTGCAATCTCAACCTAAGATCTAAGTTATCATCCAACTTACTGTGAAGCTTATTCTTCAAGTGATGTAGATTACTAATGCATCTTTATTTCTCAGTTGAGCCAAGAATAAAGGTTTAATAATAAATTTGCAAGCTAGAAGTACTCAAAATAATTATCTTGTAGGAATTTATATTCACAATATAATATCCACAAGAATTAAGCATGAATGCTTATGAGTATTCACAACATATACTTTTCAAATTCTTAAACATCCAATAGAAGCCTCAATCCTAAGTCGTGGTGCCCCTTGGCCCCTTGTCTTGTGAGTGCAGGAACCAAGCAACACTCCCCATACTAGGCTTTTATTTTATATATGAAACCACTAGGACATTATTATATCATACATGTCAAACTACCAATTCATATGCATATTCACAACACAAAACTTTAAAATTATTACTACTATCTTATAGAATTATCCTCACTTATGATCTTTACAATGTTTACATGGACAAAGGCATGCCATCAATCTCTATAAAATTGGGATGCCTACAAACTTATAACGTGTATTATCTTATCCATGTTGCAGGTGATCATGGAGATAGAGCTCCTTTAAATTCTTGAGTGCATTCTACCAAAGACCTATATAGAGAAATTATGCCTACCTACATGCTAGCGAAAATCAAGGAGACTTTCTAAAATGCATTAGACCAAATGATTGCTACCCCAAGGAAAACCTTATCTTGAATACAAGTTTGAGCAAAAATAGGATGATTCATTGCTTCCAAATCCATGAAGGTTGGTGCCTATGGCAATGCCTAAAACATTGACATGTACAAAAAATATCCTTGATCTATTGTGTCCTATATAAATCTCGAACCAATCCAAACTAAAGTTTTCTTATCTGTAGATAGGCAAGTTTTCTTATCATTGGTGGATATGATTCCTTATAATAGACTAAGCTAGGTTTCCTTTTGATAGACTAAGTTGAAGTAAAACCTTCTCCAATTTGATAAGCATTTACGCTTGTTTTTATATAGTAGGATGTTCAGGTAGTAGGCATTAGGTTCATTTTTATATAATAGGTATTAGGTTTAGTTTTATGGTAGGCAACCTAGGGGGAAGTTTGGGTTTCTTGAACTATTCTTGAGCCACGTGTCAAAAATATAGAGCGTATCAGAGCCCGGGTGGTCTATTTGATGCTTGTGGGCAGTCTACCGAGCCCTTATGCATGGTTGGAGCCCAAAGTTTGCTGCTATAGCTCAGTGGGAGGAAGGAGAAGCTCTGTGGGATCCTCTATGGGTGACTTTAGCTACATCCTGGTGTGCAAAGACCTAGAAGGAACATTTGGAAGAGTCATTTTGGTTTTTCTAATGGTTTTCTTTTGCAAGCCTACAATGGTTTTGGAGCAAAAATACATTTTTTGATGATTCCCTTGTTCCTTTCGATGGACTGAGAGTCCAGAATGACTTGCAGAGGCAATGATTTCCTACTTTTGGTGTCCATTGCACTTCAAAATTTCAAAAACCCCTTCATTCTTGAATTTGTATCATTTCGTTGGATTTTGGGCTCACTGTCTCTACGTCAACATTTTTCTGCCAGTGTGTTGGAACTCAAGTTTGAAGCAACCATTTGTAGATATGTCAATTTTGATGGACTCGGGAGGTCCTAAAACTTATGTGTTTTTCATCATTCACACTCCGGTGGTGTTTACATACAGATGTGTTTGCTAAAATGTTTTTCATGCTTGTGTTGGACCCAGTGATTGGGACCACGGTTTCCAAAACCATCCATTCCATTGCATTCTAGAGGCCTAAAAATCCCTATCTGCCAGCTCTTGCATGATTTTGAGAGGTTTGGAGAAATTTCATCTCTCTGAGATGTCGAATCATCTGTTTCTCTGTCAAAATTCCATTCAAAGGTTCAAACCTTTGATTTTTTGACATGTGGCATTTTTTGTTGAACCTTAGGCTTCTAAGGTTTCATTTATAGGTCAATTGCAAGCTTCGACTTGGGTTACTTCACATCAAGAGTGATTTTTTAAAGTATTCTTTGAGCCGCAGAAAGCGTAGGTCATGTCATTGATGCCATGTATGCAAAGATTGCAGTGGTTTTGAGGCATCTTAGGTTTTATTTTTAGAAGTGGTCATTGCCATGGGGCCATGCTTTTTGGGACATATCTTATGCAGATCACTCTGGTTGTAGTCTGAGCCGTGTTCTCTCATTCTTGGTTTGCATTGGGTTGCGGTGGTCTCGGGGGGTGCACTACTAAGAAACCCTAGCTATCATGTGCATTCAAGGGGTATTTGAAAATCCCCTCAACTAAAAATTTTTCATCAATAAAAACACCCCTCTTTACTTATGAACTAAGTGATTTTTTTCTAAAGTTGAATTAATAAACCCCTCTGGTTATTGTAATCCTGTTGAATTTTTTCAAAAAGATGAATTAAAATACCCCTCCTTTTGAATGCACGTGGTACACTAAAACTTTGTGAGATTAGCCCCCCGAGGCAATGGTGGATGCTTTACAGGCCATTTGGATGCATTGATAGACCCAGATTGCCTAGTGGGTTCAAGGGGTCCACCTCCCAAAATTTTAGTGTACCACGTGCATTCAAAAGGAGGGGTATTTTAATTCCTCTTTTGGAAAAATTTAACAGGTTTACAATAATAGGAGGGGGTTTTTAATTCAACTTTAGAAAAAAATATATTAGTTTATAAGTAAAGAGGGGTGTTTTTATTGATGAAAAATTTTTTATTGATGAACATTTAGCACACAGATGCTTTTATGGACATACTCAACGGCTAACTACACAATTGGGCTCCCTACGAATAGCAGCATCATAGCTCCAAATGGCAGCGAGATTGCTCAAACCTTGCCAGCAAATGGTTGATCACGACTCCATTGCGCCACAGCTCCAATGATGGGTAAACAACTATAGCCTATCAAGAATCCAGCACGTCAAAGAGGCGCCAAGCAACGCAGGCTCATAGCTATCCAGCGCAATGTGCATGAGGTGCATCTCCTACCACAAAGGCCTCTAGTGCTCCCATAGTGAGCTGCAACATAGAGGAGCTTCACCACAGCTGACTATCCTCAGGTGACCTACAAGCAAGCTCCATTCCAACTGTTTCAACCAATGCATGCAACAAGACTCTTGCAAAACGACCATTTTCGACCTCTCTAGCACACAGCGTCTTCGCCATAGCCAGAAAGTTTTTTTTTCTCTTAGAGACCTTAGTACACATGGTAGCCCCATGGCAAAGACACATGGTAGATAAGCCATAGTCAACATAACCTTGGATTAAATTGCTAGTTAGATTAAATCTTACCATAATTGAACTATGGTTAGATAAAATAATATCATGGTTTGGTTTGTTGGATTGGTTGGGTTAAAATATTGCCACATGGCATAGTGCCACATAAGCACAGAACCCCTTACTATGCACAGTTTGGAATGCTGCATGTGTCCCTATGCCACATCAGCATGCTCCTTCTCTCTTCATAAAAACCTTCGACAAGACATAACTTTCAATCCAGGAATATTTTGCACACACTCCAAAAAGAAAAAGTGATCTCCTTTTCGATCTCTACATGCTTGTAAAGTCAAAATAATTTTTAGCAATTCGACATTGCTAGATTTGAAAGTTTCTTTAACTGGTAAGGCATTTGCAATGGTAATACACACCCCAACTATTGAGAAGTTCACTGGGGAAGGATTCCACACCTAGTCTACATAAATGAGGTATCTCTTGATGCATAAAAAAGAATTATAACCCGACTAGAAGGCATAAATGCAAAAGTAGGAGAAAAGGATGCACTTGCAATCCTCCTTAAAAGCATGCCTCAAGAGTACAACGCACTTACAACCACTTTGAAGAATCTTCTAGATCCAAAGTTTGAGGAATGTGTATCCTCTCTTCTTGAAAAAGAAAGAGAGTTGAAGGCATCAACATCGACATCTACATCATCCGACGATGATCCTATTATCAAGACAGTCAAAGCCACACTAAGAGAGCACTAAGAGCACATAATTCGAGAAAGGAGAGTAAGATAAGTAGAAAAGCTTTCTCATTTCAAAATTTCAATGGAAAGAAAGAAGCACACACTATTTTGTCTTGGATTAGTCAGCTAGATGATTATAGGGGTGAAATTCTTTGAAAAATATAAGATTAAATGTGCTGCAAATCATTTAGCTGAGAGTGTCGCACTTTGGTGGAACATCACTAAGCACAGTAAAAGGTGACCAAAATCTTGGAAGTCTTTTCAAAAGCTCATTAAGAGAGATTTTCTTCCCTCACATTTCAAAGCAAAAGCCAGACAACAATGGGATACTTTCAGGCAATTCGATAAAGAAATGATCTCCACATACACTGATAGGTTTTGGCAAATGTTGATCCAATTTACAGTCCTTAGAAAAAGTGAATGAGATCAAGGAAGGAAGTATGTGGCAGGTCTAAAATCTAAGTTGAGAGCCAAGATTAACACGCTTCATCCACGCTCACTGAACTCTGCAATTTCTCTTGCAATGAATTGTGAGAGGAAGAATGGGATCCCAAAGGGAGGGAAAGATTTGGAACAATCTGTACCCTTCCATAAGAAAAAGAGGTTTGATAGAAAGCCCTTCCTTAAATCTAAAAATTGTTTTGTTCCACAGAAGATAGATTCTTCTTCAAAGCTGAACGGTGGAAATTTTTTGAAGAAAGAAATAAGGTGTTTCAGGTGCAACAAGGTGGGGCATATAGCAATTGAATGTCCCAAAAGAAAGAAGACCCCAACGGCGAAAGTGCACATGATAGACGACGAAGCAGCCAAGCAAGAGGGAGGTAAGTATAATTGTCATGCTCTTTTGAAAAGGAAAGGTCTCATTAATGGAAAAGAGGTTGTTATTCTACATGACAATGGAAGTACACATGATTTCATTTCGGAAAGAGCCTTAGCAAAGCTAAACCTAGGGTCATTGCCATCTAACTATAAGGTCAAAGCTACTTTTACGAAGACAAAGTATAATTGCACTAGAGAAGTCAAGAATCTTGAAATTTCAATCAAACCATACAAGGATAGACGAGACTTTCTAGTGGCACCCCTACAGGGAGTTGATATCATCTTAGGAATGCCATGGAGACAATATAATCCTAAGATAGATTATGATTCACATCAGATGTGGATTGAGAAGGACAAACAAGAAATATGTTTGAAAGGCTCTATGAAAAATGAGATCAGTCCTTTACTCAACCACACACAAGCCAAGAGAGCAATTAGGAAATGTGAGAAGACATATCTGATAGCCTACACACCAAAAGTTTCTCTCTTAGTTTTCTGATTGTTTCTTAGAGGATTTACCGCTTGGATTACCCTATTCTCGTCCTGAAGATCATAGGATAGAAATCCTACCAGACAATACTCCACCTTGCAAAGCTCCTTATAGAGTCAACTAGCTGGAGCAAAAGGAAATTCAAAAGCAAGTGGATGAACTGATAGAGAGAGGATTGATAAGACCCAGTAGTTCTCCTTATGGAGCACGTCTTATTAGTCAAAAAGAAAAATGGAACCTACCAAATGTGCATAGACTATCGTGCACTAAACAAAATCACAGTGAAGAACAAATATCCAATCCCTAGGATTGATGATCTTTTGGACAAATTGAAAGGGGCCAAGGTCTTCAGTAAGATAGATCTCAAATTGGCTATCATCAAGTTCGTATGGTAGAAGAGGATATATACAAGACTGCCTTTAGAACTCAAACGGGACATTATGAGTTCCTAGTTATGCCTTTTGGGCTGATTAATGCTCTAGCTACTTTTAGTAGAATGATGAACCGAATCTTTCTTAAACACCAAGATTGTGTGGTAGTATTTTTTGATGATATTCTAGTGTTTAGCAAAGATATTGAGGAGCATAAGGAACATCTGAAGCTAGTCTTTTCACTCTTGAAAGAAAATCAATCGTACATAAATCTTGAAAAGAGTAGTTTCTTTCAAGATCGGATAGAGTATTTGGGTCACATAGTATCCGCTGATGGGATTTGAGTAGATCCAAAGAAGATTGAATGCATAGTCACATGGCCTAAACCCCAAGATTTACACGAATTAAGATCATTTTTGGGATTGTGTAGCTTTTACAAAAAGTTTGTCAAGAATTTCGCATACATTGCACATCCATTGATAGACCTTCTTAGAAAAGCTAAGCATTTCTTATGGATCAAGCGTCAAGATAAATCTTTTGTAGCTTTGAAAGAAGCTTTCACGCAAGCTCCTGTGTTGCAACTACTAGATTTCTTTGGACCATTCTTTGTAGTTGTAACTGATGCTAGTGGATATGGAATTGGAGCCATACTTATGCAAGATGGACATCCAATAGCATATGAGAGCCAAAAATTAAAACCAGTGGAATGCAATTATAGCACAAATGATAAAGAATTAACCGCTGTTGTGCATGCCTTATGAATATGGAAACATTATTTGATGGAAGCTGAGTTTCTTATCAAAACCGATCAATAAAGTATCAAGCATTTGTTGACTCAACCACACTAATATCCGATATGCACATAAAGTGGGCATCATTTATATAGAGTTTTCAGCCCATGATTCAGAATCAGCCTAGAAAAGAAAATGTAGTTGCTGATGCTCTTAGCAAAAAGCCAAGTATTAATCGCATCACTGCGGTAGAGACCCAGCCTTTCAAAGGTATGAAGAATTCTTATCAAGAGGATCCAGACTTTTTCGATATATGGAACAAATTAGAGAATAATAATTGGAATCCTATGTTGGACTATTCATGCAATGATGGATACGTCTTTTATCAAAAGAAATTATGCATCACTGGACACTTTAGACAAATTGTAATGGAAGAAATGCACCAACCACCATATATGGGACATAGGGCCGGAGTGACTGCCACTTTACAAGTGATAGCAAGGGAATTTCATTGGCCTACTATAAGAAAAGATGTGGCTAAGTTTGTAGCTGAATGCATCACTTGTCAAAAGATCAAGAGTTATAAAAGAAAGACCCTAGATTGCTAATGCCTTTGCCTATTCTTACGCAACCTTAGGAACAAATATCCATGGATTTCATAACAGGTTTGCCGCACTACAATGAATCAAAATGATATGCTATGGATGATAGTAGATCGCATGCAAGTTTATTTCATCCCATGCAAGAAGACTTTAACAGCTCAGCAAGCTGCACATTTATTCATCAAGCATATCTTTATTCATCATGGCTTGCCGAAGATTACAGTGTCTGATCGATATGTCTGATCGATATTTGAAGTTTTGCAGCTTTTCATCCAAAATCGAATGGACAAACTGAAGTTACAAATAGTACTATTCTGGACATGATAAGAGCTTATGCGGGAAGTCAACCAAAGACTTGGGACAAATATCTTCACCTCTTACAAATAGTCCTCATTCTACAACTGGAAGAGCACACCCTTTGAGATCATCTATGGGAAGGTTTTACCTATTCCTATCACATGATGATTGACCCATAGAGTGGAGGCAGCAGATGCATTTACCCATGACTATCAAAATATTCTCAAAGAGGTTCGAGAAGCCATTGCAATTGCTCAAGAGAAGTACACAAAACAAGCTAATAAGAAATGGAAACACATGCTTTTTAAAGAAAGTGATTATGTACTTTTTCGGATTGATAAAAGAAGATTGAAGAGTGTTGAGAAATGGCCCAGTAATCAAGATGTCCCCTCATTTTTATGGACCTTTCGAGGTGATTCAGAAAATCAATGATCTAGCGTATAGGCTTGAATTACCTGATAATTAGAAAATACATAATGCTTTTCATATTAGCCTTTTAAAGCCCTTCAAAGGACCTTTACCTAGTCATCCTATTTATGAAGAGGCTCCATTGATTGTTGATGAAGAAGAAATTCTAGAACCCGAATGCATTATTGATCATCAATAGACCTCGACCCGAAAAGGAAATGTCTACACTAACTACTTGCTCAAATTTAAGAATCATCTGAGAGATGATGCTCAGTGGATGCCTGAGGGGTTCTTTCGAACTTTTCCAAACCTCATTAGTTCCTATAATCAAACATGCAACTGAGGTCACTTGCAATCCAAGCAAGAGGGATGTTACGAAAATTATATTTATGGTATATCTTGCTTTGGACATTATTATTTTAGTCAAGTGTGACTATGGCAAAGTACTCCATAGGAGTGCATCGGACGCGGCGAGGGTCCTAGTGGATACTTTGTGTGGTTAGCTAGGGACGCCTGACTAGCTTGTGTTTTGCCATGCTAGATGGTCAGTATTGTGGGTGATTCCATTACTGATGTCACTAGTGTTATTGGTGTTGTGCTTGATTATTGTGCTTTGAGTGCGGTTATATTGGGATCAGTTGATTCGGTGATTTGTTCAATCAATTGTTAATAACTAATGTAATTGGCGGCTTGAGTACAGGTGATGGAACTCATAGCGAGGATTGGAGTTAGTGTGAAGGTACTGATCGAGGTGTCGCATAGTGCATTATTTATGGCCATGGGCCAATTTTTTATTTTCTTTATTATTGCAAGTTTGAGCAATATATTTTGGAATGGACCTAATTCATTTTTGGGCCCTAAGATGGCTATGTAAAGCAAATCCCTCATTTTGGAAGAGAGGGATAATTTTGGCTCCTTGGTGCTTTGATGAAATATCATAAATACTCTAGATGAGGAAGCGTGAGCCACTCATCTAGGGGAGGGGAGATTGTACCCAGTCTGTTGTGGCTTTCGTGGTGTGATTGTGTTGTTCTTCTCCAATTGATTAAGTGGTGAATTTGTGTGGAATATAATTAGCTTTTGGTTTCAGTGCTATACGTATATACAAGCAGTTTTTGGGCTATGAATTAATATACACTCCTCTTATTCTTTTGGCATTCAATTTCCTTGTGCAATGTTCTATCAATGAGTGCTTTGTGATGTAAATGTTTTGGAGTTGTAATGTTTTGTTTGGAATTGTAATCATTGGCTATAGACGTGCGTGGAATCGGGCAACTTAAAATGGGGTTGGCTGTAAGAATTGCATTGCACACTGCAGAAATGGGATTCATGCAACTACACAGCATATACAACATTTTGTTTTTTAAAAAAAATCTGTAGAGCATCTATAAGCACGTCTTTCTTTTTTTTTTAAACATTTCTGCAGAGCGTCTATTAGCGCATCTAATAGCACGTCTATAGGCATGCCTCTCTATTATATAGACATGCCTATAGACATAGGTCTATAGCTGTGCTAATAGACATGCAAATAGAAGTGCCCGTAACTTTTTTTTTAATTCAAAAAATGCGTATGTACACGTGTCTATGGATGCATTGTGTTGTTGTGGTCATTGCTTGCTTTAACTTTACTAAGCATGACTTGCATAAGGGACACACATTGGATGGAGGGAATGTAGAAGCTTCAACATTCATGCCAATCCCTACGAAACGTTTCTTGATGCGAGTAGAGATGCTAGTAAATTTATGCCCACAAGATTTATAATGTATAAATGAGAATGAGGCATGCACTTTTTGTATTTCCATCATGCATGACCAAATTTTATACTTATGAAGTAACAAACAAAAACATAAACAAAAAACCTGAGTTCCAAAGGTAACAATACAATTATTATATTGTAATTCATTAACTATTATGAAAGCATACATATTTAAGCACACATGTGAGAGTGCAATTTGATTAAAGATTGTATATCCAATTTAAAGAATATATGTATTCTTTCAAGAGAGTATAAGAATGTATATAATCAAACATACATTCACATACTATTGAAAGAATATAAAAGATATTCACTCAAAGTCTATCGAAGATTATAAAATATATCCATTCATTCACATACTATTGAAAGAATAGAGAATATTCATTCAAAAGTAAGTGTAGGAATGTAAGAAGTTAGAAGTCTAATTAAGAGTGCAAATAGTTACGCACTCATTCACATCCAATTCACAGAATAAATATATTCCCGAAAGAGTAAGTGTAAGAATGTAACTTGGACAAATACAAAAATGCAAATTGTAAAACGTTCATTCACACACTATTGAAAGAATATAAAATATTCATGCAAAATTAAGTGTAAGAATGTTACTACTCAAAAGTTTAATCACATGAAATAGAATGAACACATATATATATTTTGTCAGTATTAAGTGTAAGAACTCTAATTGAGAGTGCAGACTTCAAATATTATTCATTCACATCCTATTGAAAGAATAAATGTATTCCCTCAAAAGTAAGTGTAAGAATGTATATTGTGAAACCTTTATTCACATAATACTAAAAGAATAAAGAATATTCATTCAAAATTAAGTGTAAGAATGCAATAGTGAAAATTTCATCCACATAAAACTGAAAGAAAGCATATATATTTATTCAATAGTAAGTGCAAGAACTCCAATTTTATAAAGATGCAACATATTCATTCACATAATATTGAAATAATAAAATAGTCTCTCAATAATATTAAGGGTAAGAATGCAAATTATGAATAACTTTAATTTAAAATTTTACCATATTTCACAAAGTTTGCAAAACATTCATTCATATAGTATTGTTCAAAAATAATGTTTTCTCTCAATAATAAGTGTAAGAATGCCAAATC
Organism: Dipteris shenzhenensis; assembly: GCF_047967505.1. Lineage (NCBI taxonomy): Eukaryota > Viridiplantae > Streptophyta > Polypodiopsida > Gleicheniales > Dipteridaceae > Dipteris > Dipteris shenzhenensis. The sequence goes on along the minus strand of NC_141602.1, from coordinate 52,432,664 downwards.
TAGTTTTGAAAAAAAACATTAAAACTTATGAAAAAAACATACTAGCTTTAGAAAAAAAATTTGTAAACATAAAAGAAAATTCAAAAACATAAACACATAGAGATTTCAGGACTCAAATAATGATATCCTAAGAACTCTATTGAACTACAAAAAACACAATTTACATAGCCTATCTTAGAGATCTTAAGAACTCATGAATGAGATTGTAAGAACTCTATCAAATTGTAAAAAACACTATTCACACAAGAGATTTAGAATCTCTAAAGATATCATAGAACTTACACAAACTAAACATACAAACAAGAACAAAAATCACAATTCACACAAGAGATCTAGGAGTCTAAAAAAGAGGCCCTTAGACTCACACAAACAAGAAAACAAATTCCATTTTAGTTCAGATCTTCATAATTTCTAGAGCAACCTATGAGGCCTTCCTTCTTTTCTTTTTGTTCTTTATTCTCTTCTGCTTGGCTAGAGAACCAAGTGCAAGATAAGTAGATGACACTCGTCTACTAGCCTCTATAGTTGTAAATATTTGTACGATTTTTAGCCCCTACGAATCATTCGGCCCAAATTCTCAAAATTTTCAAATCATGACTTCAAATTTTTCTACTTAGGTTACCTATATACAATAACTGTCCTAAATTTCATAAAAAATGGCTACACCCAAGCTTGCATCGACCCTTCACAACAAGAAGTGAATGATATTTAATTTAGATGGAATTCTTGCACATAATGTAAGAGATGGTACACAAACAAGCTAGTATTGATGGAACTTGGCAAATAATTTTCACAATTGCTCGTAATGAAGTAAATTTGTGGCATAAATAGCTTGGATATTTGAATTTCAAACCACTGTAGTTCATGGAGAAAAACAATGTGGTACATGCTCTAGTAAAGATTAGGAAATGAAAAATTTGCAAAGGATGTGTGTATTGTTAGCAAGTAGCACAAGGAATCATTTCCTACCAAAAGAGGAACCAAGACACATGGTCCACTCAACTTGGTTCATACAGATATTGTAAGACACATGCTAGACACACCATCATTGGGTGAAACAAAATTTTTCTTATTCACCAAAAAGGTATTTATCTATTTTATATGAAAATATATGATCATTTTGAAGTATCAACATGTTTAAACAAATGGCAAAAGCTCAATAAAGAAGAAAGATTACATGTTTGAGAAGTGATGCTATTTGTTACATGAGTTTTTGAGTTTTTCTTGTCACATAGTTTGTTGGGATTTGGAGGAGAAATGGCTTCTTAAGTCAAGCTACTACAATGGACACTCTAGAAAAGAATGGTGTTGTAGAAAGAAAGAGTTGGGTATTTTGTAAAGTGACCAATGCATGTTGCAAAGAAGTGGTTGGGCAAATTTTTTATAGGGGAAAGGGCGCATGAATACTACATTGCATTTAATTAATCACTCATGATCAACCCATGCAAAGTAAAAATGTGTATTTTGTTAGTGAGAAGAAGTCATACAAGCTATACAATCTGACAAAAAGGATGTTATATAGTTGGGATGCTATTTTTGATGGCAAAGGAAAGTATGTATCATGGTCATGATCTAGCACATGAGGTGCATTTAAAGGAAAATTCAATCAAACAAATAGGACGATTGGTGATGCTATCAAACAAATAAGGGAAGCAATGAAGGAGATGTATGGAGAGTAGATAACTTCAAATGTAACTTGAGGTCATGAACGACCTGATCTAGCTCGCCTATATAGAGAAAATTCAATGCACATCTATATCAGCATCAAAACCTCAACCAAGGTGGTGACAAAGCTAGTAGAAGATGCACAAGATATAAACAAGGACAAGAAACCTGAACATCAAGGTTTACATTGCTACTATGCCACAAATGTTAAAGTGCCAAAATCGTTTCAAGGAGCAACTCAATCATAACATTGGATTGACTCCACAGAGAGGAGTATAAAGGCCTTGTGAAAGACATGTCATGGAAACATGTGGATCCACCTACAGACATAGTTGGTTGCAGACGGCTTTACAACATTAAATTGAATGCAAATCATGGCACCTTAAAATATTTCAAGGCCGAATTGGTATCGAAAGTTAATCTCAACAAGAGTAAGTAACTTTTGAGGAAACATTTATGCCAATGATTAGAATAAAGAAAATATATTGGTATTTTGGGTGCATACACATTAGACATATGCTCATCAAAAAAATGTAATGTCTTCGTCTTTGAATGGATATTTATAGAAAGAAGTGTACATGAAACCACCACCAAGTCTTGAGTATGGAATGCGAAAAAAGAAAATAGCATATGGTTGAAGAAAATAACACATTGTATGCAAAAAAAAGAAAGTACTTTATGGTGTGAAGGAATGTTACCCTGAATCAAAAACAAAATCTAAAAATCATCGCACTATATGTGGATGATTGATCATTATAGGCATCAACATGATGATGATAGAATGTGTCAAGGCAATCTTGAGAAATGAGAGATTTGTTAGAATTGTGACCATTAAGAACAATAAAAATGAAGACAGAATAAATTGGTGAGATGCTCACATATGAAGCAAAGAGTTAGCAAACTAATTTATTAGAACCAAAGCACATATTTGTTATGCAGAGCATGGCAAACCCATGAGGGCATCATTGGAAGTTGGTGAAAAGGATCTTCAAGTATCTCAAAGGTATGATGGGTCATCAATTGTCATATAGGAAGGATTTAGGTCAGAAACCTAACCTCATGGGATTTTGTGATGCAGATTGGGGTCAAGGTAAAGAGGTAAAGCCAACACCTAGCTTTACACTCTTGCTCAATTAGCATTGCATCGCATGCCCAATTAGCAAGAAAGACTCAATTGCTTTCTCTACAAGAGAAGAGGAATCATCAAAACGTGATGTGAAGCAATATGGCGGCAAAAGCTTCTTGGTGAACTAGAGAAGCTATTACAATAACATGAGCGCAAATGCTTTAGGATAGAATTGAAAAGAGCATGGCCCATTAGATGGAGAAGTAGAATGATATTTTCTATCATTTTTTGGGCACGAGATCAAGCTGGCCGAAATTTAACCATTGCTTTGTTTCTTGGAAGAACAATTAGTAGATAATTTCATGAAGGCATTACCAAGAGGAAATTGCAATCATATAGAGAAAGTCTATGTAGACCTTCAACTAAAGGGAAAGTGTTAGGGTAGTTAGTTGGTCAATTTGATGTTAATACATAGATTAATGTGGGTAACAGTCATATAGAGAGTCGATAAGATATATATAGAGAGTCATATAAAGAATCATAAGATAAGAGATTAATGTGGGTAACAGTCATATAGAGAGTCGATAAGGTGAGCAATCCTCTTCACATGTAGAAATCATATATATATATATACCTTTTCTCCTTTGAATAGATATACATTTGTAGTTTATTGTTGTGTGCCCTCATCTTATGTGAATACTTATGTGTTCTCTCTCTCTCTCTCTCTCACCTAATAATTTAAGATAACATTCGATTTAAAATTGTTGAATTCAAGTTGGTGCCATTCATGAGTGTGGAAAGTTGATTACAATTGAGTGATACATAGCTTATAGTATTAGTCATATCTCATAATTCTAAAGTTTGTGCTATTAATACATGGTGTGTAAAGTTTTCCCACATTAACTGATGTTTTACTTTGATTAAAAATGTATTATATTCATCATAATTCGCAAGTTGAACATATTTGTATCTTTATATGCTCAATAATCTTCATTGCTCCTTTATTGGGTGGGATGTGATGACTTTTTGGCATAAGTGTTAGAGAATTGAAATGGGTGACATTATAGTTTGAAGAAACGCCTAACCTAAGAGTGTAAGTTTTTCAAAGTGAAACATCAAATATCTCGTTGTGTGCCTGTAAGCAAGTGCATAATTTCTTGTTTAATTACAAATTGAAAAGTAGAATATGCCTCTTCATATCATTGCAAATTTATGTGCAAGTTGATTGTACTTTATATTCCAAGCATCTCGATAAGCATATACAATTATTGAAAATATAATGATATGTGCGAATTTTTTAGATAAACTTTTGGGAGAAATGTTATTTGAATGAACGCAATCTCTCTCTCTCTCTCTCTCTCTCTCTCTCTCTTTTGTGTCTCTCTCTCTCTCTCTTGCTCACTTCCTTCCTTTCTTCGATGACATACTCATTATTCATACATGTTCTAGCTAGAACTAGGGGATCCTCATAAAGCCTTTGCAATCCCGATGTTTTTTTTTTTGGCACCTTTAGCCTTGGAGAGCTTTGAAGGTGGTGGTTATAATGAGAGAGAAGAAGTGGGAAGCTTTGTATAGACGTTTCTTATAATGATGTCCATGTGTGGGCCATAAATGTGACCAAGAGGAAGGATAGGACACATGTGAGAAAGTAGAAGTGACAATAGCTAGTAGAAGGGGAGGCCCACTTCGAAGTCTTGTCTTAGCATTGTAGGGACATTTGAATTTCATCTTTCAAGTGCAAAAGAGAGTGGCATGCAACCTAAGCTTTTGGTTGGGAGAGAAGGGAGAAGGGATGATAAATACTTGAAAAGACAAAAGGAAAGATCAAATTTAAAGTGTGGAGATTGTGATGCACTTTATAGATGGTGTTCGATTTGAAGAGTAACGTCCTTCATTGATGGTGGTCTTTGGATCTTATTACTATCCACATTAGATAACCTATTGGTTGCAAGAGTTGTGGGTAGCCTAAAGGCGTAAGGCTTATTTGCCTCTTGTAGTACAAGATTCTCTCAAACATAATGGGTACATAATCTTCTCTAAGCTAACTTCTAAGAGCTAGGCTCACTTAGGGCCGAAAGTGTCCACCTTAGCATGGCATGTGTCTTAAGCAAGGGTAGAATGTGTTAGTTATTCCGTTCCAAGGAAGACAAATTTGACCATTTGTAGTTTTTTGTCAAAATATTGGCTGGAGTGATGTTTTAGAGTCTGCTAGGAAGTGACATTCTTTTACTATGTGGCTTGTTGGACAACCTTAACGGTAAGGGAAGACTTGGGGGAATGTTGGGTTGATGGCAATCTTTCCCTAATGACCTATAAAATGTTTTTATCTAATGTCATAAAACCTTGCCAAAAAGCCTACTATTTTTAATGGAAAACCTGAAAACATAGTGAACGAGAGGTGAATGAACGAATTCAAAATTTGGAGGTGTGAGAGAAACCGGCACTGTTTTTGCAAATATAGTTAAAAACTGAGTGAAAACCTCCAAAGTTATGAAATCCTATGTCCTATTATATGAGATTGGAGGTTTTCCAAATTTATAAAATAATATTTTCTGACTTGCAGTGCGTAACAAACAGTTATTTAATGGGATAAGGCGACATAAATAGTTGGAGAGAGCGTGAAAAACTAAGCGATGAGTGCTAAATAATGATTGTGAAGGTTACGGACGAAGCCAGAGTTGGAGGCACGAAAATTTACCCGGAAAAAAACAGACAAAAAAAAACTGATACGAACTTCGAAGGAATCGGAAGGATGGGCGTTTCCACGTGCGCCCAGCTACAACTCAATGTGCACGTTAAAAGAGCAAAGGACGGCCCAGGGGTTTCCTTCATTATGGGATTAATGCAAAACAAACAAACAAACAAATCATGGGAGTTACAGTAGGGTACAGAATACACCGTATCTACGGGCAGAGCGCGAGTTACGATGGGGCCGAGGTGGCGGGCAGGCCAAAGTGAGGGTGCCAGGCTGGCCACTGAAGCGCGGCAGGTGCCGCCACATGGAAGGGTCATGGGGGCAGGCGGGGCAGACATACGAGTAAATACGATGGGTATACGAATTTCGAAATACGTGGACGCTCGTGCGGGTGGAGGCCCCACGTGTGGACGTACGAGAGCGGGCTCATTTAAACCAGGGGGAGCGTGAGAATCTATGATAAGAGTCTAAGATTAAAGAGAGGTCTTTTTTATTATTATCTTATTTCACTCAATCAATACTCGTTGTTTTTTGTTTTTTATTTTCGTAATCAATACACACTCTCTCTTCTCTCTGTCTGTCTAATCTAACGTCGTAGCCAATCTCCATAGCTTCACTCTTTACCTTGCCTCCGGAGTCCAGAGTCCATAGCCCAATTCTGTGGCCTGCCGTCTCTTCTCAAGGTTATCCTCGCCCTCGCTTCTCTGCATTTCGTTGCCTAGTCAAGCTTGTACTATTGCCTCAAAGCTCAGACGCACCTCTCAGCCTACTTTCTCTAGCTTTTAGAAGCGCCATAGCCTGCACTGTTGCCCCAAGCTTCCTTTCTCAAGCTCATTATAGCCCGCGCAGTCTCCAGCTTGCTATCATCGCCTTACCCACAGCTTTTTGCCCAGCAACGGCTTCTCCAAAGGTTGTTGAGAGCTTTGTTAAACCTCTCTTCGGGAAGGAGGTTTCTGCAGATTTGGATCGAGTACTCGAGTCGTGTGTGCAGCCGCAACAAGCTCATCTGCCTTTCAGGAGTTCATCAGCTCATTCACCCTCCTCATCGTGCTTCGCATCGCCATAACGTGCCTTGCTCGTTCTCTGCCCAGAATGTCTATCTGCACAAACTCCTCTCTCACCCTGCCTTGTTTTCCTATGTGTTTCGTGCCTTAAGTAACAACCAACTCCCACCCGACCAGCTCTCCTTCCTATAGCTCGCCTCTCGCCCTCTGAGTGCACCTGCCGTCTCTCCTGTTGCTCCTCCCTGGAAAGCTGCCTTTTCCTTCCTTTCCCGCATCCCCAGTGCGCAAGTGAGCAACCCCCCCCTGCCACCATCGATCGTCCTTGTACTGCTCCTTACCCCATCTCGCTTCAGCCTCTCTCCAACTAACTCGCCCGATCGCTTTCCCTTTTCTACATGGCTGGATTCATTTCTCGTTGCTCGCAATCGCCTTACATATACCCCAGCTCCTTCATTCGGGGCTCCTCTTTGAAGACTGCAGCCTGCTCGACGGGTGCCGGGTGACTTGCTCGTCCATGTTTACCGCCTCGACATGTAGCTCTTCCTCGCCTGGGAACGGGCACATTAAGCTGTATGAGTCTCGCAGGTGATGGGTGTGAGGGTGCGATCCCTCACACGGCTGTGCATCCGTATGCCGTCTTTAGGCCCTGAGCTGATCATTGTAGCTTGGGCTTGTACTGCGGTTTGTAGCTTACTCTCTACCGAAGTCTCCGTGCTCGTGTTGCTCTTTCACCTGCCCTTTCCGGTGCCACGCTCCGCGCCATCTTGCCAGACGCACACCGCCTTATCTTACCCATTTTGCCCACTAGCTGAATGTCGAAGTCACACTTTCGGTGGAAGATTGAGATACATCTGGGCGTATTTAGGGTGTAGAATGGACTCGGGAGATCATAGTCAGTCAAAATCAGAGAGAGATTCCGGGGCAGGAGGCAGTCCGGAGAGTAATGTGCCGTTACAGCTAGTGCAGTTTCAAAGCGAGGGCCGAGGTTTGGGTGGCTACGTTCATCCGCAGCACAACTCTCATTTCAGTGGAGCTGCGATAGCGCAAGCAATGGCTGCAATGGGCGGCGCAGGTATAGGTTCCTCGCAAGTTGATGCATCGCTCGCAATGTCTGCGCAAGGGCTAGGGCAGAAATATTCATCTGAAGGGCAGCCGAGCAGTGGTATGGGAACTCTCTCGGTACAATTGTCGGCCCCCAGGCCACAATCCCAAGACCTTGCCATGGCAGGACCCTCATTAGAAGCTGGCCAGCTCGTACCAAAGAAGACCCCTCCGAAGAGATCGTCTACAAAAGATCGTCACACCAAGGTAGATGGTCGAGGGAGGCGTATCCGCATGCCAGCGGCTTGTGCTGCTCGAATTTTCCAGCTTACACGTGAATTGGGCCATAAATCCGATGGGGAAACGATCGAATGGCTCCTTCATCACGCAGAGCCCGCCATAATCGCAGCAACAGGCACGGGGACGATTCCTGCTTCGTTCCAAACGTCCGGAGGCTCCATGCGTTCAACGTCATCAAGCATTTCCGCACCGTTACACAGGCCCCCTTCCTTCCACGGCGCGCTCGGATTATCAGGGCTGGGGCAAAGGGAAACGGCAGATTTGGCTGTGGCAAGGATGGAGCAAGCACGCAGGGCGGAGTGGGACTCGGTAGAGGAGAGGGCAATGGAAGCAAACAGGCGAATGGGATTGTGCATAGGCCAGGGAGAGACAGGGTTAGGGCACGATGTCATGTCAGGTTTTCATCACGAGAGTCTAATGGGGGAGCCGTCAGACGTTGCTGAGGGGATGGGAGGAGGGGATTCTTTGGAGGCTGCCAACATGAGGAAACGTCTAAGAAGCTCCTTGACACATCTCAAGGAAGGACCCGAGCTCACGAGGCCCTTGCTCTCCGTCATGAGACCGTCCTCCACCCTTGTTGCCGGACCTTCCCAAGCTGGAGCTTCCAACTTGATGCCCATGTGGGCTGTAGCACCTGCGCCAGGTTTAAGCAGTAACAATACCATGCCAGGAGCCTTTTTGATGCTTCCCGTGACAGCAGGTTCTTCCAATCCTGGCGTCATGGCTGGACCATCGCATGAACAGATTTGGACCTTCCCATCCGGAACTCCAGGCGGAGCAATGTACAGAATGGCTGCACCTCCTGGTTCCTCCATGCATCTGGAATCGGCTGGGGCAGCAACAGGAGGGGGAGCTGGAAGCACTTCTCCATCTTCATCCAATCCTATGATGCCTCTCACTGCGTCTATGCTTCCGAGCGGAGCGGTCACATTTATGCCTCGGTTGAACCTTTCCGGAGGTATGGGGCTGGACCTGCAAGGAGGTCAATATGGGCACATGCCGATTGGATCGATGCTGCTTCAGCAAGGATCCCAGCAACTCCCCGGAACTGGATTAGGTTTGGGAGGACAGCAGCATTTAGGTCTGCGGTACGCTAATCGATCTTTACAGCAGGACCAGCACTCCATCGGGGCGGGTCATCAGCAGGGCGATAGTGGAGACGATCCGACGAGTTCTCAATAACAATAGGCTCCCCTTACTTAGAGCGTGAGAGAAGCAGTAAAACATTTGTGGGTTAGTCTGCATTTGTGTATTGATAGCTATCTCAATTAGCGCAACCGAGAGAAGTACCGATCAGGCCATGAACTCCCATTAGTCAGACGTACCTCGACCTTGAGATGAGCTCTTTATTCTGAGCCTTGTCTGTTGCTTAGATTTTCCATGCATCGACCGAACAGTCAATGAAATAAGGTGCTGCTAATGCCGATCCTCAAGTTACATCGTGTGAACCGCTTGCTTAAGGCGTCTCTTCAAACCTTCCTCCCCGAGAATAATCTTGGCAACTCAATTCCGTCTGCAGCCCAACCTAGCCATTCTGGTGATGGGTTCTGATATTCTTTCGTTTCTTTCATTCTTGTGTTAAGTCTCCTTTCTTCCGTTGGGATTTAGAGTTTCTTGGCCAAAGGGTCAAATGTCACCCGCTGTACAGGTGGTCAGTCGGTAGAGCAGGCAGTGCTGGAAAGTCCATATTCTTTTGTTGATTCAGGGAATTTATTGCTTTCCACTCGGAATTCTGCTATTTGCTGGCAGTATTCCTGTCTCGTCGAAATCGGAACCTCTCCCGATCGATGTAGCTTTTCGTTTTTGCCCATGGCCTGTAATGCTAGTGATTAATGATTTGTTCGAATTGGCATTTGAAAGAGGTGGTTTGATACCTTAAGACTGGATGGCATGCTTCTTTCAACTTGCTGTGGACGAAGTTTGGTCTTGTCTCGACATTAAGACCACGTTAAACGTTTCAAAGCTTTTGAAATCAGCAAGATGTGTTTTTCCCAAAGTCTGCATCCCTCGTGTTCATGACATCCCTAGTTGAAAAGCTCAAAGTTTCTATCTTTCCACCACACGGTGTACATTACAGTCTGGACTCGTCGAAAGCAGTTCATTACTGATCGCTTCAACGTGCTCACATTGAGCCGTCAATTTAAATGGAGGAACTCGTTAGCGGAGCGTTTTTAGCTTTTCATTTTTATCGCATGAAGTACTTGTACTGCAATGGAATTAGGACTGTAGATAAACTTGCCTTTTACACGCTTTGATTTGAATTCGGTGGAGTCGCTTGTTAAACACGGGGCTGTGGGTGCTTGTATGTTTACCGAATTGAGGACCTTAGGTTGTTTGGAAAATTCGCTCTTTCCATCTGATCCGTGGTGGGTTCCGCGTCCTGAAACCCAACTGCGCCGTATTCGAGTTCCGTCATGGTTGGAACTCAGAAATGAAAAGAGAGTCCGGGTGCAGATGTTGATGATATCTGATAAGAAGTGTCAGCGGGATAGCCGACCAAAGGGTTCATGATCAGCTCTGGCAGATGACAGGCTCGCAGAAGTAGGTGGTGAGGAAATTTTTACAGCTGGGTGTGAGTGCAGTTCTGACAGTAGGTCGAAAAGAGGGATCATCAACTAATAAAGCAGTTCCATTGGAATGGAGGCTTGTAGCTGTCAAGTAGATGTAAAGAAACGCCTGCGGACTGGAAGGACAGGCATCAGGAGTTATTCAGGACTCATGTTAGTTATAAGAAACTTGAATTCTGCTGATATTTCTTGTTACTGAAATTGTACAGACGTAGTAAGACTCAAGAGAATTGATAATTTTGGGCCGCATTATGTTGTACAAGGAATAACATGAAAGAAGCTTGCCCTCCTGCGCAGCTCCGATGTCTCTAGATGATTTGGGCTTTTTGGGTGTATGGGCTCTTTTGAGTTGTTTGCTCGCAATGCGTGAATGCACCAATACATGCGCTTGCCCGCAAAAAAGCTGATCTACGTATGGACGTTTAATCAGAAACAAAGGGACATCGCAATTCAGGAATGAGGGTAATGGATCGTTCCATGCTGGTCTCCACCTGAGACTAATGCGTTAAATGCATGGCGAGTCCTCAACGATGCATGGCTTGACGTGAGCACTGAGGAGGTCGTAATCGTTCCCTTTGATGAGAAGCCGGTGAATCTGGTGAATCACTTCACGCTATCGCCAACCTTGCACAATGCAAGAAAGAGAGAGAATGCATAACCGTCATGTACATCGTAGGGAGACAGACTATAGAACTGTCAAAAACGCTGTTACATTGCTATTTTCTTTCTATATATACTGTAGTCTGTACTATGCAGCTCCTTTTTTAGCTCCACTACTAATAATCAATAAAGCGGTTATTCGTTTGTGTGGTTGGTTGCTCCATGGACCATGATCCATCAACTGCGAAACTGCTATTAAAACATGACGGGAATGTGACAGGGAAGCGTGCATGAGCGAGTTTGTCAGGAGTCAGGCGTCGTCTATTATACAAATCTATATCTATCTATTATACATACTGTTATATACATATATATGGACATATATGTATATATATATATGCAGGTGACATGGAGAACTGGCGCTCGACTAATATGTTCCTGCGGTAATACGATGACATGTCAATTTATAAACATAGCTGGCTTATACTAATGTGACATCGTTTTATAAACATGTTAATACGCAGCTAGGTTATCCTAAAGTGAGGACCGCTTCTTTGTACTCGTGCCCTGCTTAACTTTCCTTGCCTGACTAAAATGCAGCTCACAGTTGGTAGGACTCAGGAGGTACTCTAGCCTGCTAACTTTGGGTACGCTTGAGTGCTCTTTTTGGTGGATACGGGCCCCACGGTTCTTCATGGTCTGCCAATCAAAGTGGCGGAGGGAGTTAAAAAAGGCACAAGCGTACCTTGCAAAGATTGAGACCGGCACGGGCTGACTAGTAACAACCTCTGCTAAAAATTACTGGACACGCGCGTGCCCCAAATCAAGTGACGCCGCACGAGCTGCCAACTTTGGCGGTCGAGAAGCCGGCCTTAAAAGGACTGCGACATTTATCTACGTTTGCTGCGGGGCCCACGGCCCACCTGGAATCGGCTTGGATATATATGCTCGTCATCACCACGTCAGCAAATGGGGGCCCGCTTGGATTCTTGTAGCTTTGGCGGGTCCCGCTCAAGTCAAACGGTGGCTTCGTGGCTTGCAGACAACGCACGCAAGCGACCAACCAACTGAAGGGCCTGACACGTCATCTGGCCTAAAAAGGGCAAACCAAGGGGAATCTTTCGCTTTACCTGGCCTTTGGCACGTTTTTTCCCCTTCAATCCCGCCGCTTAATTTTAGCGTTCACATTTTCTTCACACCCACGTTTCCCCGCATATGAATGCACCCTCTCCCTTGCACGTCACTACTGGCCTAAGGTTGAGTATAAAAACCACAATTCGTCTTTTAGAAATTCCATGTACAATTATTTTACCCATGTGTGTAATGAGTGTATCTATTGGAAAAGAGAGAGAGAGAGAGACTTCAATGTGCATGAAGGAGAAAGGGGGAGAGAGAGTGAGGGGGAGAGGGGGGGCTTGCCTTGAAATAGAAAGAGAGAGAAAGAGGGAGGAATAGGTGGAGATAATCAATCATAAAAAGCAAAAAACAGACAAGTGGACCAATCAACAATTCACAATAAAAACTTTAAAAAAATCAGAATTTTGCCCATCTCCAAAGCTAAAGCCTTTCACTAAGCCTACCCATAGCAAGGCAGACCAAAAAATGTAGTGCCCCTAATGGGTAGGCCTTAGTAATCGTTTGGCCTCCAAAGAGAAAAATCAAGTCTTTTAGTTATTTTTATGTTCACTTTTTTGAGGATTGGAGGAGCATGTAATTACCCATGAAATTCTCTCTCTCTCTCTCTCTCTCTCTCTCTCTCTCTCTCCTTCTTCTTCATCCCTTGAAGTCCTCCACTTTTTCATCCCCCCTTTTTCTCTCTCTCTCTTCTTCTCCTTCTCCTTTTCTCTCTCTCTCTCTCAGCTTGCAATTCGCCCCCTTTTCTGCTCCTTCTCTCTCTCAGCTTGAAATTCGCTCCCTTTTCCGCTCACCATCTAGGGCAGGTCACATGAATTAAATTCATCTTGTTTTGTGCACTTATTATAATGAATTCAAAGTCATTGCAACTAAGGAGGAAGGAAAACACACATTTGTGATCATCACTGCTAGTATAGTTGAACTCATTTAGGGTAAGTGTAATTAGCACAAAGCAAAGACAAAAGCAACGTTCAATGGAGAGATCATAAATTGTCATCTTTCTTATATTCCTTGTTTTAGAGTTTGACATGTCACTTAAGGGCTCAGCCATGTGTCGTGCATTTAATCTCTTTGCTCTTGTCATATAAAGGACAGGTCAAGACGACTTTTCAAATCTCCAACCATTGGCATTAACGTTTCGATTCCTCCCTCCTTTCCTATCACTCCCTCTTTGTCTGTCCCCCCCCCCCTTCTCTCTCTTTCTCTCTCTCTCTCTCTCTCCCCCCCCCCCCCCCCCCCGTGAATCGGATCGAAGGTATCCCATTTTCACAAGTCGAAAATCCCACTGGAAGTTTTTCTCTACCAAATTGCGGCAACACAATCGGACTCTCCATGTGATGATACAGTAGGGCCATGACTCCAATGGGAAAAATTATGCTGAGACAAGGCCGAGTGCAATCTATTGCAAGAGCGTGCCTCAAGATTAACGATGCTACAATCAATGGATCAATTCAAACCACTGCAAGCATTACTCAACAATCAATACTTTACGGTGTGATATCAATGCTGCTGCATTTATACCTCCCTTCAAGGACCAATTGTGATATTCCAGATAAGCAATGTGAATCGTGAACTGTTCGTTGAATACATTTCCTCTCAAAACTTACGATTCTCACGACACCACTACACACGGGTCCTATTCCGATGCTTAAGGACGTATGAAATCAATTTCATAGATTTCGCATATGGTTCCACAATAATCCAACTGTGAGGAGAGAAGATTGGTATCCGAAGCACTTGCTTGGCTTTCTTGTGTGAAGTTAGCCATGACTCCACAATCATACGTGGCTCTCTTTGAATCGATGCATTCCATGCGAAAATGTCATCCATATGACCATAATGCACTGTACTTTTTGTACTGCAAAAGAGCATCATTAAAACAATGAAGATGCATCTATTTTATAGTGTATATTGCTAACAAATAATCACTTAATTATGTCAAGAGGTAAGAAACTTACATGCATCATACATCTAGATGATAACTCTTGCTCCTGCTCGTTTATTCTCTCCATTGCATTGGGCTTTATGTAGATCCAGTTGTAGCCAATCAAGTGACATGTGAGTGGGGAGAAGGGCGAGATCCCGTGGATATGGTTGCGATCACCTATACATTACTCTGAATCTCATCCTTGCATTTGTTCTTTCTGCTTTGGTTGCTTCATATCTCTCAATCCACTTCTGCATCTCCTTGCTATTGAGGATACAAAACTTATTGAATTTCTCCATTTACTCTTTGCTCATCTTTCTTTCAATCCCTTTTCTTTTGGGGAACCTCACCAATGATGCGATCATCATCCTTGTTATGCCAAGCTTCCGGCATATTGGGATCCGTGGATACAAGAAACTCTGTGATATATACTATTGACTCTTGCACAAGCCATCCCTCTCCCATGCTTGCTTCTGCTCTTGCTCTTTGTCTTACAAATCCCTTCAAAGTTTTCATAAACCGCTCGAGAAAAAACATCCACGGACTATGAACGGTACCTACAATGGCCACCTCATCAACTATGTGCACAAGCAAGTGCACTTGAGTTGTCATAATGCTCGAGGGAATGTGCTTCTCTCAAGCAAGCATACGGCTTCAATGGATTCCACCCTAGCCTTCTCGATGCTCGATATGGAGATCTCTTTTTGAGATATCCACCTATTTCACATGCCCATGTAAGATATATTCATAATCAGTCTACAGATTATTCAGATTAAATTGAAGAAAATGCAATCAATGCAATTTGATAGTAAGCATACCTCACAATACCACTGATCTTGGATATAGCATTTCTAACATCTTCTTGTAAGCACCCTTTTATTGTAATTGGGAGGATGAACTATCAAAGCAACAAAGAAGTCATGTCAATAATATAACATAATCATAATTACACTAATGCATCACGATTATTGATACACTAATCCTACAGCTTAGAATACCTGTAAGACCTTGTGCCAATCATGGGACTTGAGCCCACTAAGCTTATTGTCCTTTGGAAATGCTCCTTTCAAGCAACGCATGTACCCTGTGGGTGTTTGAAAAGAGGCAATGTCCGCCTTGACCGCTACCTCCTCTCTCATGGAGAGGATCCATGTTGCTTTCGGGAGGATAACTTTTCCCGAAGCACCCACTTGGGGCCACAAACGAGACATCCTATTCATAGCACGCAAGTCTTCGTGCACTCCTCTCAAGTCTTTGGAACCAACCAAGTGTGCCCAAATAGTATCCCCCACATTCTTGAAGATATGCATGTGATCCAATAGATGATTGATTTGTAACTGACGCCAATAAGGAAGCTCGTGAAAGAACGATAGCCTCTTCATACCTCTCCATTCGCCCTCCAAGCCTGAATCCAATCACTTGCCTTCAAATATGGTGGCGATGGATCAAGCTGACCTCCACGCACGAGATGGTCGAGCGGAAGGTATTGAGCATGATGTTTATAAACATTTTTCCTCATATGTTTGGAGTATCGTGCAAGCGATTTCAAACCCAGTTTACAAATAGGACAAGCATGGTACCCACTTGTAACAAGTCTTGCACGCATGCATGAATGTGTTAGTATAAGACATGCGTGCGAAAGAGAGTCATAAAAGCATAATCCTATATAATACATGTAAAGACACAACCACGTACCTGCACACTCTCCATATCCTAGGTAGTCATGCATGGTCCACATCAAGGTACCCCTGACCAAAATATCATTGGTATGTCTAGGAGCTCCAGAAATATCAAAGACCCGCACTCCTCTCCATAAGATATGTAACTCCTCTATCAAAGGTGCCATGTACACGTCCATATTTTTAGCCTTGTACTTCCCTGGCACAAGTAGTGCAAGCATGAGGTGTCCCTTCTTTATTGTTAGCCATGGTGGGATATTGTAATTCACTAAAACTATGGGCCATGTTAACCAAGATGTCGAGCGTAACCCGAAAGAATACACTCCGTCCATGGCGAGCCCAAGATGTAAGTTGTGTGGCTCCATTGCAAAGTTCGGCCACTAATTGTCTATGTGCTTCCAAGCTGCACAATCTACGGGAATCCTCAATGTGTCATCAGTGGACCGATGAGATTCATGCCAAGTCATCAACTCCGCTATGGATTTGCATCGAAACATGTGTTGTATTCTTGCAATGATGGGAAAGTGTCTCAAGACCTTTACCGATATCTACTCACCCTACAAGTCATCTCTATATCGTTGTTTCCCACACTTCGGAACACTAGCCAAATCTCCATGCTCACGACGAAAGAGAATATAGTTATTACGGCAAGCATGGATGGTATCATAATCCATACCCACCATTGTTAGTATCTTCTTCACTTCATCTCTTGATGCGGGCATGGTATTTGGTGCAGGCAACATCTTCTGGAGCAACCTATCACAATTCAAACATACACGGGCTTCGAATAATGATGATTCTCAAAGCAACAAAGAAGTCATGTCACTAATCCTATACCTTCGAATACCTATAAGACATTGAGCATTAAGCTTAGAATCCTACAGCCTGACATTGAGCAAACATTTACAGACTCCTGCATTCTTTGAATTAGAGTGATAGAAGTCTGTATTTGTTTGCTCAATGGTAGGCTATTGACGCTTCACGTGCGAAAAAAAAGAAGGAAAGAGAGAGGAAAAGAGAGGAAAAGAGAGGAGAAAAAAGAGACAAAAGAGAGAAGAAAAAAGACAGAAAAAGAGAGGAGATAAGAGAGAAAAAGAGAGAAAGTGAAAAGAGAAAAAGTGGGGATAAAAGAGGAAAAAAGAGAAGGAAAGAGAGGAGAAAAGAGAGGAAAAGAGATGAAAAGAGGAGATAAGAGAGAAAAAGAGAGGAGAAAAGAGATGAAAAGAGAGGATAAAAGAGAGAATGATAAAAGGGAGTCACAATTCAAACATACATAAGCTTCGAATAATGATGATTCTCAAACATACATGATGATTCTCAAAACAAACAATATCCAAATAATGAGTCAAATTAATGAGTGAGCTAACCTCATTAAGGCCGAGACACTTGTATCCGACCACCCATAGTTTGCTTGCAGATTCAAGATTGAGAGACAAGTTCATAGTTTAGACATCCTAGCACCCTCCTACAACTGTGTTGATTGCAACTCTCGCATATTGACCTCAGACTCTGAAATCACGTGTACATGTGATGTAGTGCCCCTGAAAATAGAATCCATCATGTCCACCATACACTCATCATCATCTCGCACATCCGGGAGACTATAGTCTTGCTCAAAGTGTGAAGGTATATGCGCACCCTCACCACCCTCCTCATTCTGTCTTGAGATTTTGTGTAAATATAAGATCTTGTCTCAAGGTTTCGTGTCATAATGGTATCCAATATTAATCACGAATTCAAATAGCATTGACTTACCGATGATCCATCACCATGTGCAACACCAACGGTGGGTACTGGTTCGGGCTCCTCCCCATACATCCGCAAGTGGCGCATGACAATACAACGTTGATGTCGTACTTCTCACTTGCAATGAGTGCAATGACAATACAACCTCTCCGTAAGCCACTCTGCGCTCCTGGGTGTTGGCGCATCATCTGATGAGCTTCCACTCATCCCTTCCATCTGCACACTTTCAAAATCACAACATGAGTTGCAAGGAAATCTATTAACATCCAAAAATTAGCCACCCATGAGCTCCTTTTCTCTCTTCTGACAATAAGTGCCCTGAACTGTCGCTATATAGCGACACTTTGCCCTGTTTCATCGCTATATAGCAACGCTTTTTGGATATAAATGTCACTATATAGCGATGCTAGGGGGCTAAAATCCAAAACCTCATGTGATGTCGTCTTTCACATCTCTATTGTGGGAAAAGAAAAAATCGATCCTCCCACCAGATATTCGATGACCTCGCTTTCCTCCTCTCTATTCCCCACACTCCTCACCCCTACCCAGCCCCTCTCCCAACACTTGTGCTCCCTCTCCACTCTTCTCTCTCTCTGCTTGTGTGAAAGAAAGTTTTTCAAGAAGGTGAGTCTCTTTAAGCAATGTAGGTTCATTTTTTGTGAGATTTCGTTTTGTGAGTGTTGAAGCATGTTTCTCCTTGTATTGCTAAGGCTATGTACTAGTTTTCATGCTTGATTTTCAGAGGTTAAGGACAAAAAACGAGAAAGACTCACCTCTTCTCTTTTTGGTATTTCTCTTTCTCCTCTTTCTCCTTGTTTGTAGGCTTATGCTTGTCTCCTCAATCCAATCCCTTTAAGAAGTTGCTTCTCTAAACTCCTCTTTCCTGTAACTAGTTATATGAAAAATGGTGTGTTTTCTCTCTTTTGTAGGGCCAATCCAAAAAACACCGAGCGGGACTATTCTAGGTAAGAAAGTGCTTCCTCTTTTTTCCTTTTGTTATTTTTTAAATTTGCATTGGCCTGCAGCTAGCACCTTAAGCTCTAGCTGCACTGATGGGCATAGGAACCCTCTCTCTCCATCTCTTCTCTTATTCCCTCTTCTTCCCCTCTTTTCCTCTTTTCCTCTCTCTTTCCCCCCCTCTTTCCCTCATATGCTCATGCATAAGCATAAGCATAATCTTTCTCTCTTTTTCTCTTCTTTTCATAAGCATATGTATTTGCCTATGCTTATGCTTATGCATGCTCATATGCTCATGCATAAGCTCAAGCTTATGCTTTCTCTCTTTTTCTTTTATGCTCATATGCTCATGCATAAGCATAAGGATATGCTTTCTTTTCCTTTCTCTTATGCTTATGCTCTTTTTTGCTTTTCCTTCTCTTATGCTTATGCTTTTTTCCTCTCTTCTTTTTCCCCTCTTCCTTCTCTTCTTTCCCCCTCTTCCTTTTCCCCTCTTTCAATCTCTTTTCCCCTCTTCTTTTTTCCCCTCTTTTAGTGTCTTTTTCCCTCCTTTCCTTTTCTTTTTTCCCCTCTTTCAATCTCTTTTTCCCTCCTTTTCTTCTCTTCTTTTTCCCCTCTTTCAATCTCTTTTCCCCTCTTCCTTCTCTTATGCTTATGTTCATTTCCCCTCTTCTTTTTCCCCTCTTTCAATCTCTTTTCCCCTCTTCCTTCTCTTCTTTTCCCCTCTTCTTTTTCCCCTCTTGCATAAGCTTATACTTATGCTTATGCTTATGCATGAGCATATGCTTTCTCTCTTTTTCTCTTATGCATATGCATTCTCTCTTTTTTCTCTTATGCATATTTGGTTCTTTTCCCCTCTTTCAATCTCTTTTCCCCTTTTCTTTATGTTCTTTTCCCCTCTCTTTCTCTTATACTTCTCCTTCTCTTTTGCTTTTTATGCTTTCCCTCCTATGCTTTTCGCTTCTTACGTGCTCCTTTTTTTTGTTTTTTGTTTTCGTCTTTGTGTCTACATTTGTCCAATCCCCCCAAATTAGACATGGGATCACGTCGCACATCCGACGAGTATGGAAACCCTCGTCGAACGAGACATCATGATCTCTATTCTCCAGAGGACTTTGATTCCACTTAGGCGACACCTCAGGGGCCTACCCCTACGACTACCCTTGGCCCGACTCCTCTCAGGCATAGCACTATGACCACCCCTTGGGGAACTCCTTTGCTAGTAGCCCATGGCTTTATCAGGAGTCCCGACGAGTTTGTCGCACAGATGAGTGATGAGGAGGCAGCAAGATTCTTCTCTCTGCTATCCCAGAGAACCTGAGCAAATCTCTCTCCTACACCGACGGCTAGCCCCTTCGACTGAGGGGTCATCACCTAGGCATGCCCATTGTAAGGGAAGGAACAGTAGGAGGGGTCGCTTATGTTGTGCTGACTCGGGAGATGTCGACGAGTCAGCACAAACATCCCTACAGATCTCCACCTGGTCCTGAGACCCAGTACCAATTAGATCCCTTGCCCTCTCCTACTCCCACTACTACTCACTCCGGAACCGCTCACACAAACACCACTCGCTCTGACTCTGCCATTACCATGAGTCCTCCTTACTCGGTCGAGGACCTATCCTATTAAATCATGGCTACTGGAGAGAGAGATAATAGAAGATAAAAAGGGCGCATCAGTGATGCCACCATGAGGCGGTTGATGAGCCACCACTTCAGGAGCAGCGTAGCTATTGACTGGTGGTACCAAGATGACCAAAAGAAGTAGGAAGTCATCGATGAATTGAAAAGAAAATACCCTAAACCCCCAAATTGGGAGTTTTTTTTTGCGCAAAAAGTAGTGCTAGACATATTGCTTGAAAACGAGAGTATAAGAAGGCCTAAAGGCCAGTGGGCTATAATCACAAAATGGATACAGCTCATGGTAACAAAATAATTACAAGCCTCTAAGGGCATAATCGTCTGAGTGTGGACAAACAGCTACGGTGGGGGGGAGTAATGCCACTGAAGACTCTGAGCAGAGTGCTAGAAGAATAGCTCTTGATGGTCCTAGTCGCAAAGGAAGCACCGTCGCTTCTCCTTCCCTGCCGAGGTCTCCCCCTGAATCTGATCCCACTAACCCTTGAGCGTTTGAATGATCGTGCTCCAGATATCCGCTAGGGTCTGGGTAGCATAGGAAACCTAATCTCCTAGGGTCTATGCACATCTGGAAGTCCAGATATGCCAGCCTACAATACTCCCTATGATCTCCCAAACTGGGTGTCGAGTCATCACTCCTGCATCTGTCTCTGTCAGATGCCAAGGGAAGCTGTCCATGTATGCCTAGGTGTCCTGCATGATGAAGAAAACTAGATCCTGTCGGGAGAACTCATAAGCCAAGTGATGTCCCATCTCGGTGCTGCACCAGCAAACGGCTCCCCAAGTGACCGATCCTAGCTCGGGTGCAGCCCTCGCTAAGATCCCCATGACTCCCTTCCACATTGTCTGAGCATGCGAGCAGCTCCAAAGGTAGTGCTTTAGGGACGACTCCTCCTGAAAACACATCTGGCAGTGCCCCTCCTACCCCATCTGCCTCAGCCATCTCCCAACTGGTAGCCCCTTGTGGACCGCCATCCAAAGAAAATAAGAGATCTTCCTTGGCCGCCAACTTGCCCAAAGAGTCTTCCAAAATGTACGAAGAAAAACCAGAGATGTCCCTTGGGCATACCAACTATGTGCCTAGGTGGGTAGCCTGCACTGGAGAGCCCCAAGAGCACGCCTACCAATACGTGCACTGTATGAGAAGAAGGGGGTAGGGTTCTCTGAGGTCTCCAGTGGTGGCTAGCACCACTCCCCTGGGTCCCACTCCACCTCTGTCAAGGAGCGACCCTCCCAAATCCAGAGTCTCCAGTCCTGGTCCTGAACAATCAAGGGGTCTATATGCCACGCTTTCCCTTGCAGCCCTATGATGCGAAGGCGCTGCCAGGGAAGCTGGGGGTCGATCACAGCCTCTCTGCTCTGGAGATGGCTACCATCGGCAATAGAGAAGAAGTGGATCGAGGAGTCCGAGAAAAGGCTTGCAACCACCAAAGGAATGTCGCGAGGTGTGAACTGCCCTAGCCACCTCTCATCTCCTGGGAAGAGCTGTTTGGTAATCACTAGAATCCTCCAACCTACAAGAATGGTAGCATCGATCTCCGCTCGTCGAGCCTGGATCCCACGTGCCATACCTACTGCTGCTACCAGCTCGCCTGGGCCCAACTGGCTATAGATGTCCCTCCAAACCCAGAGCGAGCACGCAAGCCCACGTGCTTAGAGTGCCCATGGGATATGGGATCTCTCTCCAAGATGGCGACCTGTATCATCTGTCACCTGGCTGCTCTAGATCAGGGGCTGTCTGTCTACCTCCTCTCGGCAGCTGGGAGGAACCTGAGAGAGGCTGTGCCGCAACTTCCTCCAAACCGAGACGAGGCCGCGGAGGAAGGGGGAACGGGGCTGAGTCAGTGGGGCTGAAGTGAAAATCCACCAGATAGACGGCTGCCAATCGCCCCCTCTCTGGGGGATGCATGTGCTGAGACCATGCTGAAGCAAGAGCTTCCACGTCTGCCCTCCTGGGGTCAGACCGCAGATGACTAACTTGCCAAGTAATGCCTGACTCTGCAGGTCTGGATCTATGATGCCAAGACCACCCTCTGTCTGGGGGAGAATGACCATCTGCCAGGCGACCCGGGCTCTGGTGGTGCCGGAACCATTTGAGCCAGACCACAGAAAGTTCCGCACTAGTCTCCTCAGCTGGGCTATGCACGATCTCAAGAAACACGAGCAAGAAGCCACGTACCAAGCGGTGGCTAGAAGGACCTGATTGACCACAAGGGCCCTGCCTGCCAGAGATAGCCGAGCCGTGCTCTAGAAGGCTAGCTTCCATCATATGGAAACTAGGACCGGTAGGAACTGTTGAGTCGGCATGATATCCAGCCCTACCTGGAATCCCAGGTAACGTGTCATCTATCCTCTAGGGATCTAGTGAAATCCCAAGAAAATACCCCATTGTGAATTGGCTCTCGGCTCCATAAGAAAACCAACTAACTTATGCTAGTTGATTTTCGCCCCAGCGGCTAGGCAAAAAACCTCGAAAGACAATCTCACTCGCTCCAGTGACTCGATATCATCGTGCACATACAGGGCCGTGTCATTTGCATACTTGGAATCTAAAAGTTCTACATCATCCTGAATAGGGAGGCGCATCCCTCAAAGACCAGTGGTACAGGCTCGTAGGAAGTGAGTCATGGCCTCCACAAAAAATAGAAAGAGGTAGGGCGTCAGCGGGCAGCCCTGACGTACCGAGTGCTCGAGGGTGAATCTCTTCCCCATCCTGCCACTGATGATAACCCAGCTGGAGGCCAATCTATAGAGGCTAGCAATACCTCTGATCCACTCATCCGGGAAACTGAATCAAGAAAGTGTGCCCTCCAAGAAGGACCAGTCTACCCTGTCGTATGCCTTCTCAAAGTTAAGGAGTATGTCAAGGTGCTAGCCACTATGCCGGGCCCACTCCGTCGCCTCTAAGAAAGTGAAGATGTTGTCCAAAATGCTACGATCTTGAACAAAACCGGTCTGGGTGTCATGGATCAAGTCATGTAGCAAGGGTCGGATGTAGCTATTGATCATCTTGGTGAGGATTTTATAGGCAGTCGGGAGGAGGGTGATAGGGCGCCACTATCTGATCTCCTGACGGTCCCCCCCTTTGGGGATGAGGCAAATCAAGCCTGTCGCAAGGCTCTCTGGCATCTGTCCACTGGAGAAGATATGCTGGAAGGCTGTGAGCAAGGGCTGGTGGATCTGCTCCCAGAAGGTGGTGAAGAAAGCTCTAGAGAGCCCATCCTCACCTGGGCATTTCTGCCCATCAATATTGCTCACAGCATCCTGCATCTCTGCCACAGTGAATGGGGCGAGAAGGGTTCCAATCATGCTAGGCTGCACGAGCGACGGCGTATACCTCCACACCTCCTCCCTGCATCAGTGAGCACGAGGGTCTGGGGGCTCCTGCTAGAATAGGGATCTGTAGAAATCTGTCGCCAAGTCCCTGACCTTGTTTGGATCTGTCTTGACACTACCATCCTGTGCTCTAAGAGATCGGAGCTGTTCCCTACTGACCTCTGGCCATGAGTCCTGAAGAACTCTCTGCACATCCTGTCGCCTTTCCTAGCCCAAAAGGACTTGGAAGCATGAAACAAGAACTCTGAGCATCACTGGGTGATCTCCTCTAACATGGCTCGGGCTCTAACCTCCTGTCGTCTGAGCTCCTCAGAGCCTGGAGAAGACTGCTGCATCCGCTGTATCGAAGCAAGGTCTCGTCTGAGACCCCTCTCCTTTGCCCACCACTGTTGCTTGACCAAAGTCACCTCCTGCTGACATATGAGACTAGACTCGGCAAGAACCTGAGCTACCTGAGCTGCCATATCCCCCATGGGGTCCCAATCCTACTCCCATAGGTCCACTATCCTGATGCGAACCGCTGCTCTAGAGTAGATGGAGTCTGGGATCCGGCACGAGCGGGGAGGTAAGGAATGAGAGGCTGAGTCTAGGACTAGGATGATTGGGGCATGGTTAGAGAGGGTCATCCTTGGAACCACCCTTGACTCTCCACCTCTGCCTATCGCCCAATCACTGACATAGAAACGGTCCAACTACTCCAAAAGTCTGCCTCCCTCCCTCCTGTAACCCCAAGAGAAGTCCAGGCTCCCTGTCCATCTGCAGAAGGAAGGCTCCCTCCAACTGTCCCATCCTCCCACAGTGAAGGAGTCCCATTCCACCTGCTCCGCCTGAGCTATATCGAGGAACTCTGGGCCCCATCCCTGTTGATCCTCTAAAGTCTCAAGGTTATTGAAATCCCCTCCTACAATCCAAAAATCCATCTCTAGCAACAAGTCTGTCAAAGAGCTCTAGAAAGCGGCTCTCCGTCTAAGGTCGATCGGGGCATAGATATTGAGGATGCCTATGCGGGATCCCTCAATATTCAAGCCCACCCAAAGCGCTCGTCCTGGGATCAAGGTGCCAAAACCACACACATGCTGAACTAGAGAAGCATCGATGGAGGTACAAACACTCCCGCTCCTCCCCTGCTCGCCAATTGAAGGTTCCCAGTAGGTGTGGGAGCGTTCTGTGAGGACCTTTCCACACTTACGGGTCTGAGAAGCCGAAAGCTTGTGTTCCTATAATAGGAGCACATCTACCCTTCCCACCAAAGCTAGCTGGAGCTCCTATCTGAGCACCATCTTCTTGGGGCCACAGGTTCCTGATGAGTGGTCGTTGACATTCCAAGAGATAATGCGTATACTCATGAAGAGGAGAGATGGGCCACAAACAGCTGTCTACTTGCGATCGATGTTGAGGTGGTTGGAGGATGTCCAGTGTGTAGACGAAGGCACTTCTATGAAGGTTTCGAAGGAGAGGCCAGATCATCGGACCCATCCTCTAAAACCTTCAGCAAAGGGGAAAGGCCCTTCGTCACATGGTGATAAGCTCTCTCTAACCAACTCGAAGCCTCCGCCAAGGAAATAGTGTAGAAGCCCGCTACCTCTGAGGTCCTCCAAGGGCGGAGCCCTTCCGCATAGATCCACTCTAGAGGCGGTCGAATGATGACCAAAAGGCGGAAGCATTTGACATTGTGGCGCCATCTTAGACGAACATCACCCTCCTTCCACTGCTGCTGAAAAAGCTTTGCTGCTCTGCTACCAATCCAGTCTTGCACCTGCTCATGGGACTGAATCGTCTCCCAAACATTTTCATTCGTCCATTGCTCATTCCCGCCACTGGTGATAGTGAAGGAATAGCTAGGACGGACACCTTACCCTCTGCCCCATTTTGGAGGAAGAAGATGCTGATGTCTAGGCATGTAGGGAAGGAGCCAATACCAGCTGCATCCAAGTAATCCCAAGGTCC
Organism: Dipteris shenzhenensis; assembly: GCF_047967505.1. Lineage (NCBI taxonomy): Eukaryota > Viridiplantae > Streptophyta > Polypodiopsida > Gleicheniales > Dipteridaceae > Dipteris > Dipteris shenzhenensis. The sequence continues at coordinate 52,407,363 of NC_141602.1, read as the reverse complement.
TGCTCGATAAAACTCCAAAGGTAGAGCTCTAGGAGCTGCCCTTGGGTGGGGGGACAAAGATGAGGAGTCAGAACCAAAAAGAGGGGTGCTGGCTGTCGAAGGAGATGGAGTGGTGCTGGCTGTCTGCGGGGAAGGGCCTCTCCCCTCCACCAGGCTAGGGGGGATAGGCACGGAGGAGGTTTGTGCTGGCTTCAGGGCCACAGGCGACACAGGCGGATGGGGGAGTTCCCATGGAAACATGCTCGAGGGAGAGGGGGGAGCTGAAACCAAAGGTGCTGGGGGGGTCCCGAAGGGGGGGGAGATGGAGGAATCGAGGAGGAGGGGGGAGGAGGGGGGGGCGGGGTGAAGGATGAGGGGGAGGCTGGCTGACCTTCTCCTTCCCTTTCTCCTTCGGCTTACCGGGCTGCTGTTGATTGGTGACCACAGGGGTCTCTTGCTGGAGAGGGGGGCTTTTTTGTTATTATTTTGTTTCCTTTCCATTTCCTTTTGACCTTAGTCCAGCCTTCCCCTTCGGGAGGGGGTGTCAATGCCTGGCAGGGGGGATCCTGAGTTGCCTAGATGGGGGCCATCTAAGGTTCTGTCCTCGTGAAATGAGGGCAAGAGTGAACCTAGTGCCTGAAGCCATGGCATCTCAGACACTGACCTGGGCGACCAGTGACCATAATGCATTGCGTCACCACACCCATGTCCATCTCAATCTCAAACTCCGAGGGGATATTCTACGGATCTAGGACTGCCACTTTGACACGTGGCACCCCTTGGGCTACCCCACATCAACGATGGTGTCCTGCATGAGCCAGCCAAAGTGCGCCCCCAAGTCCTTGATGATCGAGCAAAGCTCTATTGCGAGGCCTGGGAAGATGAGGGTGATTGGATGGTGGGGAATGCGGAAGTGAGCATCGAAGTCTGCTACACTAAAACCCCTAGACCATGAGACCATAAGGATGATCTTCCCACCCACAGAGGTAGGGGACCGTCTGACCATATCGCTCGCAGCCTGTGTTGAGGAGTGCTTGAGCCAGAAGATACCACGTCCCATGAGTGCGACCTCCTCAATGTGGCTATCCTCAAGGTAAAGGGTGGACTGAAACCTATCCCTGATGTCTACTCATGAAGGGGCGTAGCCAATGACTCTCCCATAAACGGACATCTGGGAAAAGTCAGTGGTGGCCTGCTTCACCAAGGAGACCTGATGTTCTGTCATTGTTATGTGGTAGGCTGAAGAAGGGGGGGTCCATCTGGGCCACCGGTTCTGGACTTACGGCTGCCATACTGCACCGACAAACTGTGAAAGCTCCAAAAGGCGGGGGAAAGGAAGTGGCAGAGGTGAGGGAGGGAGGAATGGGGCACAGGTGGGGGAGGAAAGAGGGAGGGATGGAGATGTATGAGGAAGCAGGGGGGGAGAGGTGGTAGAGTAGGGAGAGAATGGCGAGGGAGGGGAGGAAAGGAGGAGGAAGGGGGGGTGGCAGCACAGCGTAGGACGGGGAAGGGGAGGGAGGAGGGCGAGGGTGTGGCAGCGCGATGCGAGGGGGGGCAGGGAAGCAAGGAGGAGAGGAGGGAGGGGAAGGGGGGGTGGCAACGTGGCACAAGGGTGGGGAAGGGGGAGGAGAGGGGCAGGGGGGGTGGTAGCGCAACGCGAGGGGGGGGAGGCGAGGAAGGGTGGAGGGGCAGAGAAGGAAGGAGAGGGGGGGGGGAATGGCAGGCGAAGAAGGAGGAGAGGGGCACGGGGGGAGGCACGGCGACTGCGAGCAAAGAAGCGGCGGAGAGGGAGGAGGGGAAGGGGGGAGGGGGCCATGCAGTATGAGGGAGGTAGACGGGAGCGAGGAGGGGTGGGAGCATTCGCAGGAGCAGTATCTAGGTCCTCAAATTGGGAGTTCAATGAGAATTACATGCGAGAGCACATGGGCTTGGTCTTGAAGCATCGTAGGTCAACCTTGCATACTTCCATCGCAAAGGGGAAAGCTAAACCCAGCTAGGCAGACAAAGCTAATTGGAAGTTTTTCAAGAAGCAAAACAAGGACCATCCCGAAATGTTCGAGGGTCAGAGGAGGGCTGCGAGGAGACGGCTGGACTCGAAAGGTACTTCGCACTTTGGTGCAAGTAGACAGTTGGCATTCAAGGCAACTGTGGTAAGTCTACTTCTTCTCATTTAATGTATTGTTCTATTTGTTTTACTACATATTGCATGCACTTTATCTAACTCTTGTAAATTAGGCCCACAGCAAGCTACGATGGGTCACCTTCCTACAGATGCAGAGATAGACATGCATTTCACGTAGAAACAAAGCCGTAGTTTATTGAGCAGGATGCACTAGGAGTGATGGTCAATTGGGCTGAGGTGGCTGCTCACACGGTATAAGTGTACTACTTTTAATCTCACTTTTTAAACTGTTTTATTCTTTAAGTTCCAATCTAATTTCCAATTAATATGGTTTCACTGTTAGAATCAAAGCTCGAACATCCCATTAGTGGAGGTGAGTGGTGATGATGAGGGATTAGGCCTACACGGCTTCGACGAGGGCCAGGGATTAGGTACAGCTCACGAGGGCCGGGGAGTAGACGCATCTCACGAGGGCCAAGGATCAGGCCAATAGGACAAGGATGAGGAGGATGACGATGATGACGATTCAGATGAGCAGTAGTAGTAGTACTAATATTAGTAGTAGTTTGCATATACTTCACCATATATATGCTTTTGTATATTGGCTCGTTTGAGTGATTTTGTATCACCCTTTTCGAAAGGGTAATTTTGTAACAAACAATGTTGTATATCTTCGACATGTATATGCTTTCGTCGCTCGGTTCATTTGAGCGATGTTGTATCACCCTTCCCACAAGGGAAATTTTGTAATAAAAAACATTCTTTTGTAATTACTAAATAAAAAACATTAGTGGGGCAAAAAAGGGCTTGCTATGGCCCTGTTTAGCCGCACTAATGTTTTTTTTAGCATTTGTTAATCGTCGCTATATAGCGACATTTACCAGTGTTGCCAAGCGACGTTTACCAGTGTTGCTATATAGTGATGTTTACTAGGGTCGCTATATAGTGACGTTTATTAGTGTCACTATATAGTGATGCTTATATAGCAACCATTCTTTTCCAACACTTACCGAGACGTAAATAACGACCTTTGCACCCGTCAAAAAAAAAAGTGTAAAAAAGGTCGGTATTTTCGTCAAAAAAGGACCTATGCCTTGTAGTGCGATATCAAATTAGCATTCTTGTGAGATCATGAATCCAATGTTTCCCCCACAAACTTTTACATGCACCTAATAAAATTGGATGTTCGGCTCTGCAAAGCATGGATGGGTCGCCCACTAGAATCTCATTGATTATTATTATGGAATTTCGCCCTTAGGATTATGAATTCTATCCCATCGCCTGCTTGCGCAACTATCTCTCTCAACTCTCTCTACTTCAATTCCATTAAAAAAGACTTCAAGCTTGGATGAATGCCATATTCTAGTATGGATCGATCAATTTCGGTAGAAAAGACTTCAAAACCAAGTGAATGCCATATTCTGAAATAGACCGAAGCTTTTGTTTAACTACAGGGGCACAAGCCATATGAGTACTTTGTTAAGCATCCCAAACAACACGACAGATGACATTTCAACACACATCTCATGCGCAAACTCTTGGTTGAGTCCTCAATGATTGTAAGTACATGTAAGATTTACATTGATTGGATTGCATCTCGAACAATACAACAGATGACATTTCAACACACATCTCATGCACAAACTCTCGGTTGAGTCCTCAATGATTGTAAGTACATGTAAGATTTGCATTGATTGGATTGCTTTAGTGGGCTAGACCTCCAGTGGCCAGCCTATGTATATATGTTAACATGAATCTTTGTCTTTCTCTCCTGAGTTCCAATTTCTATACCAAATAGGTTTATGTAAGTAGAGAGAGAGAGAGAAATAGAGAGAGAGAGAGAGAGAGAGAGAGAGAGAGAGAGAGAGCTAGGTGTGATTCCAATCTATGATGAAGCATGATGCATTCGATATATGGGTGGAGGCCATAACCAAAGATGCTCTAAGTGCAAGATAGTGGAGATTTCTTGCATTTGAGGAAAGAGATCAATCAGAGCTAGCGATGTTTGTGAAGGAGAAGATGAAAGGGAGCAAGAGCAGTGAGACGGACAAAATGGAATGTTGCATGATAGTTGCTTGGGGGGGGCATTATATAAAAACCCATAAAGCACATGCGATCAACGGGTATTAAACAAACCCCTATATAAAAATAGTTGCCTAGGGAGGGCATTATATAAAAACCACATATAGCATGTGTGATCAAAGGGTATTAAACAAACCCGCTATCTACAATCTTTAATAACCTACATATACCCCTTTTGTAAATTTTGAGATGATTCAAGTATGCCTTATGTATGAAAATTTTCATTTTTTGAAATAAAAAAGCCCTTATGTATGCATATTTTTTGTAACTTCATAAAAATATAAAACCCCTTCCGTTGCTCACACGAGCTATCTTACATGTTTGTTAGTGACCCCCCCTGAGGGCAGTTGAGGGAAATAGATGACACCTTACCTCAACCCACACCTAGGAAATACACGAGTTTGTACATTTGTAAATAAAGGAGTACCGTTCGGTTGAGTAGAATTGATAAAGGAACTTTCTAATCAAAGGTAAAGGAGAAGAGGCCAATTGAGTAGAAGAAATGGCATCATTCAAATCTATGAGTTCAATCTTTAAAGAGGAAGCTAAAAAAGAATTGCTCTTAGGTAGATTTGAAGCAGCCTTTAGGACCACACAATGCCTTTGCAACCTCATCATAGGGCACATCACCCCCTGGGCTATTGTTTTATACATGCCTTTGACAACAAACATGCGACCCTCTTAAGCTCTTTGATCTCAACATCCCACTTTCCCAACTATAGAAATATGGTTGTGCTCCCTTAGGAGTGCCCATGGAATATTGCTTTTTTTTTTGGTCCGCATAGACAATACTTGCGTTACTGAATTGTTCTGAACATTTAAATGTATAAATTCTCTCTCTCTCTCTCTCTCTCTCTCTCTCTCTCTCTCTCTCTCTCTCTCTCTCTCCCCCTCCCCCTACATGTCATAAATGCATACATACATACATACATTTATTTGTTTTTCTTTTGTTTGTTTATTTGTGTGTGTGTGTGTGTGTGTGTGTGTGTGTATGTGTGTGTGTGTGTAAAATGTTTGACTCCTAGGGAATGAATACTTTATCTTTTTTGAACTTGTCCTGTTAGTCGGGATTTTTTCTTGGTACTTCAATAGCTCTTTGAGCACACTTTCCCTCTGTTACATTTGGAAAGCTTTTTTGGCTCATTGGGATTCACCCCTAATGACTGGAGTTTTATTTGTTCTTTATATGGGTCAGATTATTGGGCACTCTGGACTATATGGAAAGATAGGAATCAAATTGTCTTTCATGAGCCTGCTGCTTCCATCTTCTTCTTTTTTCGCATGTCACTCAAGCAATCATTCTATGATTTTTTGTCTGTTCACCAGATAGACTATGCTATCTACTTGTCTTATAGTGAGAGTCTATGATTTTGTATTGATTGATCTCCGCTTTGGGGACAATATTTTTGTAATATAAGCAAACATGGCTTTCACTATATATTAAAAAAATTGTGTGTGTACACACACACACCCCTTAGATTATATATACACACAAGTGCACACTCATAAACATAGGCATGCACATGGAAAGACATAGGTATGGTAACACTATATACATAGACACACTCACTCATAATGTCCAAACAATCAACACATACATGTGTTATATATATAAAGAGAGATTTATTTTGATATTTATTAAAATACTTAAAATTTGATTCCTTGGATCTACGACAAGATCCCATCCTTGAGTACTGATGGGAAATGTCCCTATGTATTGTAGATGGGTCATTGTATTAGTAATATTATATATATATATATATATGCATACACTTACATACAAGTGGAGAGAGAGAGAGAGAGAGAGAGAGAGAGAGAGAGAGAGAGAGAGGTGATGCAATTAAAACAAGTCAAATTTGAGGTGGAAAAAATATAAACTACGATGCAATTATATTCTTAGGTTAGTTGTTTCAAAGTAGCATTTTCAAAAAAGTAGACAATTTAATAATAGTCCAAAACTAGCTTGTGTAAAAACATTGAGATTTTCTTCAAATGGTCCTTATTTCCCCTTCTTGCCTTCTCCCTTGGTTTCCCTCAAACGGATTGTTTGGATATGCTTTTGGCATCCTTCGGGAAGCCTATTACCAAGCTATCGTTTTATTTGATGGAGAATCCCTCATTTGATGTAAGTTCAAGAAATGCACATTAAGTAAGGGGGATACATTTTTAGTTCTTTCATACTTGGGTAAGGTGATATGAAGTATTAACATTGGTTTGTCTTCCTCTTGACTTTGGCTTTCTCATACCTCCTCATTGTGTATACGCATGGATGTGTTTGTTTAAGAAGGGTGTAACACCATGACTATTAAATTTCCAACATAGCAAAATCTCAAATTTATTCAATAATAAAGATATATTTTCATAACTCTATAACCAGCTAGCATCCCTATGGCTAGCAAAGCCAACACACATTATATTATTCTTTCCCATTAGTAGTCTCAGTCTCCTTTCTCATTGCTATTTACTCGAATGGAAGAATCTGTGTATGGCTTTTTGGCACAAATGAGGGTTTTGTCAATCAATTGAACCATGCGCTAGACAAAACATCATAGCAATCTTGGTTGTTGAGTAGTCTCACCAATGGCATGGAGTTATGCAACATGGAGATCACCTACCCAACAAAGACATATGATGAATTGCCCCACAAAGCATTTGCAATAAAAAAAGGTACATGCAAACATAGAAGAAGGAAAAAGGTGCTGAAAGGAGAATTAGAAGAGATCCAAAATGTTATTGGGATGACCATGGCTTAAAAGAGCTAGAGTACTACATGATTGGGAGGTGACATGCTCACCATCACCATGATTTGGTAGATGTGTGAATACCAATGGGAAAGACCATAATCCAAAAGGAATGCAAGACCGAATGATTGGAAGTAGAAAAGACATATGCGTGGGACATTGTAGATAAGCTACTCTCCCTCAACCGTAGCCATAGAGATGGTTGTGAAAGATGAAGAGCCCAAGATGGCCTTCTCCAAGGGATTCATTGAGGATTAAGAGGTACAAAGAGCCACTCGGCAAGAATGAGCCTACTAAATCAACCAAATTAGTGGCAAAGACCAAATCAAGAAGGACAAGACATTATGGAAATCAATGTGGGTTTACAGAAAGAACCGAAGTTGATCCAAATAATTAACAAAGAACACCCAATGAGTTCCTTGACAAATACCAAAACTCTTTCTAGTATAAGGACATATCCGCATATAGACCTAAAGGTGATACTAATGAATATGATTCAACACCAAATTCCCCTCATTTTTTATGCAAAGATAGTTTAACATCAAGGTGCAAAATGAAACCCAAAAATGCCAAGTTGCTAAAGGCCAAGATTAACCAATTGCTAAAGGAAAGATTCATCTACTAAGTAGACCAAAGTGATTGGTCTTTCTAATCATAATTGGGGAAAATAAAAATGGCAAATTGAGAGTCTACGTGGACTATCGAGCTTGTTTCCTTTCATGGAGATCATCCTAGAGAAAGTAGTGCAACATTAGATGTATTCAATCATGGATGGATACAATGGGTACAATCAAAGCACACTGGCCAAAGCAGATCAAGACACATACTTTCATCACTAAATGGGTAGCATACTTGAGCAAGGTGATGACCATCACCCAATGAGAAGATCAAGATAAGATAACCTTCATCACCAAATGGGGAGCATACTTGAGCAAGGTGATGACATTGGTTAAAGAATGCATTGCCACATTCTAGTGCTTCATGGTGGAAACCATCCGAGAGTACATTAATGAATTCCTAGGAATATTCTTCAATGACATCTCTATCTACATTATGAAGCACACATAGTTAGAAAGATAGTCTAGAAGTGCCAAGCAACCAATCGAGACAAATGTGTGTTTTGTGTGTTCTAAAGAGTCTTGCTGGGACACACAATTTCAAGCAAGTGAATCGTGACCCATAAGTCCAAGATTGATGTCATACAAATGATGAAAGCGGTGAATAAAATCAAGTTAATGCGTGTCATTTGTGGGATTACTCAATTCAACAAGTAGTTCATTCAAAAGGTCACTAGTGCAAGAGAAGATATGAATCTTGATTAGCATGATGAATGATGTGAAGCATTTTGAGTCTTGCAAGCGGTCGCTATATTAGTGTCGCTATATAGCGACACTGGTAAAAGTCACTATATTGTGACACTGGTAAACGCCGCTATATAGTGATGATTAACATAAGCTTTAAAAAAACATTAGTGGGGCTAAACAGGGCCAAAGCATGCCATGTTTTGTCCCAGTAATGTTTTTTTATTAGCAATGACAAAAGAATGTTTTTTGTTACAAAATTTCCCTTGTGAAAAGGGTGATACAAAATTGCTCAAACGAGCCGAGCGACAAAAGAATATACATGTCAAAGATATAGAACATTGTTTATTACAAAATTACCATTTTGAAAAGGGTGATACAAAATCACTCAAACGATCCAACATCCAAAAGCATATACATGGCAAAGTATATGCAAACTACTACTAATACTACTACTACTACTACTATTGCTCATCCGAATCGTCATCCTCGTCCTCGTCGACACGCTTGATCCTTGGCCCTCGTGAGCTGTGCCTGATCCTTGGCCCTCGTTGAAGCTATGTAAGCCTAATCCCTCATCACATCACTGCTTACCTCCACCCATGGGGCATTCGAGCTTTGATTCTAAGAGTGAAACCATATTAATTGGAAATTAGATTGGAACTTAAAGAATAAAACTGTTTAAAAAGTGAGATTACAAGTACGAGTAGACTTATACCGTGCAAGCAGCCACCTCAGCCCAATCGATCGTTGCTCCCAACGCCTCCTACTCAATAAACCACGGCTTTGTTCCTATGCAAAGCACGTGTTCCTATGCAAAATACGCATCTCGTCTCTATATCTATAAGAAGGTGACTCATCGCAACTTGTTGTGGGCCCAATTTACGAGAGTTAGATAAAGTGCATGCAATATGTAGTAAAACAAATAGAACAATACATTAAATGAGAAGAAGTAGACTTACCACGGTTGCCTCGAACACCAACTGTCTGCCTGCACCAAAGTGTGAAGTACCTACGAAGTCTTGCCATCTCCTCGTAGCCCTCCTCTGACCTCGAATAGTTCGAGATGGTCCCTGTAGTGCTTCTTGAAAAACTTCCAGTCAACTTTGTCTACCCAGCTGGGTTTAACCTTCCCCTTTGCGATGGAAGTACACAAGGTTGAACTACGATGCTTCAAGAGGACCCCCATGCACTCTTTCATGTAATCTGAATTGAGCTCCCAATTTGGAGGATTAGGATATTGTCTTTTCAATTCATCGATGACTGCTTGCTTCTTTCCCTCATCTTAGTACTGCCAGTCAGTAGCTATGCCACTCCTGAAGTGGTGGCTCATCAACCGCCTCATGGTGGCCATCACTGTTGAGCCCTTTTTATTTTCTATTATCTCTCCAACAACCATGATTTCATAGGACAGGATGTCGACTGAGTAAGGAGGACTCATGGTAGAGGCAGAGGCAGAGCGAGTGGTGTTACTGCAAGTGCATATGGAGCAAGGAGTAGCAGTGGGAGTAGGAGAGGGCAAGGGACCTGACTGGTATAGGGTCTCAGGACCAAGCGGAGACCTGTAGGGATGTGAGTGTGCTGACTCGTCTACATCTCCCGAGTCATTACAACATAAGCAACCCTTCCTACTCTTCCTTCCCTTACGATGGGCATGCCCATTTGATGACCCCTCAGTCAAAGGGGCCAGAGGTGATGGCTGGACAGTAGATCCAGTCGTCATTGTAGGAGAGGGATTTGCTAAGGTCCTCTGGGATAGAAGAGAGAAGAATCTCGCTACCTCCGCATCGGTCATCTATGCGACAAACTCGTTGGGACTTCCGACAAAGCCATGGGCTACTAGCAAAGGAGTTCCCTAAGGGGTAGTCACAGTGCTATGTCCAAGAGGAGTTGGGCCAAGGGTAGTCATAGGGGTAGGCCCCTGAGGTGTCACCTAAGTGGAATCAAAGCCCTCTAGAGAGTAGAGATCATGATGTCTCCTCCTACGAGGGTCTTCGTACTCATCAGACATGCGATGTGATCCCATGTCTAATTTGGGGGGATTGGATAAACGTAGACACAAACAAGAAAATAAAAAACAAAAAACAAGAGCAGGTAAGAAGCAAAAAGACAATAAATTAATTGAGACAATTATGAAATTCAAACGAAAGAAATTACTGGCAGGCAATTAATCACTTGTGAAAATTATGAAATGACATCAATGCATAAAGGATAAATATGAAAGGACAATTATTTACTTAAGACAATTATGAAAAGCTAGTTTTGAAAAGACAAATATTTATGAAAGACAAGTAGAATCCAATAAGATTTTCACATATATATAAAAAATAGAGACCAAAAGTATGTCTCCAAAATTATGTATATAAAAAATATATCTCCAAAAGTATGCTTAAGCAAAATTTGTCTCCAAAAGAGCCATATTTTAATTTGAGGCTTTATCTCCCCTTTGTCTAGCCTCTTTGTTTTCTACTTATACTCTATGCTTTCTTCATCAAATCTACTTAGATTTTTCCAACTTATCCTTAAGCAAATCCATTTGTTTATTTGCCTCCTCTACCTTTTGATGTTCCTTTGCTAATTCCTCTCTTAACTCTTCATCAAACCTAAGATTGTTGTATGTTGGATTAAAATACCTAAGAGAACAAAGTGATGAAGTTGCTTCTATTGAAAAAATAAATTGACAAAGGGAGGGATGAATAGAGGATGAATAGAGGGGTGGAAAAGGGGAGGATAGAGGGGGGATGTATGGCTATAGACACCCAAAAAAGGTTACCTAGACGTCAAAAAGCTAGTAGAAGTAGACAAAAAAAGAAAGAAGAGGTCATAGGATTTTGACTCTAGTCTTGGCTTGCTAGTAAAAGCCTTGCTAGAGGTCCCAAAAAGGAAAGCAAGGATGGACCATAAAGACTAGTACCTCTTTGAAGAGTTAGGTGTCCATAAAAAAGGGGACAATAGCTCTCATAGCTCTTCACCAAAGGTTGGAAGGGGAGCAAGGAAAAGGTGATGAGAGGGAGTTGACAAATGGCGAGTAAGATAGTAGGGAGAAAGAAAGAGGAGCATGAGGGGCATGAAGAGGAGAGTGGAAGGGATTGGCACAATGAGCTAGAAGGGGCTGACACAATAGAGACATGTGGAAGGGGGAGAAAAGGTGAGCTAGAAAGGTGAAACATGGAGACGGGGGTGATGCAATGGGCAATGAAAGGGAGGGCTAGAAGGAGGCAAAAGGAATGTGGGCAAGGGGGTTGGCAGGGAAAAGAGGCTAGGGGGCAGTAATAGAAGTAATAGAAGCACCCAGAGATGTAGTTTGATCTGTTAATATACAGACCCTAGAATGTGAAGCAAGAGTGCCTGGTGTAGAAGATGCCCTCTCTTGCACTCCAAGGTAAGCTTGCAAGCCACATACTACTTGATGCTTGGATGCTAATTCATCAGACTCTCATAAGATTGTGTTGTCAAGGGTGAAACTAGATGGAGCTGGGTGAATGAGTCACTACAGGTCAACAAAATTGTTGTAAAGAAACCAAGCATGTAGTGAAAGGCATACACTTGTATTATAAGAAAGGGACTTTGCCCATTACAAATAGTTATAGCTATGGAGGTGCTTATGGATATATAGATACAAGTGAATACATACATGAAAGAGATGTGGAAATAGGTCAAGGGGAAATTAGTGGAGACAATGATCCACCCATTTAGAGACTACCTCAGAATTCAAGAATCAGTTAGAATAACCATGCCGTAGGAGACAAGTGAATACATACATGAAAGAGATGTGGAAATAGGTCAAGGGGAAACTGGAGGAGACAATGATCCACCCATTTGGAGACTACCTCAAAATTGAAGAATTAGTTAGAATAACCATGCCGTAGCAAAAGCTTGAGGCCTCACGAAAGGAATTATATGAGGTGAAAATTTTGGGTAAATCTATTTTATGTTCTGATTTAATATATGAATTGGGTCAGTCCCTCTGTACTAAGAATGATAAGGAGATTTAAGGGAGCAATAAGTTTTGAGTGCTCCAGGTCCTTCCTCATCTCCTATCATTTCCAATGCAGTTTCAATTGCAGTTAATGATTCAAAAAACACAGTTTCTTGTTTATTCACTTTTGATAGGCAATCTTGACTAGGATGCATTGATAGAGTAGCAGGCTATTATAGAAGTTTTATTGAATGCTTCAGATCAACTACCTCCCTAGGTAGAGGTAGAGGGAAATGTGCCTTTGCAGAGATCCTATAGAGATTTACTGCAACACTCTTGAATGATTTGATTGATAGAGTATGCCAAGCTATTGAAGAGAAACACAATTTTGTTGAAGGTGACACATGTTGCAAATCTTGATTTGTAAAGCCCTCAAAAGATCCCTGATAACACAGTTATTCTTGATACTTTTGGCTAGGTGGACTAGTGAAAATTTTCATCAAAATTCCCATTTGCATTTGTGTTTTTAACACAAATTGCTACTCATTTTTTGTTCCAACCTATTTTATTACTTTTAGAACTAGTATAGCTAAAGAATTACTGGATTCAGTAATCTCTTTTGGGGACTAGTAAACAGCTATGTATGGAAACAATTTCAATCTTGGTGTTGCACCAAGGTCTTCACTCTATTAACTGCATTGTCCTAGATTGAGGAGATGTTGCCTTATGAAAGGGGTTATCTTGTGATCCATTAGAGGTTAACAGTTAACACTCATTGGTGGGTTGATGTCAGGTTGTTTTTTTCAAAATTCCTGTCCACCACTGGGTGTTCCAGTAATGCATAGATTTAGTAGATTTAAATATAGGTATATACTTTGGGGGAGGTGCACTTGGTAGGAGGGTCAAACATGGGTTAAGAGGGGGGGGATGGTTGGGGTGGTCCCTAGTGTAAGGGGAGCAACCAATAGGGGCTCTTTGTAGGCCTGCCCACCCTCCACCTCAACATACCATTGCCCCACACCTTCTAGCACTCTCATTGGTACACCTCAAATCACTCTCTAATCCCTTGAAATTAGGAAACACTAATTGGAGGGCCTTTTGGGACCCTAATTCTCCCCTATTGTGGTCACTAGGATGTAATAGATCAAGTTCAAAGTCCTATTCAAGTCAAGATGGAATGATCACCTAAGGAGCCTCGAGTTGGTGAACATTGATTCCAAATCTACACAGCTCATAAAGGTGAAGTTCTAGGACTTCAAATGGATCTAGGAAATTGATCCTTACAGTCAACTATGAAGCTTCCTACAAGCTTGCCATATTAAGAGAAATGACCAAGGAAGCGTACATGAACTACTTTGCATGTACCTTGGATAAAACAACCTAGGGACAATTTTCAATGGGATATCTAAATTGTATTCAATGGGATGGTAGGGCCCAAATGGCAAATTTTTCTTCTCCCCTACCTCTTTCTAGGGACTCTGCCCCCCACTGTTCTAGTCCAACCTACCAAATCACTTTGATTTGAACCAAATCCCATGCAATCTCCCTCTTCCCCCTCTTTCTCTGCTCTCTCCTACTATGGCCTGCTTGCTGTAGCTCCTCTCTCTCTCTCTCTCTCTCTCTCTCTCTCTCTCTCCCCTCTCCCTCTCTTGTGCCTCTATTGGAGTTGCTTTGTCCCTCTCTTGTGCCTCTCTTGCTGTTGCTCTATCCCTCTCCTTCTCCCTCTTCTGTGCCTCGTTTGCTGCTACTCTATCCCTCTCCTTCTCCCTCTTTTGTGCCTCTGTTGGAGCTGCTCTATCCCTCTCCTTATCCCTCTCCTATGCCTCTATTGCTATGGCTCTGTCCCTCTCCTTCTCCCTCTTTTGTGCCTCTGTTGGAGCTACATTGCCTTGTGTAGGAGTCCCATTCTTGCTGTTGTAACCTCTGCAAGCATGGTGAGGAGAAATGCTATAAGACCACGCAATGCTGTGACCTCTTGTGTCTTCCACAACACTAGAAATGCATTGGATGAGTGGATCCCTTGCACCTATAGCTTAAATGACTGGATAGTGATGAAAGGATCGGCCACAGGTCCACATAAGCTTCCCAAGAGCAAGAGAGGTGACATCTTGCATGAGTGGAAGGGGCGCATCTTGAAGTTCAAGTTTGGGAAGAAAGGATGGCTCACAAAAGTGCAGCATGTTTACATGGGAAAAGATATGCGACTTTCTCCATCATTCAATCAATCTAGGATACCATCACACTGTGAGCCTTTCTATCTATGTACCTTTTTCACCTGTAAGTGTAATGGGTCCATTTGGAAATTTTGTGTTTGGTTTCTAAGAGCTCTTATTCATGGTGGTAGATGTTTTCCCTTCGGACCTTGAGGAGTGGGAACCAATTGAATCATTCATAGGCAAGTTCATTGCGATTCATGAGGATTTAGGTAAGCAAATGCATGCTGGGGAGAAGTTGGCCTCCTTGCGAATGAAGAATATGTATTGGTATAATGCAACATACATCACTCCAATGACATCATCAAGCTATGGCTGTCTGCAAACCATTGTGCCACCACAACTTCAAGACATGGATTGCAGCAATGTGGACTCAAGGACATTGCAATCATACAAGGACAAGATTGCGAAGGATGTGTGCATGGCCATAAAGTTTACATTTGGATCCAAATGGGCAAGGTTATCTTAGTTTATGCCTCTGCACATTTTTGCTTCTTTATTTTAGAATATACATATGCATAGAACAAAAACTATGTGGTCCTGTAAGCGTGTAGATGAAAATGCTCTTGAAGATTTACTTGGGATGAATTGGGGAACCCAGTCAGGCAACCAAAAGGGTGATGTGTTTCAATGTCACGCATGTAAAGACAATGTGGTTATTAGATATCATTTGTCATGCTAAATGTTGTATTTAGCTTTTTAGTATAGGCACTGGAAGAAAACAAATGGCCAGTGGCTTCCCCTAGACTCTAATGATGAAGACAATACAGGGGTAAGTTTGTCTATTGATGTTGAAGAGGGAGATGTCAAGAATGTGAATGTCACATCGCAATGGACTCTAAGGGATGTGCAAGAACACCTATTGGTCATGGAGGATGGCATGTCAGAGTCCTTCTTTAAGATCAGCCACCATGTGAAGAAGTACATGCGTAGTGGCGATTTCATTCCTCCTGCAACTTTGAAGATTGCTAACAATGTGTTTGACTAGTGCAACATTTAATTTTTTGTCTGTCAAATCCTAGTTATTGCTTCAAAAGATGATGGACAATTAAATTAAAATGTTATTTCTTTTAATGTTTTCTCCTTTCAGTTCATGGTAAATGTTTTTCAAAAAATTTGGGGATTTTATGATTAATTTTAATTTTTAGGGTTTTGATATATATTAAGGGGTAAGAGCCCTTTTTACATCACATTCTCACTTTCACATTTAGTGAGCCATAGAAACTCCCATCCTCAGAAGTTACTCCCTCCATCAACTACTATTTGCAATGGATTCAACTAGAACTGCGTTCCATGACTTCATCTCATGAATTGCATTTGCAGATCGTGAGGAAGAGCTATTTTTAGTGTTTGATAGGAATTTAGATGTCCTAGGGACATATATGCGAGCCAAGGATGACTTCTCAGATATCATCCTTTACATGCAAGATAATTTGTCAAATTTTGCCTATACACTTGACCACTCTTCAAAGATATGGGTTCCCATAGATTACATAAAGTATATGTTTGTAGAGGAACCCAAGTTTGTAAAGTGCTTGGCCTGATTTTGTGACAACCTTACAGACAAAGGGTTTAGGATAGTCGAAGTTCAAGACATCCTAGATGCAGGGATCATAGGAAATACAGGCACCAAATTCCTTTCATGGGAGATGACATTCATCTTCCTTCTCCAAGAAGGAAATATAGAGGAAGAAGCCTCATTCGCTCTAGTAGAATTGCTGATCTAGTTGTCCCTAGACTAGACTTGGACATCTACATGGAAGAGAGTCTTAACAATCCAACAGAGGAGATGGAAACAGCTCAAGCATTGAGCCTACTTCAAGAGCCCCCAGTAGAGCAAGAATATCCATCGGAGATCGCTGATCCAGACTTTGAATTATGATTCTTGGACCCGCCATATATGATTTGAACATGGGCAATTAGAGCTATATTTATGTTGGGATTATTGCTTGGTGCTTGTTACTTCTTTAAGGAATTTTGTAGTAGATAATGACCCCCATATGTTGCACCCAATTTTGGAGTGCATACACCTTCAAATTAGAACAAACTACCAAAGAATCATTGTAGAGCCACTCGTGGTCTAAATTTTGAACCAAAAAGCTCCCAAGACATAATCCTATTATGACAAAATTCAATGATGTTATTGAATTCTATCATAACTTATGACAAAATTCGATGATATCATCAAATTTTGTCATAAGTTATGACAAAACTCGATGATATCATCAAGTCATTAGGGGAGAAATGCGGTCTCAAAAGGGCCTCATAAGGAATGGATTAAGAAATGGATTAGTCCTAATGAAAGGGCCAAGGTAGGTCCCAAAAAGTTATAACCCCCCCTCACCTAGGTGGGTTAACCCCAAAAGTGACCCAACCTCTTACACCTCTTACCAACAAATTCAAAATTCAAATTTTGAATTTTGAATTCCCTCCCTCCTTCTCTCTCCTCCCTCCCCCTCCCCCCCTCCCCCTCCCCCTCCCCCTCCTCACTCCCCCTCCTTCTCTCTCCTCCCTCCCCCTCCTCTCTCCTCCCTCCCTCCCTCCCCCTCCTCACTCCCTCCTCCCCCTCCCTCCTCCTCCCCCTCCCTCTCCTCACTCCTTACTCCCCCTTCCTCCCCCTCCCCCTCCCCCCTCCTCCATGCCTCCCTCCCTCCCTCCTCCATGCCTGCTCCTCCTCCCCCCTCTCTCATGCTCCTCCCTCCTCCCTCCCTCCACGCCTACTCCTCCTCACTCTCTAGACTTGTTGGTCCACCCCCTTCCCTCCTCTTCAACTGCTGGTCCTCCCTCCCCCACCCTCATCCTCCTTGCTCTCCCTCTTCTTGCGTGCTACTCCTTCATGCCTGCTTCTCCACAACTTCTCCTTCTCTACACTCCTTTACTCATAGCACCATTTGAGGATGTCTCCAACAAGTACTAGGTTCACTTAGAGTTGGAGGCTGAATATGCAAGCACACGTAGTCTAGGATTGAGGGGAGCTTCCAAAATCCACAGTCTTCATTCGCAAGGAAAGAAGCATCTCGACCTTTGGGTAGAAGGATCCTTGTATCCTTAGGACCCTACCAACCAAAAGAGCCCTCCTTTCCATACAATGCATGAGTTAGTTTGGTTTGTTGGAAATGGACATGCGGGGTTGCTTGGTTATTGCAATCAGTTAACAATGCTCAGTCAATGGCTATGCAAGCAAGCGAGATGCACAGAACCCAAGCAAAGATGCTAGCACATTTAGGAAATAGCACCATTGCTGCAATATATTACTCTATGTAGGATCTTCAAAGGAAGAACGAGGATCTTCATAATAAAGCCAAAGCACTGGACTTGGAGTGACATAAATTAGAAGAGTCACTTTGTAAGCTAGCTGAGTCCAAAAAAGGCTTGGAAAGATCCATATACAATCAAGTTCAATGAGCCGTAGAGAAGGAATGAGAGAAGTCAAAAGAACGAGTGCAAAAGATGAAAGAAACACCTTTGGGATTGAAGGACAGGAAAAGAAGGTACTTACATAACATGGATGCATTGGCACCCACTAGTGGTGCTAGAAAGAGGAGAGTCTGAGCTACAAGGTTGGTTATCAAATGTTCCAATGAAATTACACTCTTTTGTGCTACACTGTTTGTGACTAAGTTTTTCTTGTGTTCTTCTTTAGGAACTTCATGGAAGATGTGATGGGAAGAATGGACAGGCATGATATTAATTGTTCATATGCTCTAGCTAGTTTATTGAAGTCAAGTGATGTCATTGGGATACTAAGGGACCCAAGACACAAGTGCCTATGTGTGCAAGTTGTTGAAGAGGTGATGAAGGACTTCAAGGATATTGTGGACACAAAGGAGATGCTTGCAGCTTGTGATATTGTCTTTATAAGTTGTGAAGCTTACACATGTATTTTCAAAATTTTCAAGTTTGCTATTTTGGGAAAGTATAAGAGGTCTACAGTGCCCCTACCCACACCTTGGTCTATGAGACGTGCACGGTGAGAAACAAACCAACATGCAAGAGAAATGCTTAAAGGGTTATACCATTGCATAAGGGGCACAATGACTTAGAAGAGTAAAAAGAAATCTAGCTTGCAAACCTTTGAGACAAATGCTTTCAACAATGTCTACTTAGATGTTGAGAAACTACAACAAGCAATGGTCAAATTCTGGCATGAGAGAAGATGGTAAGAGGAAATCCATTATAGCATTGCACTTTACTTAGTTCATTTCCTATATCAAGTTTATCCTAACGATTTCTCTCTTTTGTTATACAGATTGCAATGGCAAGCTCATATTTGTCATCAAAATGGATGAAGCTCAATTGGTGAAAGAACACAAGTTAGAGAGAGTGAGCATCCGCATTATGAATAAAGCCTTAGCCTTTGTTCAAGGGAACGAGGAAGTAGAGCAAGATTTCTCAGTGCAATCAGAGAAAGATATAGGGTGGCTTGCAGCATTTGAGACTCCAAAAGAGTGCCATGAGACATTGAAGTGGGTTCTAGATAGAACATGAATCCCATTGACAATCCAAAGACAAGAGGAAGGGAAAACACTGATAGTCAATTGCCATGGAACATTTCAAGTTGAATGGCATCTTGTTGGTGATTTGAAAACCCTCAAGTGCTTACATGGTTGTGATACAAGGGAAAATGCAATGAACACATGCCTTTATTGCATGTGTTCGCACTATAAGCAAAAGGCTAGCTTATAATGGGAGAATGGCATTCTATCTTGCAGCCAAACGAAAGCTCCCAATTGCGACAATAAGGATTTAAATTGGGATCCCATCTTTCCCATGCCACTTGAGAGAGTACACATATGTACTTTACACACAGAACTATGTGTACTTCATAAGTTGTTGTATTTGCATCTTGTTTATGCTTGGAATTTAATTTCACAAGAAGTATCTACACGGTGCATTGCAGAAGCTGAGAAGTTACTATTAGAGATGGGATTCCATGGAGGACATGTCAATCTTAAGGAGGATAAGAAAATGTATGGGGCAACATAGAATCTTCGTGCAAAAGTGTCCATGGGTGGAGGGAAGGCAAGGAAATTCCTATCGAACCACAATCTCGACAAAGATAAACATACATTGTCTCAAAGCAGTTTGGGTTGGGAATACTGGAAAGTAGTGTGTGAATGCACAACCAATAAGGTTTCTCATCCTCAAGTAGCAACTTTCAGAGCTAAAGTATGGACAAAGTTAGATGCATTGATAAAATTTCTTTGCCAGGTTGAAATCGATGAGATGTATTATGAAAGGTTCAGGATGGCTGTCAAAGAGTTTATGCAATTAATGGTGAAAGCAAGGGGGGAGTCACACATTACGCATTACATGGTAATCTTGGCACCATCGTAATATTTATCACTTGCTTTATAAAAAGTTTATGTTGCTGCAATGATTCTCATAATGTTTACATCATATTCTCTATGCACACGAACCATGGTTTGTACAAAATTTTGGCCCTTTGTCCATTTGGAATAAACAAGGCATGGAGAAGTTGCACTATAGAGCCAAGGCAGCCTACTTCAAGAACTCAAGGCATGGTGGTGGTGTCACTCGTAGCAATGCATTGCATGAGATATTTGATTGGTTTTTTAGATGTTTACTGGGAAGGACTTTGAAGTCAGAAAATGCAAAGGCATCAGATCTTGCAAAAAAAGTTAAAATTGTATCAAAGAATAGCATCCATAGGGAGTCGAGGAGTCGCACTGGTTGCAAGCTAGAGTGAGAGAAGGGATCAAATGGGTCCAACCAGCAACAGAAGCTATAGTGTAATTGTATACAGATATGAAATGAATATCTTGATTATTTTGACCACAATTTGTGTACTCACTCTTGAATATCTTGCTTATTTTTACCACAATTTTTGTACTCTCTTGGAGTCCAAGGTCTGTGTGAGGTAATGAGGTCGAGGAAGGTGGGGAAAGGGTGAAGGAGGGGGAAGAGAAGGGAGGGGCATGGGGCGGGGCAAGGGGGGGCTGGAGTGGTAGCAAGGGTGGGGGGAGGGGCAGGATGGGGGATATCAGGGAGGGCGACAAGTGTGGGCGGGGCAAGTAGGGGGGAGGGAAATAGAGGGGGAGGGTGACGAGGTTGGGGGTTGGTTAGAGGGGTCTAGGGCAGGGGCAGGGGGCATGATGAAACCCTAAATGTAATTAAAATGGGTGCCAAAAGATGATGGGCCTATATAAAACGTTTTTAAAAACCCTAACTCCCATTATTCAATGGCACGAGTGAAGAACACTGCTAGACCCATAGGACGCCACCTCCACCCTTCCTCTAGCTCCACCACCTCCATGGCATCTACACACATGAACCTATCCGGGTCCAGTGGCACCTCATCATCTCTTGTGAGCCCTCCCCAACTCTCTGAGCCCTTCCCCAAGTCTCATGAGGCCACTCCCTAGTCTCATGAGCCTTCTCCTCCTCCCAAGTCTCGTGAGCCCACTCCCAAGCCCCAAGAGCATGATCCTTCCCTCAGCCTTCCCCTCAACCTTTCCCTCAGCCTTCCCCTCAGCCTTCCCCTCAACCTTCCCCTCCCCATGAGAGGACTCCCCTGATCGTGCAAAATGTATTTGAGAACCTCCCTTCCCCTCAGCCTTCCCCTCCCCATGAGAGGACTCCCCCAATCGAGCAAAATGTATTTGATAACCTCCCTAATATAGAGAGGCTTCTGGATAGGGGCCAACAGACTGCTAGAAAGAGCACAATCTTCCCTCTCTCAGTCATAGAGCCCATCGTGGAGTCCATAAATAGGGTAAAGTAGATGCTAAGGAAGCCCCATCCCAAAGAACAAAGCTCAAGACATCCGCAAGTGGGGGATTTGGAGGAGGATCAACATAGAGAAGAGCAGCGCAAGAAATTCAAGGTAGACAGGAGGCCATGGAACCATGTTCAGGTACCTGTAAAGCCTCCACCAAGAGTCAGGAAGCCATATAGAGCAAAGCCAAGAGTGTGGGCCCTAAGGGAGATCAGACAGATACAGAAGACCACCGACAACCTGGTCCTATGTGCTCCTTTCCAACGTGTAGCATCAGAGATAGCACAGGGGTACAAGAACAATGTACGATTCAGCACAGGAGCTATGGGGGTGCTCCAGGAGGCTGCAAAGCAAGTGACCACCTCTCTATTCGAGGATGCCAACTTGTGTGCCATCCACGCAAAGCGCATCACAGTCATGGACAAGGACATGGCTCTTGCGAAGAGGCTACAGATGGATCCAAGTTTGAAGCCCTAGATTCTCTTGGAGCCCATCCTTAGGACTTAGACTACCCCTTGCCCTTGAAGGCACTATCTTGTATCTGAGGCCCAAGGGCCGAGCTTTTTTAATAAAATATATCCACATTCTCTACATTATCACATTGTTGTGAATTCTTCATGTTTATGACTAAAGTTACTATTAATTTCAATGTAACTTTTGAATTCTATCAAATCTTGGAGAAATTTCATCATGGTGCAGAAGGGAAAAGTGTTAGGGACGTCATCAAGAGTGTAAAATACCTGAAACCCACCATGGTGCAAATTTGCCAATGCCCAAATTGGTTCCATGGCAGATTTTAGGCATTCTAGGCCCCAGGTGATGTCCCGAACACATTTCACTTCTATGCCATGATGAAATTCCTCTAGCATTTAACAGAATTGAACTTTGGATACCTAGAATTAGAGAAAATCATACCAAATTGGCTAGAAATGCATTAAATTAACACAATTAAAAGGATGGAGAAAATATATCATCGACGACTAAAAAAAAATACAATGGAATAAATATTATTAATTCATGAGGAGCAACGATGACTTAAAACAAATAATAAAGACATGTAGTCATTAAAGTCATGTATCCATTGAAATATATGTTTATTTTTACAAAAGGCCTCATAGGCTATCTTTCTTCTTGGATGGCTTCAGTACATCGATAATAGGGGTCTTTGAATCCCCTAGTGGAATCCTAGATATAAACCTAGCCACAATAGCACTAACATTCTCCTCTCCTGCTGCCAAAGACATAACTGTTGCCGCCAATGCCCTGTCGTGAATGTTCAATCCAAAAGCATTGATAGCAGTTAGGCGATGTACCAAAATCACTTTGTCAACATTTCGAGTAATGTTGGAGTATCTAATAGCGTGCGACAATGCTTTGCACTTCAACAGCTCCAAAGGCCCTCAGGGAGAAAGCTTGATGTGGAAGACCACAAGGTGCTCTACGACTTTCTTGAGGTAATGGGCCAAAGAATGATCTCGCCCAAATGAATTGCGAACATTACCCATCGAGATGAGAATTCATCAAGCTCAAACATGTCCTACAACAATTCAACAAACATTAGAATACCGCAACTTATACCGAAAGAACATCAAAATAAAAAGTATTGTGCAAACTTACCACTACAGCATCGTCAGCTTCTATCTCTTCCTCATTTGCAGTGTTGATGGAACCAGGTGCTGTGTGATGTTTCATTTGGGAGGTGGACGCTTTCTCTTGACTTGTCTTGGAGATGGAAGCTTCTAAAAGAGAGGGATGTGCATTGTATATGGATGGGCCTATATCCCTCATTGAAACCAGCATCGTTAAGAGAAACTCTTCCATTGTCTGGTATTCAAAACCTAAAACCTCGGGATCTTTGACACTTGTGTCACTGATCAAACCCAAATAGGACTCCAAGTGCCTCATCCTCTCGTAGTCCAAAAAGAACCTCTATGTTAAGGAGGAATACGCACTCTTCTCCATCAATGATGAGGGGGGACAAGGACCATAAGTTTGCTTTCTGGGTTAGTGATCTCCGATGCAGATTCTTGCTCTATTGGGGGCTCTTGAAGTAGGCTCAATGCTTGAGCTACTTCCATCTCCTCTCTTGCATGGTCAAGACTCTCTTCCATGTACATGTCAAAGTCTAGTCTAGGGATGAGGATATCAACAGTTCTACTAGAGGGGCTGCTGGATGATGAGGCTTCTTCCTCTAAATTTCGTTCTTGGAGAAGAAAGATGAATGTCATCTCCCATGAAAGGAATTTAGTGCCTGTATTTCTTGTGATCCCCGCTTCTACGATGTCTTTTACTTCTACCATCCTAAACACTTCCTCTGTAAGATTATCACAAAAGTGGGCCAAGCGCTTTACAAACTTGGGTTGATGTAATCTATTGTGAAATTCTCTTGCATGTAGAGGATGAGATATGAGAAGTCATCCTTGCTTCATATATATGTGCCTAGGACATCTAAATTCCTATGAAACACTAAAAATAGCTCTTCCTCACAACCTACAAATGCAGTTCGCTAGATGAAATCATGGAACGCAGTACTAGCTAAATCCATGGGAAATAGCGACGACTGATGAAGTGAGTAACTTTTGAGGGTGGGAGTTTCTATGGATCTCTAAACGTGAAAGTGTAAAAAGGGCTCTTACCCCTTTATATATATCAAAACCCTGAAGATTAAAACTAATCATAAAATCCCCAAATTTTTTGAAAAACATTTACCATGAAGTGAAAGGAGAAAACATGAAAAGAAATAACATTTCAATTTAAAGGTCCATAAGCAATAACTAGGATTTGACAAATAAATAAATGATGCACTAGTCAAACACATGTTAGCAATCTTCAAAGTTGCAGGAGGAATGAAATTGGCACTATGCATGCACTTCTCCACATAGCGGCTGATCTTACCACCATTTAAGATAAAGTAGAAGGACTCTGACATTCACATTCTTGACATCTCCCTCTTCAACATCAATGGTTTGCAGATGGCCATATCTTGATGATGTCATTGGAGTGATGCATGTTGCATTATACCAATACACATTCTTCATTCGTAAGGAGGCCATCTTCTCCCCTGCATGCATTTGCTTACCTAAATCCTCATGAATTGAAATGAACTTGCCTATGAATGATTCAACTAGTTCCCACTCCTTGAAGTCCGAAGGAAAAACATATGCCACCATGAATAAGAGCTCTTAGAAACCAAACACAAAATTTCCAAATGGACTCATTACACTTACAGGTGAAAAAGGTCCATAGATAGAAAGGCTCATAGTGTGATGGTATCCTGGATTGATTGAATGATGGAGGAAGATACTTATCTTTTCCCATGTAAACATGTTGCACTTTTGCGACCCATCCTTTCTTCCCAAACTTGAACTTCAAGATGCGCCCCTTCCACTTATGCAAGATATCACCTCTCTTGCTCTTGGGAAGCTTATGTGGACCTTTGGCCAACCCTTTCATCACTATCCAATCATTTAAGCTATAGGTGCAAGGGATCCACTCATCCAATGCATTTCTCATGTTGTGTAAGACACAAGAGGTCACAACATTGCATGATCTTGTAGCCTTGCTCCTCACCATGCTTGCAGAGGTTGCAACAGCAAGGATGGGACTCCTACATAGGGCAATGCAGCTCCAACAAAGGCACAAAAGAGGGAGAAGGAGAGGGACAGAGCAGCAGCAATAGAGGCATAGGAGAGGGACAGATCAGCTCTAATAGAGGCACAAAAGAGGGATACGAAGAAGGACAAAGCAGCACCAACAAAGGCACATGAGAGAGAGAGATGGGGGACAGGGGGGGAGGTACATAACAAATGGAAGAGAGAGAGAGAGAGAGAGAGAGAGAGAGAGAGAGGAGAGAGAGGAACTGCAATAAGCAAGCCAGAGCAGGAGGGACTAGAGAAAGAGGGGCAAGAGGGCAAATGCATGGGAGGCAATTCAAAAATGGAGGAAATTGGTAGGCTGGACTAGAACAGTGGGGAGCAGAGGCCCTAGAAAGAGGGAGGGGAGAAGAAAAAATCACCACAAGGGGCCTACCATCTCATTGAAGGCAGATTTGGGCTCATGTGGGGGAGGTGCACCTGGTAGGAGGGTCAAACATGGGTTAAGAAGGGGGGGGGATGGTTTGGGTGGTCTCTAGTGTAAGGGCAACAACCAATAAGGGCTCCTATAGGCCTGCCCACCCTCACCTCAACATACCATTGCCCCACACCTTCTAGAACTCTCATTGGTACACCTCAAATACCTCTCTAATCCCTTGAAATTAGGAAACACTAATTGGAGGCCCTTTTTAGACCCCATTTCTCCCCTAATGTTCTATCACAATCATTCCAAAATTTGATGATGTCGTTTACTTTCATCATAACATTCGCTACAACTCGATATTGTCATCGAATTCAGGGTCAACTTTATGACATGGTTCGATGATATAGTTAAATTATGTCATTTTTAAAGGGTTTAGGGTACTTTTTGGGCCAAAAATGGCCTATGAGACCACATTTAATATTAGATTTTTTGCAAGTTTTTCTATAATCGTCTCTCTTTTTCTCGGGGGGGTCACTCATCATATGTAACCCTATCACGTGAGTTCAACAGAAGGATTTTTTTAATTTCTAAAATTTACAGAAATAAATATACATAAGGGACTATTTAAAATAGTTTTGGAAAAAATTTACAGATTTGTATAGAAAAGGGGTACATTTTATTAATGAATTTTTTTACAGATAAGGGACTTTAAATATAGGCCTTGAACGCACGTGATATAGAGGGTTTATACATAGTGACCCCCCCGAGCTCTTTTTCACAAGGTTTTTCTCTGGTCTCCTCTCTTAGAGAGTAACCTATGATCTTCCAAGCTTGATTTTTTATCTTAGTTACATACAAATTCCCTATGATCGTCCAAGCCTCTCTTACAGAGTCGCTTGTGATCTTCCAAGCTTGATTTTTTATCTCAGTCACATAAAAATTATAGTTAATAATGCTCGAGTACAAGCATTGTCATCAGAGCCTCAACCTCCCCTTCATGATGAGGCTGGTGAATTTGTTGAGCTAGAGCATGAAACTATTGAGGAAACTAGCTGAATAGGTTCAACTATTGTACAAGAAGAGACATTGCTACCACTGTCGATAAGATAGGCATAGATTGTGTTGATATTCAGTTAGACATTTGGTTTTTCATATAAATTTTGATATATGGACATATTTTAAGATATTTAAATAATTTGGTTTTCTATTTGTCATATGGATTTCCCATTTGATACATATTTCACATGTACTTCATTTGGTTTCTTTGTTATAATATAAATAACATTATCTTTCATGTTAATTTGATTTGAATTAAATTTCTATACCATCAATGATGATGAAATCTTAGGGTGACTTTGTGGATGTAAAATATTTCTTGCAACCTTTGAAATAAAATTCATAATCTAGCATGTGTTTTGAAGATGATATTCATGTGTAGTCAAGTATGAAAGCCTAAGTATATGTATCTAGTTCATCTTTAAAAGTTGTGTTGCATAAATTTGTGCCCTTTTGTAGAATTGATTATGTTTGGAGATGGACCAATGAGAAAATAAAATAGTTTAAAAAACTGGCCATTAACCCTAGGATTTTGAATGGAATCATTTTTTGAGAAGCCATGCAGTGTCCGCACTTCATCTACAATAGTGCTTAGAACAAAAAAATCCTTAACTGGCATCGTCTCACACACAAACCCAAGCTCACTCTTTTGCTATTCCATCAAGGTGTTTAAAATGTTTAAACAATGTGCATTTTTTTGGTCCCCCTAATCAAATGTACCCAAATCACAGTTTATACATGTTTGAATTTATAGGGGGTTCATAGAAACTTAAGATTATGTTACCCATGAGTTAAATCTATAATCTAATGGTTAGATGTTGTGAGATATACTTTTCATTTTTTGGTTAGGTAAATTGAATGTGATAAAGCTAATAAATTTTGTTTGGAGAAACTTGAGTAAGGAAAGGCCCAAGGGTAAGCTTTTACCTCCCTACTGTGGCAAGTAGCACCTTGATGGCATGTCATTCATGATGTGTCAACATGTATGAGGTGGCAGCACTAGCTAGAAAAGTGATGTGGCAAGATGTGTGGGGTAGCATATGACACATAGTTGAGGTGACAAGGGAAGGAGTCAGCCATGCTAATGTGGCAATATGGTGTGGCAAGAGGGCCACTTATTCATGATGTGGCACCTCATGTGTCCTTTGTGTCAACCTAGAAGGGACTTCTACATGTCTCGTGGCCTTCACCTCAAAACAGTTAGTGTACCATGTGCACTCAAAAGGAGGGGTATTTTAATTCAACTTCTAGGAAAAATTTAATAGGATTACAATAATAGGAGGGGTTTTTTAATTCAATTTTAGGAAAAATTACTTTGGTTTATAAGTAAAGAGGGATGATTTTATTGGGGTAAAAATTTTAGTTGAGGGGTTTTTTAAATACCCCTTGAATGCATGTGATACATAGGGTTTCTCACCTTTTGAGCTACATGTACAAGTTGCCCCACCCTTAGCTTGCCACTAAGATTGGTATTCCCCAAACCTAGTATTCCAAGGCTAATACCAAGCCTATCTATTCTTGGTATTTGGCTAGTGAGGTATTTTTCCCCATTATAAAGTATTTTTCATCCCATAGAAGGCCCTACTTTACCACCTCAACTTGCCACATCATCCTATGCAAGGCCTATTTTGACACCTCAAATTACCACATCATCCAAGTGCATCTTGCCACATCATTTGATGCAAGGTCTAGTATTAATTAATATAAGATAATAGCTAATATTTATATACCAAGGAAAGTTAATATTGGTTGATATAGCTAATATTAGTATATAATATACGTAATGTTTGATATAGTATGGCTAATATTGAGGGAATAACTCGATTGAGGTATTGGTATTATATATTAATATATAAGTATGCTAACATATATAAGAGTACCTCGATCTAGATATTAGTATTATTAAGTTTAATTTAGTATAGATAATATTAATATTAATATACAATATATGTGATAGTAGCTACAGTATAAATTAAGATAATTGCATACCCCTATCGAGGCACCCATCACATAGGATAACCACCATGTAGGATAGCCACATCATTCAAGATACTTGGAGCTCTATGCCATGTGTCATACCTCAATCAAGGTAGCTTGTGCTATGTAGGATAGGCTGATAACTCAATCATTGCCATGTATGCATGCCATATATGATCCATAATACCTTGCCTAACTGCACTTCGCATGCCACATAGTATTCTCAAACCTAGAGCATGTGCCACGTGTCATCTCCTCATTGAGTGAAATGCCTCGATCGCGGTATTGTTGCCCGCTGCTTAGTTTTCCTTTTCCTTTGTATTTTAGGTGTCTTGATTTGCCCAAGACTAACCAATGGGTACCTTAGCCTACAACCATGCTCAATGGAAGATAGATCCAAATTCCATGGCTTTACTGCTAGGCAATAATCGGTTCATCTTCTTGCTTTAAAGACTCGATTTTCTACCCAATCAATCCTAATGGACAACCCAACCAACCTTTGCATCGTGAATCTAGTGCTCCTTGCTGAGAATTACCAAAAAGTGAGCGAGGAAAAGTGAGTGAACCAAAAAAAGCGAGCGAGCCAAAAAAAACAATCAAAACAAAACAATAATAGATTGACAAATCCCCTATTTTAGTAGCAAAATTATATGAGTTCTTCAAAAGTCCATGGGAGAGTCGGACCTATGCCATTGCCAAAGCATCATTAGT
This sequence comes from Dipteris shenzhenensis, assembly GCF_047967505.1. Lineage (NCBI taxonomy): Eukaryota > Viridiplantae > Streptophyta > Polypodiopsida > Gleicheniales > Dipteridaceae > Dipteris > Dipteris shenzhenensis. The sequence continues at coordinate 52,378,506 of NC_141602.1, read as the reverse complement.
AAAGACACACCCTATCTTCGCTCACTTTTCCTCGTTCACTTTTTGGTAATCCTTCAAAATCAAGTTCTCTCTCTCCACCAACATAAGTGAGATCACCAATGAAATCTTGCACACAAGTCAAAAGTTTCCTAAGACTCCTTGAGTGGAGTAGTCCACATTACATGCATGTGCAAATGCTTGGTTTCTAAAACTCTATTCACTCTTGGAACAAAACCCATGTTTTTGTGTTTGCAAAAACATTCCTCCCTAACAACTCACTCTTATATCCCCCCAATCCAACAAAATCTAAAGAGTATGTACATCAATTTATTTAAAATGAATTAAATTCCAAAATGAATCAATATTTGGTTATAGAAATCAATAGTAGAAGCCAAAATAGACAACATATTGACATGGCCCCGATTGGTTAAACTTTTCTCTAGATATGATGTAACAAATCGGCTAAATTTTTACTAAATTCACAATTTGATGCATGAAATTTTATTAAATGGTGCAAAAGGTCATGAAAATCATCTAAATCATGCCTTGCCATTCGTTTTGATATGTGACATGACCCCATTTGGATTTGTAAGTTAAAAGATAAAGGACGTGGAATTCTCATGTTTTGGCCCAAAACATGAGAATTTCAACGTCTTATATTTTTTGATTTACAAATCCAAATGGGGGTCATGTTACATATCAAAACAAATGGCAAGGAATGATTTAGATGATTATCATGAACTTTTTCACCTTCTAGTAAAATTGCATGCATCAAATTGTGAGTTTAATGGAATTTTTACTAGATTCTTACACCAGTTTTAGAGCAAGGCTGCTCGTAATAGGAATCATGTTAAAACTCTACTATACATTGGGACAACAACAATCAAATATTTTCTATGCAGGTTTTTCTGATGAAAATATATTAAATAATTTTACCAATCTTTTCTCATGAAAATTTATAGAACATTTTTATCAAGGTAGACTTTTAATAACATGTTATGATCATGTTCAATGTTGAAGTTTTTATTGAATGATGCACTTCAACTATATACAACTTGTTGGTGGCCAAAGAATTTCTATGCAAGTTCATCTCATGAAAATAAATAGCACTATCAATAATGTAGACTTGCAAGCTTATGTTATAATCATCTTCAAAATTGTAGTGATACTATAAAGCTTTATTAAGGGATGAATACATACATACAGTGAGGTTAAGTTTTTCTCAAGTGATGCATTTCAACTATATATTACCTATTACTGATAGCCAAACCATTTCTATTTATGCTCATCCCATGAGAATATAGAACACTATTACTAATGAGCACTTGCAATATTATATTATAATCATGTTCAATGGTAAGGAAGCAATATAAATCTTTATTAATGATGAGTACATACATACAATAAGATTACATGTTGGGAGCATGTTGGTAGCCTAACCATTTTTGCTTCACTCGCTTTTTCTTGCTCGCTAATTTGGTCATGCTCGCTCGACATCACTCGCTTGATCGACTGCCTCCTCCTTGCCATCCCTTCTCCCCTCACACACCCACTCCCTAAAACACCTCGACAACTCTATAGACTTGCATCCAAACCCTATCATTCATGCACATGGGTAGATTCCAAATCCATATAAATGGAAAGAGGTCTGGCAATAAGGTTGAATGAATCTAAAATTTTGATGAGGTCGTTGTTGCCACACTCACTTGATTCTATGACAATTTCAATTTATGCATCTTTAGGCTTCTTGATGTCTATTGGTCCTATCACATTGGAGGTGCCTTTCGAGTGTCCTTTGAGCAATCAAAGCATCAAAGCAAACTATTCATGGAGCCCGTCAATAGATATACAAAGTATTTGTGTTAGTGGGCTTGCAAACCTTAGTGTGATTGAATTGTCTTGCAACACAAATGTCAAACGTCATGTATTCTGCCTATTAAGCTATATGTCAACAGTCATGCATGCACACATCAAATGTTGACTCATGTCTAGTGAGCTTCATGTTTCCACGTGTCTTAATCTTTTTTGTTCTTGTTCATGGTTGATTGATAAAGGATAGGTGCTATCGTTGCTCCATATATACACCCTACTTATAGAATCATATATTGTGAGGAAAGGCCTATTTAAGGCCTATCATTTTGAGATCATTTTAAACATAAAATATGATCATTGGCTATGTTATTTGTTAAAACTCATTTTTTTAAAAGTGTGTCACATGTTCAATATTTCTTTTAAATTTACTTCACATTTTCTCATGGCCAGGTCCAATCAAACACAATCATTATCTACAAAATAAGCACCAACCAAAACATCAAATCTAAAAATATTGCATTTGAACTACATGCTGTCTCATATTACAAATAACCAGAGAGGAAGTGTGACAAGTCTCCCCATATGTACATCAAGTATGCATTTTCTTTTTCCTTTTTTCAACATTCTTACATTTCAAGTGTGACACCTCTCCCCATATGTACGTCAAGTATGTATTTTCTTTTTCCTTTTTTCAACATTCTTACATTTCTTACTTTCTTAATTTTCAAAATTTCATTATTTTTTGTTTTTTTTGAAAGGGGATGAGCTTTGTATTCGTGAGTTGAATATTTATTTGCAAAGTCACATTCAAACTTAAATCCTATATGTATACTTTTATTATATTTCTTATTTTTGAGCCGTCTCATTGATAACAGGAACAACTAAGTAACACATGGCATCAACTTTGTAAACTAAGGCAAACAACCATGTAACTTCTAATAAACACAACATAATGATAGTTAAAAGAAAAAGAAGTCATTTCATGAATTTAAAAGTATTATATTAAATTACTTTAGTTTCTAAATGCAACTTCATATGTTTGCACTAGATGCATCATTGACCATCCAAACATAAGCTATCAAGTGGATCGTTATCCATGGAATTGAACAGCAATGAATACCATCCTATTTTGTAGCACCCTATTCAATGAATCTCATATTTGACACATTGACCTCGAGGGGTGCACTACTAAGAAACTTGTATGTATCACGTGCGTTCAAGGGCTATTTAAAAAACCCCTCAACTAAAATTTTCCCCCGAATAGAAACACCCCTCTTTACTTATGAACTAAGTGATTTTTTTCTAAAGTTACATTAAAAAATCCCTCCTGTTATTATAATCCTGTTAAAATTTCCCCAAAAGTTAAATTAAAATACCCCTCCTTTTGAATGCAGGTGGTATACTAAAATTTCTTGAGGTGAATCCCCCGAGACATTAACTTCCCAAAAACAATCAACACATACCTTTCATTACTATTATCCAACCTATACAAGTCGCAAGTCAACATGAAGACAACAAAAAGAAATAAACCACAAATGTGCTTCTTATTGAAAGCACAGATGAGGATGGCAAACAATACTAGCCAAGCAACAAGCACATACATCAGATGGTTTCCCTCTTATACAAAAGTGAAAGAGTTCATCCATCAATGCAAGCAACAACTAATGAACAAGGAGCATCTTGTCCAATTTTGCAAATGATAATGCACCAAACTATCATGAGAATTCACAACAACTACAACAAGAGTGTATTTTCACTAATGAGCATCTAACGAATCGATCTACCGAACTATTGAAGGCTATATTGAAGGGAGCTAGATATAGACATTAACCAACCAAACATGTACATGCTATAGTCTAAAGTATAAGAATTTCTTAATAGAAAAGCAAATGAAATATCTTGCTACTACACTACAGCTTCAATGCCTCCATGGATTATCTCACACCATCAGATCACAAGATAGGGGGCAAGGTCTTAAATAGATTTGTAATTGAGTTTGGATTCATGTTGGATATGCTCTCTAGTTAAAACAAAAGTTGAACTACCCTTTTGTATAATGATATTAATGAATCAAAATATACATGAATCATATTGAAGCAAAACGATCTTTGTATTTACACAAATCAGTAGTAGTATTGTTTTTTGTAGGGAGGGTGCCTATTGAGATTGTTGTATCCTCTTTTGTCATCATAACAAACTTCGCTATGTTTTTTTATTCGAATGTGATTGCCTTACATATATTGTCTATTTTTGCTAGTATGTCTACACAGCTGAGCCTCTTCTCAAAATTTTCTATATCTATTTCATCCTAGCTGGTAGTCCACCTTTGTGGGTTCGTATATGTGTCATCATGTTGCTAGTGTGTCCGATGTATTCCTTTCCATTAGTCTTGCACCTTATACAGTAGATAAGATAGTATCGCAAGACGCTTCACTCGGCTTCCATCGATGTCCTCAATAGTTAGCGGGTCTGTTGTCTAGGCTGGCAAGGCAACAACCTGCAAGATGTCATTATGTCGATGCATGTCATTGATTGTTTTTTAAAGTAACCTATTTTGTGGGTACAATTTTACAATGGATATTGAAAGGGTGTAGATGGCATTAGATTGTATACCTTTAGTTTGTTTTGCAAATATCCCCAATTTAAATCGAATGTTTGCTACATCAAGTGCTATTGTTGTTGTTCTCGTCAATGAACTTTGTTTTGCTTGAATGCTAGTTATTCTACGATGGTAATTTTGAGGCCGTACAAAGCACTATTATTGTTGTTACCTTCCTTCTCTATCGTCAACTGCCTATCATCAACTGACTTTATTTTGCTTGAATGCTATTCATTCTACGATGGTAATTTTGAGGTTCTACTTTTTTTACCAATGGCAAGTTTGTAAATTTTAAGGACATCTCTCTCTTTCTTACAATATCAACATATAATTATTAATGAATACAAATTAAATTTCCCAAAGAGAGCTACCCTTGAGTTCTCTAAAACCACATTCAAAATTCATGTGGGCCAATTCTTTAAAAACTCATTCAAAATTCAAAAACATTGTGTGGGCGAGTCTAGTCATGCACCACTAATGCACTATAAGTTACACGAACAACATGACCCGTCTATGATGGATTAGAGACCCACTCTGCCGACTCTCGAGGTGGGATCATAAAATCATCTCACATACTATATTTTCATAAATCTTTTTACAAATTATGGGTTCTCTCTCCTTTACAATGCTTGATTTAGCTTAGGTTAATAATGTGGGATTATCCCCTAGCAAAGGCCAGCTCTAAACTCAAGTCTTTGTAGCCTAGAACATTGTCGTGGCTATTTTGTTTTAATTCCATCATCTGGAAAATTGGAATACCGTGAAGTGGTATTGAATCAAGCAACTACATAAGGATCTACTCCTTGGCAAAGTAAAAATGGGTTAATTAATTTACCTATGCATCATGCTTTTTGAATTTTATACTTCCTTAGCGCACATTGGATTTATATTGGGTTCCACTTAATTGAACTAATTGTGAGTTTTTCCAAGTTGCTAAATGCACATTTCAAAACAATCCAAACCCTAATTTTAAGGAACCACGTACATCTCGCTCTCTACCTCTCTTGATTTGTACCTGAAAATGCACGGGCTCTTACCTGAAAGTGCACGGGCTCTTGTGACTGTCCAATGTTTGTATACAATGTCGTCTTTTCAAAAGCTACAGCGTGCAAGCCTCTCCTTCGATTTATGCTTGTGGTTTCTTATAGCCACGCGGCTCGAGCACACGCACTGCGCAGTCTATGTCGACAAGACCCAAGATGAAAGAAAGGACGTTTGACAAGGTGGCCCAGGGAACTTTCAACTCCCATATGCCGAAGCACTGGACTCTGGAGATCGGCTACAAGGAAGAGTGAATGAGCATTCATCCAATAGGCTACGGTCAAACGATTCTTCGCTCCTTGACTGTGGACAGTGTGGAGTGGCGGTGTGGACACACAGGCACACGCGCTCTAGGCAGCAATCACTAAAGCTAAGAACGAAAGGATGTTTCACTTATTTAGTGGCGAAGTGAACCTTTCAAAAACCACATCATGAGTTGGACTGAGATGCGATTGAGCTTTGAATAGAAATGCAACCTTTGAAAGTTCCACTGTTTTTTTGTTTGAAAGTGATCTTCTCTTATATTACTTAGTGCAATCCAAAGGACATCTCATACAAGCTCTGGAGACGTAGTCTCTCTGCTTCTTTTGGCCAACATGCCACCAACCAACTAACATGCACCCCTATATCCACTACAGCCTGCTTACATACAACAGAAAACACAGCAGAACCATTCACCGAAGCCTCATAACGAGCCTTTTAAAGTTCCACTGTTACATAGAAGAAAGAATTATTCATTTCATCGTGCACCTTAAACCTTCTAACTAACACGCACTATCTAGAGTTCCATAGGTTTTGAGTGATTCGAACTTCGAAGGGGTCCATGGGGAAAGGACCCATAAGTTCACACAGGTGACAATGACTAGCCTGTGAGCGATGTAAACTAGCTCCAAAGTCGGAATCCCGATGAAAAGCATTCTCCAGGTTGCGGAAACGCCGGAAAGAGAGAATTCACACTAAAGAGAACCGAGGGTCGAGATTTCAGACTCCAGACTCCAGTGGCGTTGTTTTAAACTTTTGACACTCCCGAGTCCCCGTGCACGAAGATTGCAGACTCCAGTGACCAGTCTCCAGAGTCCACTGCTCTCCAGGATTGCTGCACGCCGGCAGCTTTCTCGGGTGCTCGCTTGCACCTGTACCCAAGGTCCCAAACACATCAGTGTACAAATTCCAAAGATGTTTCTGCCAGCGGCATTTTAATTTTTGATGGTATTGTAACGATGGGACTGGCCTGGGAGCCTAGAGCTCGCGCATCTAGACCGGTTCTGCAAGTGGTAATCAGACTCATGAGCGGCAAAACCGAGAACAACAGAACAAGAGTCACAGACTCTTCATGTCTCTGTTGTATAATCATGGGTTGGAATAGCCTAAAACGAATGGATTCGATTCGTGAGGATGGGAAAGCGTAACATCATCGTACATTCTAGTGCAAGTTGGTGGTGCAAAAAAATAAACTACTCAGTCTAGTGTAACTACGTGACTTTACATTCTATGCTTAAACATGAGAAAGAGAGAGCGATTGGGTGGCATGTCTGCCTCACATTGCATTCAGTCATCCTGCATATCGGATGCTATAAAAACTATTTACACATGGCTACATGAGGTTGGCCATTCCTTATCAGACTTATGGGCACATGATCGGATAGGTCAGCACATGTCTGTCGAAGCTTTATAGTGCGGGTTGGAGTCAGCTAGCAACCATCTGATTGGCTGGCATCAACTTTTAAGTGAGACTACTCTCAACTCAGTAACTTATTAAACTGGCCCAAAGATGTTTTCCATGTGGCTTGGCTGAAAGCTCGCTCAAAGGCGTATGTGGACCCATCATTGATGGTTGTACCAAGTGAGGGTCCATAGATTATGGATGAGGCAAAGGTGGTTGATCCCAACTAGTATTTTCACAACAAGACAAAGCACCCATAGACGCACGCACAGACGCGTTTCATGAACTAAATAAAAAACTTACGGGCGCGTCTATTTGTGCATCAGGAGACCCGCGTCTATTAGCGCGTCTATATATCAGACTTACGCGCGTATAGACGCGCTCATACACGCATAAATAGACGTGCAAATAAACGCTTTGATAGACGCACGTATAGACGCATATCGAATAGACAGACGTGAATATAAACGCGCTTGTAAACGCGCTGATAGACGCACCTTTTTTTTTTTTTAATTTTTACAGAATACTGTGTATGTTGTGTATGCTATATAGTTACAAGAATCCCATATCCACATTCTGTAATTCAATTCTTACAGCCAACCTCATTTTAATTACAATTCCAAATAAAATATTACAACTCCAAAACGCAATAAAATTGAAAGCTCAAAAAGTGCTTGTATATACATATAGCACGAAGCTAAGCCACGTCATGTGGCTCCAAGTACAAAAAATAAGGAAGCTAAGCCATGTCATGTGGCTTCAAGTACAAAAAATAAGAGGAGTCTATATACAAGAGGCACGAAGCCAAGCCAATGGCTTTAAGTACAAAAAAGAATAGTAGCACTACTTCTACGACTAATCGCCCTACACGCTCCCTGATGCGCTGCCTTCTGTGCTCCCTTCTGCACCTCCTTCCTCGTCTTCCTCGTCGTCTTGTGCAGGGGCGCCCTGTAAACAAGGAACAACATATATCAATGTATGAAAAATCAAATCTTTACTTATAATTTTGGCATTATTTAATTACTTTCAAATACCTCGGGGGCATGTCCAGTCGCTCGGGTATACTGCTCCTTAGTAATCAACCCGTCATCATAGAAGTGCCTCCATGTATCTCCTCTGCGATGGTGGCAGTGGTAGGCTGTCTCCACTGGAGTAGGGTATCTGCCCACGATCTCAAGCTGCATGACCGCGATACACTTTGTGGAGGGATTAGTACAAAGAAACAACCAACCTCCTAATAAACTACATAAGCAATCTAATTTGAGATCGATACTTACAAATTGGGCCTCCCATGATTCAACGCCCCCTGCTCCAAAATGCGCGCTCCCATACTCCTCCATCTGGATCCTCCGTGCCTCCATGTGCTGCAAACTGGGCTCCTCCCTCGCTGACTTCATTGCCTTCTTCCACTCACGCTTCTGAGCGGTGTGGGGCGGGCCCCTTAGAGGTTGACCTGCCTCAAGTCTGGCAAGCTCCGCTAGTGCCTGCCTCTTAAGGGAAGATCTTTTATTGCTAAGTATCGTAACAATCTTTGACTTGGCCCATTTATCTGTGAACTGGCGATTGGGGGGGTTAGGATACCTAGAGCGAACAGTTGCGAGGGTCTCATCAGCCAACCTCTTTGGGTGGTCTTTATAGTGGATAAAGCAATCTCTGTAATTGTTAGCAATTACAGAGCGCATGAAGGCCATTACATCCTTCCCCCGCGCATCCATCAAGATGCCTCCTATCTGGGTGATGTCATAATAAATCGTACCATCACCCAGAGGCACGTCCAAATCATCGGAATCATCATCCTCGGCCTCATCGCCACATGGCCCAAAGCACTGTGCCATGCATCCGCCACCGCTCTCCCTACTACTACGCCTGCCACCCTATCGTGTGGAGCTCGTACGCTGGCCACTCGTAGCTGGGGACTGCGCGGGACTATGCTGACCACTCGTAGCCGGAGAACCGAGTCTCGACGGCTGGGGAGTACGTCGACGGCTCGCTGAGGCAGAAGGACCTCTTGAAGGCATGGGGGAAGGGGCATAAGACGGGATGGCAGAAGGGACATAAGACGGCATGGGGGAAGGGGCATAAGATGGTACGGGGGAAGGGGCATAAGACGGGGCATAAGACGGCTGTGCGGACTTTGCTGGGGTGATCTCAGGTAGTGTGGGGTGGCTCGGAGTCTGTACTGTCGACTCCTGGGGAGTGTTAAGGGTACCCGTCATGTACCCGTATAACTCCGCAGGACTAGGAGGGTGCCCTAAAATATTATATAAATCCTTCCATATCGATTCACGCGGATCAGGTGAGCTAGAAGCACTTCCTCCCCACATGTTAAACTGGAAAAAAATAAACAAATCTATTACTTTGGGAGCTGAGAAGAAAGGGGGAAAAAAAAAAAAGAGGCTCTGTCAGAGCGCGTCTATAGACCCGTCTAATCTTCGCGTCTATAAACGCGTCTAACAGAGCGTTTAACAGTTCAAGTAAAAGCGCGTCTATCACCGCGTCTAACAGACCGTCAAAAAATCCGTCTAACAGTGCGTTTATCACCATGTCTAGCAGCCCGTTCAAAAATCCGTCTAACAACGCGTCTAAAAGCGCGTCTAACAATTCGTTTAAACATCCGTTTAACAGATCGTCTGTTTGAGCGTCTATATCCGCGTCTGTGCGTGTCTGTAGCAAGCCAGACACGCAAATAGACGCGCCTGTAGATGCGCGTTTAGACGCGCCCTCAGACGCCTGTATACATGCGCTCCGACAGTCGAGAATACTCAAAAGTGGAAAAGGATGTTTCGCCCGACAAAAGAACGTGTCGCTCATACCCAGATGCTGCGTTTCGTGGATGCGAAAAGTACAAAACTGGAAAGAGCAAGCAAGAACAACTTCAAAAGGACTTACTTGGAAAAAGGTATGGAAGGATCTTTCTTTTCCAAACTTGTTTCTTCTTCTCCTCTTCTCCTTGTTCGTACTCCTCCTCTTCTTTAGGCTTGGAAGCAAGCTGTGTAGGTACGGTCCCTTTGTCTTGAGTGAAAGCTTGGAACTGTGTGTGTATGGGAGGCTCTCTCTTAAGCTTCGAATCTATAGAACTGCTAATAATGAAGGAAGAAAGCCGCTCGCGAAGTTTAAGTAGTTAAAAGAAAAGCAAAGCGAGCGGCGCGCCGAAAAGCAGGTTTAAAAGTCGCGGGTATAGTCGCGTCTATTAGCGCGTCTATACTCGCGTCTGAATACACAGAGTATGCGCGTCTATCGTCGCGTCTATTAGCACGTCTAAAAGCGCGTTTAAATACACAAAGTAGACGGGCATTTAGACGCGCAGGTAGACGCGACAATAGACGCGACGATAGACGGGCAGTTAGACGCGACACAGATTTTTTAAGTTATGCATTTGAAGAAGAGCAAATTTGGTGGATTGTTTGTTTGTAGGATGTCTCCATCTTCAACAAGCAGCTCCAGTGAGGATGAATCCCTCCGTATCCACCATCGCGAAATGTGGTTGGAGCAAAAAATCAAATGTCTGTGTGATCGATGTCGAGGAAACATGTATCGTGCACGCAGGATTACGCTCAATCATATCTCAAAGTATGGAGAATGGGATGTGACCGTAAACAGGGTAAGGATTTGTAAGTTAAGGTTGATTGAGATACCTATGGGTATTCATATGTTTGAGTTATAATGATCCCATTTTAATTTGATACAGGATGCAGTGCCACACCCGCACATGTTACCCTATGCCCGTCGTGAGGAGACGAAGCGTCGGCGATATGAGGTGGGATCTTCAGGAGGGACCGTTACGGATGCATGGAGTGATGGTGATAGTAGCCCTCCACCATTACCTCATGAAGCCATGGAGGAGGAGGTGTTTGATGATATGGTGCGGGATTTATATGTCCATCAAGGGAGGGATAATAGCATGGAGCAGGATGATCTTTTTACCGTAGCATCGACTCCACTGTTTGAGGGGTGCACATTCTCTGTTCTACGTGCCTCCCTTGAGTTACTAAACTTGCAAACCATCTATGGATGGAGCAATGCAAGTTTGAATGCATTACTCAAGTAAGCTTTAATTTAAAGTCGATTTTGCAAACATGATGAATTATGCGCGTGGGTCAATTACTCGAATGCTTTTCCTCATTTATGGTCTTCATTTGCAGGCTATTGTGTAAAATGCTTCCAAGGGAGAATAAATTACCGACCTCAAGAGATATGGCAAGGCAACATGTGACCTCTCTTGGAGGATTAGATTACAAGCGCATCCATGCATGTGTCAACGATTGCGTTTTGTTTCGTGGACTACATAAGGATGCAAGAGAGTGTCCTACTTGTGGAGAGGCAAGATATAGAGCAGATCTCAAAACCTTGGACGTGCCTCGTAAGGTATTGCGACATTTTCCCATAATCCCTCGCATCCAACATATGTTCAAGTGCAAATCTATTGCAGAGCTCATGTCATGGCATTCCTCCCATCGATCAACCGATGGCAAGTGGAGAACTCCCGCAGACTCTCCTGCGCGTGGAAGCATATTGAAGACACATGGCCAAGCTTCAAGGAAGAACCTAGGAGCTTGAGACTTGGATTGGGTATGGACGGTGTGAACCCATTTGGTCTAAAAAGCACGTCTTACAGTGTATGGCCAGTGGTATTGGTGAATTACAATCTTCCACCCTCTATGGCTATTAAGAAAGGACATGTCATGCTGTCCCTTCTAATTCCAGGGAAACATAAAGTCAAAAACCCTGATGTTTATTTGGAGCCTTTGATTGATGAGCTAGAGATACTTTGGAGAGGTATCGAGGTGCATGATGTGAGCAGGCCTCCCTCGTCACGAGACTTCAACTGCAAAGCAGTCTTGATGTGGACGATGCATGACTTCCCAGGCTATGGCGAGTGTTCAGGTAAGCATTGCATTTTTTAATTATGAATAGGCAAGGACGTGGCACCCTAAACCCACCTTCCACTCTTAATTGCATCTATTGTTTCAGGTCTCACTACATCAGGTTACCATGCATGTCCTGTTTGTGGTCCTTCGCTAGTTGCCTCACGGGCAGACGCATTGAATAAGGTCATCTATGAGAATCACCATCGATTTCTTCCACCTGATCATCCTAGATATGTTGCCTCTTGGAATGAAGTCCTCCCACAATCACTCACCGCGGGAGATTGGATGAGAATTTGGGATGGATCCATGACTCCTCCACCACTTGGCATGAGCCGGTAAGGATTTGTAACTATTGGCTGGAAGTAAAGATTGGCTATATTGGTTGAAAGTGAAGATTGCACGCTAACACTTTATTTTGTTTAGATACTCCATCTTTTATCGTTTACCATATTGGTCCCACCTCAAGATCAATCACCTGCTCGATCCCATGCATATCTTCAAGAATGTGGCATCTACCATTTGGGAGCATTTGAATGGGACACGAGATTCGGCAGGCATAAGGGAGGATCTACGTACCACAGGGAGGATGCGTGAAGCTTGGCCTCAAGAGAGACCAAATGGGCGTGTTTTTTTACCTCGTGCACCGTGGATGTTATCAAAGCTAGAGATGGCGACGGTGAAGCGTGCTATTACTACAATTCGTACTCCCACTGGATGCATGAGGTGTTTGAAGGGAGCCTTTACAAAGAGCAAGAAAAGAGGTGTAGAGCAATTATATGGCTTGAAATCTCATGATTGGCACAAGATGCTCCAAGTAAGTATTTTATGTGCATAATATCTTTTTCCTTTCAAATTTGTGAGTGAATAGCTATAAGCAACTAATCAACCACCTCCTCGCGGGTTCAGTTCATACTACCTACTAGCATTTCACGTAGTGCATCAAAGGATGTGAAAGATTGTATTTACAAGATGGGCGAGCTTGTGAGGTATGTGAGCTCAAAGGAAATAGATCCCACCACGCTTGAGAATGCTCGAGTTATGTCAGTGGAGGCGGTTTGTTTAGTGGAGGAGACATTTCCACGTTCTATTCTCACAAGCCAACTCCATCTCATAGTGCATTTGGTGGATGAGATTGCTATATGTGGTACTATACATGCACGATGGTTGTTCTTCCTCGAGTGCTTCATGAAGACCTTGAAGGGCTTCGTGAGACAAAATGCAAGACCCGAAGGTAGCATGGCCGAGGGTTGGTTGGTACAAGAGTCACTTGTATATATTTCTGAGTTTCTTGTTGATGTGGATAGCTCTCTCCCACGACTATGGAGAGATGATGAAGACCTAAGGATGACCTCTATTGTGCCTCAAGGAAGAGGACGCAACAAAGTAATAGACACGGAGTTGCGTAATAGTATCAACCTCTTTTGCGTGCTTAATAATGATGTGATGAAAAGATGGGTGACAAGATACGAGGATGCAAAGGCAAGAAGACAAGAAGAAAGGGCCCTCTTTCGTACACTCCACGGATCTCGTGTGCCATACCCTCAGCGTCTAAGAGCACTTCCAAAGGATATTCATGTGGATTGGCTACTTGATGAAATGGAGAAAGCAGAGAAAGACGAGGGGATGCATATCACAATGGAAGAATGGGAGTATGCTAGGGGATGCATGAGCAAGGTCGGTATATAGAATGTTATGCATAAGTTAGGAGGTTTTTATAATTTAGATTGCTTATTTAATTGATTTTTTCTTGGTGTAGTGCACTATGTTCAATGCTATATGGTGTGAGGGCAAGCATTTTCGAACACAACGGATTGATGATAAGAGAAACACACAAGATTGCGGCGTCATTGCTAGCTTTGAGGGAGCCAATGGAGTCATGGATGATTATTGTGGCATAATCCAAGATATCATTATGCTTGACTTTCGACGCTTCTTTGTGTATGTTTTGGATGTAAAGTGGTTTAAGGACGTGGTGGAAAGAGGCCCCAATGCAACAATCAAATGCCATGCAAGTGGCTTTGTAACTATTGACTCCACAAAGTTTTGGCAAAGTAGGAAGGACACACTAATACTACCACAACAATGTGAACAGGTACGGTGCACACACATAAAAATACTCGCTTTTAAATATTTGATGCAAGAAAAGTAACATGATTGTATTTGTGTTTGAATTAGGTTGTCTATCAACCAATGGTGGATAATAATAGGTGGTGGCATGTCATACCTATTATGCCACGTTCCAAAGTGATGTATAGTACATTTACTAATATGGAGCATATGGAGGATGATCATGCCCATGGACGTGATGATGACCATGATACAAGACAGGAGGATGATCATGAGATAGGAGATATAGATATTGAGGCCGGCATTACCCATGAGAACGAGCCTACCATTGGAGATCTTGATTTCGATGAGCACATGAGTGGCACAAGTAGTAGTGGGTCGAATGTATTTGTAGATCTAAACACTTGTTTGGATTTTGAAGTAGATAGTTTGGCAAGGGTTGATCTCATTGAGGATGAGATTGAACCGTAGCCCCACAATTGATATTGGCAAAACTATTTTACATATTGTCTCATTCTCCTCATTTCCCTTAATTCTTGTATATGTGGGCTTGCAAAAAATTATGTGCTTTGGTAATCATGGGCAATGTTTGGAAAGTAATGATGTACACCAAAATCTCACTTTCTGTATTCTCTGGAGCGCGTCTAACCCCGCGTCTAAATGCGCGCCTGATTCTCAGTGTAAACGCGCAAATAAATGCGCAAATACACGCGCAAATAGATGCGCTAATAGACGGGAGGTTAGACGGGCCCGTATTTTCTCAGGTCTAACGCACAAATAAACGCGGTGATTGACGTGCAAATAGACGAGCATTTAGCCGCGCTAATAGACGCGCCCGTAATTTCTCTACTAGAGCAACGCCTATAGACGCGCCCGCTATTTTGCGCATCTACCAAGCGCGTCTATAGTTGCTTTGTGTTGTTGTGTTTGGTTAATTGATTAGAGAGAGGTATAGGCCAACCCTATGTTGAAGTCAAGTTCAAGCATCAAGGCTCTCATGATGCACCATGGGTCGATGAGGAAATTTTCATTACTTATCCTCACCTTTTATAGCATACAAAGAGGCCTACCATCTTCAATAAAATGGGACGTCATGGGATCTACTAGCCCATTGCATGCTCATGCTACCTTCACAACCACAAGACATGCAAAAACTTAGGCCCTCCATGCAGGTTGCTACATGACCTATGTATGAGTAGGCAACCACATAAGTTTGCCACATGGCTTGCATAGTAGCAGGTAGTGATAGCCACAGTATGATGAGTAATGTCAATAGGGACAAATCAAGATAAAGGGTTGATAAAGGCTGACATGATAGCATAGTAGAGTCCTAGTCAAGTTAGTATGTAGACCAATTCTCCATTTTAAAGAGCAGATCGCTATCTAATTTTGAAAGAGCTCTTTCAACCACAACAACACAAAGCAACTATAGACGCGCTTAGTAGACGCGCAAAATAGCGGGCGCGTCTATAGGCATTGCTTGAGTAGAAGAATTATGAGTGCATGTCTATTTGTGCATTTAAACTAAGAAAATACGAGCCCATCTAACATTGCGTTTATTAGCGCATCTATTTGCGCATGTATTAACATGTCTATTTGTGCATCTAAACTGAGAAAATACTGGCCTGTCTAACATTGCGTTTATCAGCGCGTCTATTTGCGCATATATTAGCGCATTTATCTGCGCATTTACATTGGGAATTAGATGTGTATTTAGACGCAAACCAGAGAATACAGAAAGTGAGATTTTGGTGTACATCATTAGTTTCCAGACATTGCCCATGATTACCAAAGCACATAATTTTAACAAAAACATCAATGCTTTTTTGCAAGCCCACATATACAAGAATTAAGTGAGGTGAGCAGAATGAGACAATATGTAAAATAGTTTTGCCAATATCAATGATGGGCTACGGTTCAATCTCATCCTCAATGAGATCAACCCTTGCCAAACTATCTACTTCAAAATCCAAATAAGTGTTTAGATCTACAAATACATTCAACCTACTACTACTTGTGCTACTCATGTGCTCATCGAAATTAGCATCACCAATGGTAGGCTCGTCCTCACGAGTAATGGCCTCAATATCTGTATCTCCTATCTCATGATCATCCTCCTCTCTCGTATCACGATCATCATCATGTCCATGGCCATGATCATCCTCCATATGCTCCATATTAGTAAATGTACTATACATCACTTTGGAACATGGCATAATAGGTATGACATGCCACCATCTATTATTATCCACCATTGGTTGATAGACAACCTAATTCAAACACAAATACAATCATGTTATTTTTCTTGCATCAAATATTTAAAAGCGAGTATTTTTATATGTGTGCACAATACCTGTTCACATTGTTGCGGTAGTACTAGTGTGTCCTTCCTACTTTGCCAAAACTTTGTGGAGTCAATAGTTACAAAGCCACTTGCATGGCATTTGATTGTTGCATTAGGGCCTCTTTCCACCACGTCCTTAAACCACTTTACATCCAAAACATACACAAAGAAGCATCGAAAGTCAAGCTTAATAATATCTTGGATTATGCCACAATAAACATACATGGCTCCATTGGCTCCCTCAAAGCTAGCAATGATGCCACAATCTTGTGTGTTTGTCTTATCATCAATCCATTGTGTTCGAAAATGCTTGCCCTCACACCATATAGCATTGAACATAGTGCACTACACCAAGAAAAAATCAATTAAATAAGCAATCTAAATTATTAAAAGCTCCTAACTTATGCATAACATTCTATATACCGACCTTGCTCATGCATCCCCTAGCATACTCCCATTCTTCGATTGTGATATGCATCCCCTCGTCTTTCTCTGCTTTCTCCATTTCATCAAGTAGCCAATCCATATGAATATCCTTTGGAAGTGCTCTTAGATACTGAGGGTATGGCCCATGAGATTCGTGGTGTGTACGAAAGAGGGTCCTTTCTTCTTATCTTCTTGCCTTTGCATCCTCGTATCTTGTCACCCATCTTTTCATCACATCACTATTAAGCACGCAATAGAGGTTGATACTATTATGCAACTCCATGTCTATTACTTTTTTGCATCCTTTCCCTTGAGGCACAATAGAGGTCATCCTTAGGTCTTCATCATCTCTCCATAGTCGTGGGAGAGAGCTATCCACATCAACAAGAAACTTAGAAATATATACAAGTGACTCTTGTACCAACCAACCCTCGGCCATGCCACCTTCGGGTCTTGCATTTTGTCTCACAAAGCCGTTCAAGGTCTTCATGAAGCGCTTGAGAAAGAACAACCATCGTGCATGTATAGTACCGCATATAGCAATCTCATCCACCAAATGCACTATAAGATGTAGTTGGCTTGTGAGAATATAACGTGGAAGTTTCTCCTCCACTAAACAAACCACCTCCACTGACATAACTCGAGCATTCTCAAGCGCGGTGGGATCTATTTCCTTTGAGCTCACATACCTAGAAATGAAAAAGTACAGCATATTAGCAATATGCATTCAAACTTGCATGGAGCATTGATATGCATCATATTTTGTATCATGTAAAGTACCTCACAAGCTCGCCCATCTTGTAAATACAATCTTTCACGTCCGATGCACTACATGAAATGCTAGTAGGTAGTATGAACTGAACCCACGAGGAGGTGGTTGATTAGTTGCTTATAATTATTCACTCACAAGTTTGAAAGGAAAGAGATATTATGCACATAAAATACTTACTTGGACATCTTGTGCCAATCATGAGATTTCAAGCCATATAATTGCACTACACCTCTTTTGTTGCTCTTTGTAAAGGCTCCCTTCAAACACCTCATGCATCTAGTGGGAGTACGAATTGTAGTAATAGCGCGCTTCATCATCACCATCTCTAGCTTTGATAACATCCACGGTGCACGAGGTAAAAAAACACGCCCATTTGGTCTCTCTTGTGGCCAAGCTTCACGCATCCTCCCTGTGGTATGTAGATCCTCCCTTATGCTTGCGGAATCTAGTGTCCCATTCAAATGCTCCCAAATGGTAGATGCCACATTCTTGAAGATATTCATAGGATCAAGCAGGTGATTGATCTTGAGGTGGGACCAATATGGTAAATGATAAAAGATGGAGTATCTAAATAAAAGTTGGTGTTAGCGGGCAATCTTTATTTCCAGCCAATATAGCACACAATAGTTACAAACCCTTACCGGCTCATGCCAAGTGGTGGAGGAGTCATGGAACCATCCCAAATTCTCATCCAATCTCCCACGATGAGTGATTGTGGGAGGACTTCATTCCAAGGGGCAACATATCTAGGATGATCTTGTGGGAGAAATCGATGGTGATTCTCATAGATGACCTTATTCAATGCGTCTGCCCGTGAGGCAACTAGCGAAGGACCACAAACAGGACATGCATGGTAACCCGATGTAGTGAGACCTGAACAATAGACACAATTAAGAGTTGAAGGTGGGTTTAGGGTGCCACATCCTTTGCCTATTCATAATTAGAAGTGCAATGCTTACCTAAACACTCACTATAGCCTGGGAAGTCATGCATCGTCCACATCAAGACTGCTTTGCAGTTGAAGTCTTGTGACGAGGGAGGCTTGCTCACATCATGCACCTCGATACCTCTCCAAAGTATCTCTAGCTCATCAATCAAAGGCTCCAAATAAACATCAGGATTTTTGACTTTATGTTTCCCTAGAATTAGAAGGGACAGCATAACATGTCCTTTCTTAATAGCCATAGAGGGTGGAAGATTATAATTCATCAATATCACTGGCCATACACTGTAAGAGGTGCTTTTGAGACCAAATGGGTTCACACCATCCATACCCAATCCAAGTCTCAAGCTCCTAGGTTCTTCCTTGAAGCTTGGCCATGTGTCTTCAATATGCTTCCATGCAGGAGAGTCCGCGGGAGTTCTCCACTTGCCATCAGTTAATCGATGGGAGGAATGCCATGGCATGAGCTCTGCAATAGATTTGCACTTGAACATATGTTGGATGCAAGGGATTATGAAAAAATGTCACAGAACCTTATGAGGCACGTCCAAAGTTTTGAGATCTGCTCTATATCTTGCCTCTTCACAAGTAGGACACTCTCTTGCATCCTTATGTAGTCCACGAAACAAAATGCAATCGTTGACACATGCATGGATGCGCTTGTAATCTAATCCTCCAAGAGAGGTCACATGTTCGCAATGTTGAATCCTACTACTATGGTAAAATGGATCATATGGCTAAATACTGCTATAAAAAGCAAAATGACATCATGAATGGAAAATTGCGGCAAGGCAATTATGCATCCTCTAGTAGACAGGGTGATGACATAAATGAGCATTTGTTTATGGTGCAACACATGACCAATTTTGTGACAAATGCAGAAGAAAGCAATGATGTGTGGTATGTTGACTCAAGTGCATCAAACCACATGACACATCATGCAGAATGGATGCAGGATGCAAGGAAAATGGAAAGACCCGGATTTGTGGAGACTGGTGATGATACTGCACATCCTATTGTGCAGATTGGTAAAGTTTCTTTGTCTATGTAGGATGGGAAAAAGAAATACCTGTCTGATGTATTTCATGTCCCAAATATCACCAAGAACTTGTTAGATATCAATGCTCCACTCTCATGTATTTACGCGGGAACCAGCTAACTCTACTTGTAAGCCCCCCATATGAGGAGAAGGCATTTGAGTAGCTCAGTTATCCGGTAGGTCCTAGTTTGGACACCAGATGGGGGCCATGTGTGGCCTGATGGCTGGACGGCTTCAGATAGAGTTGGCACACTGCCAACTAGGCTACATGCAAGTGCGGGAAGGGATCTCTTGACTAACCGCACTGAGGGTAGACGGAGCATTTTTTGAGACAGCCCACTCTTGGGTTGCGGGGCCTGTTTGGAGCCTCAGATGATCCTAGATGGCTCTGTTTTGCACACCAGCTCTATCATATGGTCGGTGGGCTATTTCGGGACCGAGACCCCCAGTCAACTGTTTTGGGCAGACTGGGTCGGTCACCCAATTGAGCCTAACTGACTACGGCTGGTGGCTATATAAGAGCAAGCCTGTGAAGCCCATTTCATCACTAGCTATAGCAACCCTGATTCCTTAGCATCCAGCCTCTGTCTTCTACTGTTTCCAACATACCATCGAAGCTTCTTTCACAGGAGCGCATGGCTGGGAGGCAGCGCCATCTATTGTATCAGTTCTACAGTAATCAAATTCTTGATTTTCCATACTATCTTGTTTTCTCTCTTGCATACGAGATCCTGTTATCTGTTGAGCATAGACGTTGTATTATTTTCTTACATGGTATCAGAGCGTGGACTCTAGCAAGAAGATTTGGTAGTGTGTTTCTATTTGCGAGCAGATTGTGAGAGATGGCCCAGCCCACAAGTCTATGAATCCCACCGTTCGGGAAAAGCAAAAAGTTGGACGGCTCTAACTATCCACTCTAGAAGTTTAAGATGAAGACCATCCTAAGTGCATATGAGTTTTGGGACACTGCTACTGGGGTAGACGTGAGGTCGGTTGTGAGACCGGATCTAGCCAATGTAGGACAACAGATAGTACCAACTGCGGATGAGATTCTTGCATGGACAAGAAGAAATGCAGATGCACTGTGTTCTATTGTCTGCAGTGTTAGTGATTCCATCATGGCATTAATTCAACATGTCACCACAACGGAGGAGGCATGGATGGTCTTGAAAAATCAGTACGAGGCCACGAATCAGACGCGGATTTAGAATCTGGAGACTCAACTCATGAACGAGAAGTTGTCTGAGTCTGAAGCGGTAGAGAAGTTCATCACCAAGCTACGCGATCAAATGACTGCGATTGGCATCACCATCACCAGCGAGAATCTAGCACGAAGGTGCATACGGATTCTCCCACCAAAGTATGATGGTCTTGTTACGGTGCTGAATATGCAGAACAGAAATCCACCCCTCAACTTTGAGGATTTCAGTGCGATGCTTCTAGAGGAGGAGATGCATCAAAAGATGAGGACTGGAGAAGATTCGGCTTTCTAGACTGAATCAAAGAAAGGTAAGGGTAAGGACTCTAGTAACCCATCTTCTTCTAATGATAAAAAGAGAAAGAAGAAGATCAAGTGCTTCTATTGCAACAAGGCAGGGCACAACCAAAATGAGTGCCGAAAGAAGATTGCATATGAGAAGAATAGAGTAGAGAAAGAGTCCAGCAATAGCGTGCAGGCAGCACCAATAGAGCTATTCATAGCAATTGAGGAGATTTGCACGGAGGCAGTTCATGTACTTGCGGATGAACCTTGGATCATTGACAGTGGTGCATCGTGCCACATGACCAGTCGGAAGGATTGGTATACCTCTCTACAGCCGGTAGGGAATGACATCCTGGTAGCAATCAGCAATGATGCAAAATGCCCAGCAAAAGGAAAAGGTACGATTGCTCTCAAGTCAGATGGAGTTGTAAAACAGTTGTCTGATGTTCTTTATGTGCCAGATATCAAGAGGAACTTGTTATCCATTTCCGCGATCACGGATCAGGACCTCAAAATTCAATTCGATAAGAATGGTGCATAGATTCTAGATCTTCAAGGGAAGGTCATTGGTAAAGGTACACGGTGCAACAACATTTACGAACTCTGAGCTTTCAGTGCTCGAATGGATGTGAAGAACACTAAGCTATGGCATGAGAGGTTTGGTCATCTAAACCTTAGTTCTTTCAAGGAGATGCATAAAAGTGGAATGATTGCAGACCTACCAAAAATTTCAGATCTACCCGATGTATGTGAAGCTTGCATGATGGGCAAGTAGCATCGGTAGCCCTTTCCTAAAGAGGCCAGTAGGGCAAAGGCTCCTCTAGAGCTCGTTCACATGGACCTCTACGGAAAGATGGAGATGGAAGCTTTGGGTGGTTCCTACTACTTCATGATGCTGATCGATGACTACAATAGAAGGATATGGGTATACTTCCTGAAGACAAAAGATGAGGCTTTCAGTAGGTTCAAGGAATGGCATGTAATGGTTGAGAAAGAATCAAGGAGGAAGGTGAAGAAGTTGAGATCAGACAGAGGTGGAGAGTTCACATCAATTGAATTCGAAAGTTACTACAAAAGTCATGGAATCAAGAGGAAGAAACCCCCACCACATACATCATAGCGAAATAAAGTAGCAGAATGCAAGATGCGCGTCATTTGTGAAATGGGCCGGAGTATGATGAAAGGGAAAGATTTGCCAAAGACTTTCTGGGCTGAAGCATGTAACACTGTAATTTACATCCTGAATCGTAGCTACACGAAGGCTATGAATGGGATGACTCCACTGCAAGCCTTTTCTGGTAAGAAACCTTCAGCTGCACATTTCAGAGTTTTTGGATGTGATTGTTTTGTGCATGTCCCTGATGCTACCAGGACCAAATGGGAACCGAAGAGCCAGAAGTGTATTTTCTTGGGCTACAATGAAGAGGCGAAGGGTTACTATCTCTATAACCCTATTACCAAGAAGGTAATTGTAAGTCGTGATGTGGTCTTCTCAGAATAGCCACATCAATTGGAGGAGGATGCTTCCTTCCCAGACAACCAGGACCAGGATATCCATCCAGTACCACCACCAATAGTAGATTGAACTCCCCCAATGGTGCTTGGGAGGATTTTAGACAAAGAAGATGAAGAAGAGCCTACAGAACCACAATGGCAACGGCCATTCCTGAAGGATTTGCACAGGTACATGGTTTTGATTATCAAGATACTTTTGCTCCCACATCTCAACTAACCACAATTCACAGTGTTTTGGCTTTAGCTGCCCAGGGAAGTTGGCCCGTGTTTCAGATGGATGTGAAATCCACCTTTCTGAATGGAGATCTCAAGGAGGAGGTATACGTGGAACAACCACCAGGTTTTGAGATCCCCGGTTCAGAAGGTAAAGTTTGCAAACTGAAGAAGGCACTTTACGGGTTGAAACAGGCCCCACAAGCATGGTACCAGTGAATTGATGCCTACTTTCTGCAAAACGGGTTTAGGAGGAGCCCATCTGATGCAAATTTGTATATCTTTAGAGAAGGAGGTAGGTGTATGATCGTGGTCCTTTATGTGGATGACCTTGTCATAACAGGGAACCATGAAGAGAAGATCTCGCAGACGAAGCATTTGCTAGGAAGAGAGTTTGAAATGACAGACCTCGGACTGATGCATTTCTGTTTGGGGATTGAAGTTTGGCAGGAGCCGAAACACATCTTCATTTCACAGCTGAAGTATGTTGGAGAGATACTAAAGGCTTTAGCATGGCTGAGTGCAAGACAGTTGGTACCCCTATGGAGGTTGACGCGAAGCTCTCAAATGAGGATTCATCACCACTGGTGGACGAAGTGAAGTATAGAAGGCTTGTGGGTAGCTTGATTTACCTGTGCAACACATGGCCGGACATCAGTTTTGCAACTGGTGTACTAAGCAGGTTTTCCAATAAGCCCCAAGAGAACCATTGGAGGGCAAGGATGCAGGTGCTAAAATACATCAAAAGGCACACTTGATTATGGCATCACCTATACCAAGGGCAACATTTTGACCAGATTCTCTGACTCGGATTGGGCAGGAGACATGGACACCAGGAGATAAGTGATAGGGTACTGTTTCTCACTTGGATTGGGAGTTGTGTCATGGATCAGCAAGAAGCAACCCATAGTTGCCCTTTCTTCTACCGAGGCTGAGTACAAATTTGCATGCTTTGCTTCTTGCGAGACAGTGTGGTTGAGGAGGATTTTGGGGGACATGGGTGCAGTGCAGAACAAGCCTATGCAGTTATCATGTGATAATCAGAGTTGCATGGCGATTGCAAAAAACCCAGTGTTCCACACTCACACAAAACACATTGAGATTCAATATCACTTTGTACGTGAGCTCATCATGGATGGAGAGGTCGACTTGGTGTACTGTCCAACTACAGAGAATGCTACCGACATCTTCATGAAGGCTCTTGGAAGATACTTGCTGGAGAGGCATCTTCATCAACTTGGCATTGGGCTGAAAAAGTAAGTTCACTTGCAGGTGGACATTGAGGGGGAGTGTTAGATATAAATGCTCCACTCTTGTGTAACTACACGGGAACCAGCTAACTCTACTTGTAAGCCCCCCATATGAGGAGAAGGCATTTGAGTAGCTCGGTTATCCAGTAGGTCCTAGTTTGGACACCAGATGGGGGCCATGTGTGGCCTGATGGTGGATGGCTTTAGATAGAGTTGGCACATCGCCAACTAGGCTACATGCAAGTGCAGGAAGGCATCTCTTGACTGACCACACTAAGGGTAGACGGAGCATTTTTTGGGGCAGCCCACTCTCAGGTTGCAGGGCTCGTTTGGAGCCTCAGATGATCCCGGGTCTCTAGGGCAAACGGTGTCCATAGGTCAGTTGCTTTGTTTTGCGCACCGGTTCTATCGTATGGTCGGTGGCCTATTTCGGGACTAACCCCCAGTCAACCGTTTTTGGCAGACTGGGTCGGTCACCAAATTGAGCCTAACTGACTATGACTAGTGGCTATATAAGAGCAAGCTCGTGAAGCCCATTTCATCACTAGCTACAGAAACCCTGATTCCTTAGCATCCAGCATCCGTCTTCTACTATTTCCAGCATGCCATCGAAGCTTCTTTCACAGGAGCGCATAGTTGGGAGGCAGCACCATCTATTATATCAGTTCTACAGTAATCAAATTTTTGATTCTCCATACTATCTTGTTTTCTCTTGTGTACGAGATCCTGCTATCTGTTGAGCACAGACGTTGTATTATTTTCTTACAGAACTTGGTTTCTGTTGGTCAAATGGTTGAGCAGGGCTTGCAGGTCAAATTTTTTCCTCATGGATGCTTTGATAAGGATATGAAAAATAAAGGTCGCTTGATAGCAAAAGGGAAGAAGAAGGGCAGGATGTTTACGTTGGATGTGGACATGCCTGAATTGAGTGCAACAATACTTGCACATGGGACCTGTGTAGTTACAGATCTTGATATCTGGCATAAACGCATTGGTCATGTTAATGTACAGTGACTTAAATTAATGCAGGCCTGAAACATTGTTGCAGGATTGCCTAAGTTCAAGGTTGCAGAAATGCATAAGGTATGTGAAGCCTATCAATTTGGAAAAGAGGCAAGGAAACCATTTCCTAGACATGTTCAAGAGAGTAAGATGCCATTGGAATTAATCCACTCTGATGTATGGACTACTAAAGTTGCATCTATTGGAGGCTGTTATTATTTTATCACTTTTATTGATGACTATAGCAAAAAAGTTTGGGTGTATTTTATGAAAAAGAAAAGTGAAGTGTTTGGGCATTTCAAAGCTTTTAAAGCTATGGTTGAAAAAGAAACAAGCTTGCAAATAAAATGCCTAGGGTCAAATGGAGGGGGAAAGTACCTCTCAAATGAGTTTGCAACATTCCTGCAAGAGCATGGCATAAAGCAACAATATTCATGCAGTCATACCCCACAGCAAAATGGACTTGTAGAAAGGAAAAATAGGCATATTAGAGAGGTATCTCATGCCAATGAAAAAGACCTGCCAGATTATTATTGGGGTGAAGCAGTTGCTATAGTAGTCTACATAATGAACATGATTCCCACTACAGCAATACATGGCATGATGCCAGAGGAGAGTTATACTAGTAGGAAACCAAATATTTCTCATTTGAAAGTTTTTGGTTGCATTGCCTATGTTCATGTGCCAGATGATTTGAGATTCAAGTTGGATCCAAAAGCTAAGAAGTGCATCCTTATTGGTTATTCTCTATAGTAGAAAGGGTATAGATGCTATAACCCTTCTACTTGTAAGTTTACAGTGAGCAAAGATGTTGTTTTTTATGAGATGAGTAGCTGGTATAAACCAATAAATGTGATTGACAATGTGGATGCACAAAATGGTAACGCTGTGCAGAATTCACAGCAGCAATCACAAAATATTAATAGACCTGTAGTGTCCTCGAGTAGTGGTTCACATACTACACCAGGGACAGGCAGATTGAGATCTAGAGAAAGTAGATCAGCCCATGGTTGATGTGAATGCAGATCACTCTTATGTGGATGCTGAATCCAGTGGTTCAAAACAGAGCCTTGATGATGAGTTGGGTATTCCTTCTATTGTTGCACTTGGAGTAAGGAAGACAAGGGATGTTTTGAGAGCACCTGGTAGTGAGCCTATTCTGTGCAGGTCTACCAGAGTTAAGTATCCTGTGGATATCCTATGGATAGGCTGAAATATGATGGATTTACAGCCATTCACTATGCCTATATGGTCAAAGTGATATAAGAACCAGAACCCACTTCTTTTGAGCAAGCCATGGGAAAAGAAAAATGGGAGAAAGCCATGGATGAAGAAATGGATGCCTTGAAAGCAAATGCTACATGGGAATCGGTGCCTTTGCCTAAAGACAAGAATGCAATTGGATGCAAGTGTGTCTATAAGGTGAAGCACAATGCAAATGGTTCTGTGAGCAGATAGAAGGCAAGATTAGTTGTCAAGGGGTATGCACAGACATATGGCATTGATTATGAAGAAACATTCAATCCGGTTGCAAGGATGGCAACCATAAGAGTAGTCATTGCTATGGCTACATCAAAAGGATGGTATTTACATCAGATGGATGTAAAGAATGCTTTCTTGCATGGTGATTTGCAAGAAGAGGTCTATATGGGGTAGCCACCAGGTTATGTGCATGTTGTTCACCCTGAGTTTGTTTGCAGGTTGAAGAAAGCCTTGTATGGCTTGAAGCAAGCACCCAGAGCATGGTCTAACAAGATAGGATAGTATCTTGTCACTGTTGGCTTTCAGATTTCCAAGGCAGATTTCTCACTTTATGTCAAAAAAATAGAGAAAGGCATTATGTCGCTTGTCATTTATGTTGATGATTTGATCATCGCACGTGATAGTGATGAAGATATCCTTCAGGTGAAAACGCTATTAAAGCAAAAGTTTGAGATGAAGGATTTGGTAGAGCTCCGTTATTTCTTGGGCATTGAGGTAATTAGATCCACAAGTGGGATATGGCTCTTGCAGAGGCAGTATGGATTGGGCATGCTGTCCAAATATGGGATGATAGGCTATAAGCCTATTTCAATTCGTTTGGAACAGAATGTGAAGCTGAGTGCAGATGCAGGTGAGCTTTTGGAAGACCCTACTATGTATAGACGCATAGTAGGAAGTTTGATTTATATGACTATCACCAGGCCAAAATTGAGCTATGCTATTGGGTTGCTAAGTCAGTTTATGCAGGCTCCAAGGAAACCACATTTGGATGCAGCTAGACGCATACTGAGGTATGTGAAGTCCACATTGCAGTATGGACTATTTTATGAGACTAGGATTCAGATACAGTTGCATGGATACACTCATGCTAATTGGGCTGGTAGTATTTCTGATACACGATCAACCAGTGGATATGTGTTCTCTTTTGGGAGTGTTGTAATCACTTGGAGTAGTAAGAAACAGCCTACAGTTGCCTTGTCGAGCACAGAGGCTGAGTACAAGGGTGCAGCAATGACTGCATGTGAGGCAGCTTGGTTGCATAAGTTACTTTATGATATGCATCAGTCTACAAATGGGCCAGTTGTCATTTATTGTGACAACATGAGCAGTATACACTTGGCAAATAACCCAGTCTATCATGCTAGAACAACGCACTTTGAGGTGCATTATCACTATGTGTGGGAGAAGGTTCTAGTAGGTTTTATTGGTCTGGTTTATATCAGCACAGAGGATTAGGTAGCTGACATATTCATGAAGGCATTGGGTGTAGAGAAGCTGTGCAAGTTCAGAGACCTACTTGGTGTGTAGGAATTGAGATTGAGCTCGAGGGGGAGTGTTGAGATATCAAGCTCCACTCGTGATATGCCAGGGTGACCGTTGTGCATTTATGTCACAGACTTATTAGCTACAGATGCCATTGGTACACCACCCATAAATAATAGCTGGATGATAGCTATCTTTATGTACTCTAGTTAGTGGCTCAACTAGTATGTCACCTAGGTTAGCTGAGTTTGGTTTGAGACCCACATATAGGGTTCACCTATTCCTTTTGTTCACCTATTCAGCCTCCACCTTTGTGTGTATTCCCCCATTGTGTATGTGAGAAAGCTGCAAGTGAGACTCCTTACTTCTCTCCCACTCTCTTCACAAGGGAATGGTTCTCCACTTATGATAGTGGAAAGACAGGTTGTGTGCATCTTCGAAATAACTATGCATGTGACATAGTGGGAGCAGGTGACATAAAGTTTTCTTTTGCAAATGGGTCTGCATTTGTTTTGAAAAATGTGAGGCATGTGCCTAAGTTGACCAAGAGTCTTATTTTAGTGGGTTAGCTAGATGATGCTGGTTTTCAGACCAGTTTTGGCTTTCAGAGTTGGAAAATTCAGAAGGGCCCTATGGTTTTGGCCAGGGGTGCCAAGTGTGGGACTTTGTATCCCTTACATGTATCGGCATCTGATCATGTTATTGCAATAACCGAGCAGCCAAGTACTTCTTTTTGGCATTGCAGGTTGGGCCACATGAGCCAAAATGGAATGAAACTATTATGTCATTTTGGTTATGTACCGCATTTGAGTTTTTCTGATTTTGAATTTTGTGAGCACTGTCTCTATGGGAAGCAGACTAAATCACGCTATAAAAGAAGGGGAAAGAAAGATCTTGAAAGGCATGATTTGGTACATTCACACGTATGTGGTCCCATTCCTACACAGTCATTAGGTGGGGCTGAATACTATGTGACATTGATTGATGATAAAAATAGGAAAGTGTGGGCTTATGCTATAGCTCGAAAGAGTGATGTGTTCCAAGTATTTCAAAAATGGTTGGCTTTGGCTAAAAATCAATCAAGTAGAATTCTTAAATGCCTATGGACTGATAATGGTGGAGAGTATATCTCTCATGACTTTCAGCATTTTTGTGATACACATGGGATTAAGAGGGAGCTCATGTCCCCTCATACTCCAGAGAAGAATCCAGTTACAGAACAGATGAACCGCACCATTCAGGAAAGGTTGCAATGTATGCTTTTCAATGCAAGTCTTTCTGGTGGTTTTTGGGTTGAGGCAATGAAGACTATAGTGCATGTGATCAATAGATCACCTAGCAGGAGTTTGGATGGTGGTATTCCTAAAGAGGCATGGAGTGGCAAGAATCCCTCTTACTCTCATTTGCATATATTTGGGTGTGAGGCTTATGCACATGTGCCAAAAGAGCTTCAGAAGAAGCTAGATCCTAAGTATAGGAAATGCATCTTTCTGGCTTATGGTGAAAGTGGAGAGATGGGCTATCATCTTTAGGATCCAAAAGCAAAGAAAATCATACGAAGCCATGATGTGGTCTTCAATGAGAAGAAGATGCATGACATGTTGAGATATCGAGCTCCACTCATGATATGCCAGGGTGACCGTTGTGCATTTATGTCACCGACTTGTTAGCTGTAGATGCGGTTAGTACACCGCCCATGAATAATAGCTAGATGACAGCTATCCTTATGTACTCTAGTTCGTAGCTCAATTAGTATGCCACCTTAGTTAGCTGAGTTTGGTTTGAGACCCACATATAGGGTTCTTCTATTTCTTTGTACAAGAGTTCTTTTGGCTTTCACAACTAAGAAGAGGAAAATTGTTTTCAGCCTCCACCTTTGTGTGTATTCCCCCATTATGTATGTCAGAAAGCCGCAAGTGAGACTCCTTCCTTCTCTTCCACTATCTTCACATGGTATTTGAGCCTAGTTCGTGCTAAGGAGCTCAAGAATGCAAACCAAGTTCGCAGTGTCCTGGTAACAGGACCAGTGTTGCTTTCCTTTTTCGAGTTTGGGAGCAAATCTCTGCAGGTAGCACAGCCAGAAAGTGCAAGAGTGCATTGTCTCAGATTGAGACGCCCTTTGCAGTGTGGCAAGAGGGCAATATATGTTGCGGGCATGGGTGAAGCCCTTGGTGACTTTATTTTTTTGATTCGAGGCCATTTCGGGGCCCGTTTTGGAGGCAGAAGTTCTTCGCAAGCACTGAGAAAAAGGCCCTGTTTTTGCTATGCGACCACTGCTCTGCAAATCGGTGAAAAGTTGCCGTAGAAATTGCATCATATGCCTGTGTGCAGAGATACTGGGAGTTACAGAATCATCCTTATTGCCTATTGATGCAAAATCATCACTAGGAAGTGACTGTGTGGTCAAATACCACTTCTGTCAGTTTTTCAGATTTGCCCGTGTGAGGCAGAAGCTGTTTTTTGTAGTGACAGAATATTTTGCAATGTTTTATAATGGCGTCTGATTCTCTTTCATAGATTGTCATTGAAAAGCTTGACAAGAATAACTTCCAAGCATCAAAGTTTAGAATGATGAATTTCCTTATGGGAAAAGGCTATTGGGAGTTCATTACAGGAAATGAAGAAGAACCAGTTCTTCCTAATGTTCCCAATCAACAGCAAATGCATGCATTTAAAGGATGGCATGAGAGAGCCAGAAAAGTTATGTACTGGCTGTCTATCAGTATTTCGGATTCTATGATTGTGCATATTTAGGATGCAAGTACGCCAAAGGAGGCATGGGATACTTTGGCAAAAATGTACATCACAAATATGCAAGCTAGGAAAATGCAGTTTTGTGAAGCAGGAGTTGCTCAATGTATAGAGAGAAAATATGAGCATCAATGACTACCACATGAAAGTGAAGAAAATTGCAGATGCACTTGCTTCCATTGGGTCGCCAGTGGAAGATGATGATCTAGTTTTTGTGACCTTGAATGGTCTAGGAAAGGATTATGCATAGTTCTGGACATCCATTGCCATCCATGAAAAATTTCCTCATTTTGAGGAGTTGTTTGCTCTTCTAATTTCTGAAGAGCACAGAAATGGTGGTGCATCTTCTTCGGGAAAAACTTCAAAAGAAACTATATTCTACTCAAATGCTGGAAGAGGTAGAGGTAGAGGTAGAGCAAGCCGATCTGGAGGCCATGGTAGAAATCAAAATATGCAACAAACTCAAGAAAACCAGTCCTATGGAGGAGGACATGGTAACTCTAGAGGCAGGGGGAGCCAAAGAGGTCGTGGTGGATGGCAGAGGGGCCAAAATGCAAACAGTAATGTTGAATGCTACTATTGTGGTAAAATGGGTCATATGGCTAAAGACTACTACAAAAAGCAGAATGATATTATGAGTGGAAAATTGCAGCAAGGCAATTATGCATCCTCTAGTAGACAGGGTGATGACAGAAACGAGCATTTATTTATGGTGCAGCACATGACCAATTCTGTGACAAGTGCAAAAGAAAGCAATGATCTATGGTATGTTGACTCAGGTGCATCAAACCACATGTCATGCAGAATGGATGTAGGATGCAAGGAAAATAGAAAGACCAAGATTTGTGGAGACTGGTGATGATACTACACGTCCTATTGTGCAGATTGGTAAAATTCCTTTGTCTATGTAGGATGGGAAAAAGAAATACCTGTCTGATGTATTTCATGTCCCAAATATCACCAAGAACTTGGTTTCTGTTGGTCAAATGGTTGAGCAAGGCTTGCAGGTCAGATTTAATCCTCATGGATGCTTTGTTGAGGATATGAAAAATAACAGTCGCTTGAGAGAAAAAGGAAAGAAGAAGGGTAAGATGTTTATGTTGGATGCAGACATGCCTAAATTGAGTGCAACAATGTTTGCACATGGGACCGGTGTGGTTACAGATATTAATATCTGGCATAAATGCATTGGTCATGTTAATGTACAGTGACTTAAATCAATGCAGGCCCAAAACATTGTGCAAGGATTGCCTAAATTCAAGGTTGCAGAAATGCATAAGGTATGTGAAGCCTGTCAATTTGGAAAACAGGCAAGGAAACCATTTCCTAGACATGTTCAAGAGAGTAAGAAGCCATTGGAATGAATCCACTCTGATGTGTGGACTACTAAAGCTGCATCTATTGGAGGCTGCCATTACTTTGTCACTTTTATTGATGACTACAGCAGAAAAGTTTGGGTGCATTTTATGAAAAAGAAAAGTGAAGTGTTTGGGAATTTCAAAGCTTTTAAAGCTATGGTTGAAAAAGAAACAGGCCTGCAAATAAAATGCCTAAGGTCAAATGGAGGGGGAGAGTACCTCTCAAATGAGTTTGCAAGGTTCCTGCAGGAGCATGGCATAAAGAAACAATATTCATGCAGTCATACCCCATAGCAAAATGGACTTGCAGAAAGGAAAAATAGGCATATTGGAGAGGTATCTTGGGCCATGCTAAATGAAAAAGACCTACCAAATTATTATTGGGGTGAAGCAGTTGCTACAGCAGTTTACATAATGAACAGGACTCCCACTGCAGCAATACATGGCATGATGCCAGAGGAGATCTATACTGGTAGGAAACCAGATATTTCTCATTTGAAAATTTTTGGTTGCATTGCCTATGTTCATGTGCCAGATGAGTTGCAGTCCAAGTTGGATCCAAAAGCTGAGAAGTGCACCTTTATTGGTTATTCTCTATAGCAGAAAGGGTATAGATGCTATAACCCTTCTACTCGTAAGTTTACAGTGAGCAAAGATGTTGTTTAAGATGAGATGAGCAGCTGGTATAAACCAGTAAATGTGATTGATGATATAGATGCACAAAATGCTAATGCTGCACAGAATTCACACTAGCAATCACAAAATATTAGTGGACCTACAGTGTCCTCTAGTAGTGGTTCACATACTTCACCATGGATAGGTAGAATCAGATCAAGAGAATCTCCTCAAAGCAATGCAGATAGTGGTATGCAGGTATCACGAAAAGGAAAAGAGAAGGTAGATCATCCCATGTTTGATGTGAATGCAGGTCACTCTTATGTGGATGGTGAATCCAGTGGCTCAGAACAAAGCATTGATGATGAGTTGGGTATTCCTTCTATTGTTACACCTGGAGTAAGAAAGACCAGGGATGTTTTGAGAGCACTTGAAGTGATCCTATTTTGTGCAGGTCTACCAGAGCTAGGTATCCTGTGGATAGGCTGAAATATGATGGATTGATAGCCATTCACTATGCCTATATGGTCAAAGTGATACAGGAACTAGAACCCACTACTTTTGAGCAAGCCATGGGAAAAGAAAAATGGGAGAAAGCCATGGATGAAGAAATGGATGCCTTGGAAGAAAATTCTACATGGGAATTGGTGCCTTTTCCTAAAGACAAGAATGCAATTGGCTATAAGTGGCCTTATAAGGTGAAGCACAATGCAGATGGTTCTGTGAATAGATATAAGGCAAGATTAGTTGTCAAGGGGTATGCACAGACAGATGGCATTGATTATGAAGAAACATTCAGTCCGGTTGCAAGGATGGCAACCGTAAGAGCAGTCATTGGTATGGCTGCATCAAAGGGATGGTCTTTACATCAGATGGATGTAAAGAATGCCTTCCTGCATGGTGATTTGCAAGAAGAGGTCTTTATGGAGCAGCCACCAGGTTATGTTCATGCTGTCCATCCTGAGTTTGTTTGCGAGTTTGTATGGCTTGAAGCAAGCACCTAGAGCATGGTCTGACAAGATAGGACAATATCTTGTCACTATTGGCTTTCATATTTCCAAGGCAGATTTCTCACTTTATGTGAGAAAAACAGAGAAAGGTATAATGCTACTTGTCATTTATGTTGATGATTTGATCATCACAGGTGATAGTGATGAAGATATCCTTCATGTGAAAATTCTATTGAAGTAGAAGTTTGAGATGAAGGATTAGGGAGAGCTGCATTATTTCTTGGGATTGAGATGATTAGATCACTAAGTGGGATACGGCTCTTGCAGAGGCAGTATGGATTGGACATGCTATCCAAATATGGGATGACAGGTTGTAAGCCTATTTTAGTTCCTTTGGAGTAGAATGTGAAGCTAAGCGTAGATGCAGGTGAGCTTCTAGAAGACCCTACTATGTATAGGTGCATAGTAGGAAGTTTGATTTATATGACTATTACCAGGCCAGATTTGAGCTATGCTGTTGGATTGGTAAGTCAGTTTATGCAGGCTCCAAGGAAACCGCATTTGGATGCGGCTAGATGCATACTCAGGTATGTGAAGTCCACATTGTAGTATGGACTATTTTATGAGGCTGGGGTTCAGATACAGTTGCATGGATACACTGATGCTGATTGGGCTAGTAGTATTTCTGATAGACGATCTACTAGTGGATATGTGTTCTCTTTTGGGAGTGCTACAGTCACTTGGAGCAGCAAGAAACAGCCTACAGTTGCCTTGTCAAGCACAGAGGCTGAGTACAGGGGTGCAGCAATGGCTGCATGTGAGGTAGCTTGGTTGCATAAGCTACTTTATGATATGCATCAGTCTACCGATGGGCCAGTTGTCATTTATTATGACAATATGAGCAGTATACACTTGGCAAATAACCTAGTCTATCATGCTAGAACAAAGCACATTGAGGTACATTATCACTATGTGCAGGAGAAGGTTTTACTAGGTCTTATTGATCTAGTTTATGTCAGCATAGAGAAACAGGTAGCTGACATATTCACGAAGGCATTGGGTGCAGAGAAGCTACACAAGTTCAAAGACCTGCTTGGTATGTAGGAATTGGGATTGAGCTCGAGGGGGAGTGTTGAGATATCGAGCTCCACTCGTCATATGCTAGGGTGACCGTTGTGCATTTATGTCACCGACTTGTTAGCTGTAGATGTGGTTGGTACACTGCCCATGAATAATAGCTAGATGACAGCTATCCTTATGTACTCTAGTTCATGGCTCAGTTAGTATGCCACCTTAGTTAGCTGAGTTTGGTTTGAGGCCCACATATAGGGTTCTTCTATTTCTTTGTACAAGAGTTCTTTTGGCTTTCACAACTAAGAAGAGGAAAACTATTTTCAGCCTCCACCTTTGTGTGTATTCCCCCATTATGTATGTGAGAAAGCCGCAAGTGAGACTCCTTGTTGACTCTGTGCCAACATGAACTTATGAAGAAAGAGAAGGATACAACTTTGTGATACAACTTTGTGTTACAACTTTGTGTTACAACTTCTAGACACAACTTTATGTTACGACTTTATGTAACAGCTTTGTGTTACAAGTTTGTGTTACAACTTCTACATGAAGAGAGAGAATGTGTTACGACTTTGTGACACAACTTTGTGTTACAACTTTGTGTAACAACTTTGTGATACAACTTTGTGACACAACTTTGTGTTACAACTTTGTGTAACAACTTTGTGTTACAACTTCTACATGTAGAGAGAGAAAGTGTTACAACTTTGTGTTACGACTTTGTGACACAACTTTGTGTTACAACTTTGTGATACAACTTTGTGTTACAACTTTGTGATACGACTTTGTGTTACATGCAGAGAGAGAAGCTCTCCAACTTGTATAAATACCCCATAATGGAATGAAGCCCACACTCTTGGGGCATTGTGTTGAGTCTACATTGGTATTCCAAGCATTTGTCTCAAGTGTCCATGCTTCCTTGCACTGCACGTCCAAAAGCATGTCCTAACCTTGCAACCCTTCTCCCCTCTCCTCCAACCCTGCAACCCACCCTCTCCCTCTCCTCCTCCCTCCTCCTCCTTCCTCCTCCTCCTCCTCCTCCCTCCTCCTCCTCCTCCTCCTCCTCCTCCTCCCTCCTCCTCCTCCTCCTCTCTCCTCTCCCTCCCTTCTCCTCTTCCCTCCTCCTCCTCCCTCCTCTCTCTTCTTTCACCCATGCTCTTACACCTTCTTCCTCTCCCACTCCTATGCTTTCCTAAACCCTTAAACTCCATGATCTACGAGGGAGACGAGTTCTCCACCATGTACTCTACTCTGAACCTTGAATCCTCCTTCTAACCCTGGACTCCTTCTAAACCTTGGAACCTCCTTCTGAACCCTGGAACTTCTCCTAAACCCTTGAACTCTTTCTAAACCCTACAACCTCCTTCTGAACCCTTAAACTCCTCCTAAACCCTACAACCCCCAATGAAGGCGAAAGCCTTCATTACCCCAACAACAATGGTTTACGTGCCTTTTACACATGCTTGCATTTGGTTTACTCACCACACTTAAGCCTACGTCTCTCACCGGAACACGACTCGAGGTCCTAAGCTACACATATACTACAACGACAATTCCAATATATCTGTAGGTGACAAAAAGCCTCGGAACCCTGCAACATAGAATACCCAGCTCTTCCTACAAAAGGGGTAGGAAAGAGACAACATTTGGCGCCGTTGCCGGGGAGACTAGCGTCTCAAGTAGCGAGTAAACATGCGTAGGTAGGTGTAAAACAAGTCACTACTTCAAACTTTCATGCACATACCACTCAAGGGCAAGGAGAGTAAAAATTTATCAAAATCTAGCCAAACATATCAACCCCAAACATCCACTTTGGGTTACTGCCTTAAGAAATTTTCTTAATTTCTTAAATAAAAGCCACATGATGTACAATTAGGCTAGGTAGTGGACACGGTTGCGTAGAGCTTTCAATTACGATCATTTTACCTTTTTACAGAAAGGCAAACCGAGCTCTCCATAAAGAGTTATGGCTCGGGAAGAGTTTAGGGTTAAACCCTAAACCTAAACCCTAAACCTAAAATCCAAACCTATAAAAACCTACTCCACCCCCCTCATTCTTCATCTTTCACTTTTTGCCTCCATTCTCTTCCACCTTCCGAGCCCCACGCAAGACACTCCTCCCTCTCCATCGACCGCCCCCTTACTCCTATCCTCGCCATGTAAGTGACATCGAGCCCTTCTCGCAGCGATGACCTAGCCTTCCACCCACCGTCCATTGTTCCGCGACAATCCCGTTACATCGAGAAAGACTTGGAGAGCGATCAGGTCATCACCTCTCCCTGCTTTTCGATTTCAGTCTTTCAAGTTTGTTTCCCTCTTTCTTCCCCCTTCCCCCTCCATCTCCATCACCACCTCCCCCCTCCCCCTTCATCTCCCCCTCCATCTCCCCCTCCCCCTCCACCACCATCTCCCCCTCCATCTCCCCCTCCCTCTCCACCACCACCTCCCCCTCTCCCCCTCCCCCTCACCACCACCTCCCCCCTCCCCCTCCACCACCACCTCCCCCTCTCCCCCTCCCCCTCACCACCACCTTCCCCCTCCCCCTCCACCACCACCTCCCCCTCTCCCCCTCCCCCTCACCCTCACCTCCCCCCTCCCCCTCCACCATCCTCTCCTCTCATCTCCCCCTCCCCCTCCACCACCACCTCCCCCCTCCCCCTCCACCATCCTCTCCTCTCATCTCCCCCTCCCCCTCCACCACCACCTCCCCCTCTCCCCCTCCCCCTCACCCCCACCTCCCCCCTCCCCCTTCATCTCCCCCTCCCCCTCCCCCATCACCTCCCCCTCTCCCCCTCCCCCTCACCCCCACCTCCCCCCTCCCCCTTCATCTCCCCCTCCCCCTCCCCCATCCCCCTCTCTCACTCCCTCTCTACTCTCTCACTCCCTCTCTCCTCTCCATCTCCCCCTCCCCCTTCATCTCCCCCTCCACCACCCCCTTTCCCCCTCCACCACCATCCTCTCCTCTCATCTCCCCCTCCCCCTCCCTCTTCATCTCCCCCTCTCCCACCTCCCCCCTCTCCCTCTCCCCTCCCCCTCTCCCTCCCCCCCACCCCCTCACCTCCCCCTCTCCCACCTCCCCCTCTCCCCCTCCCCCTTCATCTCTCTCTCCCCCTCCACCTTCTCTCTCCTTTCCCTCTCCTCTCTCCCCTTTTTTTCCCTCTCTCTCTCTTCTCTCTCTCCCACCCCCACTCTCTCTCACTCTCTCCTCTTTCTCCCCCTTACCCCCTCCCCCTTACCCTCGACCCCTCCACCCCCTAACCCCCCCTCTACTCTTTCTCCCCCTTACCCCCTCCCCCTTATCCCGCCCCCTATCTCTAACCGCCCGCCACCCCCAGCCCCAACCCCCCAGCCCCGCCCGCCCCCCGCTCACGGCACCGCGGCGGCGCCCAACAGAGGCGCCCCCGCAGCGCCTCCGCCGGCGGCGGCGCGCCGCAGCGCCCGCCTGCGCCGCGCCCTCCGTCCCGGCGCCGGCACCACCGGCCGCCCTCGCGCGCCACCGGCCGCCGCCCGCGGCGACCCCGCGCCACCCCGCCGCAGCCCAAGGCCCGCCCCGCGGCGGCGCGCCCCGCGCCGCCGCCCCGCGCCCCGCGCGCGCCGCCCGCGCCGCCCAACGTCCCGCCCGCGCCGCCCACCGCCCCGCCCCGCGCCCCTCCAACCCTCGCCGCCCCGCCCTACCCCGCGCCGCCCCTACGCGACCCCCTCCCCCTCCCCCGCCACCCCACTCGCACCCCCCTCATACCCCCTGCGCGACCCCCTCCCCCTCCCCCTGCGCTCTCCCCTCCACACCCCCCTCACACCCCCTACGCGCACGCCCCTTCCACCTCCCCTCACACCCCTCCCCCGCCCCCCGCGCACCTCCCCCTCGCCCGCCCCTCACCCCCCTGCCGCCACCTCGGGCAGCCCCCCAGGGCGCCGCCGTCGGACAGCCCCCCTCAGAACCAAAAAAAAAAAAAAAAAAAAATTTTAACTACACCTAACCTAAACTAACCTCCAGTTAGTCCTAACTACGGTTAGGTTAGGTTAGGTTAGGTTAGGTTAGTCGATTGACCTTAGGCTAGTTAGTCTTAACTACAGTTAGGTTAGGTTAGTTAGGTTAGGCCAACTAAGTTAGTTAGTTAACCTAAGTTAGATTAGTTACGTAGGTTTGGTTAGTAGGAACTACGGTTAGGTTAGTTTAGTTAGCCCTCGGTTACGTTAGACTAACTCTTCAGTTAGTATCTAACTGCAGTTAGTTTAACCTCCCAGTTACAATAACTGGGAGGATCTAGGTTAGTTAGTCTAACTAGTGTCACTTGGTTTCAACCCCTCGGTTGGACTTAAAGTCCATTCACACCACCATTAGGACCCCCCCAAACGCCAAATTTACCCCTCCTCTAACTCCTCGAAACTCATCCGTTTGGGACCCAAATTGAACCCCGTTTGAACCCAGATTTCACACACGGAAACACCACGTAACGGGGTATTTTTCCAGCCCATTGCACACCATTTCGGCATCCCTAGCACACGTTCGTTCGCGCCCCCGTGTGGGCCTCATTTTGCATTTATTCACTCGTATTTTCACGCCGCGACCTCCGATTAACGATCCGTCTGCACCGGCACATTTCCCTACACACGTAGGACAATCCTAGGCACATTATTAACACGACGGTCCCTACACATATTAACATCACTCTAACTCTCCTAACGACACCACCTCCACGCCCGCCCTTGGGGTAGCGATCCCCTTGGCAAATCACGCACCTTCTGCATGCAGTTACGTTCCGGCCAACGACTTCGACTCCAACGCTCGCCCAATCCGCAACTTACTCCACTGCAACAATCGCCCCCTCCAATCCTCTACCCCGAATTCCCCCCTGAGATTCAACAACTTCCTTTAACTCCTCCACGCCCCAACATGGCTGGACGCCGTCCTGAGCATGATGGGGACATCGAGCTCGATGCCGAGGCTGACAACTTCTTCAATCGACGAAATCACAACAATCACGGCCGACGCCCCTTGGGAAAATTGGAACTTCCCAAATATAATGGTAGGGGAGACCCTGCTCGCTTCCTCCAACATTTTGATGCCGCATGTCGAGCAGGTGGTGATCAATCCCATGAAACTAAGGTGGCTTGGTTTCCAATGGCCTTAACTGATGAGGCGTCGGAATGGTACCTCGACCTTCTTGTAGAAGAACGTGCCACATGGGACCTACTTCAAACCGAATTCAAACGTCGCTTCCAAACGGAGAGGCTACAAGATGATCCCGCTCTCCAACTCAGCAAGATCGAACAAGGCCGGAGGGAAGATGTACGCACATACCTGGGAAAGATGAAGAGATTGATTGCCAAATGTGACCCACGGCCAGATGCAAAGTACCTCACGGCATGGTTCATAGCAGGACTCAGAAAGAAAATCCGCAAGGATATGAAAAAGATAAGTAGCTATGAAACATTCAGTGCTGCTCATGCGACAGCCATTGACATCGAAGATGGTATGACAGATTCAGACACTAGCAGTGATGATGCCAGATCAAATACACGAGATAAACGCTCAAAAAAAGGTAAATCAAAGGACACTGCCGAAACATCCAATGAAGATCGCCTAGAGGCCATGACCTTGAAATTGAAAGAAGATATGATGCAGGCCATGGATCAAAAACTCCACTTGTCTCAGCCGCCAACTCAAACATATCCACGGCGAGAAAATGTCTGGTGCCCACACTGCTTGGCAAATCATACAGCAAATGAATGCCCAGTCCTCAGAGCAAGAATCACTGCACAAGCAAATCCACCGCCACGGTTGTGGTGCCATATCTGTGTCGTCGGCGGCCATGATGAGACCAGTTGCATCTTCAACATGCGCAACAATCCGCCTCGACCACCACAATACCAAGCGGCACCCATGCCAGTATACAGGCAACCGGCACTTGCACAAGCGCCCCCAGCTCCGAGGCTAAATCCTGTTCCCGTTCGGACACAAGTCCCACAACTACTCAGGAATCCAAATCCACGACCGTATCCAAGAGCACCAAATCCAGCTCCTCCGGCAGTTCCCATACATCAATTACAAGCCGAGGAAGTAGACTCGCTATTTGAGTATGAAGCAGAGTACCCAGTGTACTATGTAGAAGGTGCAGAGGGTCTAATACCAGTCTATGCAAATCAAGTGCGACCCAA
This sequence comes from Dipteris shenzhenensis, assembly GCF_047967505.1. Lineage (NCBI taxonomy): Eukaryota > Viridiplantae > Streptophyta > Polypodiopsida > Gleicheniales > Dipteridaceae > Dipteris > Dipteris shenzhenensis. Next base: position 52,337,841 of record NC_141602.1, on the reverse strand, counting down.
CACATTTCGAGCACCAATCAAGTGTTACGGTTGTGGAGAAAATCATAGAATCGCAGAGTGCCCTCATCGCGGTAGCCCAGCTACTTTCCAACCACTTTGCAGAGATTGTGGCATAGGACATGCCTGTATGGATTGTCCCATGAAAAATAAGGTCCCAGAACAAACAGAGGTTAAGCCTGACGTCCCCATCGGCATCATTGGGGTGGACCATCAAAGTCTGGGACCGGCAAGTCTAAGGTCACAACCTATCAATGTAATTACACGCCAACAGAAAGCGGCTACGAAGGACCCTATCATTCCGATCCAACCGAAGCGACTTCTGAGAAAGAAAGCACAAGTTCCTCCACCTCCGCCAAGCAATGAGCAGCCGAGTTCATCTACATCAACTCCCGAGCCTCGAATAAAAGAAGCTCCATTCCCGAATGCAGAGGTGGAGAAGGCTCGTTTTCAGGCACTTCAGCAATGGGTCCAAAATGAACAAGCTCAATTTGAGGCTCAGAAACAAGCTCAAGACCCACTCCATGACTTGGCCCAACAAAGTATTGATACTGTACTCGAGCCTTTGTTCCAACAACAGACTCCACAACAGAATGTACCACCCCGTCAACTTGAAGGAGCTGCACTCTCTAGCATCCTGAGTTGCCCTGTGTCCATTCCCATCGGAATCCTCTTACGAAATTGTCCCAATCTCTGGGAGAGTTTCAAAGGATGGATTGAACTCGCAAATCCCTCTCCACCTATGAACAACATTGATGATATCCCTGTGCGGATGGGTGAGAAAGATGACATACGCAACATCACTGTGCCTTTGATCCACAAGGCATATAATGAAATCCAAGCCATAGTGGATGGTGGCGCAGGTGTCAATGTCCTATCAAAGGAGCTTTACGAAGAATGGGGTCTCCCACCAATGCAAAAGGCTAATTTCAACATACGCCTTGCCGATGATTCACGGGCTAAACCCTTGGGAATAGTGAATGGTGTGTCCACAAAGATCGCAGGAGTCCGCTTTTCCCTTCAATTCACAATCTTGGATCTCCCCAAAAAATCCTATCAAATCTTACTGGGACGTCCTTGGTTACGGGAAGCATTAGTCCTCCATGACTGGGGAACGGATAGATTGACAATCCAGAATCGAGACACTGCAGTCAGGGTGAATGTGGGGACAGGAGTTATTAAACCAATTGTTCCTAGAGCATTGGATGACACATCTTCCACGACAATCTCGAGCAAATCAGATCCCTTGCAACAGCATGCCATAGCAGGTGACTCACAAAGCAATGTCAATAACTGGATACAAACATTGGCAACCATCGACAACTGCCATTCATTAGACCCCATCTTCTCACAGATAGATGTTAACGCACTACAGGTCGATCCTCCACCGACGCATGAAGAACCAATCGATCTAGAGATGCCTTTCTTTATGGCTGACCTCGAATGGGAAAATGAACCTGAAGAAGGTACCCATACCAATGATGACTCAGATTTTCCTTGGGATCTTGAAACAGAGGCTGCAAATGCTGAAATTGAAGATCAAATCTTTGATAATGACCTAGTCATTCTGCATGCCCTAATGGCAGTTGAGCTCCCAAAAGTTGAACCTCCACAGTTGCATAACAGTAGAAGATCCCGCAAGAAAGCTGCTGGAGGAAATCGCAGAAAAGCCAAGGCCGAGCACTTCAATGAATTCGAACGAGTCCAAACACGGATTGTGGAATTGTATCTTGCAAAGGCAGTCCCCTCAAAGTCAAAACCACCACCTCTTGAATGGTCCCCTGAAGGACTGGAAGGAGTATGTGCAGCACATGAACCCTTACCTGGAAACACCTTACCAGTGGAAAAGTTACCCCACAGTTCCCAACGTAAGAAGTTTCGGAAATATAAGCCACATGTGCGGATGAAGCTCGATCAAGAGACTTCAGAAAAAGAAAGGGCAGAAGAGCCTAACAAATTACTAAATGCAACTATGCCACCCAGTACTCATGACACATCTCAGGCTAGTTCAACCCCATCAGAGGCCGATCTTCGAGCAGTGCCGGAATACTTTAAGAATTATACAAGTGGAAGTGCACCAATAGCAATGCCAAGACCAATCAGGGAATCTGAAGTTCAAGAAACCGATAGCATTGGAGAAACTCCAATCTATGAGGGACCGGCAAAAACACGCACAATAAACCTCGCCCTTGAAGGGGAGGAAGAAAAGTTGGTTTTCATTGGGAAACAGCTCCGTCAAGAAGATGAAAGCAAACTCAAAGACCTCCTAATGGAATATCGTGACTGCCTAGCATGGTCATACAAAGAGATGAAAGGAATTTCCCCAGAAGTGGCAGTTCACACGATCCCTATAAGGGAAGGTGCTCGCCCTAAGGTATGTGGACCTTATCGCACAAATCCTAAATATGGCACCATGGTTTATGACGAGCTGGAAAAACTCCTAGATGCCGGATTCATCTACGAGATCGAGCACACTGATTGGGTTTCCCCCATTGTCATTGTACCTAAACGCAACAAGAAGCTCAGAATATGCGTGAACTTGAAAAATGTGAATGCCGCCACAATAAGGGATCACTACCCCCTACCCTTAACAGAAACAGTGTTGGAAAAGGTGGCAGGATCCGAAATTTATAGTTTCTTGGATGGCTTCAGTGGCTATAACCAAGTGCAAATTGCTCCTCAAGACCAATCAAAAACAGCATTTGCTACAGAATGGGGTATTTTTGCATATAGAGTCATGCCATTCGGCCTTTGTAATGCCCCAGCCACATTCCAGCGAGTCATGTTCACAGCTTTCAAGTCATTTTTGAATAAGTTTTTACAGGTGTTCTTGGATGATTTGTGCATCCATTCAACCAAACAGGACCACTTCAAATGTCTGGAAGAAGTATTAATCAAATGCAGGGAGTATGGCATCTCCCTAAATCCAACAAAATGCCAGTTCATGGTCACCCACGGAGTTGTTTTGGGACACATCGTCTCTCAACATGGGATTGCAACTGACATGGACAAAATCAAAATCATCATGGAATTGCCTCCTCCTACAAATTCCAAAGGTGTACAGGTCTTTATGGGACATGCCGGCTATTATAGAAGATTAATATTGCGGTATGCCATGATAGCTAGACCACTTTACAAATTATTAGTGGAGTTCTTATGGACCGAAGAGTGCGACCAAGCCTTTGAGCTTTTAAAGTGGCGCCTAATCACAGCACCCATCCTTCTATCTCCCAATTGGGATATTGATTTTCATGTTCATACTGATGGATCCAAGTATGCAATTGGGAGTGTGCTTTGTCAACCGGGTGAACATAAGAAAGACTACCCCGTCTACTTCGCCAGTCGACAACTCAATGATGCAGAGATCAACTATACAACCACAGAAAGAGAAGCCCTAGCAATGGTGTACAGTGTAAAGAAATTTCGGCACTATCTCCTTGCAAATGATTTTGTCTTCTACACCGACCATCAAGCATTGCTTTATCTTGTGAACCGTCCGTGTACCACCGGAAGAATAACCAGATGGCTCCTCTTGCTGCAAGAATTCAACTTCAAAATTGTGGTCCGCAAAGGTGCCCAACACTACATTGCCGATCACATGTCTCGGGTCAAGACAGGGGAAGAAGCCACTGGAGTAGAAGATGACTTACCAGATGCCACACTATTTCAAATAGATGCTGTTCCAGAATGGTGTGGAGATATCATTGGGTACTTGATGGCAGGAAGACCACCCCCTGACATGAAAGCAGTAGATGCCAGAAAATTGATTCTAAAGGCTGCACCATATCAACTCATTGCAGGACAACTATACAAGATGGGCAAGGACCAGATATTAAGAAGATGTGTAATGCCTCATGAGATCCTGCCAATCCTGAGTGAAGTCCATGAAGGCATTGCAGGAGGACACTTCCAAGGGGAAGCCACAGCAAGAAAAGTTCTCCTCGCAGGCTACTGGTGGCCAACACTGTGGGCAGATGCCTATGAATATGTAAAAGGCTGTGATGTATGCCAACGAACTATTAAACCACAACACAAAGACTTCAATCCTCTAACAACAGTTGTTGCACAACAGCCATTTGAAAAATGGGGGATTGATTATGTGGGTCCCATACATCCAGCAGCAAAAGGAACACAGGCACGCTACATCATTGTGGCCACTGATTACTTTACAAAATGGGCTGAAGCTAAAGCAGCCAGAAAGGCAGATGCCAAAAGCACAGCAAGATTCTTGTACGAACATGTGATCACCCGATTCGGATGCCCCCTTGAAATTGTGTCGGATAGAGGCACACATTTTGTCAATGAGGTAATCCAAGAACTCTTGTCTGGCTTCATGGTCATTCATAGAAAAAGCACACCCTACTACCCCCAAGGGAATGGACTAGCAGAATCCACAAACAAAATCATATGCAATATCCTCACCAAGGTAGTAGAACCACAGCGTTCTGATTGGGCAGAGAAACTGAATGCAGCCTTATGGGCATACAGAACCACATTCAAGGTCAGTACAGGAAACACACCTTTTCAATTGGTGTACGGCCTTGAAGCCGTGGTCCCACTTGAATTTATAATACCAAGTCTGCGCATCGCAATACAAGAACGCATGGGTGATCATGAGTCCTTGAAAGAAAGGCTCTGTCAGTTGGAAAAGCATACAGAAACAAGACTAGTCGCTTATCATGCCATGACAACAGAAAAACGTCGAAGAAAGGCATGGTTTGACAGGAATCTGAAAGCTAAAGACATCAAGGAAGGCGACTTAGTCCTGTTATACAATGCCAAAGTACACAAGGGAAAACTGAAATATCTAGGTCAAGGACCCTACCGAGTACGCAAGATGAATCCCATTGGAGCTGTGCTACTTGAAACACTTGATGGAGTCCAATTCAACACAACAATAAACGGGAGCCGACTGAAGCGCTACTACATCAACACGCGAGCCATCCCCAACAAAAACGAAGATTTGGGAAACCAAGTCTTCCTTAGTTAGGTTTAGATTGTATCACAAGCACTCACTCGCATATGCACGTTTTTGCACATATAGTTTGCACTAGATTGTTACACGCACACTCACTGCATATGCACGTTTTTTGCACGTTAGGGATGTTTGCGTCTTAGTTTCCCTCTCGGGGGGGTCACTCATCATATGTAACCCTATCACGTGAGTTCAACAGAAGGATATTTTTTATTTGTAAAATTTACAAAAATAAATATACATAAGGGACTATTTAAAATAGTTTTTGAAAAAATTTACAGATTTGTATAGAAAAGGGGTACATTTTATTAATGAAAAAATTTACAAATAAGGGATTTTAAATATAGGCCTTGAACGCACGTGATATAGAGGGTTTATACATAGTGACCCCCCCGAGGTTTCCCTATCAAATCCCACAAATAAGCATATAGTTAGACACATCACATGCACTCACATGATTTTGCATAGGCACATAATAGATTGCATAAAAAATAGTATCACACAGTTTCATTCCATACTCTCAAAGCATGCAATGAATTCACACGCAGTACACAAAGCTATGCCAAAACTCAAGATGAATTGGCAACAGAGTCTGCAGCCTCCGCAACGAGACCCCCGCCAAACATCACAGCCGTCTCCTATATGCAAAAAATATCAAACTTGCATACTAATTATCTACAAGCTCAATGCTACTGGTGCAATCGCATCCAACATGTATGCAAGATAGCAAGAAATGACAGCCTCCACAACGAGACCCCCGCCAAACCTCTTCCCAAGAAGATTCGACAGCAGCGTCCGCAACCTCAGCAACGAGATCCCCTCTGACATTCATAGTCATCTACCCCACCTCAAGTGGAGATAAGCTTCTTGACCAACATCCTTTTATACCAATCCTCCACAACGAGACCCCCGCTAAACCTCTTCCCAAGAAGATTCGATGGCAGCGTCCGCAACCTCAGCAACGGGATCCCCTCTGACATTCATAGTCATCTACCCCTCCTTAAGAGAAGATAAGTTTCTTGACTATTGACTACACATTGTGTGGTGCAAAAGAATTACAGCAGGAACGACTCGCATACCACAAGCTAAATAGCCACTGGATTACGCACATGGCATCTCAACTCTGAAATCAAAATAATCCATAACCCGAGGACGGGTAATAAAATGGATCCGGGAGTATGGTTCCGTTGCCGGGATACAAAGTTGTGTCACAAAGTCGTAACACATTCTCTCTCTTCATGTAGAAGTTGTAACACAAACTTGTAACACAAAGCTGTTACATAAAGTCGTAACATAAAGTTGTGTCTAGAAGTTGTAACACAAAGTTGTAACACAAAGTTGTATCACAAAGTTGTATCACCTTCTCTTTCTTCATAAGTTCATGTTGGCACAGAGTCAACACTCCTTCCTTCTCTTGTATTCCCCCATTATGTATGTGAGAAAGCCGCAAGTGAGACTCCTTCCTTCTCTCCCACTATCTTCACATGACACCCATGAGGGATGTGGAAATGAGGAGAATCACTTTTCAGGATGTGAATCCACCCGCATATGTTGATAGACAGCAAGTTTTCCATGCACCAAATGTGCAGGAAATGGTGCCACCAGGTACACCCATAGATACACAATCAAGGGCAGATGATGGATAATCTATTGGTGGCAATGATGAGGCAAATGTGGCTGATATGCAAGCAAGACAGCAAGCTGAAATGCCCTTGAGAAGAACATCTAGAGTATCTAGACCATTTGAGAGAATTGTTCTAGGGGTAGACTATGTGATGCTTACTAATTGCAGGGACCTTCTTGCTACAGAGAGGCTATGATGTGCGAGGATCAGTGCAAGTGGGAGTATGCTATGCAATCAAAGATGAGTTCACTCATAAAGAATAAGACTTGGGACTTGGTTTCTTTGCCACATGGAAAGAAAGCATTGCCATGTAAATGGGTCTATAAGATGAAGGTCACAAGTGATGATGTGCCTAAGTATAAGGCCCGTTTGGTTGCTAAAGGATTCAAGTAAGAGAAGGGTGTGGACTTTGATGAGATATTCTCTCCGGTTGTGAAGATGACCACACTTAGTGTGAAGATAGTGGGAGAGAGGGAAGGAGTCTCACTTGAGGCTTTCTCACAAGCACAATGGGGGAATACACACAAAGGTGGAGGCTGAAAACAGTTTTCCTCTTCTTAGTTGTGAAAGCCAAAAGAACTCTAGTACAAAGAAATAGAAGAACCCTATATGTGGGTCTCAAAACCAAACTCAACTAACTAAGGTGGCATACTAACTGAGCCACGAACTAGTGTAGATAAGGATAGCTATCATCTAGCTATTATTCGTGGGCGGTGTACCAACAGCATCTGTAGCTAACAAGTCGGTGACATAAATGCACAACGGTCACCCTGGCATATCACGAGTGGAGCTCGATATCTCAACACTCCCCCTCGAGCTCAATCCCAATTCCTGCACACCAAGCAGGTCTCTGAACTTGCGCAGCTTCTCTGCGCCCAATGCCTTCATGAATATGTCAGCTACCTGATCCTCTGTGCTGACATAAACTAGATCAATAAGACCTAGTAAAACCTTCTCCTGCACATAGTGATAATGCACCTCAATGTGCTTTGTTCTAGCATGATAGATTGGGTTATTTGCCAAGTGTATACTACTCATGTTGTCACAATAAATGACAACTGGCCCATTTGTAGACTGATGCATATCATAGAGTAGCTTATGCAACCAAGCTACCTCACATGCAGCCATTGCTGCCCAAAAGAGAACACATATCCACTGGTAGATCATCTATCAGAAATACTACCAGCCCAATCAGCATCAGTGTATCCATGCAACTGTATCTGAACCCCAACCTCATAGAATAGTCCATACTGCAATGTGGACTTCACATACCTGAGTATGCGTCTAGCCGCATCCAAATGCAGCTCCCTTGGAGCCTGCGTAAACTGACTTACCAACCCAACAACATAGCTCAAATCTGGCCTGGTAATAGTCATGTAAATCAAACTTCCTACTATGCGTCTGTATATAGTAGGGTCTTCCAGAAGCTCACCTGCATCTGCGCTCAGCTTCACATTCTGCTCCAAAGGAACTGAAATAGGCTTACAGCCTGTCATCCCATATTTGGACAGCATGTCCAGTCCATACTGCCTCTGCAAGAGCTGTATCCCACTTGGTGATCTAATCACCTCAATGCCCAAGAAATAACATAGCTCTCCCAAATCCTTCATCTCAAACTTTTGCTTCAATAGCATTTTCACATGAAGGATGTCTTCATCACTATCACCTGTGATGATCAAATCATCATTATAAATGACAAGCAGCATAATACCCTTCTCTGTTTTCCTCACATAGAGTGAGAAATCTGCCTTGGAAATTTGAAAGCCAATAGTAACAAGATATTGTCCTATCTTGTCAGACCATGCTCTAGGTGCTTGCTTCAAGCCATACAAGGCTTTCTTCAACCTGCAAACAAACTCAGGATGAACAGCATGCACATAACCTGGTGGCTGCTCCATATAGACCTCTTCTTGCAAATCACCATGCAAGAAGGCATTCTTTACATCCATTTGATGTAAAGACCATCCCTTTGATGCAGCCATAGCAATGACTGCTCTTACAGTCGCCATCCTTGCAAGTGGACTGAATGTTTCTTCATAATCAATGCCATATGTCTGTGCATACCCCTTGACAACTAATCTTGCCTTGTATCTGTTCACAGAACCATCTGCATTGTGCTTCACCTTATAAACCCATTTACAGCCAATTGCATTCTTGTCTTTAGGCAAAGGCACCAATTCCCATGTTGCATTTGCATCCAAGGCATCCATTTCTTCATCCATGGCTTTCTCCCATTTTTCTTTTCCCATGGCTTGCTCAAAAGAAATGGGTTCTGGTTCCTGTATCACTTTGACCATATAGGCATAGTGAATGGCTATAAATCCATCATATTTCAGCCTATCCACAGGATACCTAGCTCTGGTAGACCTGCGCAAAATAGGCTCACTTCCAGGTGCTCTCAAAACATCCCTGGTCTTCCTTACTCCAAGTGTAACAACAGAAGGAATACCCAACTCATCATCAATGCTCTGTTCTGAGCCACTAGATTCACCATCCACATAAGAGTGACCTGCATTCACATCAAACATGGGCTGATCTACCTTCTCTTTTCCTTTTCGTGATACCTACATACCACTATCTGCATTGCTTTGAGGAGATTCTCCTGATCTCAATCTACCTGTCCATGGCGAGGTATGTGAACCACTACTAGAGGACACTGCAGGTCCACTAATATTTTGTGATTACTATTGTGAATTCTGTGCAGCATTACCATTTTGTGCATCTACATCAATCATCACATTTACTGGTTTATACCAGCTGCTCATCTCATCTTAAACAACATCTTTGCTCACTGTAAACTTACGAGTAGAGGGGTTATAGCATCTATACCCTTTCTGCTGCAAAGAATAACCAATGAAGATGCACTTCTTAGCTTTTGGATCTAACTTGGACCTCAATTCATCTGGCACATGAACATAGGCAATGCAACCAAAAATTTTCAAATGGGAAATATCTGGTTTCCTACCAGTATACATCTCCTCTAGCATCATGCCATGTATTGCTGCAGTGGGAGTCCTGTTCATTTTGTAAACTGCTGTAGCAACTGCTTCAGCCCAATAAAAATCTGGCAGGTTTTTTTCATTGAGCATGGCACGAGATACCTCTCCAATATGCCTGTTTTTCCTTTCTGCAAGTCCATTTTGCTGTGGAGTATGACTGCATGAATATTGTTGCTTTATGCCATGCTCCTGCAGGAACCTTGCAAATTCATTTGAGAGGTACTCTCCCCCTCCATCTGACCTTAGGCATTTTATTTGCAAGCCTGTTTCTTTTTCAACCATAGCTTTAAAAACTTTGAAGTGCCCAAACACTTCACTTTTCTTTTTCATAAAATACACCCAAACTTTTCTGCTGTAGTCATCAATAAAGGTGACAAAGTAATGACAGCCTCCAATAGATGCAGCTTTAGTAGTCCACACATCAGAGTGGATTAATTCCAATGGCTTCTTACTCTCTTGAACATGCTTAGGAAATGGTTTCCTTTCCTGTTTTCCAAATTGACATGCTTCACACACATGCATTTCTACAACCTTGAATTTAGGCAATCCTGCAACAATATTTTGGGCCTGCATTGATTTAAGTCGTTGTACATTAACATGACCAATGCATTTATGCCAGATATCAATATCTGCAACTACACCGGTCCCATGTGCAAACATTGCTGCACTCAATTCAAGCATGTCCACATCCAGCGTAAACATCCTGCCCTTCTTCTTTCCTTTTGCTATCAAGCGACCATTATTTTTCATATCCTCAACAAAGCATCCATGAGGATTGAATCTGACCTGCAAGCCCTGCTCAACCATTTGACCAATAGAAACCAGGTTCTTGGTGATGTTCGGGACATGAAACACATCAAACAACTATTTCTTTTTCCCATCCTGCATAGACAAAGGAATTTTGCGAATCTGCACAATAGGATGTGCAGTATCATCACTAGTCTCCACAAATCCTGGTTTTTCCATTTTCCTTGCATCCTGCATCCATTCAGCATGACCTGTCATGTGGTTTGACGCACCTGAGTCAACATACCACACATCATTGCTTTCTTCTGCACTTGTCACAGAATTTTTCATATGCTGTACCATAAACAAATGCTCATTTCTGTCATCACCCTGTCTTCTAGAGGATGCATAATTTCCTTGCTGCAATTTTCCATTCATAATGTCATTCTGCTTTTTGTAGCAGTCTTTAGCCATATGCCCCATTTTACCACAGTAGTAGCATTCAACATTGCTATTTGCATTTTGGTCTCTCTGCCATCCACCACGACCTCTTTGGCTCCCCCTGCCTCTAGAGTTACCACGTCCTCCTGCATAGGACTGGTTTTCTTGAGTTTGCTGCATATTCTAATTTCTACCACGGCCTCCAGATCAGCCTCCTCTACCTCTGCCTCTACCCCTTCCAGCATTTGAGTAGAAGACAGTTTCTTTTGAAGTTCCTCCTGAAGAAGATGCACCACCATTTCTCTGCTCTTCAGAAATTAGAAGAGCAATCAACTCCTCAAAATCAGGAAATTTTTCATGGACGGCAATGGATGTCCAGAACTGTGCATAATCCTTTCCTAGACCATTCAAGGTCACAGAAACTAAATCGTCATCATCCACTGGTGACCCAATGGAAGCAAGTGCATCCGCAATTTTCTTCACCTTCATGTGGTAGTCATTGATGCTCATATTTTCTCTCTGCACATTGTGCAGCTCCTGCTTGAGCTGCATTTTCCTTGCCTGCATATTTGTGCTGTACATTTTAGCCAAAGTATCCCATGCCACCTTTGATGTACTTGCATCCTGAATATGCACAATCATTGAATCTGAAATACTGATAGACAGCCAGTACATAACTTTTCTGGCTCTCTCATGCCATCCTTTAAATGCCTGCATTTCCTGTTGATTGGGAACATTAGGAAGAACTAGTTCTTCTTCATTTCCAGTAATGAACTCCCAGTAGCCTTTTCCCATAAGGAAATTCGTCATTCTAAACTTCCATGTTTGGAAGTTGTTCTTGTCAAGCTTTTCAGTGACAATCTGTGAAAGAGAATCAGACGCCATTACAGAAGACTGCAAAATATTCTGTCACTACAAAAACCACAGCTTCTGCCTCACAAGGGCAAATCTGCAAACCTGACGAAAGTGGTTTTTGACCACACAGTCACTTCCTAGTGATGATTTTGCATCAACAAGCAATAAGGATGATTCTGCAACTCCCAATATCTCTGCGCACAGGCATACCATGCAATTTCTGCGGCAACTTTTCACCAACCTGCAGAACAGTGGTCGCACAGCCCAAACAGGGCCTTTTTCTGAGTGCTTGCGGAGAACTTCCGCCTCCAAAATGGGACCCGAAATGACCTCGAATTTGAAATGACCCCGCAGCATATAATGCCCTCTCGCCACACCGCGAAGGGCGTCTCAATCTGAGACAGTTCACTCTTGCACTTCCAGCTATGCTACCTGCAGAGATTTGCTCCCAAACTCGAAAGAGGAAAGCAACACTGGTCCTTTTACCAGGACACTGCGAACTTGGTTTGCTTTCTTGAGCTCCTTACCACGAACAAGGCTCTGATACCATGTGAAGATAGTGGGAGAGAGGGAAGGAGTCTCACTTGAGGCTTTCTCACAAGCACAATGGGGGAATACACACAAAGGTGGAGGCTGAAAATAGTTTTCCTCTTCTTAGTTGTGAAAGCCAAAAGAACTCTAGTACAAAGAAATAGAAGAACCCTATATGTGGGTCTCAAAACCAAACTCATCTAACTAAGGTGGCATACTAACTGAGCCACGAACTCTAGTGTAGATAAGGATAGCTGTCATCGAGCTATTATTCGTGGGCGGTGTACCAACCGCATGTACCAACCGCATCTGTAGCTAACAAGTCGGTGACATAAATGCACAATGGTCACCCTGGCATATCGCGAGTGGAGCTCGATATCTCAACACTTAGATGTGTACTTGGACTTGTGGTAATACAGGATATGGAGCTTATGCAGATGGATGTCAAGACAGCTTTCTTGCATGGGGATTTGCATGAGGAAATTTACAGCCAGAAGGCTTTGAAGAAAAGGGCAAAGAGCATTTGGTTTGCAAGCTGAAAAAGAGTCTCTATGGCCTTAAGCAAGTGCCTAGAGAATGGTATCACAAGTTTGATGCTTTCATTCGGTCCCAGGGTTTCAAAAGAAGTGAGATTGATCAATGCCTCTACACTAAAAGGGCTCAGGATAATAGCCTAATACTCCTGGCACTTTATGTGGATGATATGTTATTGGCTAGCAAGAACACTTATGAGCTTACTGCATTGAAGGCCAAGTTGCATGAGGCCTGTGACATGAAGGATTTGAGACCTGCAGGTCATATTCTTAGTATGTGCATCATGCATGACCGGAGTAGGAAACTCCTTTGGCTTTCACAAAAGAAGTATGTTACAAAAGTGTTGCAGCATTTCAATATGGAGGGAGGGAAGGCATTGCATACTCAATTGCCTCCATATGTGAAACTGAGTCAGGAAGATAGTCCCAAATTATATGAGGAGAGGGCCATGATGACCAAGGTTCCTTATGCATCAGCAGTTGGGAGTCTTATGTATGCTATGATAGCTACTAGACCAGACATTACATTTGCAATGGGAGCTGTTAGCCACCCGGTATATGGCTAATCCAAGAAAGAGACATTGGGAGGCAGTTAAGTGATCATGAGGTACGTGAAGGGTACCAAGGAGGTGTGTATATGCTTTGGTAGAGGAGAGATGCATGTATTTGGATACACAGATTCTGACTATGCAGGGCATGTGGATAGCAAGAGATCCAATTCTGGTTATGTGTTCACCTTTGTAGGTGGTGCAGTGTCGTGGATATCTCATGCACAGAAGTGCATTGCTTTGTCTACCACAGAGGCCAAGTATGTTGCAACCACAGAGGGTTGGAAGGAGGCTATATGGTTTGATCGGCTAGTGAGAGATTTGGGGATTAATACAGGTGTACGACATTGCATAGTGATTCCATGAGTGCTATTCAACTAGCACGAAATCCGGTCTTTCATGCAAAGACCAAACACATTGAGGTCAGGTACCATTTGATCAGGGAGGTACTTGAGGACAAGCTCTATGGAGCTTGTCAAGGTTCATACAAATGATAACCCTACAAATATGCTGACAAAAAGTCTACCTAGAAGGTTTGAGTATTGTTGTGTATTGATAGGCATTGGATAGTATGCTCATTGGTTGTTCTCCCTTAAAGGCACATTCGCCTTTAAGTGGGAGGTTATGGGGGTTAAAGGCCACTGTACCTTAACCCCGGTTATGTACAATAATCAAACACATATACATATGGATGGAATAGAGGATTAGGATGTTTTGCACCCACCAAAACTTGTGTCTCTCAAGGTCCCTCTCACCCTCTCAGCTTCCGTTATATCCTCTCAATGTGTGTCTCATCCCTATATCTAACTTTGTGATTATCAAGTCTAAAATAATAGTCTTGGGGAGGGCTTTGTGGGGGTTAAAGGTCTTTGTGCCTTTACCCCGGTTATGTACAACACTCAAACACATATATAAATGAATGAAAAAGAAGATTAGGGTGTTCTGAACCCACCAAAACTTGTGTGGCTCTTTGTCTCTCTCTCTCTCTCCTTCTTCCGTTCTTGCTTTCGTTGACAGCACTCTCAACTGGTATCAGAGCCCGGGTGATCTAGCTGAGTGTGCGTGAATGCTTGAAGCTCAGCAGCTCTGTGGGAGGAAGGAGAAGCTCTGTGGGAAGCTTTGTGGGTGACTTTACTTGCAGCTGAGTGTGTAGAGACCTTGGAGGAACCTTTGGAAAAGTCACTTTGGTTTTGCGAAGTGGTTTTAAGTGCTGTTAAGTGTTTTCAAAGAAAAAGTCGTTTTTTGAGCTTTTTCCTGTTCCGTTCGATGACAGAGACTCCGTATTGACTTGTAGAGGCAACTATTGCTTGCTTTTGGTGTCCACTTCACTTCAGGAGCTTGGAAACACGTTCATTCTTGAATCTGAGATCATTTCATTGGATTTCTAACTCACTGTGTCAGTTTCTGCGTTTTTCTACCCGGGTGTTGGAACTCAAGTTTGGAGCAACCATTTGCAAATCTATCAGTTCCATGGACTCAAGAGGTCCTAAAACTTCTATGTTGTTCATCATTTGCACTCCGATGGAGTTTACAAATAGCTCTGTTTCCAAAAACATTTTTCAGTTCGTGTGTTGGACCCAGTGATTGAGACCACGGTTTCCAAAACCGTCTGTCCCATTGCGTTTTGGACGCCCAAAAACCCCTACCTATCAGTTCTTGCGCGATTCGATGGAGGATTTTCAGAGTTATAGATCTCTGTGTATTCGATTTCGTCTCTCTGTTATGCATTTTTCATTCTAAGGATTTGAAACCTTAGATTTATGCCACATGGCAGTGATAAGTGTTGACTCCCATTTCTCACTCATCGGTTGGGATTTTGAGTTCTGGCAGAAGAGAGATATTTGTAGATTTTCTTGCTAAGTCCGATTATGCAATGGCGCCCATGTTTTGAGGCATCTTAGATTCTATTTTTAGTAGCGGTCATTACCATGGGACCATGATTTCTTGAGCATACCTTATGCAGATCACTCTGATTGCAGTTTGAGTGGTGTGCGGTCATTCGTGGTATGCATTGGGTTGCAGTGGATGATTTATAGGCCATTTGGATGCATTGTGATCATTATTGGATGCGCTGATAGGCCCAGATTGCCTTGTGGGATGCTATTTTTATGGACGCTTTGCACAGATGCTATTTTATGCTGAGGGACAGCTTTGACACATTGCAGGTGATGCACTGATAGTGTTATACTCTCTTGGATGAGATATTGGTAATGCATATGCCCATGGATGGTCTTTATGCTTAAGTCATTTGGCACTTATTGGCATTCTGGATTTCCATTGCAGTTGGCATTTTCTTTTGGGCTAGATTCGCTCATCTGGATGCATAGTATATGCACATGAGTTAGATGCATCTTTTGAAGCTTTAAGCTTTGAGTTTTGGTGATATTTCACTCTATTGTGGCATACACATTTGGGTGCACCTGGTATTTGGTGTGATTCTCTCTTGTAGGCACTAGCATTTGGGATTTTGCTTCATTTGCATCATGGCATCCTCTTCCATGTCTAAATAGAAGTTTTTTAGCATTAAAAAGTTTGATGGAACAAACTTTTCTTTGTGGAAAGAACAGATAAGGGATGTGCTTATTCAAAAGAAGCAAATTAGACCCTTGGCAGGGATTGAAGCTAAGCCTATAAATATGTGTGAGGATGATTGGAATGAGTTGGATGCATTAGCAAAATCTACTATTAGACTTCATCTTGTAGAGTCAGTTTATTTCACAGTAGTAAATGAGCAGACTACGGAAGATTTGTGGAAGAAACTATGTGCCACTTATGAAAAGGAAACTGCCTCTAATAAAGTTTACCTCATGAAGAGGTTGTTTGAGCTGCAGATGAAGGAAAGGGTCTCCATTGCTTATCACTTGAATGAATTCAATATTATTTTCAGCCAGCTTCAGGCTCAGAAGATGAATTTTGATGTGGAGACTAAGGCAATATTTCTCTTATGTTCATTGCCATCCTCATGGGATACCTTCTGTACAGCTGTCAGTAACTCTACACCTGGTGGAGTACTGAAATTTGATAATGTTGTGGGTAGCTTGTTGGCCGAGGAGATTAGACGGAATTCTATGGATGGCGACAAGTAGGATGCAGCCTTAAATGTGCAAAGGCGCAGATCACAGTTCAAGGGGAAGTCCCAAGAAAGAGGAAAGTCTTGTAGCAAATCCAGGGCACGGAACATCGGAATGTTACCACTATGGCAAGAAGGGCCATATGAAAAAGGATTGCTACAAGCTAAAAAAGAGAGCAAAAGGATAAGAAAAAGAATGCAAATTGGGGTGCAAATCAAAAGGAAGAGAGTCCAAGGGAGGACAAAGGAAAAGTGAAGATCGAGGAGATCAATGCAGTCACACATGATAGTGACAATGGCGTTCTCTTCATGTCTAGTTTATCTGCAGAGTTGCTTACCACTTCAGATGATGCATATTCCCAGGATTGGATTTTGGATTCTGGTGCTTCATTCCATGTTACTACCCATAGGGAATGGTTCTCCACTTATGACAATGGAAAGACAGGTTGTGTGCATCTTGCAAATGACTATGCATGAGACATAGTGGGAGTAGGTGACATAAAGTTTTCTTTTGCAAATGGGTCTGCATTTATTTTGAAACATGTGAGACATGTGCCTAAGTTGACCAAGAGTCTTATTTCAGTGGGTCAGCTAGATGATGCTGGTTTTCACACCACTTTTGGCTTTCAGAGTTGGAAAATTCAGAAGGGCTCTATGCTTTTGGCCAGGGGTGCCAAGTGTGGGACTTTGTATCCCTTACATGTATCAGGTTGTTGCAATAACCGAGCAGCCAAACACTTCTTTGTGGCATTGCAGGTTGGGGCACATGAGCCAGAATGGAATGAAACTCTTATGCCATTTGGGTTATGTACCGCATTTTTTGAATTTTGTGAGCACTGTCTCTATGGGAAGCAGACTAAATCAGCCCATAAAAGAAGAGGAAAGAAAGAGTTTGAAAAGCTTGATTTGGTGCATTCAGACGTATGTGGTCCGATGCCTACACGGTCATTAGGCGGCGGGGCTGAATACTATGTGACATTCATTGATGATGCAACTAGGAAAGTGTGGGCTTATGCTATAGCTCGAAAGAGTGATGTGTTCCAAGTATTTCAGAAATGGCTGGCCTTGGTTGAGAATCAATCAGGTAGAACACTTAAATGCCTACGGCCTGACAATGGTGGAGAGTATCTCTCTCATGACTTTCAGCATTTCTGTGATACATGTGGGAATCAGAGGGAGCTCACATCCCCTTGTACTCCAAAACAAAATCCAATTGCAGAAAAGATGAATCGTACCATTCAAGAAAGCTTGCAATGCATGCTTTCCAATGCAAGTCTTTCTAGTGGTTTTTGGGTTGAGGCAATAAAGACTGCACTACATGTGATCAATAGATCACCTAGTAAGAGTTTGGATGGTGGTATTCCTGAAGAGGCATGGAGTGGCAAGAAGCCCTTTTACTCTCGTTTGCATATATTTGGGTGTGAGGCATATGCACATGTGCCAAAAGAGCTTCGAAAGAAGCTAGATCCTAAGTCTAGGAAATGCATCTTTCTGGGTTATGGTGAAAGTGGAGAGATGGGCTATCGTCTTTGGGATGCAGAAGCAAAGAAGATCATACGCAGCCATGATGTAGTCTTCAATGAGAAGAAGATGCATAAGGCACCCATGAGGGATGTAGAAATGAGGAGAATCACTTTCTAGGATGTGAATCCACCTACATATGTTGATAGACAGCAAGTTGTCCATGCACCAAATGTGCAAGAAATGGTACAAGACCGTATTAGATAATTCGAGAAAAACCCAATTCCCAGAATGGCAGTTTTGGAAGAAATTGTAGCTCCCCTCAATGAAAAAACAGGAGAAATATATGAAAATAGACTAGATAGCCATTCATGAAGTGTGAAATATCAACTACATTCTCAAATAATAAATAGAATATTAGTGTCTAAACTACGTTATCATCAAAAAATAATAAACTTTGAAACCCATTTGAGTTAGATTCATCTCATGAGCCATAGTGATGTTCAAAAACACCTCCATAATTCTGGAATTTCCATTGATATTGAGACTCGCTTTTGTTGTAAGCATTCTCATTTGAAAATCTCCAAAACATCGTTTAAAAAATGTAGAGTGTAATTAATAACCGTGAGTATTGCAATGAAAACACACAGGCTCTTTAACTTAGTAAGATATGTAGTTGATGGAAAATCAAGATATGTAGTTGAGGAGAATGAATGCAAGATATGTAGTTGATGGAAAATCAATGGGCAATGACAAGCATTTGATGTAATTTAGGTGGCAATGACAATCATTTATTGTGCACTTTCAATTTTTGGACTGACTAGCATTATTGTAAAACGATAACTTTACATGTCATGTTGATTACTCATTGCAAAGTAAAAAAGTACACTTTAGGATGGAAACATAACAACTTGTTGATACACCATTGAAATCCCTGAAATAAATCATCATTCCAAAAAAACTCTCAATCACTAGAGGAGAATGGCAGTAGGATAATGGCAAAAGTGCCAATGCACATGTGAGTTTAGGATTCCTTGTGCATGTTTTCAGGTCATGGTATGAGATTGGCACCACTACCATTCTCCACTAGTGGCATTCTCCACAGAGATTGGCACAATTCCATATGATCTCTGCACATGGGAGTTTAGGATTCTCAATGACATTTCTTAGGGCCTAATAAGAGATTGGCACCACTGCCATTCTTCACTTGTACAAATGTTTACCCTACTATTCTAGGAGGGGTATTCCAGTGATCATAGGAGAGTGGTGTCCGATTCCAATCCACATGTGAGTTTGACGATCTCAGAGATTGACACAATTCCATATGATCTCTACACAATGGAGACAGTGATCACTACATAAAAGAATGCACATGTGAGTTTAGGATTCCTTGTGCACCACTGCCATTCTCCACTGGTGGCATTCTATAATGGCAAAACTCCCAATCCACATGAGTTTATGATTCCTTGTGCTTGTTTTCAGGTCATGGTATGAGATTGGCACCACTACCATTCTCCACTGTTGGCATTCTCCACAGAGATTAACACAATTCCATATGATCTCTACATAGCGGATACAGTGACCACTACATAGAAGAATGCACATGTGAGTTTAGGCTTCTCAATGCCATTTCTTAGGGCTTAATAAGAGATTGGCACCACTACCATTCTCTTGTACAAATGTTTACCCTACTATTCTAGGAGGGGTATTCCAATGATCATAGGTGAGTGGTGTCCGATTCCAATCCACATGTGAGTCTAATGATCTTAGTATCATTATGTAGGTGCCACCATGAGTTTGGCATCACTGCCATTCTCCACTAGTGGTTGTCTAGACAAACTAAGCCTATAGATTGACATTCCAAGGCCTAATAAGAGATTGACACAATTCCATATGATCTCTACACAGCGGAGACAGTGACCACTACATAGAAGAATGAGCATGTGAGTTTAGGCTTGTCAATGCCATTTCTTAGGGCCTAATAAGAGATTGGCACCACTGCCATTCTCCACTTGTACAAATGTTCACCCTACTATTCTAGGAGGGGTATTCCAATGATCATAGGAGAGTGGTGTCCGATTCCAATCCACATGTGAGTTTGATGAACTCAGAGATTGACACAATTCCATATGATCTCTACACAGCGGAGACAGTGATCTCTACATAGAAGAATGCACATGTGAGTTTAGGATTCCTTGTGCATGTTTGCAGGTCATGTTATGAGATTGGTACCACTACCATTCTCCACTGGTGGCATTCTCCACAGAGATTGACACAATTCCATATGATCTCTACACAGTGGAGATAGTGGTCACTACATAGAAGAATGAGCATGTGAGTTTAGGCTTCTCAATGCCATTTCCAATTCCCAATTCCCAAAATGGCAGTTTTGGAAGAAATTGTAGCTCCCCTCAATGAAAAAACAGGAGAAATATGTGAAAATAGACTAGATAGCCATTCATGAAGTGTGAAATATCAACTACATTCTCAAATAATAAATAGAATATCAGTGTCTAAACTACGTTATCATCAAAAAAATAATAAACTTTGAAACCCATTTGAGTTAGATTCATCTCCTGAGCCATAGTGATGTTCAAAAACACCTTCATAATAGCAAGTCTCTGGAATTTCCATTGATATTGAGACTCGCTTTTGTTGTGAGCATTCTCAT
The DNA here is from genome assembly GCF_047967505.1 of Dipteris shenzhenensis. Taxonomy (NCBI): domain Eukaryota; kingdom Viridiplantae; phylum Streptophyta; class Polypodiopsida; order Gleicheniales; family Dipteridaceae; genus Dipteris; species Dipteris shenzhenensis. The sequence goes on along the minus strand of NC_141602.1, from coordinate 52,317,410 downwards.
TTGAAAATCTCCAAAACATCATTTAAAAAATGTAGAGTGTAATTAATAACCATGAGTATTGCAATGAAAATGCACAGGCTCTTTAACTTAGTAAGATATGCAGTTGATGGAAAATCAAGATATGTAGTTGAGGAGAATGAATGCAAGATATGTAGTTGATGGAAAATCAATGGGCAATGACAAGCATTTGATGTAATTTAGGTGGCAATGACAATCATTTATTGTGCACTTTCAATGTTTGGACTGACTAGCATTATTGTAAAACGATAACTTTACATGTCATGTTGATTACTCATTGCAAAGTAAAAAAGTACACTTTAGGATGAAAACATAACTTGTTGATACACCATTGAAATCCCTGAAATAAATCATGATTCCAAAGAAACTCTCAATTTCTAGCCCCAAAGAGAATGGCACCGGAAATAATGGCACGAGAGACACTCCTTCTAAATACATTATGAATGTAGTTATGAACATGTTTGCATATTATTCACACACAACAATTACGCACCAATTTACATAGTTGGCAAGAAAGTAGTAATTCCCATAAGTAATGATTGTATAAAGAAATACAATGTTGTTATTCAAAACTCATAGTCTGCAAATAGCTCCTCTCCTGCATGTATATCATCTATGGATTCAATACAAATGTGACCATATTCTGCAATATCTATGTTCATCATGGGGTCATACCAAGGTGGAACATCAGGGAAAAATACATAACAAACATTTGGCTTTACATTGGTATTTCTATTACTATTAATAAATCTTGCCACATTGCCATATTGAACATCACCAACAATATGCACCATATCCTTCATAGGGATAGTAGGGTCCTCTTGGATCGAGTACTTCTTTAGCCTTGGATGAACTCTACATAATTCCTTTCAGTCTCTGTAGGAGTACTTGTCACCTCCATAATGGAGAATAGTAGTCCCTCTCTTGATGGAGCCATGCACAAACAAGCCCAAGCCAGCACCTGTAATGGTTGACTCATGCACCTCGAAAGCCACATTTTTTATCCAGAACACTTCGTTGATAGGGACAGGTAACTTTGGTGGTCCAAATGGATCTCATTCTGGTATGTACCTACTCAAGCTTGATTTGAATGTATATCTATCTACATCACAAAAGACAAATTCAATTAGCTACAACAACAGTTATATATATTGAGATAAAATCAAAAAACACTTTGACATATGTACCTTCATGAAAAATACGCATTCTGTAGTCGGTTTATGTAGCCCTTAGCAATGTATTTCTTGATATAGCGACCTTTGTACCCTAGGTCTATAGCCAATTGAGAAACTTGCATAGCATTCATGCTAGAGAGTTGCGGAGCGTTCCTTAAAAGTCTTATTTGGGATGCATTGAGTTTAGGCACCTGGCCATCACCACCATGGGTTGCCCTACCACCTATATCCCTCTCTCTTAGTTGATCTGCAAGAGGAAGATTTCTTGTTTTATATTCCATTCTTGACCATGCATGATTTTCCTCCCTCCATTCATCAATTACTTTCTGGACAAGGTTAAAATCCTTATGCCCCTCCATCACAGATAATTGTCCATACCAATTTGTCTCAATCATGCTGCGCACATCTTTAGTCTCATCGAGTTGTAGTAAGTACGGCATCAACTCTCTCAGTAGAATATTATCATCCTTGTCTTGTACATCAAACGTTGAAGGAAATATGCAATTTGATGGAGGGCTAATGCAAGCCTTGTATGGGGAGTCATCAACAAGGATTGTCCTTCTAGCATCACATCCAAATGCCTTTGAGATTTTTGCTAAGGGTTTGAACATTGCCTCAACACCAACCTTGTCAGGCCTATTTATCCTCGTCTTACTGTAAGTGTAGCATCCTTGCTGAGACTATATAACAAATAAAGGGAGGCTCTCATTTGCATAATTTTGCAGCTTTCCTACCATATCAAGTACGTTATGCTCCATCGCAGTTGACAAGATACCTACATTAAATCTTTGTAGCAAGATTTTAAGAAATTCTATGCACCCAGGACGAACAACCATATAACTATTTTTGCCATGCATAATAGACGGATGTATTGGAGACTTGAATAGGCAGTGACTTAATAACAGGCCATTCAAGTCTAATATGATTGTTAATCATGGCATATCCAAAGAAATTGTATGTGGATATAGATCCGAATTCTCCTTGAAGTTGCTGGCTTCTGACTCATCCAAATTGTCAGGTGCTATGATTTCATACATGTTTGCAGCAACAATAAGATTATCTAGTTTTGTCCCCAATGTTGAGACAGTACGTTCATCCATGTTCTCTTCTAAAAGTATAGGATTTGTGATATTCCTTGCAATTTTCTCCATTTTTGGGGTTATGTTTTCTTTTATACCTCCTGTATCCATCGCGTAATTGATAGTCCCCATTTTGGGTGGTATGTTGTCCTCTACATTTGATGTCTCCACATCCTTCCATGCATCATTGGTCCGTGTGGAAGTTGAGGAATATAGAAATATTTTGATTCTTTAGAGTGTATTCAACAATGTCGAAGCACAAAATCATATGAAACTAATAAATAACAATAAAGTATGAACATTATCCATCATCATTCACTGATTCCATTGTATTTTCGGGGAATGGCAAAAGTGCCAATCTCTCTAAAGGTCAATTGAGAATGCAAATAGTGCAACCTTTCTCTCTCAACTCATAGAGAGAATGGCAATAGTGCCATTCTTCTCTTGGGGTGGTGCTAGTGCCATTTTACATATAAGGTTATGGAGAATGCCACTAGTGCCTTTCTCTATACCCTCATTGGGAGGAGAGAATACTACTAGTGCCTCCCCCCATGTCCCAAAAGAAATGTACAATGCATAATCTGAAAGCATAGATACTGTATTACTTTGGTCCAATAGATTTGTAGAAAGCACCCAAATCAAAACTTTGGTACCATAGTTAATATTATACAATTTTTAATCTCTGTAATGCTTTCAACTAACATAGATTCAAGAAAGGAACATAACAGTAATACCATTTCTACATAACCACAAAGAGAGAATGGCACTAGTGCCATTCTCCATATGAGGTCGCATAAAATGTTAATAGTACCTCTTACGTATAACCCAACATAGGGAGAATGACACTAGTACCATTCCCCATGTCATTATGTCACACAATTTTATCATACCTAATGTTTAATATCTTTAATATGATGAGAGTATGTGCAATCGAGAAAATCCATAAAAGTCATATTATTTTGAAACTGAATACACAAGGCATAAATGAGTAGCTAAAGACCTTGCTCCAAATCTTCCAATGTAATCTTTGGGATAGCTTCAAGATCTGCTTCAGTTAAAGGTCGCAAGTCTTCAATGTGATGCTCACCCTCTTTAATTCCTTCATCGATAGGTGAATCAGCTCTATGTGTCTCAATAGGCCTCTCAATGCTAGACCAAATCTTGATATGGGGATTATTTGATGCATGTGCCACACACATAGCCTCGACCTCTGTCACTTGTTGGGATGTCTTCACCAGCGAGATCACTTTTCTTTTGCTTGATAATGCTTGTAATGCCACACATCCATTAGTAAAGACGTCAACAACAACTTCATGTTCCCTACTACAATAGTACCTGATGCACTCCTTGATGATGCCATGCTTCACAACCGCCTCTTTTTCATACTCATCACCCTCATCAGAATAAAGAATATTGTCCTCAATTATTGTGTATGGCCTTGTGATTTCTAACATGTGCTCAAATCCATCAAACCCATCATGTGAGCTGACAAATGACAAAAAACAGAAGGTCTCGGACAAACCCTTTTGTGCACTATCCGATTCATGGATAACACCCACAAACCTTCTATGCCAAAATCGAGCCTCTATCATTGCTTCCTTGAGATTTACCATCTCTATCATTGTCATAAATGATAGCAATACATACTGTGACAGAGTGGCAATGGTCTCCATCAAGCCACAGAGCAACTTCTTGAAGGCAGCCTTATCCCAACACATGCCTTTGGCAGATCCCTCTGAGGTGTCAAGCACACACAAGCTGATTGGAAGTTGTCCCTTGGAGTGACGTGTTAGAAAGCTCTCCCCCTACATCTCCATGTTCACTTGAATAATTGTCCAAGGAAAACAAGACTGTGATGTAGACTTGTTACCCTCTATTGAACTAATCACCCAATCAACATAGATTGATGCGGCTTTTGGGAAATCAGGTGTGGACTTGCCAACTTGCAGCTTTTCTTTGACCCATGACTCACATGAACCCTTGAAGCTCTGATAAACAATTGAATCAATTTTGAAGTAAGTTGCAAGGGCATCCCATGTTTGATGTTGGGGCGAAGGGTGACGTGAGTTGAACTCCTTGATGAGCACTTCTTTCAGGGCTCTATCATGCTTAATCTCCATTGCCCGTTGAGACATTTCAATGGAGTCCTTGTATTTGCTTGACTTGACCAAGACTATTTCTTTAGACTCAATCTCTGCTTGAAGTGCACGTACATCTTCATCTTCCAATCCAGCAGACACCTCATATATGTTATTGTGGGATTTCGACCCTCAAGATCACCCTGCTTCACCAATGTCAAAATCCTAATCCATTATTCGTAGATGTCATCATCGTATGTGACCATGTGTGTGTCCTTGGTAGCAAAGTTTGCGCCCATCGATACGCTTGCAACTCCTACAAAATTCTATATAAAAAAATCAAAATCATATTAGACATCATCTTAGACATTCTTCTAATCCAAATCATGTAATAGAGATAATAATGACACTAGTGCGATTCTCCCATTACCATGTCAAAAGCATGACTTGGTAACTAGAAGAATGGCACTAGTGCCATTCTCACATGAGGGAATTGACACTACTATCATTTCTTTTACAAAGCCATAAACATTCTTGAAATAAAAAATGCATACAAAACAAAGTTTATTACTCACATCCCAACTTTGTTGATCTTTATGCCCTTTGACAAGGCCTTGGGCTGGTTTCTTTGGTCATCCGCATGCAATCCACTGTGCCCTTAGGTGTTGTAAGATATCGATATATGGTTGATTTTTTAAAACGGTCTGTGCCTCCATGTTGGCCATTGATGATATCTTACAACTTGCTTCAACTGGTGCATTGACAACAATTCTCGCCTTCCTCCGTGTATAGAAACCTTTTCGTTGATTGAAGGCTTCTCCATGTGCTTTAGTTATAAATATCCTTGCAGCATAAATCGAATGCTGCCCTGTGAGAATCCAATAATTATACTCCTTTAACTTTTCCACCTTTATCTCTTCCTTGCACATCGGAGTATTTGTGCCTATGTGGTAAGGCATAAGATATGCACATGTTGCAGGAGGTCGTGCATTCATTGCAAAACTCTTGACCAAGTCACTGACATAGCTGAGGGTCAATGTCACATATTGGCTTGGTGCTCTAAAGCAATTCACCACTGGGATCAATACCTCAAACTCCAAACCAAATGGGAAGTACTCTACGTACTCCATCAAGCCTATCATACTTGTGTCCTTCCTTTCCAATTTCTTTTGTAGTGCCTTAAAGTCAACATCTGGCTGGATTTTCTTATATAGGATGATAGTTGCTTCAGATGATTTCTCACCATGTCCTGTTATATGTGTCTCACCACTCCCCGTTGCATCACCTCCACTTCCAGTTCCATCAATGACTATTCCCGTACCTCCCTGTTTTCCTCCTAAAGTTGTCTCTTTCTATTTAGCCTCCAGTTTATCCCCAATGCTTGTTTTTCCATCTGACCTTATTTCCTTCTCACCTGTTGTTTCCTCCTCACCGGTCTCTCTAGCCTTCTCTTTCAATGTGTTCTGAGACACTTGAGAGCTTGATCCCTCAACATCACTTTTCTTGGTTCTTTTCAAAACTTTTCTACTCTTTTTTATATCTTGCTTTATCCCTTTTGTTACCAAATCAAAGCTTTCTAATATCTGTTGATTGGTATAATTTTCTGGCTCATTAATCCAACCCCTAGATATCATCGTGTCCTCCCCAGTAGCATTCATTCTCGCATGATCAAAACAAGCAGGATCCAATTGATACACATTGCCTCCCAATGTATGAATTTTGAGACAAGGAACGTTGTCTTTCTCGGTATCCTCCATCTCTTTAACTTGTCCAACATCTTCAAAAGTTGTTCCTTGGATGTTCACAAAACAATGCACTTTATGGAGTTTTTGGAGTTCATTATTGTATATATCCAAAAACCATCCTCTTCCAGAACTAACTCCATCATAAACTGACACCTCTCGAACCTTTCTCTTTCCCTTGCTAGCCATTCTTGTAATGTTCTGTTAACAAAAGAACCAAGGACACAATGAAATGTATAATAGAAAATCATAACTGTAGTAGGAAATATTACAACCACAATGCAACTTCTATTAACAAAATAACCAAGGCGAAGCAACTCTTATATATGCATTATGAAAAACTACACCAACACAGTAAGCAAATATACACAATATCAAAGTTAAGATGGTTATAATAAATAATGGTATTCGTGCCATTCTCCAACATAATATGATGTTATAAGAGTGTCACAAATGCCATTGAACACATGGATTGTGAGTTTGTTTAGAATGGCACAAGTGCCATCCTCCGTGAGAGTTTAAGGATAATGCCACTGGTGCCATCCTCCAAGATGTTAAGGAGAATGGCAGAAGTTTGATTCATCACATGGCACCACTACCATTCTCCACCAGTGGCATTCTACACAGAGATTGACACAATTCCATATGATCTCTACACAGTGGAGACAGTGATCACTACATAGAAGAATGCACATTTGAGTTTAGGATTCCTTATGCATGTTTTCAAGTCATGGTATGAGATTGGCACCACTGCCATTCTCCACCGGTGGCATTCTCCACATACATTGACACAATTCCATATGATCTCTACACAGCGGAGATAGTGAACACTACATAGAAGAATGCACATGTGAGTTTAGCATTCCTTGTGCATGTTTTCAGGTCATGGTATGAGATTGGCACCACTGCCACGCATTCTCCACAGAGATTGACACAGGCTTCGCAATGCCATTTCTTAGGGCCTAATAAGAGATTGGCACCACTGCCATTCTCCACTTGTACAGATGTTTACCCTACTATTCTAGGAGGGGTATTCCAATGATCATAGGAGAGTGGTGTCCGATTCCAATCCACATGTGAGTTTGATGATCTCAGTGTCATTATGTAGTTGCCAGCATGAGATTGGCATCACTGCCATTCTCCGCTAGTGGTAGTCTAGACAAACTGAACCTATAGATTGACATTCCACTAATTTTATTGGCTGCAGTGACTCTGATGATCTCAGAGATTGACACAATTCCATATGATCTCTACACAGTGGAGACAGTGATCACTACATAAAAGAATCCACATGTGAGTTTATGATTCCTTGTGTGCATGTTTTCAGGTCATGGTATGAGATTGGCACCACTACCATTCTCCACTATTGGCATTCTCCACAGAGATTAACACAATTCCATATGATCTCTACACAGTGGAGACAGTGACCACTACATAGAAGAATGCACATGTGAATATAGGATTCCTTGTGCATGTTTTCAGGTCATGGTATGAGATAATCACCACTGCCATTCTCCACTGGTGGCATTCTCCACAGATATTGACACAATTCCATATGATCTCTACACAGCGGAGACAGTGATCAGTACATAGAAGAATGCACATGTTTCTTCAAGCTTCTCAATGCCATTTCTTAGGGCCTAATAAGAGATTGGAACCACTGCCATTCTCCACTTGTACAAATGTTTACCCTACTATTCTAGGAGGGGTATTCCAGTGATCATAGGAGAGTGGTGTCCTATTCCATTCCACATGTAAGTGATGATGATCTTAGAGATTGACACAATTCCATATGATCTCTACACAGCGGAGACAGTGATCACTCCATAGAAGAATGCACATGTGAGTTTAGGATTCCTTGTGCATGTTTTCAGGTCATGGTATGAGATTGGTACCACTGCCATTCTCCACTGGTGGCATTCTCCATAGAGATTGACACAATTCCATATGATCTCTGCACAGCGGAGACAGTGATCACTACATAGAAGAATGCACATGTGAGTTTAGGCTTCTCAATGCCATTTCTTAGGGCCTAATAAGAGATTGGCACCACTGCCATTCTCCACTTGTACAAATGTTTACCCTACTATTCTAGGAGGGGTATTCCAGTGATCATAGGAGAGTGGTGTCCTATTCCATTCCACATGTGAGTCTAATGATCTCAGAGATTGACACAATTCCATATGATCTCTACACAGCGGAGACAGTGATCACTACATAGAAGAATGCACATGTGAGTTTAGGATTCCTTTTATATGTTTTTAGGTCATGGTATGAGATTGGCACCACTGCCATTCTCCACTGGTGGCATTCTCCACAGAGTTTGACACAATTCCATATGATCTCTACACATGTGAGTTTAGGCTTCTCAATGCCATTTCTTAGGGCCTAATAAGAGATTGGCACCACTGCCATTCTCCACTTGTACAAATGTTTAGCCTACTATTCTAGGAAAGGTATTCCAATGATCATAAGAGAGTGGTGTCCTATTTCATTCCACATGTGAGTTTGATGATCTCAGTGTCATTATGTAGTTGCAAGCATGATATTGGCACCACTGCCATTCTCCGCTAGTAGTAGTCCAGACAAACTGAACCTATACATTGACATTCCACTAATTTTATTGGCTGCAGTAGGATAATGGCAAAAGAGCCAATGCACATGTGAGTTTAGGATTCCTTGTGCATGTTTTCAGGTCATGGTGTGAGATTGGCACCACTGCCATTCTCAACTGGTGGCATTCTCCAAAGAGATTGACACAATTCCATATGATCTCTACATAGCAGAGATAGTGATGACTACATAGAAGGATGCACATGTGATTTTAGGCTTCTCAATGCCATTTCTTAGGCCCTAATAAGAGATTGGCACCACTGCCATTCTCCAAATGCACAAATGTTTACCCTACTATTCTAGAAGGGGTATTCCAATCATCATAGGAGAGTGGTGTCCGATTCCAATCCACATGTGAGTCTGATGATCTTAGTGTCATTATGTAGGTGCCACCATGAGTTTGGCATCACTGCCATTTCCCACTAGTGGTTGTCTACACAAACTAAACCTATAGATTGACATTCCACTACATAGAAGAATGCACATTACCACTAGCGGAGAATGGCAGTAGGATAATGGCAAAAGTGCCAATGCACATGTGAGATTGGCACCACTGCCACTCTCTGCTAGTAGTTGTCTAGACAAACTGAACCTATAAATTGACATTCCACTAATTTTATTGGCTGCGGTAGGATAATGGCAAAAGTGCCAATGCACATGTGAGTTTAGGATTTCTTGTGCATGTTTTCAGGTCATGGTATGAGATTGGCACCACTGCCATTCTCAACTGGTGCATTCTCCAAAGAGATTGACACAATTCCATATGATCTCTACACAGCAGAGACAATGATGACTACATAGAAGGATGCACATGTGATTTTAGGCTTCTCAATGCCATTTCCTAGGCCCTAATAAGAGAATGGCACCACTGCCATTCTCCACTTGCACAAATGTTTACCCTACTATTCTAGGAGGGGTATCCCAATCATCATAGGAGAGTGGTGTCCGATTCCAATCCACGTGTGAGTCTGATGATCTCAGTGTCATTATGTAGGTGCCACCATGAGTTTGGCATCACTGCCATTTTCCACTAGTGGTTGTCTAGACAAACTAAACCTATAGATTGACATTCCACTACATAGAAGAATGCACATTGCCACTAGCGGAGAATGGCAGTAGGATAATGGCAAAAGTGCAAATGCACATGTGAGATTGGCACCACTGCCATTCTCCACTGGTGGCATTCTCCACAGAGATTGACACAATTCCATGTGATCTCTACACATGTGAATTTAGGCTTCTCAATGCCATTTCTTAGGGCCTAATAAGAGATTGGCACCACTCTCATTCTCCACTTGTACAAATGTTTACCCTACTATTCTAGGAGTGGTATTCCAGTGATCATAGGAGAGTGGTGTCCTATTCCATTCCACATGTGAGTTTGATGATCTCAGTGTCATAGTGTAGTTGCAAGCATGAGATTGGCATCACTGCCATTCTCCACTAGTGGTAATCTAGACAAATTGAACCTATAGATTGACATTCCACTACATTGAAGAATGCACATTACCACTAGTGGAGAATGGCAGTAGGATAATGGCAAAAGTGCCAATGCACATGTGAGTTTAGGATTCCTTGTGCATGTTTTCAGGTCATGGTATGAGATTGGCACCACTGCCATTCTCCTTTGGTGGCATCCTCCACAGATATTGACACAAATCCATATGATCTCTACACAGCGGAGAGAGTGATCACTACATAGAAGAATGCACATTACCACTAGCGGAGAATGGCAGTAGGATAATGGCAAAAGTGCCAATGCACATGTGAGTTTAGGATTCCTTGTGCATGTTTTCAGGTCATGGTATGAGATTGGCACCACTGCCATTCTCCACTGGTGGCATTCTCCATAGAGTTTGACACAATTCCATGTGATCTCTGCACATGTGAGTTTAGGCTTCTCAATGCCATTTCTTAGGGCCTAATAAGAGATTGGCACCACTGCCATTCTCCACTTATACAAATGTTTACCCTACTATTCTAGGAGGGGTATTCCAGTGATCATAGGAGAGTGGTGTCCTATTCCATTCCACATGTGAGTTTGATGATCTCAGTGTCATTATGTAGTTGCAAGCATGAGATTGGCACCACTGCCATTCTCCGCTAGTAGTAGTCTAGACAAACTGAACCTATAGATTGACATTCCACTAATTTTATTGGCTACAGTAGGATAATGGCAAAAGTGCCAATACACATGTGCGTTTAGGATTCCTTGTGCATGTTTTCAGGTCATGGTGTGAGATTGACACCACTGCCATTCTCAACTGGTGGCATTGTCCAAAGAGATTGACACAATTCCATATGATCTCTACATAGCAGAGACAGTGATGACTACATAGAAGGATGCACATGTGATTTTAGGCTTCTCAATGCCATTTCTTAGGCCCTAATAGGAGATTGGCACCACTACCATTCTCCACATGCACAAATGTTTACCCTACTATTCTAGAAGGGGTATTCCAATCATCATAGGAGAGTGGTGTCCGATTCCAATCCACATGTGAGTCTAATGATCTTAGTGTCATTATGTAGGTGCCACCATGAGTTTGGCATCACTGCCATTTTCCACTAGTGGTTGTCTACACAAACTAAACCTATAGATTGACATTCCACTACATGGAAGAATGCACATTACCACTAGCGGAGAATGCCAGTAGGATAATGGCAAAAGTGCCAATGCACATGTGAGATTGGCACCACTGCCATTCTCCTCTAGTAGTAGTCTAGACAAACTGAACCTATAGATTGACATTCCACTAATTTTATTGGCTGCAGTAGGATAATGGCAAAAGTGCCAATGCAGATGTGAGTTTAGGATTTCTTGTGCATGTTTTTAGGTCATGGTATGAGATTGGCACCACTGCCATTCTCAACTGGTGCATTCTCCAAAGAGATTGACACAATTCCATATGATCTCTACACAGCAGAGATAATGATGACTACATAGAAGGATGCACATGTGATTTTAGGCTTCTCAATGCCATTTCTTAGGCCCTAATAAGAGAATGGCACCACTGCCATTCTCCACTTGCACAAATGTTTACCCTACTATTCTAGGAGGGGTATCCCAATCATCATAGGAGAGTGGTGTTCGATTCCAATCCACGTGTGAGTCTGATGATCTCAGTGTCATTATGTAGGTGCCACCATGAGTTTGGCATCACTGCCATTTTCCACTAGTGGTTGTCTAGACAAACTAAACCTATAGATTGACATTCCACTACATAGAAGAATGCACATTGCCACTAGCGGAGAATGGCAGTAGGATAATGGCAAAAGTGCAAATGCACATGTGAGAGAGATTGGCACCACTCTCATTCTCCACTTGTACAAATGTTTACCCTACTATTCTAGGAGGGGTATTCCAGTGATCATAGGAGAGTGGTGTCCTATTCCATTCCACATGTGAGTTTGATGATCTCAGTGTCATAGTGTAGTTGCAAGCATGAGATTGGCATCACTTCCATTCTCCACTAGTGGTAATCTAGACAAATTGAACCTATAGATTGACATTCCACTACATTGAAGAATGCACATTACCACTAGTGGAGAATGGCAGTAGGATAATGGCAAAAGTGCCAATGCACATGTGAGTTTAGGATTCCTTGTGCATGTTTTCAGGTCATGGTATGAGATTGGCACCACTGCCATTCTCCTTTGGTGGCATCCTCCACAGATATTGACACAAATCCATATGATCTCTACACAGCGGAGAGAGTGATCACTACATAGAAGAATGCAAATTACCACTAGCGGAGAATGGCAGTAGGATAATGGCAAAAGTGCCAATGCACATGTGAGTTTAGGATTCCTTGTGCATGTTTTCACGTCATGGTATGAGATTGGCACCACTGCCATTCTCCACTGGTGGCATTCTCCATAGAGTTTGACACAATTCCATGTGATCTCTGCACATGTGAGTTTAGGCTTCTCAATGCCATTTCTTAGGGCCTAATAAGAGATTGGCACCACTGCCATTCTCCACTTATACAAATGTTTACCCTACTATTCTAGGAGGGGTATTCCAGTGATCATAGGAGAGTGGTGTCCTATTCCATTCCACATGTGAGTTTGATGATCTCAGTGTCATTATGTAGTTGCAAGCATGAGATTGGCACCACTGCCATTCTCCGCTAGTAGTAGTCTAGACAAACTGAACCTATAGATTGACATTCCACTAATTTTATTGGCTACAGTAGGATAATGGCAAAAGTGCCAATGCACATGTGAGTTTAGGATTCCTTGTGCATGTTTTCAGGTCATGGTGTGAGATTGGCACCACTGCCATTCTCAACTGGTGGCATTCTCCAAAGAGATTGACACAATTCCATATGATCTCTACACAGCAGAGATAGTGATGACTACATAGAAGGATGCACGTGTGATTTTAGGCTTCTCAATGCCATTTCTTAGGCCCTAATAGGAGATTGGCACCACTGCCATTCTCCACATGCACAAATGTTTACCCTACTATTCTAGAAGGGGTATTCCAATCATCATAGGAGAGTGGTGTCCGATTCCAATCCACATGTGAGTCTAATGATCTTAGTGTCATTATGTAGGTGCCACCATGAGTTTGGCATCACTGCCATTTTCCACTAGTGGTTGTCTACACAAACTAAACCTATAGATTGACATTCCACTACATAGAAGAATGCACATTACCACTAGCGGAGAATGGCATTAGGATAATGGCAAAAGTGCTAATGCACATGTGAGATTGGCACCACTGCCATTCTCCTCTAGTAGTAGTCTAGATAAACTGAACCTATAGATTGACATTCCACTAATTTTATTGGCTGCAGTAGGATAATGGCAAAAGTGCCAATGCACATGTGAGTTTAGGATTTCTTGTGCATGTTTTCAGGTCATGGTATGAGATTGGCACCACTGCCATTCTCAATTGGCGGCATTCTCCAAAGAGATTGACACAATTCCATATGATCTCTACACAGCCAGAGACAGTGATGACTACATAGAAGGATGCACATGTGATTTTAGGCTTCTCAATGCCATTTCTTAGGCCCTAATAAGAGATTGGCACCACTGCCATTCTCCACTTGCACAAATGTTTACCCTACTATTCTAGGAGGGGTATTCCAATCATCATAGGACAGTGGTGTCCGATTCCAATCCACGTGTGAGTTTGATGATCTCAGTGTCATTATGTAGGTGCCACCATGAGTTTGGCATCACTGCCATTTTCCACAAGTGGTTGTCTAGACAAACTAAACCTATAGATTGACATTCCACTACATAGAAGAATGCATATTGCCGCTAGCGGAGAATGGCAGTAGGATAATGGCAAAAGTGCCAATGCACATGTGAGATTGGCACCACTGCCATTCTCCACAGAGATTGACACAATTCCAAGTGATCTTTGCACATGTGAATTTAGGCTTCTCAATGCCATTTCTTAGGGCCTAATAAGAGATTGGCACCACTGCCAGTCTCCACTTGTACAAATGTTTACCCTACTATTCTACGAGGGGTATTCCAGTGGTTATAGGAGAGTGGTGTCCTATTCCATTCCACATGTGAGTTTGATGATCTCAGTGTCATAGTGTAGTTGCAAGCATGAGATTCGCATCACTTCCATTCTCCACTAGTTGTAATCTAGACAAACTGAACCTATAGATTGACATTCCACTACATTGAAGAATGCACATTACCACTAGCGGAGAATGGCAGTAGGATGATGGCAAAAGTTCCAATGCACATGTGAGTTTAGGATTCCTTGTGCATGGTTTCAGGTCATGGTATGAGATTGGCACCACTGCCATTCTCCTTTGGTGGCATCCTCCACAGAGATTGACACAAATCCATATGATCTCTACATAGTGGAGAGAGTGATCACTACATAGAAGAATGCACATTACATATAGCAGAGAATGGCAGTAGGATAATGGCAAAAGTGCCAATGCACATGTGAGTTTAGGATTCCTTGTGCATGTTTTCAGGTCATGGTATGAGATTGGCACCACTGCCATTCTCCACTGGTGGCATTCTCCACAGAGTTTGACACAATGCCATGTGATCTCTGCATATGTGAGTTTAGGCTTCTCAATGCCATTTCTTAGGGCCTAACAAGAGATTGGCACCACTGCCATTCTCCACTTATACAAATGTTTACCCTACTATTCTAGGAGGGGTATTCCAGTGATCATAGGAGAGTGCTGTCCTTTTCCATTCCACATGTGAGTTTGATGATCCCAGTTTCACAGTGTAGTTGCAAGCATGAGATTGGCATCACTGCCATTCTCCAATAGTGGTAATCTAGACAAACTGAACCTATAGATTGACATTCCACTACATTGAAGAATGCACATTACCACTAGCGGAGAATGGCAGTAGGATAATGGCAAAAGTGCCAATGCACATGTGAGTTTAGGATTCCTTGTGCATGTATTCAGGTCATGGTATGAGAATTGCCAGCACTGCCATTCTCCTTTGGTGGCATCCTCCATAGAGATTGACACAAATCCATATGATCTCTACACAGTGGAGAGAGTGATCACTACAAAGAAGAATGCACATTACCACTAGCAGAGAATGGCAGTAGGATAATGGCAAAAGTGCCAATGCAGATGTGAGTTTAGGATTCCTTGTGCATGTTTTCAGGTCATGGTATGAGATTGGCACCACTACCATTCTCCACTGGTGGCATTCTCCATAGAGATTGGCAGAATTCCATATGATCTCTGCACATGTGATTTTAGGCTTCTCAATGACATTTCTTAGGGCCTAATAAGAGATTGGCACCACTGCCATTCTTCACTTGTACAAATGTTTACCCTACTATTCTAGGAAGGGTATTCCAGTGATCATAGGAGTGGTGTCCGATTCCAATCCACATGTGAGTCTAATGATCTCAGTATCATTATGTAGGTGCCACCATGAGTTTGGCATCACGGCTATTCTCCACTAGTGGTTGTCTAGACAAACTAAACCTATAGATTGACATTCCAAGGCCTAATAAGAGATTGACACAATTCCATATGATCTCTACACACCGGAGACAGTGATCTCTACATAGAAGAATGCACATTTGAGGTTAGAATTCCTTGTGCATGTTTGCAGGTCATGTTATGAGATTGGCACCACTACCATTCTCCACTGGTGGCATTCTCCACAGAGATTGACACAATTCCATATGATCTCTACACAGCGGAGAGAGTGATCACTACATAGAAGAATGCACATTACCACAAGCGGAGAATGGTAGTAGGATAATGGCAAAAGTGCCAATGCACATGTGAGTTTAGCATTCCTTATGCATGTTTTCGGGTCATGGTATGAGATTGGCACCACTACCATTTTCCTTTGGTGCCATTCTCCACAAAGATTGGCACAATTCCATATGAGCTCTGCACATGTGAGTTTAGGCTTCTTAATGACATTTCTTAGGGCCTAATAAGAGATTGGCATCACTGGCATTCTTCACTTGTTCAAATGTTTACCCTACTATTCTAGGAGGGATATTCCAGTGATCATAGGAGAGTGGTGTCCGATTCCAATCCACATGTGAGTCTGATGATCTCAGAGATTGACACAAATCCATATGATCTCTACACAGTGGAGACAGTGATCACTACATAAAAGAATCCACATGTGAGTTTATGATTCCTTGTGCATGTTTTCAGGTCATGGTATGAGATTGGCACCACTACCATTCTCCACTGTTGGCATCCTCCACAAAGATTAACACAATTCCAAATGATCTCTACACAGCGGAGCTAGTGACCACTACATAGAAGAATGCACATGTGAGTTTAGGCTTCTAAATGCCATTTCTTAGGGCCTAATAAGATATTGGCACCACTACCATTCTCTTGTACAAATGTTTACCCTACTATTCTAGGAGGGGTATTCCAATGATCATAGGAGAGTGGTGTCCAATTCTAATCCATATGTGAGTCTGATGATCTCAGTATCATTATGTAGGTGCCACCATGAGTTTGGCTTCACTGCCATTCTCCACTAGTGGTTGTCTAGACAAACTAAACCTATAGATTGACATTCCAAGGCCTAATAAGAGATTGACACAATTCCATATCATCTCTACACAGTGGAGATAGTGATCACTACATAGAAGAATGAGCATGTGAGTTTAGGCTTCTCAATGCCATTTATTAGGGCCTAATAAGAGATTGGCACCACTGCCATTCTCCACTTGTACAAATGTTTACCCTTCTATTCTAGGAGGGGTATTCCAGTGATCATAGGAGAGTGGTGTCGGATTCCAATCCACATGTGAGTTTGATGATCTCACAGATTGACACAATTCTATATGATCTCTACACAGCGGAGAACAGTGATCACTCCATAGAAGAATGCACATGTGAGTATAAGATTCCTTGTGCATGTTTTCAAGTCATGGTATGAGATTAGCACCACTGCCATTCTCCACTGGTGGCATATTCCACAGATATTGACACAATTCCATATGATCTCTACGCAGCGGAGACAGTGATCACTACATAGAAGAATGCACATGTGAGTTTAGGCTTCTCAATGCCATTTCTTAGGGCCTAATAAGAGATTGGCACCACTGCCATTCTCCACTTGTACAAATGTTTACCCTACTATTCTAGGAGGGGTATTCCAGTGATCATAGGAGAGTGGTGTCCTATTCCATTCCACATATGAGTGATGATGATCTCAAAGATTGACACAATTCCATATGATCTCTACACAGTGGAGACACCGATCACTGCATAGAAGAATGCACATGTGAGTTTAGGATTCCTTGTGCATGTTTTCAGGTCATGGTATGAGATTGGTACCACTGCCAATCTCCACTGGTGGCATTCTCCACAGAGATTGACACAATTCCATATGATCTCTGCACAGCGGAGACAGTGATCACTACATAGAAGAATGCACATGTGAGTTTAGGCTTCTTAATGCCATTTCTTAGGGCCTAATAAGAGATTTGCACCACTGCCATTCTCCACTTGTAGAAATGTTTACCCTACTACTCTAGGAGGGGTATTCCAGTGATCATAGGACAGTGGTGTCCTATTCCATTCCACATGTGAGTCTGATGATCTTAGAGATTGACACAATTCCATATGATCTCTACATAGCGGAGACAGTGATCACTACATAGAAGAATGCACATGTGAGTTTAGGATTCCTTTATATGTTTTCAGGTCATGGTTTGAGATTGGCACCACTGCCATTCTCCACTGGTGGCATTCTCCACAGAGATTGACACAGTTCCATATGATCTCTGCACATGTGAGTTTAGGCTTCTGAATGCCATTTCTTAGGGCCTAATAAGAGATTGGCACCACTGCCATTCTCCACTTGTACAAATGTTTAGCCTACTATTCTAGGAGGGGTATTCCAATGATCATAGGAGAGTGCTGTCCTTTTCCATTCCACATGTGAGTTTGATGATCTCAGTGTCATTATCTAGTTGCAAGCATGAGATTGGCACCACTGCCATTCTCCGCTAGTAGTAGTCTAGACAAACTGAACCTATAGACTGACATTCCACTTATTTTATTGGCTGCAGTAGGATAATGGCAAAAGTGCCAATGCACATGTGAGTTTAGGATTTCTTGTGCATGTTTTCAGGTCATGGTATGAGATTGGCACCACTGCCATTCTCAACTGGTGGCATTCTCCAAAGAGATTCACACAATTCCATATGATCTCTACATAGCGGAGACAGTGATGACTACATAGAAGGATGCACATGTGATTTTAGGCTTCTCAATGCCATTTCTTAGGCCCTAATAAGAGATTGGCACCACTGCCATGCTCCACTTGCACAAATGTTTACCCTACTATTCTAGGAGGGGTATTCCAATCATCATAGGAGAGTGGTGTCCGATTCCAATCCACATGTGAGTCTGATGATCTCAATGTCATTATGTAGGTGCCACCATGAGTTTGGCATCACTGCCATTTTCCAGTAGTGGTTGTCTAGACAAACTAAACCTATAGATTGACATTCCACTACATAGAAGAATGCACATTGCCACTAGTGGAGAATGGCAGTAGGATAATGGCAAAAGTGCCAATGCACATGTGAGTTTAGGATTCCTTGTGCATGTTTTTAGGTCATGGTATGAGATTGGCACCACTGCCATTCTCCATTGGTGGCATTCTCCATAGAGATTGGCACAATTCCATATGATCTCTGCACATGTGAGTTTAGGCTTGTCAATGCCATTTCTTAGGGCCTAATAAGAGATTGGCACCACTGCCATTCTCCACTTGTACAAATGTTTAGCCTACTATTCTAGGAGGGGCATTCTAGTGATCATAGGAGAGTGGTGTCCTATTCCATTCCACATGTGAGTTTGATGATCTCAGTGTCATTATGTAGTTGCAAGCATGAGATTGGCACCACTGCCATTCTCCGCTAGTAATAGTCTAGACAAATTGAACCTATAGATTGACATTCCACTTATTTTATTGGCTGCAGTAGGATAATGGCAAAAGTGCCAATGCACATGTGAGTTTAGGATTCCTTGTGCATGTTTTCAGGTCATGGTATGAGATTGGCACCACTGCCATTCTCCACTGGTGGCATTCTCCACAGACATTGACACAATTGCATATGATCTCTACACAGCGGAGACAGTGATCATAGGAGAGTGGTGTCCTATTCCATTCCACATGTGAGTTTGATGATCTGAGTGTCATTATGTAGTTGCCAGCATGAGATTGGCATCACTGCCCTTCTCCGCTAGTGGTTTTCTAGACAGACTGAACCTATAGATTGACATTCCACTAATTTTATTGGCTGTAGTAGGATAATGGCAAAAGTGCCAATGCACATGTGAGTGTAGGATTCCTTGTGCATGTTATCAGGTCATGGTATGAGATTGGCACCACTGTCATTCTCCATAGAGATTGACACAAATCATATGAACTCTACAGAGTAGAGACTGTGATCATAGGAGAGTGGTGTCCGATTCCATTCCACATGTGAGTTTGATGATTTTAGTGTCATTATGTAGTTGCCAGCATGAGATTGGCATCACTTCCATTCTCTGCTAGTGGTAATCTATACAAACTAAACATATAGATTAACACTCCACTAATTCAAATGGGAGAATGGCATTGGTGCCCTTCTACCTTTGTGAAGCCAAAATTTTGAATTAGGACATTCCATTGGAAGAATGGCACTAGCGCCATTCTCCATTTTCCAATGGGAGAATGGCACTAGTGCCAGTCTCCATTTTCCTATTACAAAGCCAAAAAATTAGGACATTCCATTGGGACATTCCATTGGGAGAATGGCACTAGTGCCATTCTCCATTTTCCAATGGGAGAATGGCACTAGTGCCATTCTCCATTTTCCTATTCCTAGTGCCATTCTCCATTTTCCTATTACAATGGAGAATGGCACTAAACCTATAGATTGACACTCCACTAATTCCAATGGGAGAATGGCATTGGTGCCCTTCTACCTTTGTGAAGCCAAAATTTTGAATTAGGACTTTCCATTGGGAGAATGGCACTAGTGCCATTCTCCATTTTCCAATGGGAGAATGGCACTAGTGCCAGTCTCCATTTTCCTATTACAAAGCCAAAAAATTAGGACATTCCATTGGGAGAATGGCACTAGTGCCATTCTCCATTTTCCTATTACAATGGAGAATGGCACTAAACCTATAGATTGACACTCCACTAATTCCAATGGGAGAATGGCATTGGTGCCCTTCTACCTTTATGAAGCCAAGATTTTCCTATTCTCCAGTGCCATTCTCCCATTGCAATGTCCTAATATAAATTTCGTTTTGGAAATACAATTTCAAACAGAATAATTTGAATTTGAATTTAAATTTAATATTGGAGAGAATGGCATACTTGCCACTCTATATATCCAAATTCAAAGGGAACAATGGCGGGAAGAGCACTAGTGCCACTCTCACGGACTTCTTATGAGGTCTTGGAGAATGGCACTGGTGCCATTCTCCATTTAAAATTAGAAATTCAATCTCTAAATTTGCCATTCAATCATGAAAATCAAAATTGAGATTGAAGTTTAACTTGAAATCAAAATTTGAAAACTAGAATTTAGGTTTTGAAATACAATTTCAAAAGCATAATTTCAATTTGAGATACAAATTGAAATTAAAATTATCAATATGAATTTGAATTTGAATTTAAATTTGGAGAGAATGGCATAAGTGCCACTCTGTATATCCAAAATTCAAAAGGGCACAATTGCGGGAAGACCTATATTTCAAAATTTGAATTATTTAGTAGTTTCAAACTATCACTTTCAACTTTCAAATCTACATTTCAGACAAATCAAGACCTTTTCTCTCATTTCAATTGATGCCTTTCCCTCCTTCACTTTCTATTCATTCCAAACAAATTGGAGAGGAGTCTCAGAGTCTCAGAGTTTTACTCACCATAGCTCACACGGAGAGTCTTGAGGCAAGAAGGCAACCAATGGCTTGACAGCCTGAAGTTGATGGAGCTGGAAGGAAACAACACAATTGACAATTGAAGCTCAATCAGTTCGGTAGCTTCTCTTTAATTTTTGGATTTTTTGCTTTCTTTCTTGCAATTTGGCTTCATCCTCCACCATCGATGCAACAAGATAACAGGAGGGTTGAAAGAAAGAGAGGAAAGCTCCTCCACCATCTACGCAATAAGATAACAGGAGGGTTGAAAGAAAGAGAGGAGAGATATACCCGTGATGGACTTAGACTGCTCGATTGGAACGGAGGCGTCGATTGGAATGAAGGTAATTCTCTATTTCATGCTTGGAACTCAGACTGCTCGATTAATTAGATCAAATACTTGCTCGCAAGGAACCCCGAATTGCCACTATGGAATTTCCAAACCACCTATGGAGAATGAGCCTCCCATCGCTACTTTTACAGAACAAATCGTTCGAATTTTATAAGGAAGAAGATTCTTGACTTCTCTTGGTCTTCGAGTTCTAAATGGAGGCGTCAATTGGAACAAAGGCGTCGATTGGAACGAAGGCGTCTGGTCATCTTGGTCTTTGAGTTCTGAATGGAGGCATCGATTGGAATGAGGGCATCGAGAAGCTTGACGAAAAAGGGCTGCATGACGAGGAAAGGAGAAGCTTGAATGAAGATATGCATGAGGAGAAGGTTGACAAAAACGATACGAATGACGAGATAAGGAGAAGCTTGACGAAAAAGATACGCATGTTGAGAAAAAGCTATGCACACGAGGCATCCACGATTGATGAAAAGTTACGAAAAGCTACGGTGAGGAGACCACAGCAGCACGGCATGCGAGGCGATCCACTTAGGGCAACGAGCGTAATGAATAGAAGGATCTAGGGTTTTCCATTTTTTTACTTTGTAAGTTTAACTTTTGCATTTCTTTTGCATTTCGTTAAAAACAAATCGATATCTTTTGCATTTCGTTAAAAACAAATTATATCGACTCTCTTGAAAATGTAAAATGATTATGATGTAGTATAACATTGACATGTTACTATCTACTTATCATCAACGATCACAACCAAGCCATGCATGTAGTGTGTCAAGGAGATGCCAATTATATCAATTGACTCTATTGCAAAGTAAAATGATTACGATGTAGTAAAGCTATAATTATTCTTTATGTAATGTGCCTTTCTCAAGGTTACTATCATCTCTACATTTTTTGCCTTTTAGCATGCTACGATGTGTTAAGAAATGCACTCTTGTTAACTTACATATGGCAAAAGGAAAAGATCAATTCATAGTTGTAAGTCTCCAAACTAGGAGAGCAATGAGATAATTTCACACCTTGGTATCTCATTTTGCATCCTAGGTACCCACATGCTTGGCTATGGAGTAGCATATATGGCTATCGTATGGCTAAAAAGATTGACAACCATAGAGGCCTCAAGGCATGGACAAGAGGTTTATAAGGAGCAAGCATATACATATGTATGACCAACTTAAAAGCCTGCATATGGTTACCTAAGGGTTAGACATCTAAAGTGAATATTAGGTCAAATATTGTTAGTCTTGAGAACTTGTTAGGTTGCTTATCCAACAGAGTCACCCCAACATCTAGGTTGTCCTAGAACTTTTTAGTCAGTTCAATCTAGGGCCTAGTCAAATAGCAAACAAGGGAGATTGTGAACAAAGAGGATCAAGCTTGTTGTAGAACTTCCATGCTACAGCCTTCAAAGGAATTGCACACTCAAGACCGTACTAGATAATTCAGGACAAACCCAATTCCAAGAATGGCAGTTTTGGAAGAAATTTAACATGTTTAATATATCCTACCTTTTGCATTTCATTAAACTAGGATCATAAGTTCAATAACTACTTAGCTTGAAATAAGTTCAATAACTACACCCTTCTGAAGGGATATTAAAATTGGCTTATGATCAGAGAACAAGAGGGACGTTAAAATCCTTCTAGAGAAATAAGCAAGGACGGCAAGATATTATACGAAGTTAGAGATGTGTCATTGAGCTTCAAGTATACACTTGGGCTCCATAAACTGTTGAGAGTTCATGCTCAACATCATGTGATCATGTGTGCATAGCACCATCACGTGATCATATGTGCATAGCACTAACCTTATAGAGTGCTATAAAGGAAAGGGTTAGATCCCCTAACCCTAACCCTAAAAGGGTTTGTATATATTCTATTTTTTCAACTAATTCTAGTGTACAGTTAGTCATTTGTGGTGTGCTCTCTAGCTGTGCCCTCTCTCCTCATCTCCACTCTTCTCCTCTCCCCTCTTCATATTTTGTCATGGTATCAGAGCTCCCTTGCCTTCCGCTGAGGCATTGCGATTCTTGAGAGTGTGAGAGAGTCTACATGCAACAACCAGCCGGTTATGTTGAACCAGGAAAGGAGAACAAGGTTTGCCATCTCAAGAAAAGTCTCTACGGCTTAAAGCAAGCACCCAGAAGTTGGTACAACAGAATTGACAAGTATTTTGCTGATCTGGGATACATGAAGTCCAATGCAGATCATACTCTCTACTACAAAGTTCAAGGGGAAGATATTACTATTGCACTTTTGTACGTCGATGATCTGATTGTGATAGGAAGCAAGGATAGCTTCATCAGAAAACTAAAACAAGACTTATCTGCAGAGTTTGACATAAAAGATCTTGGACTTATGCACTATTGTCTTGGAATTGAGTTCTGGAGAGATTCAGATAGCACATTCATGAGTCAGCTAAAATATGTTGACAATCTCCTGAAGAAGTTTCATATGGCAGATTGCAAGATTGCAGCCACTCCCATGGAACAGAGTTTGAAACTTACTAAAGATTCCGAAAAGCCTATAGTCAATGACAGATACTACAGGCAGCTCATTGGATCTCTCATATATCTGACAATCACACGGCCAGATATTTGTTATGCAGTAAGCTCACTAGCACAGTTTATGGCAAATCCAAAACAGTCTCACTGGAATGCAGCCAAAAGAGTCTTGAGATACATCAAAGGTACAAGACAATTTGGGATAGAATACAGAGGAAGTCATCCACGGTTGCATGGATACTGTGATAGTGACTATGCTGGAGATCATGAGACCAGGAGATCGACACAGGGATATGCATTTTTCCTTGGTCAAGGTGCTATATCATGGTTGTCCAATAAACAGCCAACTGTTTCTTTGTCTTCAACTGAAGCAGAATATAGAGCACTCACTACAGGTGCATGTGAGGCTATATGGCTGAGAAGACTATTGTCAGAAATAGATTACTTTGATGAGTCAAAGCCAACAACAATATACTATGATAATCAATCGGCTCAAGCATTGGCCAAAAAATCCAGTATATCACTCCAGGACAAAGCACATTGATGTCAGAGAGCACTTCATCAGAGAAAGAGTGTTACTTGGTGACATCACACTACATCATTGTGATAGCAAAGAAAATGTTGCAGACATCTTTACCAAACCACTCGGTAAAGAGCTATACACCGACTAGCTCTTGGTTTGATGCAGAGGAAGGACATTCCCATTAAAGGGGTGTGATGGAATGTAATGCTCAGTCCTTCTTCGATTCCCCAGAATCATCATCTTGAGGGAAGGCCTACTTCATGATGTTGATCTTGAGGGAAGGTGTTGAGAGTTCACGCTCAACATCATGTGATCATGTGTGCATAGCACCATCACGTGATCACATGTGCATAGCACTAACCTTATAGAGTGCTATAAAGGAAAGGGTTAGATCCCCTAACCCTAACCCTAAAAGGGTTTGTATATATTCTATTTTTTCAACTAATTCTAGTGTACAGTTAGTTAGTACAGTTAGTCATTTGTGGTGTGCTCTCTAGCTGTGCCCTCTCTCCTCATCTCCACTCTTCTCCTCTCCCCTCTTCATATTTTGTCATAAACCACACAAGGCTCTAGAAGCCTCTTGTAATAGGCCTCCCAAAAAGATACATGTTATGAAAACTTTATAATTATTTCTACTAAATGAAATGCAAGCATGACCACTTGTGAAGTTCATTAGTTACTTTGGCATAGTAGAGAGAGAATGAGAAGTGCTTGAGAAGGTGAACATAGAAGTCGTCCATGGAAGACAACAATGGCTTGAGGATGATTTCCTTAAAGAGTGCTTCTTAAGAAATTGATGGGCTAGGGGTTAAGGATGATAATTCTAAAACATTAAGCGTCTAGATCAAGTAGATTAAGGACATAATTCAAGTGCACCTTTATTTAAAAGGAGTTACTCTCACTGGCGCACCATGGGCACCACCCGCACATCATGGATGGGCAAGATTGCCCGCCCCATTCAACCCATGGCACAGATGTATTCAATGCACCATAGAGGGACCTAGGCAGCTCTAGTGTGAAAACAGCATAAGCATTCAAGCTACCAACTTAAGGGCACCTCAGCCTACAGAGGGGCACGTCTGAGCTGAGGTCAAAGCCACAGAGAGAGAGAGAGAGAGAGATAGAGAGAGAGAGAGAGAGAGAGAGAGCGCAACGAAATGTATAGGAGAATATTGTATTGGGCAGTAAGTTTACCTCTTGAGTCAAGGCAGCAAGGACGGCGAGATATACGAAAAGCAAAATTTTACATTACTTGGACCTTGATCAAGAAAAACATACTCTAACATAAAAATTTGTAACTTGACCAACCTAGCATAACCAAACTAACGTGAATAAACTCACATAACGAGCTAGATTTCATAAAGTAATATCGATCAACTTTACCACATATATGAATAAATGGAAGTAAAATAGTGTATGGTTTCAAATGAATACCACGTTCACACACACACACACACTGCCATCCTCCAATCTCCCCATTTTACAAAGCTAAATTTTTTTTAATTTGCTCCACTTCCATTCTCCCATTGCAAAGGGGGAATGGCACCAGTGCCATTCTCCCATTGTGATTTCCTGATTCAAATCTTGGCTGTGCAAAGGGGAAATGGCACTAGTGCCATTCTCCCAGATTCAAAGTTTTGGCTTCACAGAGTCAAAATATCACATGTGAGTTTGATGATCTCAGTGTCATTATGTAGGTGCCAGCATGAGATTGGCATCACTGCCATTCTCCCCTAGTGGTAATCTAGACAAACTAAACCTATAGATTGACATTCCACTAATTTTCCTATTACAATGGCACTAGTGCCTTTCTCCATTAGAATGGCACTAGTGCCTTTCTCCATTTTCCTATTACAAAGCCAAAAAATTAGGACATTCCATTCTCCATTTTCCAATGGGAGAATGGCACGAGTGCCATTCTTCATTTTCCTATTACAAAGCCAAAAAGTTAGGACATTCCATTGGGACATTCCATTGGGAGAATGGCACTAGTGCCATTCTCCATTTTCCAATGGGAGAATGGCACTAGTGCCATTCTCCATTTTCCTATTCCTAGTGCCATTCTCCATTTTCCTATTATAAAGCCAAAAAATTAGGACATTCCATTGGGAGAATGGCACTAGTGCCATTCTCCATTTTCCTATTCCTAGTGCCATTCTCCATTTTCCTATTACAATGGAGAATGGCACTAAACCTATAGATTGACATACCACTAATTCCAATGGGAGAATGGCATTGGTGCCCTTCTACCTTTGTGAAGCCAAAATTTTGAATTAGGACATTCCATTGGGATTCTCCATTTTCCAATGGGAATGGCACTAGTGCCATTCTCCATTTTCCTATTCCTAGTGCCATTCTCCATTTTCCTATTACAAAGCCAAAAAATTAGGACATTCCATTGGGACATTCCATTGGGAGAATGGCACTAGTGCCATTCTCCATTTTCCATTGGGAGAATGGCACTAGTGCCATTCTCCATTTTCCTATTCTCCAGTTCCATTCTCCCATTGCAATGTCCTAATATAAAATTTTGGCTTTGCAAAGGGAGCATGGCACCATTGGCATTCTCCCAAGGCAAAGTCCCAAGTCAAAATTTTGTCTTCCAAAGGAAGAATGGCACTAGTCTGTTCTCCTCTTATGAAGACAAATGTTTTTCTTAAGTCAATGCATGGGGAGAATGGCACTGGTGCCATTCCCCTTTTCAAAGATGGGATATATGCAATTCTCCATAGGTTAGCCAAATTCACATGGAGAATGGCACTGGTGCCATTCTCCCCCCGCTACAAGGACAACTTTGTTGGTCTTATGAAATTCTTTGGTTGTAGTTTGTTCATAATCAATTTCTTGTCATCATAATGAGAGGGGATGGCTACTATCAGATGCATGAATCAGGTCATGATGATGGTGAAAATAATTCATGCTTTAGAAAAAGTTTTATCAAATTGCTAAAATTTTTAGGGAAATAATTCATGCTTTCATGAAAAATTTGTATAGACTCATTCATGCTTTATAGAGATTTGCACCAATGCCATTCTTCCCCTCTAGAAGGACATGTTTGATGGTCTTATGAAATTCTTTGGTTGTAATTTGTCCATAATTAATTCTCCGTAATCGTAATGACAGGGGATGGCTATCAAAAGCGGGGAGAAGGTCATGATGATGGTGGGGAATGAAGTGGTTGGAATTGGTGGAGTGTGTGCAATAGATCCAAAGGCCTACTGTAGTGGTGTGAAGATTGGGACAGAAAATGTATCGGTGATAGTGGAGAAGTCTATCAATAGTGAAATGCTCTTGCCATTTCCCACTATGGATGCAGTGCTTGTTGGTGAGGCAATTTGGAGCGTTGTCAAGGGGCCTAAGGGCTCTCTAAAACATGTTGGTGATTCTTTAGATGATGCAGTAACTGAAGAAGCTGCACCAAGTGAGCCTAAGCGACCTTATGTTGAGGCAATGCCAGTTTCTTCATTGGAAACTGACAATTTCATTCGTGAATCTTGGAAAGAGAAAAAGGTTGTCTTATAGGATGAGAGCAAAACAAAGACCGTGGGGGAAGGTGTGATCTTATATGTTTTCCCGGGAGACTCTATAAACTTTGACCTATTGGGTAATGATTGCATTGGTGTGGTATTGAAAAGAAAGAACAAATTAGAGGAAGTGACTCAGGGTCTTCTATGCAAGATGTCGGCTCTCTTAGCCTAGTAAATTGGCCCATCAAGCAGATTACCTTACTTGAAGGAAGCCCATTGCAACAATATGTGCCCATGGACCACGTTGCTGGTATAGATGAGTTGGTCAATGATCAAATGTTGAAAAGGGATGATCCAACATCAAAGAAAAGAAGGTACACTTTCATTAACAGGGTGCCTAAACAAAGAGAGCCTCCAACAACAATGTACAAAATGTCACTAGATTCGGTGCAGTAGGTTTCTTCCATCGATTGTTGTGGGAGTAGGTGTTGCCAACATGCAGAGCGAGATCTCTTAATGAATCTAAGGAAGAACTTTTGGGGCAGCTCCTTGGAGTCTCGTACAAACTTTATATACGATGTGTTGTCAACGGCTTGGCATCATGACTACACAGGGAGGATATGCTACAACTTCAGGATAAACGGTCGGGATGTCTGTTGTAGAGCATGGTATGAGATGCATGGAATTCCAAGGACATCATTTTATCGATACAGGGAGGAATTTGAGAGTGGTGTGTAGCGATATGTGCATGGCAATTCAGGGATTATGAGGAGGAGCAGGGAGCACATAGGTATGGGAAGGGCTCTCATTCAACACTTTGTGGATAATAGCATAGATCATATGCCTCACAAGAGTAGAACCATGCAGGATGGTTCTAGAGAGACATAGCAAGTGATACCTGAAGTGTATAAGAAGATAGAAGTCCTATGTGAGGTCAACACTTCACTTAATCAACGTGGTTATCAGAGCCTATCCACATCCACATTTGGCAGGATTTAGAAATCAGACTTAAAAAATGTAGCCCTTGCTAAGACGAGCGAATTCTCTAAATGTAGCTTGTGCAGCTGGATCAAGGCTCAATTGGCAACCACAAAAAGTCAAGATGAGCGCAATTCGCTGATGGAAGAGAGAAAGATGCATATGATACAGCAACAAAGTTGTAGGAACTTATACTATGCATGGCGTAGGTACTCTGAGATGGATCCAAAAAAGTATGTATGCATAATCCATGATAAGATGGACCAAAAAAAGACGGCAATTCCAAGACTTCGGGTGAGGTCCAAGGACACCAATTCTACATGGCAATTACAGGTTTCACTCATTGGAATGATTACCCATGGGCATGGAAACGGTCATTATGGACACTTCACCCTCAATGGTTTGTGGCCATCTGATCCCAACCTGACGATTGGATCGCTCTCAATTTGTTTGCGCAACCTCGAGAGGATGGATATGCATGACCTTGGAGACCTTGCTACCAATGGGATTCCTAGAAGCAATGCTCGCCTTTTGAATGCTCTATGTTCAAGAAACGCTTTGGACTCCCATTACAGTTCTAAAGGTGCACATGTTTCCACAAGTGGAGCTAGCTTGTCTAAAAATGTAGATGTCACGATCACAAATGCAAATCTAGAAACTGTATCGGAAAGTGACCCAAAGTCTGTCATGGAGGCCATGACAACTTGATTGCAAGGGCTACAGACACATGTGTGAATTTTTTTCCATCAAATACAAGAGAAAACCCACCCTCTTTAGAGGGGAGTGTTGCTATTGAGCCACCATTCCAAAAGTTGCCAGAGAACTTGCTACTCCAACTAGATAATTGTGGGTCTGAGAACAAAAATAGATACTTGTTTGCATACCTTTCTCTTCTTGTAGCAAGGGGCATTTTCAAGACAGTTCAATTGGGCTTCTTGATGGTAGGGCACACACATGAGGACATTGATGCAATGTTCAGCAGGTTTTTTGAGAGCTTGTGGGTGGGACAAACATTCACTTTTCCGCATCTGATGGATACATTCAGAAAATGTACATCATCTTCACCGGCACCATTTGTTCTTACACAGGTTCCTAACTTCAAGGATTATGTAGATGGCTACCTATGTGATGGGCAAGAAATGCTAGTTGGACATGCAAAGCCATTACAATTTCGATTTTACATGCAATGTGACATACCAATGATGCAGTACAAGGTGCATCCAAAATCCCCGAATTGTGGATGCCCATTGAAGGGGGCATTGAGCTATGGAAGAAAGATAGTGAGGGTCGATCATTGTTGCCAACAGGTTGTCCGGATATACTGCCAATGGCTGCATTTGTGAGAGATCACTTGCAAGTAATATCAGGGATAAAGGATTACATTAAGTTTTGGGAGAAATGTGCAAGTGGAAAGAATGCATCCTATGAGTCCTACATTAGGCCAATGATAGACTATTGGAAAACCATGATCGGTGAGCTCGAACAGGAAAACATCTCAGAGATAGGAGTGTACAGAGAGTTTTGGCCAAGAACACAATCTCCTGATGAGGAGGATGATATAGATGCTTGCATTAATGATTTCCAAGGCTATGAGGAATGGAATGATCACTATTGTGGGCCTCTAAAAGGTAAGCCGAGGGAAGAGTTTAGACCAATGGTGGATGTTAAGCAAGGTGACTTCGTCTTGGTGAGGCCATCAGATCCTATATACCCCATATGGCTTGGGGTTGCCATATCAAGTGCTGAGATGGATGCTGCTTCTCCTAATTTCAAGAAATTATTAATTCAGTATTGGGCACCATCAGTTAAGAGAAAGGGGCTCAGTGATGCAGATGCCTATGTTGATTGCTGGAACAAGTATTGGGCAGAGAATAGGTTGGATCCACAGGTATGGGAGTGTATTGATGCAATTGTCTGGTCATGGACATCAAAATCCATAAATAGACCCAAGAAGACCAAGATTCCACAGAGCGTATGTATCAAAGCATAGGAGAGCTTGCTTGGTATCAGAGCATAGAAAATGGTGTCGAATTTCTCCCTCTGAATCTCCCAAACTTCCATTGTAAGGTGTGTTCTCATGTGATGTTTCTCAATTGTTGTTATCTTGTCAATGGGTATTTGCATATTATTAATATGACAATTTTCAGAAGCTGACCTTCACCAACAACTGCTTTGTTTCTAGTGGAACTCACTATGCATGGTGTTTGTTAACACCACCAACTGGTGTTTATTAACACCTCAAGTAAAATATACATGTTGTCCCTAGACGGTGTTTATTAACACCACCAAATACATTATTTTCAAACTCTGCCACAAATGCTTTGTTCCGGTTTTTATATGCAATGAACTGTTTCACAACCAATGAAGTTTTTCATAATCATTGGAATTCCAAATATTAGCTTATTCAATATTGGTAAAATTCCCACAATCAATGGAAATTTTCCCAAATTTAATGAAGCCTTTCCCAATTTTAATGAAATCCACCCAATTTCGAAATTCCCAAAATGCAACTTTCGTCCCACTTTATCTAATACTGTGTTGTACCACCAAGTACTCCCACAGGTATACAATCAAGGGTAGATGATGGATCATCTATTGGTGGAAATGATGAGCCAAATGTGGCTGATATGCAGGTGGGACAACAAGCTGAAATATCCTTGAGAAGATCATCTAGAGTGTCCAGACCGCCTGATAGGTTTGTTCCAGGGGTAGACTATGTGATGCTTATTGATTGCGGGGAGCCTTCTTGCTACAGAGAGGCTATGATGCACGAGGATCAACGCAAGTGGGAGTATGCTATGCAATCAGAGATGAGTTCACTTATGAAGAATAAGACTTGGGAGTTGGTTTCTTTGCCACATGGAAAGAAAGCGTTGCCATGTAAATGGGTCTACAAAATGAAGGTCACAGGTGATGATGTGCCTAGGTACAAGGCCCATTTGGTTGCTAAAGGGTTCAAGCAAGAGAAGGGTGTGGATTTTGATGAGATATTCTCTCTAGTTGTGAAGATGACCACACTTAGATGCATGCATGCTTGGACTAGTGACATCAGAGGATATGGAGCTTATGCAGATGGATGTCAAGACAGCTTTCTTGCATGGGGATTTGCATGAGGAAATTTACATGGTGCAGTAGGAAGGCTTTGAAGAAAAGGGCAAAGAGCATTTAGTTTGCAAGTTGAAGAAGAGTCTCTTGGTCTTAAGCAAGCACCTAGAGAATGGTATCAGAAGTTTGATGCTTTCATTCGGTCTGAGGGCTTTAGAAGGAGTGAAATTGATCACTGCCTCTACACTAAAAGGGCTAAGGATAATAGCCTGATAATCTTCGCACTATATGTGGATGATATGCTATTGGCTAGCAAGAATACTTATGAGCTAGATGCATTAAAGGCCAAGTTGCATGAGGCCTTTGATATAAAGATTTTGGGACTTGCAGGTCATATTCTTGGTATGCGCATCATGCATGATCAGAGTAGGAAACTCCTTTGGCTTTCACAAAAAGAGTATGTTACAAAAGTATTGCAACGTTTCAATATGGAGGGGGGGAAGGCAGTGAGTACTCCATTGCCTCCATATGTGAAACTAATTCATACAGATAGTCCCAAATCAGATGAGGAAAGGGCCATGATGGCCAAGGTTCCTTATGCATCAGCAATTGGGAGTCTTATGTATGCTATGATAGCTACTAGACTAGACATTGCATTTGCAGTGGGAGTTGTTAGCCAGTATATGGCTAATCCAGGAAGGAGGCATTGGGAGGCAGTTAAGTGCATCATGAGGTACATGAAGGGTACCAAGGAGATGTGCATCTGCTTTGGTAGAGGAGACATGCGTGTACTTGGGTACACAGATTCAAACTATGCATGGCATGTGGATAGTAGGAGATCCACTTCTAGTTATGTGTTCACCTTTGTAGGTAGTGCAATGTCGTGAATGTCTCGCACACAGAAGTGTGTTGCTTTGTCTACCACAAAGGTTGAGTATGTTGCAGCCACAGAGGGTTGCAAGGAGGCTATATGGCTTGATCGGCTAGTGGGAGATTTGGGGATTCATACAGGTGTACCGACATTGCATAGTGATTCCATGAGTGCTATTCAACTAGCACGGAATCCGGTCTTTCATGCAAAGACCAAACACATTGAGGTCAGGTACCATTCCATCAGGGAGGTACTTGAGGACAAGTGCATAGAGCTTGTCAAGGTTCATACAGATGATAACCCTGTAGATATGCTGACGAAGAGTCTACCTAGTCAGCGGTTTGAGTATTGTCGTGTTTTGATGGGCATTGGATAGTATGCTCACTAGTTGTTCTCCCTTAAAGGCACATTGTCCTTTAAGTGGGAGGTTGTTGGGGTTAAAGTTCACTGTGCCTTTACCTTGGTTATGTACAATACTCAAACACATATATAAATGAATGAAAAAGAAGATTAGGGTGTTCTGCACCCACCAAAACTTGTGTGGCTCTCTGTCTCTCTCTCTCTCCTTCTTTCATTCTTGCTTCCATTGAGAGCACTCTCAGGCTTGATGTTGCCAACTGCATTTCTTCTTTGATAAACCGCATGGTCAAACTCCTCTTCTAGTTTCAAAATTAGATCTGAATGTCCTTGCCAAGGAATGAATATCTCAATAACTAAGCTATAAGTCCCATCATGCAAATCATCATCCATTGCTTCACATTGCAGCTAAACCTTTTATATGTAAAAGACATGCAAAGATTTTGTCTTCCAAGATTCTACATTAATAAAGACGAATCAAAGATTCTACAATATTTTGTCTTCCAAGATTCTTTCCAAGTGAATCTTTCATTAATAGTAGCTTGTAAAATTTTCCTTTTATATACAAGAAAGAGTTGTTAGATACACTTACCAAAAGGTCACATCTGAAGTGTGCAATCGACATTGTACCAATTCTTTACTATGGCATGTCTTTATTGTCCATCCATTATCAAATAATTCACACAACCAGTCTAACTCTTGCAAGTATATGTTATCTTTGTTTTCCTCAATTGTTTACAATTATCAAATAAATCACCAAAGAATATGAATCGAAGAGACTAACTTAGCCTAGAAATTCATGATTTTTCCACTAGTAGTTGACTTCATATCATTTATCACATCCTTGAACATTCTACTTCTATATGATTCACTGATCTCTATGCTTGGAAGCACACACTCTAGACAACCAAAATAAGGAAAGGGAAGAGATTCTAATCTTCCATACTAACCTTCTTGGTCCAGCATGATGAACATAGAGTCATAAAATAAGGTCCCATCCTTCTTCAACTCTAATAGTGTGCAACCTTCATATTGAAGACTACCGATCTCAGCATGAAGGACATGCAACACCCCCATTATACATGTTATAGGCTCCCACTCCTTGTAATTGGATGAATACAAATCTATCAAAAACAAATGCAAGGATTGTCAATCTCTCTAGCTAAATGCAAATACTTTAAAGTATGAACCTAATATACTGTGAAACACATATGATTGGGCCTACAATATGGAAGGCCTACATCTGGATGCATGTATATGTCCACATGGGGTAAAGACATGGTGAATATATACATGAGCAATTGGTCTTGTTGCAAGAGACATTTTGAAATCCAAGATTTTACCTTTACAATGTTTGGACATGTCCTCTGCATTTTTTCAAGCCACTTTATAACACCCACAATTAGTGGGTTGCATTGTGATCCAAGAATATTTCCTGTAGAGCTTAGGAATAAATTCCTCCTGCTCATCCTTGATGTTTTTTAGTATAACAAACTGTATAGTACCTCAATCTCTAGTATTTTCCATCTCTGTAGTCCCCCCTCGCCCAATATCATATGATTAACAATAGCTCTAATCCTCTCTCTCCTCACCCATAAACATATTTCCTCAGAATTCACAATGTCAATCTCCAAATTCTCTCTCTCCCCCTCTCTCCTCTCTCTCTCTCTCTCTCTCTCTCTCTCTCTCTCTCTCTCTCTCTCTCTCTCTCTCTCTCTCTCTCTCCCTCTCTCCAGCATGCTCTCCCTCCTTCCCTCTTTCCTTCAAGCTACTCAATCACATACAAACTACTCCCTCCTTTCCTTTAAGCTTCTCTCTCTCTCTCTCTCTCTCTCTCTCTCTCTCTCTCTCTCTCTCTCTCTCTCTCTCTCTCTCTCTCTCTCTCTCTCTCTCTCTCTCTCTCTCTTTCTATCTCTATATAAGGCTGATTGGTGTGCCATGTGTCCAATAGCCACCATGGGAGCTCATGGCATTAGAATTGTAGCCTAGACTTTGTTGAAGCCAATTGTAGCAATACCTGAAGATTAAGGCTCTAATACCATGACAAAATATGAAGAGGGGAGAGGAGAAGAGTGGAGATGAGGAGAGAGGGCACAGCTAGAGAGCACACCATAAATGACTAACTGTACACTAGATTTAGTTGAAAAAATAGAATATATATAAACCCATTTAGGGTTAGGGTTAGGGGATCTAACCCTTTCCTTTATAGCACTCTATTGGGTTAGTGCTATGCACATATGATCACATGATGGTGCTATGCACAGTGATCACATGATGTTGAGTGTGAACTCTCAACTTTCTCTGACTCCTCTCTCTCTGTGAAAACATTTTACCTTCTCCATTCACTCCCAAAATGTATTCTTGCCACTTTCTAGTAGCTTGTTTCAAACAATCTCCCCTCTTTCCTTCAAGGTACTCACTCACATACAAATAAGAAATTATTTTGAAACACTTAATGGAGAATATGAAATCTCATCCTTACTCTCTTTCCCCTGCCCCTCACACAAACAAACAAAATACACACATTAGCTCCCTCTCTCTCTCTCTCTCTCTCTCTCTCTCTCTCTCTCTCTCTCTCTCTCTCTCTCTCTCTCTCTTATCGTCCTCAAACAAAAAAACTCACAATAGTTTGAAATACAATCCCTGTCTCCTTTTTTTCCCTCTACCTTTGTCTCTTTTTCTCAATTTTCCCTACATCATAGGAGAAACAACTTTGAAAATAGTGCTATGGCTTCAAATATCATCTACCTTTATTTCTCCCTCCTCTGATGCCTTTTACAACAAATATATAGATAGAGTGTCACATAAAAAGACCCTGACTGGATTCACTTCCCCAAGAAACTCTAGGCCAACCCAGCCAGTGCTGTGCTGGGATGCAAAGCCACCCTACGTAAACCAATCATCATATCAATCCCTAAGCCGCCCCATTGCTGCTGGAAAGGCTCGGCTTCGAAACCGTATGTGAAGCTTCTACCTCATACGGCCGATGCCTTTTACAACAAATATATAGATAGAATGTCACATAAAAACTTACGTACTTAGTAAAAAGACATTTTTTAAAGTGAAATCACTTCATTACCTTAAAAATATGTGTCTTTTCTTTTGGTATTTATTCTTTAAGATTTAATAAGACACAAAAAGCGTGGCAAATCATAAAACACTATTTTTCTTCCTGCTTCCAAGTAAATTCATGTCCAAACTTTCATTTTAGAGAGAGAGAGAGAGAGAGAGAGGAGAAAGTGGAGAAGGAATGAAAGAGATAATCGAGTAGGATAGAAGAGGGATGAGCAAAGATTGGATAGAAGTTTTCCTTGAGATATTTTTAAAGTGAGATGAAAAAATGAATAGTGAAAAGGGAAAATGACTAATCAAGAGTGACACATCACTCAAGCCATGTCAGCAGCCCCGTGAGGCTACCACG
The DNA here is from genome assembly GCF_047967505.1 of Dipteris shenzhenensis. NCBI lineage: Eukaryota > Viridiplantae > Streptophyta > Polypodiopsida > Gleicheniales > Dipteridaceae > Dipteris > Dipteris shenzhenensis. The sequence goes on along the minus strand of NC_141602.1, from coordinate 52,280,814 downwards.
TCATCATTACCAGCTCAAATGCCACATCAACTGCCACATCACCCCTACCAGCTCAACTGCCACATCACCCTACCAACTCATCAACCACATCATCAATTCCATGTCACCAGTGCCACATCATCTACCACATCAACATTGCCACATCATTAGTGCCATGTCATCAATGCCACATCATCAGTGTCACATCATCATTACCACATCACCTTTGCTGACATCATCAACTGCCACATCATCTATGCCACGTGGCACATTGGACCTCTGCAGGCACACACAATGCTCCACAGTCACTGCATGTGACCACTCCTTCCACTCAGCACAAGGCTCCACTGGCACACCTCTTGCTAGGCACAGTGCCACATCATCATTGCATGTGACCCACAGTGACACATCATCATTGAGTACAATTTGCACTCCTTTTGCCCCTCCACCTAGATCAAGTCGTATCTCTTGATCCAGGAAGAATTTGAGGATGCTCCAAAAAGGAAAGTTGCTCGATTTTTGTGCTCTACTCGTTGTCACATCACGCGCACATTTTGGTGCAAGTTACACTCACATCTGAGCCTTGCCATGGACAAAACCACTTCCTTCATGCACGAGTCATGCACATTTGCCTGTACATCAACACATCTAACCTAGCACTTAAAAAGAACAAAAGAAAAGGAATTATTTGCTGTTCTTTCATCGATCGACAGTTGGTATAGATCTAGATCAGAGTAGACTAGATTGCCATAGAGGGGACACTTTGAATTTCCCCAACTTGGCAATCTAAGCCATGCTCGAAATTCCCGACTAGTATCTACTCAGAGTCAGTCCATATGCTCACATACGGTTTCACATCATTACATTACCTGAAACCTTACGCTCATCAGTTCAGTGAGCAGACTTCAAAGAGTACAGAGGCATTGCAGATTGTTTCAGTGGGCAGATAGCACTTGATATGACACACACATGCCACCATTGTAAAGCCTATTTGGCTATCTCATGGCATTGTGCACATAATTTCAGCCTTGTAAAGCCTCTTGGCTATTCCCGCCATCATTTCCACAAGCCTTGTAATACAGATCAAATTTTATATATTGTAGTTCAATCTTCACTGATGGTTCAGAGATTTCACTTGGCATAGTCAGTGTATTTGTAGTTGACTCATACAGAGATTTTCATGACACTTTTGAGTACATTTCTTGCACCATGTCTACAACTAGCAACCTCAATCTGGAGGCATCTGCTAAGTTAGACAACTCCAATTACAGTACATGGAAATACCAAATGGAGACCATTCTTGTACTTCAAGACAAATGGGAATATGTCGATGGGTCTACACCTAGACCATTGGATGATCCAACCACCAGTAGCTCAACTCCACCTGTTGTCACTATTGAGACATCGAGCTCCACTTGTGACATGCCAGGGTGACCGTTGTGCATTTAAGTCACTGAATTTTTAGCTGCAGATGCGGTTGGTACACCGCCCATGAATAATAGCTAGATGACAGCTATCTCTATGTACTCTAGTTAGTGGCTCAGTTAGTATGCCACCTTAGCTAGGTGAGTTTGGTTTGAGACCCACATATAGGGTTCACCTATTCCTTTTGTACTTAGAGAGTTCTTTTGGCTTTCACAACTAAGAAGAGGAAAACTATTTTTAGCCTCCACCTTTGTGTGTATTCCCCCATTGTGTATTGTTATGGATAAAATTGTCTAAGGAAAAAAAGGCATTAATATGTATGTGTGTTTGTATATGTGGCAATAATATAATAAACTATGGTGTGCATAGGGCCCAAGGTTGAGGTGGCAGGGCATGACTATGTGCCACCCTTCCATGTAAGAGGACCCATAAGGTGTGTTGTACATAATCCATGATAGTAATATTATAAAATGTAAGGTGGCATGGCTCCTCCATGTGCCACCCCTCCACCTAGGCTGCATTTAGTGAGATATGGCTCAAGTCCATCAGAGAAGCAATATAAAATAGGTGGAGATGGCTATTATATTGAGTTATTCCCTCCATATGGATAGGCCCATGTGGGGGAGGTATAGAAGGTTCAAGAGAGCAAGTTAAATAATGGGGAAAGTAGGATGAGGTGGCAAGATTCCTTGTGCCAACCCTCCACTTGTCCTCCTAGAGGTTTGAACATATTATAAAATTGGAATGAGACCAAGGGAGTATCATAGACTTGAGATATGGGGCTTGATTTATGTGGAAAATTGAGGCAAAGGGTTGTCGCACACAATTGAGAGTGTGTAATCGCCTAGCCCACATGGGAGACTTTTCCACACACACCATGCATGTGGGAGGATACATTAATGGGAGAGACCCCCTCTTTTGGCTATAAAAGGAAGGGGCTATTCCTTGATGAGACACGCTCATTCTTGTAAAGCCACCTAGCTAGTATTTTGATATTTCCCTCTCATCCCTTCTTTCAAATAAAGTATGGTTCTCTTCCCTTGATGTCTCCATCTCTACATTCCTCCTCCTATCATGTACATGCTTCTCTTCCCCCTCTCCTTTTCCCCTTGTGTCATAGTCTCCCTCTTCCTTCCCTCCACTTCTAATTCCTTTTTCCCTCCTATGACAACCGTTCGCCCTCATGATCTCCTTTTCTCTATGGCCCTTGAGCGTCGCCATGCTTAGCCTCTAGCCTTTGGTCTCGATTTCTTTTCTAGCTAATAGATTTGGTGTGGCTGCTGGGATACGAATCTCCACGGCTAGTGGCAAATCTTCTACTCGTATGGGTTACATCTACAAAACTATACCATCTGTGCTCTTTCTAAGCTACTGCGCGTGCATTCGATTCGCGCCTCCTGTGCGACAGTTTTTTTGGGCTGCTGCAACTTCTGGTTGCGGACAGTTTTCTGCGTTCACCCGCACGACAGTTCTCTGGACTGCTGCGGCGTCTAGTTGCGGATAGTTTTCTGTGTTCACCTGCGCGACAGTTCCGACAGTTCTCTGGACTGCTACGGTTTCTGGTCGCGGACAGTTTTCTCAGCCCCTACAAAACTGTAACAGCAGATCCCGCGCCCCCCTCTCTCTTCTCTTCTTCTTCTTCTTCTTCTCTTTCTCTTTCTCTTCTCCTTCTCCTCTCCTCTCCTCTCTTTTTATTAAATAGTAGGATTTGAACCCAAGACCTTTCCCTTCACAAAAAAAAGACTTATCATTGGGCCAACAAGTTGGAAGTGGTAAAAATGTAATGATTTTTGTTCATATATTGAAATCACGGGAACTGTAACTCTCTAACCGTAGGGAGTTTGCTCTTGCTGTAAACAGCAAAAATACTTCATTTTATGTGCTCTATCCACATCTCTTGCTAGATTGCTGATTCAGAACTTCTCCAAGCTCACTTCACGGATGTACGCCACACGAGAAGGGTGGACATTTATGTCACTTCTCGACGCGTTTAAGGAATTGGTGCCTGTTCCTCCGCACCTTACGGCTACCAATGCACGAGATTTTTTCCTTGATCTTCATGTCGACCTTCAATGGCTGATTGTCCAGTGCATTGTTGAAGGAGATGACGGGTGGAATGATACACCGTGGATGATTCATGGTGAAGAACTACTGATACACTGGGAGGATTTTGATTTTACTTCTACTCATTGTGCGGTGATCGAACTACTTCCTGCTTCAGAGGTAATTAAAACGGTGTCCTTCATCGAAGGGTGGGATGCTCCCCAAGCTTGGGGGGAGATTTGGCACATCTGCTTGTTGATTCCTGTGGATAAGCTTGTCCTGAATGGTTTATTCACAATCTCACTACAAAGGTTTCTAGGCCTCGGCTATGGTTGGTAATGTTTCGACCAAGGAATCCATTTGTACCTAATCAACCTTTTGTGCCTCATTTCGAGCTTCAAGTTGTAATTCTTTTTGGTCTTAAGATAAACTATCAACAAAGGATTGCAAGTTTATTTGGTGCTGAACGTTTGGCTCAAGTGTTGAATCTCCCCACCCTCTCCTCCTACCTATCTTGGACTACCGAGAAACTTGGGATGTCTGAATTTTAGTCTTGGTGTGATGACATCTTGGATTCTTCAATTTGATGGAGCTTACAAACCTTTGACCAAGGTGGCTGGCGTGGGTGTGAAGCTCACTTCACTGGGTGGTGAGGAGTATTGTTATAGCAAGTCTTCACCCGCAAGTACTTGCAATCAAGCTGAGTACTCGACGCTCATTTTTGGGCTACAAAAGGCACAAGAACATCAAGCCAAGCAATTGGAGGTGCAAGGAGATTCTCAACTAGTGTTTTAACAAGTTAGTGGAAGGTGGAAGGTGCGGAGCAAAGGCTTGGTTCCATGACATCAACAAGCCTTGGAACTTTGCAACCAATTTGAAGAGGTAAAAATTCAACATATCCCTCGAGCTCGAAATCTTGTTGCTGATTTCTTGGCACGTGAAGCTTATACTTCAATCACACATGACGCGAGTGGAAGCGCCACCCCAACAAAGCCGCAAGCCATGAAGGAGGGTGATCATTTGTAAGGAATGCAAAGGTTGTGGTCATCATGAAACTAAGTGTTGGGCATACTTGATACGAGTTCACCGACTTCGGAAGATCATCAGGAGGGTTCTCAAGGACATTGCTCAAAAGAAGGATGCCAAACTGCACACCCCTTGAAGAAATAGCATGGCGACTACAAGAACTAGAAGAAGCTGAAGGTGATGTGCAAGCTCTCCAACTGTTGACATTTGTCATGGCATTCTTGTTTGCCTTGATGAACAACCTCATGCAACGCTGTGCCTCTAACCCTCGCTTGTAAAGATCGATGTGATATCATGAGGGTTGGTCCTTTTAAGATTGTCTATGTACTATTCCATGCTGAAGATTCTTCTCGTGTAGTATTTCACACTACACCAGTCACACCCTACCCTGCCTATGTGTGCTTTTTGGATGTATCTTCACCCGATTTTCAGTTCAAGCTTCCTCTTACTATTGTTCGTCCATAGATAAGCCTCTCTTTTCCATCTTCCAAGCATGGCTAACATTCCCGTGTTTTGTGGACGGGTGGAAGAAAATCCAAATGAGTATCTTGTGGCCTTCAAGCGCCGTTGTGTTTCTCTCAACTTTCTTACTGAAGACAGATGGCTATTGGTTCTTCCCACATTTCTAGAGGGTTTGGCTCAAGTGTGGTATGAGAAGCAAGCCAAAGACGTTCGCCAAAGCTGGCCAAGGTTGACAGCAGTGATGATTGAGTATTTTGGCAAAAGAAGAGGAGCCGAAAAATGTGTACCTATAGGTGGCAAACTTGAAGCAATCAGAAGGTGAGACGGCACGTCGATATGTGGATCGAGCGGCCATGCTCCTAGACCGTTTGATTGCCACACAGGAGGACAATGCCGGATTTCGAGTTGGAATGACTCAGCATGTGCTAGGCTACCTTGTAGCAGGAGCGAGTGATGAATTCCACCTCAAACTTAAATGGGAGAATCCAGAAACTATGGTGCTAGCACATGAGATTGCTCAAAAGTTTGATAAAGTTCAGTCTGACCCCACTTCAAAGAAGACGATTATCCCTCTGCAACCCCCTCAATTCCTGCAACAACAACCTAGGGGGTCTAACTCAGGGGCATACCCCCACCCCTCATCAGGGATGTATCCACTGCCTCAAATGTATGGTCCTCCCTTAGATGCTTACCCTCAACAAGGTGGATATCCTCACCCTCCGCCTCGAAGATTTCCCCAGCCTCACCCACGAGCCCCCCTCCTCTCTACTCTCGTGGCCCCTCCAACTAAAGAGGCCCCCCCTGCAACAGAACCTGGAGTCAATGACCTAGCCAAGGCCCTGAATGATCTTCGGCTTGAAATGGTGGGCATCAGAAATCAAGCCAACCGCCCTCCAAGAGACTATGCTAATGTTGTATGCTACGAGTGCCACCAGAAGGGTCATTATCGCACAGAATGCCCCAATATTCCAAGGGTGAATCTTCTAAGTGAGTCGGGCACTGAGGATTCTGATGTAGAGATCCTTGACCTCGGGAAAAGAAGTCGTGCCACCTCGGACCCCTCTCCAAACCGTGGACCGGGCCGCCCCAGGAAGAAGGTGTCCTTCTCAGAGCCCTCAGATGCTGAGATGGCAGACCCACCAATAGAGAAGACTAAAAGATCTCGTAGGAGTAAGTGGTCACCCTCGGATTTTCCCATCGGCTCAGGGCAAGAGGACTATTCAGTCGTTCAGGACCTTGCTCATCGGTCTTTGAGCATCACACTCCCTCAACTAATAGCATTAAGCCCTAAGGTGAGACGGGAGCTGCAGCAAGGTCTCTCAACAAGGAAGAGCAAGAAAAAGGGAAAGGTACGAGAGGTATCTTCTATCTTTGAAGAAATTGATCGGCACCCACATACAGTAGATGTCATCATAGATAATTACCGTGTCAAAAATGTGTGTGTTGATGGGGGACCTGCATGTAATATCATGGTCCCCCGAATCATGAAGAAATTGAATTTGAAATGTACAAGGCGTTCCTCCACTCGAATCAAGGTAGCAGATGGTCGACGCGACTCGCCACCATGCCCAAGGGATTCACTCTTCATTAAAGGGGGACATCACCTGTGTGCATGAACTTCAAGAAAACCCCCTATTTAAAATCCATGTAGGATGATAAAACACCCCTATTTAAGCTTATAAGATACCACCAAAATTCCATTATGTCCCCCCCTTTCCTTAAATCTACATTCTCTCTCAAGCATTTAGATTACACAATAAGCAAATTTAGGTTACCCCAAGGTAACCTATATTATGTCCCCCCTTCTTAAATATGACATGGTCCCCCTAGCTTAAATTCAATATTGGGGAAAAAAAAAGGGCCCCCACCCCTAATGTATAAGCTTATGCCTCATTTCAAAAAAAACCCCTATTGTACACTCACGTGATATCATAAGTTTCCCCCTGTGAATCCCGGAGTCATTGAGGATTTGCCCATCACTGTCAATGGGTTGACCACCACTGTCAATTTCTATGTAGTGGACATTGAAGATACAGGCAAAAGTTACCCAGCCATACTCGGGAGACCATGGTTGAGAAAGAGTGATGCAGCCAGCTATTGGAAGATAGGACACATGTCTTTTGGTGCTTCGAAGGAGAAGATCCCAGTGCAACCTGGTGCCATGGAACCGGAAGAAGAAGAGGAGCTTGACGGTGATACTCTCTCATCCTCAGTGTCTGAGTCCATGGAAGAATCAGATGGGGGGGAGGAATTCTCAGAGGAGGAAGTTTACACGATGGGGGTGTCTCCGACCGTGCCACCTGCAGAAAAGATAACAGCTAGTCCTCAATAGCTCGAATCAATGCTTTCCCCAGATCTCACTCCAAGTGAGAAAGATGAGTTTCTAGAAATGTTCAAAGATTTCCCTGACCTCTTTGCAACTAGCTACCACCACCTTTGCCATGTGACCACCATAGAGCACAAGATAGAGCTAAAGCCTGATGCGAAGCCTGTGGCTCAGAAGTATCAGAGATTAGGGCCCCTGCAGACCGATGCTTTGCACTCACAATTGCAGAAGCTTGTAGAGGCTGGGTTTATTGTTCCGGTTCAAAATACTGAATGGGTTTCACTAGTGGTAGTCATCCCAAAGAAAAACAACAAGTGGCGGGTCTGCATCGACTATAAGAAGCTCAATGCTACCACCAAGAGGGACCATCATCCTCTGCCCTTTCAAGACCTCATTCTTGAGAAGGTAAGTGGCCATGAGATGTATACTTTCTGTGATGGTTACTCTAGGTTTTATCAAATCAGAATTGCCAAGGAAGATGTGCTTAAAACCACATTTGCCACACCCTGGGGGACATTTGCATTCAAAGTAATGCCATTTGGCCTCACCAATGCTCCTGCTACCTTTCAAAGATTTATGCAAATGGTGTTTGCTCCTTATTTGGGGGATTTCTTGGAGGTGTTTTTAGATGATTTCTGTATATTCTCGTCACGTAAGGAGCACATCATGAAGGTTATATTGGCCTTCCAAAGGGTCAATGATGCAAATGGCAGTCTCAACCCTGAGAAATGCACCATTGGAGCCACTCCAGGGAGGCTATTGGGACATGTTGTCTCATCCGAGGGCGTCAAGCCTAACCCGAGAAGGTAGAAGCCATCCTCAAGCTCTCCCCACCTACAACCAAACGTCAGGTATGCTCATTTGTCAATCTAGCAGGATACTATCGCCGCTTCATTGATCAATATGCTGCTTTGACACAGCCCATGACTATGCTATTAAAAGATGGGGTTGATTTCTCTTGGGATGAGGATTGTGATCATGGGTTTGCACAAATCAAGAATGCTCTGGCTTCAGAACCCATTCTATGCAATCCAGACTGGTCAAAGACCTTCTATATCAATCCTGGCTTTGGTGAGCACACTCTGACAGGTATTCTTCTCCAGCAAGGGGAGGATCGGTTCATGTATCCCGTTCGATTTGCTTCTCGACAATTGCTCGACACTGAGTGACGCTATTCAAAGGCCGACAAGCATGCCTTGTCTTTGGTGTTTTGCATTGAGAAATTTAAGCATTATGTGGCTGGAAAGTCCTTCTTTATACTCACTAGCACTGGTCTTGCAAAGCAAGTTCTTCAATCACCAAATCCCATGGGCCGGTTGGCCAAATGGTTGGCAGTTCTACAAGAATATGATTTCTCTTTCAAAATTGTAAAAGGGGGTTGTTCCAACTTGAAGAATGCTTTGATTGATTTAGAGGAGTGCCTTGATGTAACCCTTGTAGTAGCCATAGAAGTTGGGGATCCATGGTATGGTGGTATCTACAAGTTTTTGACTGCTTTCTCCTTTCCTTCAGAAAGTACTAGCTATGAGAGAAAGAAGATCCGCAGAGATAGTAGGCGCTACACCCTCCTTGATGGGGTGTTGTACCGTCAAGGCATGGATGGGGTACTAAGATGGGCCATTGATGCAGATGAAGTGCCTAATGTATTGAAGCATTATCATGATGGATTTTGTGGAGGCCACTATGCCAGTGACTATACATCTAAGAAGATTTTACATGCTGGATACTATTGGCCGACCTTGTTCAAGGATGTCACTTTGTATTGCAAAACCTGTGAACCATGTCAATTGCTTTGGTAGGAAGGATTTGTGTCCCAGGCAACATCACCCAGTGATGTCCATCCATCCGTTTCAGAAGTGGGGAATAGATTTTGTCGGGCCCTTGCCCATGACTGCCCGCAAAAAGAAGTATCTTTTGGTAGCCACTCAGTATGTCACTAAGTGGGCTAAAGCTATCACCCTCCCTGCTGCAAATGGCAAGGCAGTTTCAAATTTCATATTTGAACGTATCTGCACAAGGTTTGGGACACCCATGGAGATAGTATCTGACCATGGGAGTCCATTCTTAAATGAAGCAGTAGAGTTACTCATGGATCGCATGGGTATTGATCATCACACTTCTAGCATCTATTATCTAGCATCCATGGGTTGAATAGAGCGGACCAATGGCCTCCTTTGTAAAACCATGGGAAAAATGGCCACAGGGAACAGGAGCCAATGGGATCAGAAGGTCACTGAAGCCATGTGGGCTTACAACATCACTCATAAAACATCTACAGGTCACACTCCTTTTGAGTTGGTGTATGGTACTGAGGCAGTTTTACCACTAGAGATAGAGATTCCGGCCTTGAGATTGGCACAGGAACAGAGGATGACAGAAGATGAACATGTAGAGGCCAGATTGGTACAACTTGAGAAGTTAGATGAAACCCGACGCCTTGCACTACACCAAACAGAGATCCAAAAGAATCGACAAAAGGCCCGATTGGATGCTAAGATTCGGAAGGGATGGGAAAGACACTTTGCTGAGGGGGATGTTGTGCTATGCTTTGATAATAGATTGGACCACCAAATGGATAAGAAGTTTCTGCCACTGTGGACTGGTCCTTACAAAGTCATCAAGGAACGTAGCAATGGGTCTGTACAAGTTCAGGAACTGCATGAACCATATGGCAAGAAGGTGATCAACAAGCGTTACCTCAAGCCCTTCTTTGTGCGTGATGGACCCAAGCATGGAAATGCTGTGCATTCCCTACTTGGGGGGGGAACTGTTATGGATAAAATTGTCTAAGGAAAAAAAGGCATTAATATGTATGTGTGTTTGTATATGTGGCAGTAATATAATAAACTATGGTGTGCATAGGGCCCAAGGTTGAGGTGGCAGGGCATGACTATGTGCCACCCTTCCATGTATATAAGGTGTGTTGTACATAATCCATGATAGTAATATTATAAAATGTAAGGTGGAATGGCTCCTCCATGTGCCACCCCTCCACCTAGGCTGCATTTAGTGAGATATGGCTCAAGTCCATGGGAGAAGCAATATAAATTAGGTGGAGATGGCTATTATATTGAGTTATTCCCTCCATATGGATAGGCCCATGTGGGGGAGGTATAGAAGGTCCAAGAGAGCAAGTTAAATAATGGGGAAAGTAGGATGAGGTGGCAAGATTCCTTGTGCCAACCCTCCACTTGTCCTCCTAGAGGTTTGATTATATTATAAAATTGGAAAGAGACCAAGGGAGTATCATAGACTTGAGATCATAGACTTGAGATATGGGGCTTGATTTATGTGGAAAATTGAGGCAAAGGGTTGTCGCACACAATTGTGAGTGCGTAATCGCCTAGCCCACATGGGAGACTTTTCCACACACACCATGCATGTGGGAGGATACATTAATGGGAGAGACCCCCTCTTTTGGCTATAAAAGGAAGGGGCTATTCCTTGATGAGACACGTTCATTCTTGTAAAGCCACCTAGCTAGTATTTTGATATTTCCCTCTCATCCCTTCTTTCAAATAAAGTATGGTTCTCTTCCCTTGATGTCTCCATCTCTACATTCCTCCTCCTATCATGTACATGCTTCTCTTCCCCCTCTCCTTTTCTCCTTGTGTCATAGTCTCCCTCTTCCTTCCCTCCACTTCTAATTCCTTTTTCCCTCCTATGACAACCGTTCGCCCTCATGATCTCCTTTTCTCTATGGCCCTTGAGTGTCGCCATGCTTAGCCTCTAGCCTTTCTTTTCCGGCTAATAGTATGTGAGAAAGCCATAAGTGAGACTCCGTCCTTCTCTCCCACTCTCTTCACATGGTATCAGAGCTCGGTTCGTGGTAAGGAGCTCAAGAAAGCAAACCAAGTTCGCAGTGTCTTGGTAAGAGGATCAATGTTGCTTTCCTTTTTCGAGTTTGGGAGAAAATCTCTGCAGGTAGCATAGCCGGAAAGTCCAAGAGTGCATTGTCTCAAATTGGGACGCCCTTCGTGGTGTGACATTATTTTTTTGATTCGAGGCCATTTTGGGGCCCCCGTTTTGGTGAAGGAAGTTTTTCGTAGGTACTCAAAAAAGTGCCCTATTTTTGCTATGCGAGCACTGTTCTGTAGGTTGTTGAAAAGTTACCACAAAAGTTGCATCGTATGCCTATGTGCAGAGATATTGGGAGTGACAGAATCATTCTTATTGCCTGTTGATGCACAATCGTCACTAGCAAATGATTGTGTGGTCAAATACCACTTTCATCAGTTTTGCAAATTTGCCCTTGTGAAGTAGAAGTTGTGTTTTTTGCAGTGATAGAATATTTTTGCAATGTTCTATAATGGCGTCTAATGCTCTTTAGTCACTGAAAAGATTGACAAGAACAACTTCCAAGCATGAAAGTTTAGAATGATGAATTTCCTTGAGGGAAAAGGCTATTGGGAGTTCATTATTGGAGCTAAACAAGAAACCGTTATTCCTAATGTTCCCAATCAACAGGAGTTGCAGGCATTTAAAGGATGGCATGAGAGGGCCAGAAAAGTTATGTATTAGCTATCTATCAGTATTTTAGATTCTATGATTGTGCATATTCAGATGCAAGCACGTCGAAGGAGGCATGGGATACCTTGACAAAAAAGTATAGTACAAATACACAAGCCAGGAAAATGCAGCTCAAGTAGGAGTTGCATAATGTGCAGAGAGAAAATATGAGCATCAATGACTACCACATTAAGGTGAAGAAGATTGCAGATGCACTTGCTTCTATTGGGTCACCAGTGGAAGATGATGATTTAGTTTCTATGACCTTGAATGGTCTAGGAAAGGATTATGCAAAATTCCGGACATCCATTGCCGTCCGTGAGAATTTTTCTAATTTTGAGGAGTTGATTACTCTTCTAGATTCTGAAGAGCAGAGAAATGGGGTTCAATCTTCTTCAGAAGGAACTTCAACAGAAACTGTCTTCTACTCAAATGCTTGAAGAGGTAGAGCAGGCCGATCTGGAGGCCATGGCAGAAATCAGAATATGCAGCAAATTCAAGAAAACCAATCCTATGGAGGACGACATGGTAACTTTAGAGGCAGGGGGAGCCAAACAGGTCATGGTGGATGGCAAATAGGCCAAAATGCAAACAGCAATGTTGAATCCTACTACTGTGGTAAAATGGGTCATATGGTTAAAGACTGCTATAAAAAGTAGAATGACATCATGACTGGAAAATTGCAGCAAGGCAATTATGCATCCTCTAGTAGATAGGGTGATGATAGAAATGAGCATTTGTTTATGGTGCAGCACATGACCAATTCTATGACAAGTGTAGAAGAAAGCAATGATGTGTGGTATGTTAACTCAGGTGCGTCAAACCACAGGACAGGTCATGCAGAATGCAAGGAAAATGGAAAGAGAGACTGGTGATGATACTACACATCCTATTGTGCAGATTGGTAAAATTGCTTTGTCTATGTAGGATGGGAAAAAGAAATACCTATCTGATGTATTTCATGTCCCAAATATCACCAAGAACCTAGTTTCTGTTGATCAAATGGTTGAGCAAGGCTTGTAGGTCAGATCTAATCCTCATGGATGCTTTGTTGAGGATATGAGAAATAAAGGTCGCTTGATAGCAAAAGGGAAGAAGAAGGGCAGAATGTTTACGTTGGATGCGGACATGCTTGAATTGAGTGCAGCAATGTTTGCACATGGGACCGGTGTAGTTGCAGATATTGATATCTGGCATAAATGCATTGGTCATGCTAATGTACAGCGACTTAAATTGATGCAGGCCCAAAATATTGTTGCAGGATTTCCTAAGTTCAAGGTTGCAAAAATGCATAAGGTATGTGAAGCCTATCAATTTGGAAAACAGGCAAGGAAACCATTTCCTAGACATGTTCAAGAGAGTAAGAGGCCATTGGAATTAATCCACTCTGATGTGTTGACTACTAAAGCTGCATCTATTGGAGGCTGTCATTATTTTATCACTTTTATTGATGACTATAGCAAAAAAGTTTGGGTGTATTTTATGAAAAAGAAAAGTGAAGTGTTTGGGCATTTCAAAGTTTTTAAAGCTATGGTTAAAAAAGAAACAGGCCTGCAAATAAAATGCCTAAGGTTAAATGGAGGGGGAGAGTACCTCTCAAAAGAGTATGCAAGTTTCTTGCAGGAGCATGGCTTAAAGCAACAATATTCATGTAGTCATACCCCACAACAAAATGGACTTGTAGAAAGGAAAGACAGGCATATTGGAGAGGTATCTCGTGCCATGCTCATGAAAAAGACCTGCCAGATTATTATTGGGCTGAATCAGTTGCTACAGCAGTCTACATAATGAATAGGACTCCCACTATAGCAATACATGGCATGACGCCAGAGGAGAGGTATACTGGTAGGAAACCAGATATTTCTCATTTGAAAGTTTTTGGTTGCATTTCCTATGTTCATGTGCTAGATGATTTGAGATCCAAGTTGGATCCAAAAGCCGAGAAGTGCATCTTTATTGGTTATTCTCTGCAGCAGAAAGGGTATAGATGCTATAACCCTTCTACTCATAAGTTTATAGTGAGCAGAGATGTTTTTGATGAGATAAGCAGCTAGTATAAACCAATAAATGTGATTGATGATGTAGATGCACAAAATGGTAATGCTGCACAGAATTCACAACAGCAATCACAAAATATTAGTGGACCTCTAGTGTCCTCTAGCAATGGTTTACATACTTCACAATGGACAGGCAGATTGAGATCAGGAGGATCTCCTCAAAGCAATGCAGATAGTGGTATGCAAGTATCACAAAAAGGAAAAGAGAAAGTAGATCAGCCCATGGTTGATGTGAATGCAGGTCACACTTATGTGGATGGTGAATCCAGTGGCTTAGAACATAGCCTTGATATTGAGTTGGGTAATCCTTCTATTGTTACACCTAGAGTAAGGAAGACAAGGGATGTTTTGAGAGCACCTGGTAGTGAGCCTATCTCGAGCAGGTCTACTAGAGCTAGGTATCCTATGGATAGGCTGAAATATGATGGATTTACGGCCATTCACTATGCCTATAAGGTCAAAGTGATAGATGAATCAGAACCCACTTCTTTTGGGCAAGCCATGGGAAAAGAAAAATGGGAGAAAGTCATGGATGAAGAAATGGATGCCTTGGAAGCAAATGCTACATGGGAATGGATGCCTTTGCCTAAAGACAAGAATTCAATTGGCTGCAAGTGGGTTTATAAGGTGAAGCACAATGCAGCTGGTTCTGTGAATAGATGCAAGGCAAGATTAGTTGTCAAGGGGTATGCACAGACATATGGCATTGATTAAGAAACATTTAGTCCGGTTGCATGGATGGCAACTGTAAGAGCAGTCATTGCTATGGCTACATCAAAGGGATGGTCTTTACATCAGATGGATGTAAGGAATGATTTCTTGCATGGTGATCTACAAGAAGAGGTCTATATGGAGCAGCCACTAGGTTATGTTCATGCTGTTCACATCCTGAGTTTGTTTGCAGGTTGAAGAAAGCCTTGTATGGCTTGAAGCAAGCACCCAGAGCATGGTCTAACAAATAGGATAGTATCTTGTCACTATTGTCTTTCAGATTTCCAAGGCAAATTTCTCACTTTATGTGAGAAAAACTGAGAAAGGTATTATGCTACTTGTCATTTATGTTGATGATTTTATCATCACAGGTGATAGTGATGAAGATATCCTTCATGTGAGAATGCTATTGAAGCAGAAGTTTGAGATGAAGGATTTGGAAGAGCTGTGTTACTTCTTGGGCATTGAGGTGATTAGATCCACAAGTGGGATATGGATCTTGTAGAGGTAGTATGGATTGGACATGCTATTCAACTATGGGATGACAGCCTATAAGCCTATTTCAGTTCCTTTGGAGCAGAATGTGAAGTTTAGCACAGATGCAGGTGAGCTTCTAGAAGACCCTACTATGTACAGGCGCATAGTAGGAAGTTTGATCTATATGACTATTACCAGGCCAAATTTGAGCTATGTTGTTGGGTTGGTAAGTCAGTTTATGTAGGCTCCAAGGAAATTGCATTTGGATGTGGCTAGACGCATACTAAGGTATGTGAAGTCCACATTGCAGTATGGACTATTTTATGAGACTGGGGTTCAGATACAGTTGCATGGATACACTGCTATTGATTGGGCTGGTAGTATCTCTGATAGATGATCTACCAGTGGATATATGTTCTCTTTTGGGAGTGCTACAGTCACTTGGAGCAGCAAGAAATAGCCTAAGGCTTGCCTTGTCGAGCACAGAGGCTGAGTACAGGGGTGCAGCAATGGCTGCATGTGAAGCAGCTTGGTTGCATAAGCTACTTTATGATATGCATCAGTCTACATATGGGCCACTTGTCATTTATTGTGACAACATGAGCAGTATACACTTGGCAAATAACCCAGTCTATCATGCTAGAACAAAGCACATTGACGTGCATTATCACTATGTGCAGGAGAAGGTTCTAGTAGGTCTTATTGATCTAGTTTATGTCAACAACAAAGGATCAGGTAGCTAACATATTCACAAAGACATCGGGTGCAGAGAATCTATGCAAGTTCAGAGACCTGCTTGGTGTGCAAGAATTTGGATTGAGCTCGAGGGGGAGTGTTGAGATATCGAGCTCCACTCGTGATATGCCAGGGTGACCATTGTGCATTTATGTCATCGACTTGTTAGCTGCAGATGCGGTTGGTACACCGCCAATGAATAATAGTTGGTGGATGATAGCTATCTTTATGTACTCTAGTTAGTGGCTCAATTAGTATGCCATCTTAGTTAGCTGAGTTTGGTTTGAGACCCACATATTGGGCTCACCTATTCCTTTTGTACTTAGAGAGTTCTTTTGCTTTCACAACTAAGAAGAGGAAAACTATTTTCAACCTCCACCTTTGTGTGTATTGCCCCATTGTGTATGTGAGAAAGTTGCAAGTGAGACTCCTTCCTTCTCTCCCACTCTCTTCACAGTCACAGCACCAGCAATGGGATCTATAACTACACAAATAGTTTTTGCACGTATAGTAGATCCTACCATTACCCAAGCTGAATGGGATAAGAAAGACAAGTACGCCTATCATCTGATTAAGCAAAATGTGCAAGATGTCATGCCAGGACAGCTCAACACAGTCAAGACATCAAAAGAAGCATGGGATATGTTCGCAACTATCTAGAGTCCAAGAACACATCTAGGATTTTCACCCTGAGAAACCAAATCAACCAGAGTTTCCGCAATAGCAGTGAAACTAGTCATGCTTATGTACTCTAGATAAAAGACTACAACAATCAACTTGCAGCAGCAGGAGAGACTATGAACCCCGCAGAAATGGTTCAAGTCATCTTGAATGGACTAGGAGAGGGATACGAGAATCTAGTCCAGAGTATTGCCATTCAATGGCAAATTCCGACACTAGAAGAACTCCAGTCAGTCCTACTTGGTGAAGAACTCAGGACTCAGGTAATTCAAGCACAAAAAGGTCATTCTAATGATAAGGCATTCACAGCTTCAAATAGATGTAGAGGCAAAGGCAGAGGTAGATCACATCAGAGAAATGATAATCATTAGCAACAACAAGGTCATCATCAACAAAATCAGCATCAACGTCAGCATCATCCTCAACAACATCAGAATCAGCAAAGAGGAAATCATTCCACAATCGAGGAAGATTCCAAGGATGAGGGAATGCATCCACCAACATGTCGAACATTCAGTGCAACTACTATCACAAGTTTGGACACTATGAAAGAGATTGCTACAAGAATCAGTATGATCAAGACAGTCAATCTAGTAGTAATCGAGGGAATTTTTGAGGCAAAGAAAATCATCGTGGTGGACATTCTAGTCACAGTCATTTTGTAAATGAACATGGAAATATGTTTCTTGCAAATGAGGAAATGTAGCAAACTAATACAGTGTACCTAGACACTGATTTCAATCCCAAAAAGGATTTCAGCTATCAAGTCAACCAAGTGGAATAGGATCCTTGGTACATCGACAGCGGTGCATCATCTCACATGACAAATCATCAAGAATGGTTCACAAAAATGAAGCCATTAGAAGGATAGAAGAATGTCATCTACACAACAGACAATACACCAAATCCAATTCAAGGGACAGGTGTTATCCCTATGAACAATTTCACTGGTATGAAAGGATTAGTGAAAGATGTGCTTTATGTTCCGAAGCTCAGCAAGAAACTTTTGTCAGTAGGTCAAATGACAGAACACAACTACAGAGTCATCTTCGACAGAGATGAATGCACTATAAGAGATAAATCCAAAAGATGTCAGCTAGTAACAAAAGGTGTCAAGGAAGGACGCTTATACAAAATGCTAGCTACAGTACCAAATAGGCATGCCATGTCAGCTCAACCGCAACAAATGCCACTATTTGCAAAATGGCACAAGAGATATGGTCATGTCAACTTCAAGTACTTGTTAGATCTTAGGAATCAAAATATGGCAATTGGGATTCCAAAGCTACAGTTTCTTGGAAAAGTTTGCAAAGCATGCTGCTTCGGCAAACAAAAGCGAACCAACTTTTTAGAAGTACCTCTCATGCACGAGGTATTCTTGATTTAATTCATATAGATGTATGGGGTTATGCCCAGACCCGCAACATCAATGGTTCACTTTACTACTTGACTTTCATTGATGACTATAGTAGATATTGTTGGGTCTACTTTTTGAAACATAAATCTGAAGTGTTTTCTAGATTTCAAAAATTTAAAGCCATGGTAGAAAACCAGATATGTAGAAAGATCAAGGTCATGAGATCAGATAGAGGAGGTGAATACATGTCTTCAGCATTCATGAACTTTTGCAAAAATCATGGCATACAAAGACAATTCACATGTGCAGATAGTCCTCAGCAGAATGCAAGAGTTGAAAGGAAGAATGGGACTTTAGCAGATAGTGCTAGAGCAATGCTTAGTGAAAAGCATCTTCCAAATCAATATTGGGCAAAAGCAATAGCTACAGCAAACTACTTGCTTAATTGGCTTCCTACTGAACTGATACAGGGTATGACTCCTTATGAAGCATTCACTGGACATACGCCACACATTGGGCATCTCCGTATATTTGGTTGCATAGCATATGCCCACATACATGATGCTCATCGTAGGAAATTGGATGCAAAGTCATGCAAATGCATCATGGTTGGCTACAATGAAGAAAGCAAAGCATACAAATTGTATGATCCCATCAACCGCAAGGTCATTATTCCAGAGATGTAATCTTTGATGAGGAATCAGAATGGATAACCTCACCTACACAGGAGATAGAATCATCGACTTCATAGTCATCTACAGAATAGGTTGATGAAGAAGAGCAAGAATTGCCAGTAACACCCCAAGCAGAGCCACAGCAACTCAAACGGTCTACTAGGGAAAGCAGACCTCCAGTTAGATTGACATATGCTCAAAAAGGCAAAGCAATTCAGGTGGAAACCACCAACTATGCTCTTATGACTACCATCATGGCTACAGAAGAGCCAGCGTACTTCAAAGATGTAGTAGACAAGCCAGAATGGCAAACTGCTATGAATGAAGAAATGGATGCTTTGTATAAGAATAATACTTGGGAATTATGTGACCTTCCACTAGGAAAGAAGGCCATAGCAAACAAATGGGTATACAATTTGAAGTACAATCTAGATGGCAGTATTCAGAGATACAAAGCCAAACTAGTTGCAAAAGGATTCGCACAACAATATGGTCAAGACTATGATGAGACTTATGCTCTAGTAGCAAAGATGGACTCCATACAGTTCTTGATATCACTAGCAACACTCAGTAGATGGAATGTGTATCAGCTTGATGTCAAGAATGCATTCCTTAATGGTTATCTAGATGAGGAAGTCTACATGCAACAACCGGCAGGTTATGTTGAACCAAGAAAGGAGAATAAGGTTTGCCATCTCATGAAAAGCCTCTACGGCTTAAAGCAAGCACCTAGAAGTTGGTACAGCAGAATTGATAAGTATTTTGCTAATTTGGGATACATGAAGCCCAATGCAGATCATACTCTCTACTACAAAATTCAAGGGGAAGACATTACTATTGCACTTTTGTACATAGATGATCTGATTGTGATAGGAAGCAAGGATAGCTTCATCAAAAAACTGAAACAAGACTTATCTACAGAGTTTGATATGAAAGATCTTGGACTTATGCACTATTGTCTTGGAATTGAGTTCTGGAGAGATTTAGATAGCACATTCATGAGTCAACTCAAGTATGTTGACAGTCTCCTGAAGAAGTTTCATATGGTAGATTGCAAGATTATAGCCACTCCCATGGAAGAAAGTTTGAAACTTACTAAAGATTTAGAAAAGCCTATAGTCAATGATAGGTACTATAGGCAGCTCATCGAATCTCTTATATATCTGACTATCACTCAGCTAGATTTTTGTTATGCAATAAGCTCACTAGCACAATTTATGGCAAATCCAAAACAGTCTCACTGGAATGCAGCTAAAAGAGTCTTGAGATACATTACAGGTACAAGATAGTTTGGGATAGAATACAAAGGAATTCATCCACTATTGCATGGATACTGTGACAGTGACTATGCCAGAGATCATGAGACTAGGAGATCGACACACGGATATGCATTTTTCCTTGGTCAAGGTGCTATATCATGGTTGTCAAACAAATAGCCACATGTTTCTTTGTCTTCGATTGAAGCAGAATATAGAGCACTCACTATAGGTGCATGTGAGGCTATATGGCTCATAAGACTATTGTTAGAAACATATTACTTTGATGAGTCAAAGCCAACAACAATATACTGTGATAATCAATCGGCTCAAGCATTGGCCAAGAATCCAATATATCACTCCAGGACAAAGCACATTGATGTCAGAGAGCACTTCATCAGAGAAAGAGTATTACTTGGTGACATCACATTGCAGCATTGTGATAGCAAAGAAAATGTTGCAGACATCTTTACCAAACCACTTGGTAAAGATCTATTCGAGAAACACCGACTAGCTCTTGGTTTGACCTAGAGGAAGGACATTCCCATTAAAGGGGTGTGATGGAATGTAATGCTCAGTCCTTCTTCGATTCCCCAAAATCATCATCTTGAGGGAAGGCCTACTTCATGATGTTGATCTTGAGGAAAGGTGTTGAGAGTTCACGCTCAACATCATGTGATCACATGTGCATAGCACCATGTGATCATATGTGCATAGCACTAACCCAATAGAGTGCTATAAAGGAAAGGGTTAGATCCCCTAACCCTAACCCTAAATGGGTTTGTATATATTCTATTTTTTCAACTAAATCTAGTGTATAGTTAGTCATTTGTGGTGTGCTCTCTAGTTGTGCCCTCTCTCCTCATCTCACTCTTCTCCTCCTCCCCTCTTCATATTTTGTCAGAGAGTTGGTTTGAAAGTCGAAGTATTGAGCCAAATAGTTGAACTCGAAGGAAAATGTGTATAGTTCTAGTTAGGGGAGGTTAGGGGATAGATGGATGGGAGGAAAACAAGGAGGCATAACATGGTGAGGCTAGGCCTGCCAAAGGTAATATTTTAATGTGAAGGACCAATGACATTTTTCTTTTGGGGAAAAAGTGGAATTTCTCCTCAATTTTTCCTAGATTTGTAAAACCTTTGTTATAAACAAGCATACATGGCACAATCTCCTTGATGGATCTCATATTCCCTTATCCAAGCCTCTAATGGTTTAATAATTCTCTAAAGGGCCCTTCTTTTAGTGCAAAAAGTTTATAATTTGAATAATTTGGATCTCCTTTAACCTCCATTCCCTCTCCTTTTGCTCCCTCCTTTGTATTTTCTCTCCTCTCTCCTAATCTCCATGTTTTCTTGTATGATAGTTAGCATCTCTCCCTCTCCATCTTCCTCTTTCCCTACTTCTCCATATTATTTTGCACTATGAATACTCTCCCACATCCACCCTCTACTTGTGGAGCACCTAGGTATTTGTGGCAGTATTAAAACATTCATTTTAAAATGTAGTATTAAAATATTTTGAACACTTTTTAATTAACCCAGGGGCATTTTAAAACGGTCCAGTAGCAAATTTTAATCGGGACCGGCTACAACAAGTTACCACATGATATGTCAATATACTGAACGGTATACCGAGATAACACCACGTGGTAAGGTATTACATCATGCGGTGTTAAGTACACCACGTGGTGTTTAGCTACACTACATGGTGTTGTTAATCTTATAAAAACCTACGCCACACTGGTACTATTCATGTTATCAAGATTCCTAGAATTTTGTGGAGTCTTGGGAAAGACAAGAAGCATAAGAAAGAAGGATAAGAAAAGCTACAAAGAAATTTATAAGTTATGTTAGTCCTTCTACATTCAAAACAGTAACTGTGACAAAATATGAAGAGGGGAGAGGAGAAGAGTGGAGATGAGGAGAGAGGGCACAGCTAGAGAGCACACCACAAATGACTAACTGTACACTAGATTTACTTGAAAAAATAGAATATATACAAACCCTTTTAGGGTTAGGGTTAGGGGATCTAACCCTTTCCTTTATAGCACTCTATAAGGTTGGTGCTATGCACATATGATCACGTGATGGTGCTATGCACACATGATCACATGATGTTGAGCGTGAACTCTCAACACCTTCCCTCAAGATCAACATCATGAAGTAGGCCTTCCCTCAAGATGATGATTCTGGGGAATCGAAGAAGGACTAAGCATTACATTCCATCACACCCCTTTAATGGGAATGTCCTTCCTCTGCATCAAACCAAGAACTAGTCGGTGTTTCTCGAATAGCTCTTTATCGAGTGGTTTGGTAAAGATGTCTGCAACATTCTCTTTGCTATCACAATGCTGCAATGTGATGTCACCAAGTAACACTCTTTCTCTGATGAAGTGCTCTCTGACATCAATGTGCTTTGTCCTGGAGTGATATACAGTATATTGTTGTTGGCTTTGACTCATCAAAGTAATCTGTTTCTGACAATAGTCTTCTGAGCCATATAGCCTCACATGCACCTGTAGTGAGTGCTCTATATTCTGCTTCAATCGAAGACAAAGAAACAGTTGGCTGTTTGTTTGACAACCATGATATAGTACCTTGACCAAGGAAAAACTCATATCCCTGTGTCGATCTCCTGGTCTCATGATCTCCAGCATAGTCGCTGTCATAGTATCCATGCAACCGTGGATGACTTCCTCTGTATTCTATCCCAAACTGTCTTGTACCTCTAATGTATCTCAAGACTCTTTTGGCTGCATTCCAGTGAGACTGTTTTGGATTTGCCATAAACTATGCTAGTGAGCTTACTGCATAACAAATATCTGGCCGTGTGATTGTCAGATATATAAGAGATCCAATGAGCTGCCTGTAGTATCTGTCATTGACTGTAGGCTTTTCTGAATCTTTAGTAAGTTTCAAACTCTGTTCCATGGGAGTGGCTGCAATCTTGCAATCTGCCATATGAAACTTCTTTAAGAGACTGTCAACATACTTGAGTTGACTCATGAATGTGCTATCTGAATCTCTCCAGAACTCAATTCCAAGACAATAGTGCATAAGTCCAAGATCTTTCATGTCGAACTCTACAGATAAGTCTTGTTTCAATTTTTTGATGAAGCTATCCTTGCTTCCTGTCACAATCAGATCATCTACGTACAAAAGTGCAATAGTAATGTCTTCCCCTTGAACTTTGTAGTAGAGAGTATGATCTGCATTGGACTTCATGTATCCCAGATCAGCAAAATATTTGTCAATTCTGCTGTACCAACTTCTGGGTGCTTGCTTTAATTTCTTGAGATGGCAAACCTTGTTCTCCTTTCCTGGTTCAACATAACCGGCTGGTTGTTGCATGTAGACTTCCTCGTCTAGATAACCATTGAGAAATGCATTCTTGACATCGAGCTGATACACATTCCATTTATTGAGTGTCGCTAGTGATATTAAGAACCGTATGGAATCCATCTTTGCTACTGGAGCATAAGTCTCATCATAATCTTGACCATATTGTTGTGCAAATCCTTTTGCAACTAATCTGGCTTTGTATCTCTGAATACTGTCATCTGGATTGTATTTCACTTTGTATACCCATTTGTTGGCTATGGCCTTCTTTCCTGGTGGAAGGTCACATAATTCCCAAGTGTTATTTTTATACAAAGCATCCATTTCTTCATTCATAGCAGTTTGCCATTCTGGCTTGTCTACTGCATCTTCGAAGTACACTGGCTCTTCTGTAGCCATGATGGTAGTCATAAGAGCATAGTTGGTGGTTTCCACCTGAATTGCTTTGCCTTTTTGAGCATATGTCAATCTGGCTGGTGGTCTACTTTCCCTAGTAGACCGTCTGAGCTGCTGTGGCTCTACTTGGGGTGTTGTTGGCAATTCTTGCTCTTCTTCATCAACCTGTTCTATAGATGACTGTGAAGTCGATGCTTCTATCTTTTGTGTAGGTGAGGTTTCCCACTCTGATTCCTCATCAAAGATTACATCTCTGGAGATAATGACTTTGTGGTTGATGGGATCATACAATTTGTATGCTTTGCTTTCTTCACTGTAGCCAACCATGATGCATTTGCATGACTTCGCATCCAATTTCCTATGATGATCATCATGTATGTGGGCATATGCTATGCAACCAAATATGTGGAGATGCCCAATGCATGGCTTGTGTCCAGTGAATGCTTCATAAGGAGTCATACCTTGTATCGGTTCGGTAGGAAGCCGATTAAGCAAATAGTTAGCTGTAGCTATTGCTTCTACCCAATACTGATTCGGAAGATGCTTTTCACTAAGCATTGCTCTAGCACTGTCTGCTAAAGTCCCATTCTTCCTTTCAGCTCTTGCATTCTGCTGAGGAGTATCTGCACATGTGAATTGTCTTCGAATGTCGTGAATTTTGCAAAAGTTAATGAATGCTGAAGAAATGTATTCACCTCCTCTATCTGATCTCATGACCTTGATCTTTCTGCCTGTCTGGTTTTCTACCATGGCTTTGAATTCTTGAAATCTGGAAAACACTTCAGATTTCTCTTTCAGAAAGTAGACCCAACAATATCTGCTATAGTCGTCGATGAAAGTCAAGTAGTAAAGTGAACCATTGATGCTGCGGGTCTGGGCATAACCCCATACATCTGTATGAATCAAATCAAGAATACCTCGTGCACGAGAGGTACTTCTGACAAAGTTGGTTCACTTTTGTTTGACGAAGCAGCATGCTTCACAAACTTTTCCAAGAAACCGTAGCTTCGGAATCCCAATTGCCATATTCTGATTCCTGAGATCTAACAAGTACTTGAAGTTGACATGACCATATCTCTTGTGCCATTTTGCAGATAGTGGCATCTGTTGCATTTAAGCTAACATGGCATGCTTATCTGGTACTGTAGCTAGCATCCTGTATAAGCGTCCTTCCTTGACACCTTTTGCTACTAGCTGACCTCTTTTGGATTTGTCTCTGATAGTGCATTCATCACCATCGAAGATGACTTTGTAGTTGTGTTCCATCATTTGACCTACTGACAAAAGTTTCTTGCTGAGCTTCGGAACATAGAGCACATCTTTGACTAATCCTTTTGTACCAGTGAAATTGTTCATAGGGATAACACCTGTCCCTTGAACTGGATTCGGTGTATTGTCTATTGTGTAGATGACATTTTTTTGACCTTCTAATGGCTTCATTTCTGTGAACCATTCCGGATGATTTGTCATATGAGATGATGCACCGCTGTCGATGTACCAAGGATCCTGTTCCACTTGGTCGACTTGATAATTGTAATCCTCTTTGGGATTGAAATCAGTGTCTAGGTGCATTGTATTAGTCTGATGCAATTCCTCACTTGCAAGAAACATATTTCCATGTTCATTTGCAAAATGATTGTGACTAGAATGTCCACCACGATGATTTCCTCTTCCTCGGGAATTCCCTCGATTACTGCTGGATTGACTGCCTTGGTCATACTGCTTCTTGCGGCAATCTCTTTCATAGTGTCCAAACTTGTGACAGTAGTTGCACTGAATGTTTGACACATTGGTGGATGCATTCCCTTGTCCTTGAAATCTTCCTCGGTTGGAATGATTTCCTCTTTGCTGATTCTGATGTTACTGAGGATGATGCTGATGCTGATGCTGATGTTGATTTTGACTTTGATTTTGTTGATGATGACCACTTTTCTGATATGATCTACCTCTGTTTCTGCCTTTGCCTCTGCTTCTGTCTGAAGCTGTGAATGCCTGATCATTAGAATGACCTTTATGTGCTTGAATGGCCTGAGTCCTGAATTCTTCACCAAGTAGAACTGACTGAAGTTCTTCCAGTGTTGGAATTTGTCGTTGGATGGCAATACTCTAGACTAGATTCTCATATCCTTCTCCTAGTCCATTCAGGATTACTTGAACCATTTCTGTGGGATTCATAGTCTCTCCTGCTGCTACAAGTTGATTGTTGTAGTCTTTGATGCGGAGCACATAAGCATGACTGGTTTCACTGCTGTTGCGAAAACTCTGGTTGATCTGGTTTCTCAAGGTGAGAATCCTGGATGTGTTCTTCGACTCGTAGAGAGCTGCGAACATATCCCATGCTTCTTTTGATGTCTTGACTGTGTTGAGTTGTCCTAGCATGACATCTTGCACATTTTACTTGATCAGGTGATAGGCATACTTGTCTTTCTTATCCCATTCTGCTTGAGCTCGGGCAATGGTAGGATCTGCTACTAGTGCGAAAACTATTTGTGTAGATGTAGATCCCGTTGCTGGTGCTGTGACAACAAATGGAGTAGAGCTACTGGTGGCTGGATCGGCCAATGGTCTAGGTATAGATCCATCGACATACTCCCATTTGTCCTGAAGCACAAGAATGGTCTCGATTCGGTATTTCCATGTACCGTAATGGGAGTTGTCTAACTTAGCAGATGCCTCTAGATTGAGGTTGCTAGTCGACATGGTGCAAACAATGTACTCAGAATGTCCTAAAAAACTATGTATGAATCAACTACAAATACACTGAAGATGCCAAGTGAAATCTCTGTACTGTCGGTGAAGATAGAACTGCAGTATATAAAATCTGATCTGTGTTACAAGGCTTGTGGCAATGATGCAGGGAATAGCCAAGAGGCTTTACAAGGCTGAAAAAATGATGTGCATGATGTTGTGAGATAGCCGAATAGGCTTTACAATGGTGGCATGCGTGTGTGAAATCAAGTGCTATCTGCCCACTGAATCAATCTGCAATGCCTCTGAACTCTGAAGTCTGCTCACTGAACTGATGAACGTAAGGTTTCAGGTAATGTAATGATGTGAAATCGGATGTGAGCATATGGACTGACTCCAAGTAGGTACTAGTCGGGAATTTCGGGCATGGCTTAGATTGGCAACTTGGGGAAATTCAAAGCATCCCCTCTATGGCGATCTAGTCTACTTTGATCTAGATCTAAACCAACCGTCGATCGATGAAAGAACAGCAAATAATTCCTTTTCTTTTGTTCTTATTAAGTGCTGGGTCAGATGCATCGATGTAGAGGCAAATGAACGTGAAGGAAGTGGTTTTGTCGGCGAGGCTCAAATGTGAGTGTAACTTGCACCGAAATGTGCACATGACATGACAGCGCGTAGAGCATGAAAAAACGAGCGACTTTCCTTTTTGGAGCACCCTCAAATTCTTCCTGGATCAAGAGATACGACTTGATCTAAGTGGAGGGGCAAAAGGAGTGCAAATGGTGCTCAATGATGATGTGTCATTGTGAGTCACATGTAGTGATGATGTGGCACTGTGCCTAGTAAGAGGTGTGCCAGTGAAGCTCTGTGTTGAGGTGGCAGGAGTGTGCACATGCAGTGTGTGCACAGTGTGCCTGGCAAGGAACTGTGCCTGCAGAGGGTCAGTGCTGACTGGATTGCTGAGGTGGCACAGATGATGTCAGTAAGGTGACGTGGTAATGCTGACATGGCACTGATGATGTGGCACAGGTGATGTGGCTGATGATGTGTCACTGATGATGTGGCAGGTGATGTGGTTGATGATGTGGCAGACAGGATAAGATGATGACATGGCAGATGGGTGATGATGTGGCCTGATGACATGGCCACAATGACATGTCAACTGACATGGTTGCTTATGTGGCACTGATGACGTGGCACTATGGCTAAGGGTGCCACATGGCAGAGGATAAGACAGCTACATGTGGCACATCCGAGTGCCTGATGATGTGGCAATTGGAGATAAGGTGATGACGTGGTACCCGATGGTGACGTGGTGTAATTAGATGAGGTTGCCACGTGTCAACTACGTGAGGTGGTAGATAGACCTTAGGTGGCCCTCACCCTTGGAGCCTTACTGTGGTTAGGTAGGTACCCACTGCACAACCTCGGGTCATCGTAACCTTACCATGGGTAAATTCTATCCTCCATGTGGCCTCTTTGTTGAGACCTTAGGAAGAATGTTGCAAAGATGGCGACGTTCCGAACCAGTGAGCTAGACACTATCGCCTTCTTACTCCATCCGCACTGATTTTTGCCACTGAGAGCTGGCTTCGCCTTTCGAACTAGCTGCTCCAACTGCTACAGTTGAGCCGGCTCTCACGCGCAGGCGTTCCTTATCGGTTAGAAGCATGGCAGTGCCATCGTTCGACAAATACAGCAACCATCAAGTGCTCGAAATCGAAGCGGGGAAGGGCAATATGTTGGGAGGACTCAGTCCCCTCAGATCAGAAGCGACTCGTTGTAGCCATCTATTGAGGTGGTTGGAGCAAGGAGCTATGGAAGACCTCCATTAGTGGCAGTTGGAGATGCTCAGGCGATGTCTTTCACCAAAGCCGGTCGTTGGAGGATCTTGTTGTGGGCTGGAGAGTTTCGAAGCTACTGGCATGAGCCAGAGATGGGCTAGCTGTTGAGATATCAAGCTCTACCCCCGATATATCTCCTGGATGACTATCATTTATGTCACCGCCTATGATAGTTGTACTCGTGGTGTAGTTAGACTACCACGTATGTTTTTGGTTTGGGTTCACATATGAACCACGTATTCTAGGGTTTGACATATAGGGTATTTCCCTTTTCTATTGTATCGTTGTTGTGTGCAAAAGTGAAGAAAGGTTTTCAGCCTCCAACCTTGTGTCCTCTCTCTTTTGTGTGTTGTGAAGAAAGCTGCACTTGAGTCTCCTATCTCTCTCCCTTATTCTTTACATGGTATCAGAGCCTTGTTCGTGGTAAGGAGCTCAAGAAAGCAAGCCAAGTTTGTGGTGTCCTGGTAAGAGGACCAGTGTTGCTTTCCTATTTTGAGTTTGGGAGCAAATCTCTGCAGGGAGCACAGCCAGAAGTGCAGGAGTGCACTGTTTCAGATTGAGAAGCCCTTCGCGGTGTGGCGAGAGCGTAGTATATGCTGCGGGCAAGGGCAAAGCCCTTTGGTGACTTTATTTTTTTGATTTGAGGCCGTTTCGGGGCCCGTTTTGAAGGCAGAAGTTCTTCGCAGGCACTCAAAAAAAGGCCCTGTTTTTCGCCGTGCGACCACTGCGCGGCTAGTCGGTGGAAAGGTGCCACAGAAATTGCATCGTATGCCTGTGTGCAGAGATATTGGGAGTTGCAGATTCATGCCTATTGCTTGTTGATGCAAAATCGTCACTAGGAAGTGACTGTGTGGTGAAATACCACTTTCGTCAGTGTTGCGGATCTGCCCCTGTGAGGTTGTTTGCAGAAGTTTTGCTATTTATCCTTGTGAGGCATTTGCTGTGTTTACAGGTTGCTGTTGCAATTCGTGATTTGTAAAATGTCTGAGAATCTGTCTACCATTGTCAGTGAGAAGCTTGACAAGAACAACTTCCAAGCATGGAAGTTCAGGATGACAAACTTCCTTATGGGAAAGGGAGTTTGGGAGTACATCAGTGGTGAAACTGCAGAACCAGTGTTGGGTGCTGCTCCCACTCCTGCTGAATTGAAGGCCTTTAAAGAATGGCATGAAAAAGCCAGAAAATGCTTGTATTGGCTGTCTGTTAGCATTTCAAATTCTATGATTGTGCATATATAGGATGTAGAGACACCTAAGGAGGCATGGGATACATTGGTGAAGCTGTATAGCACAAATACCAAAGCACGAAAGATGCAGCTAAAGCAGGAGTTGCACAATGTGCAAAGGAAAAATCTGAATATAAATGAGTATTCCTTGAAGGTGAAAGGCCTTGCAGATTCTCTTGCCTCCATTGGAGCACCTGTTGATGATGAGGACTTAGTGTCTGTGACCTTGAATGGTCTTGGGAAAGATTATGCACAGTTTCGGACATCCATTGGAGTCCGTGAAACATTTCCTGATTTTCAAGAACTTATTGCTCTATTGCTGAGTGAAGAGCAAAGGAATGGTGGTTCAGCCACCTCAACTTCTCAAGAGACTGCTTTCTACTCGAATACAGTTAGAGGCAGGGGTAGAGGAAGAGGCCGTTTTGGTGGCCGTGCAGGAAATCAGAACCAGCAGCAACAACAGGAAAACCAGTCCTATGGAGGAGGACGTGGTAGTTCTAGAGGCAGGGGGAGCCAAAGAGGCCGTGGTTCATGGCAAAGGAACCAGCAAGTAAATAGCAGCACAGAATGCTATTATTGTGGAAATCCTGGACACAAGGAGAATACATGCTATAAAAAGCAGAATGACATCAAAAGTGGGAAGTTGTAGCAAAGCAACTATGCATCATCAAGTGGGCATGGTGACGACAGAAATGAGCACCTTTTTGTGATGCAGCATATGGTTAACTCCATGTCAGGAGATGCTGCAGCTTGCAATGATGTTTGGTATGTTGATTCAGGTGCCTCTAACCACATGACCAGTCATGGTGAGTGGTTTCATGATGTTAGAAATTTGGATAAGCCAGGTTATGTTGAAACAGGTGATGATACTGCGCACCCAATTACGCAGGTTGGTAAAGTGCCATTGGCTATGCAGGATGGCAAAACGAAGTACTTGGCAGATGTACTTCATGTTCCAAAAATCACTAAGAACCTGGTTTCAGTTGGCCAGATGATTGAGCAAGGTCTGCAGGTTAGATTTAATACTGATGGATGCTTTGTTGAGGACTTGAAAAATAAGTGCCGCTTGGTTGCAAAAGGCAATAAAAATGGCAGAATGTTCACCTTGGATGTTGATATGCCTGAGGTGAAAGCTGCTATGTTTGCGCATGGGAGAGGTGTCATTGCAAATATTGAGATATGGCACAAGCGCATTGGGCACGTGAATATACAAAGGCTGAAATCTATGCAAACGAAAAACATTGTTGCAGGTTTGCCTAAATTCAGAGTTGAGGAAATGCAAAAGGTATGTGAAGCATGCCAAATGGGTAAGCAGGCCAGACATGCATTTCCCAAAAATGTTAAGGTGAGCAGAAGACCTTTGGAAGTGATCCATTCAGATGTTTGGACAACCAAAGCTGCTTCTATTGGTGGATGCCATTATTATGTGACGTTTATTGATGACTACACTAGGAAGGTGTGGATTTATTTTATGAAGCACAAAAGTGAAGTGTTCAGCCATTTCAAGGCTTTTAAGGCCATGGTTGAAAAAGAGAAAGGTGTGCATATTAAAGTGCTAAGATCTGATGGAGGGGGAGAGTACTTTTCAGAAGAATTTTGTGAATATCTGAAAGAACAAGGAATTCAAAGGAAGTACTCATGCAGGTCTACCCCTCAGCAGAATGGGGTTGCAGAGGAAAGGAAGAACAGGCATATTGCAGAAGTAGGACGGGCGATCCTAAATGAGAAAAACATGCCTGATTATTTTTGGACTGAAGCAGTAGCAACTGCTGTTTATATTATGAACAGAACCCCCACTGCAGCTGTCCATGGCATGACGCCTGAAGAAATGTATACAGGCCAAAAACCAGATATTTCTCACTTGAAGGTATTTGGTTGCATAGCTTATGTTCATGTTCCTGATGAGAAGAGAACAAAGCTGGATCCAAAGGCAGAAAAATGCATCTTTATTGGATATGCTCTGCACCAGAAAGGGTATCGCTGTTATAACCCTTCCACCCGCAAAATGCAAGTGAGCAGAGATGTTGTTTTTGATGAAATGAGCAGTTGGTATGCACCAACTGTTATGGTAGGAGATGCAGATGCAGGAAATGGGAATGCTGCAATAAATGCAGAGCAGCAGTCTCAAGCCTTGAGTGGACCCAGAGAGTCCTCTACTAGTGGATCTAATGCATGGACAGGGAGATTGAGATCTAGTGAATCGTCACATGGCAGTCCTGATAGTGCTGTGCAGGTATCACATAAGGGAAAAGAAAAAGTGGACCATGCTCCAGTGTTTGATGTGTCTGCTGGTAGCTCTCATGTTGATGGAGAGTCAAGCGGCTCTGAAATGAGCCTTGATGAGGAACTTGGGATTCCTTCTGTTGTTACACCTGGTGCAAGGAAAAGCAGGCATGATTTAAAGACTCCTGCAAGTGATCCAGTTGTACGGAGGTCCACTCGTATTAAGTATCCAGTTGACAGGCTGAGATATGATGGGTATACAGCACATCACTATGCTTATATGGTCAAGGTTCTAGAGGAGCCAGAGCCCACATGTTTTGAGGATGCAGCAGGGCATAAAAATTGGGAAGCAGCTATGGATGAAGAGATGGCTGCCTTGGATGCAAACCACACTTGGGATTTGATGCCTTTGCCTCATGATAAGAAGGCTATTGGCTACAAGTGGGTTTACAAAGTAAAGCACAATGCTGATGGGTCTGTTAGTAGGTACAAGGCAAGATTGGTTGCCAAAGGTTTTGCGCAGACATATGGAATTGACTATGAGGAAACTTTCAGCCCAGTTGCAAGGATGGCAACCGTGAGAGCAGTAATTGCTATGGCTGCTGCAAAGGGATGGTCTTTGCATCAGATGGATGTGAAAAATGCCTTCTTGCATGGTGATTTGCAGGAAGAGGTTTATATGATGCAGCCAGAAGGTTATGAAGATAATTCACACCCCGATTTTGTATGCAGGTTGCACAAAGCCTTGTATGGCTTAAAACAGGCGCCGAGGGCATGGTTAGACAAGATAGGGCAATATCTTGTCACTATTGGATTTCAAATTTCCAATTCAGATTTTTCACTTTATGTGAAAAGGACAAACAGAGGGATTGTGCTTGTAGTCATCTATGTTGATGACTTGATTATTACAGGTCATAGTGATGCAGACATTAATGAAGTGAAGCTGCTTTTGAAGCAAAAATTTGAGATGAAGGATTTGGGAGAGCTGCGTTACTTCTTGGGCATTGAGGTTATTAGATCCCCGAGTGGGATATGGCTGTTGCAAAGGCAATACGGTTTGGACATGCTGTCCAAATATGGGATGACAGGCTGTAAGCCTATCTCTGTTCCATTGGAGCAGAACGTGAAGCTCAATGCAGAGACAGGTGAGCTTCTTGAAGATATTACTATGTACAGGCGCATAGTAGGTAGCTTGATTTACATGACTATAACCAGACCAGATTTGAGCTATGCTGTGGGGCTGGTGAGTCAGTTTATGCAGGCACCGAGGAAGCCACATTTGGATGCGGCTAGGCGCATACTACGGTATGTGAAGTCCACATTGCATTATGGACTGTTTTATGAAGCTGGGTGTGCATTACAGGTACGTGGATACACAGATGCTGACTGGGCTGGTAGTGTCTCAGACAGGAGATCTACTAGTGGTTTTATGTTTTCCCTTGGGAGTGGTGCCATCAGTTGGAGCAGCAAGAAGCAGCCAACAGTTGCTTTGTCGAGCACAGAGGCTGAGTACAGGGGTGCAGCCATGGCTGCATGTGAGGTAGCTTGGTTACGGAAGCTACTTGCAGATATGGGACAGTCAGTTCATGCAGCAGTTGTCATTCATTGTGACAACATTAGCAGCATCATGCTTGCTAATAACCCAGTTTATCATGCTAGAACGAAGCACATTGAGGTGCATTATCACTTTGTGAGAGAGAAGGTTCTAGCTGGTGAGATTGATCTTGTCTATGTCAGCACTGAGGAGCAGGTGGTTGATATTTTTACGAAGGCATTGGGTACCGAGAAGCTTCGCAGATTTAGGAGCTTGCTTAGTGTACGTGAGATGGATTTGAGCTTGAGGGGGAGTGTTGAGATATCAAGCTCTACCCCCGATATATCTCCTGGATGACTATCATTTATGTCACCGCCTATGATAGTTGTACTCGTGGTGTAGTTAGACTACCACGTATGTTTTTGGTTTGGGTTCACATATGAACCACGTATTCTAGGGTTTGACATATAGGGTATTTCCCTCTTCTATTGTATCGTTGTTGTGTGCAAAAGTGAAGAAAGGTTTTCATCCTCCAACCTTGTGTCCTCTCTCTTTTGTGTGTTGTGAAGAAAGCTGCACTTGAGTCTCATATCTCTCTCCCTTATTCTTTACACACTAGCTGTAGGTCGGCTATGGTAGGAGAGGCGTCAGAGCCTTAGAGCCTTCGTTGAGGCAGTCGAGTGGTTGTGGCTGGCCGATGGAAGGCTCACTATGGAGCTTTGGTCGGCCGTGATTGGAGGATCTGTTGCAGGGTCGTCTTGGTGAGCCATCGGTGGGCTGGCCATAGGAACCGTAGGCCGATGGCGACCTGTTGAGCCGCCTTGCTGTGCGCTGTCGTAGGAGCCTAGCCCATTGGCTGTGGCTAGCTAAAGAAGTCTATGGTCATGGCAACCCCTTTGAAGGAGTCGCATCGAATGGCTGCTGCATAGGAGAAGTCGAGGAAGTTGTCTGAGTTGCAAGCTTTGGTCGTTGGATACTAAAGGTAGTCGATGTAGAGGAGCTACTCCCAGAGAGCTAGTCAAACCTTATATAGAACCTTTCTCTTGCTGCAGGACTCTTTCCCTCTCAAGAATCTCAAACAGAATTCTCCAATAAAGTGACACTCACACTCTCTATCACAAAGTAGTTCTCATAATATCACAGAAGGAAATGAGGTCTCTCTCTTCAGCAAAGAAGAACAGCTTTCACTCTCACGGAAGAATGAACAGAATAGAGAGTCGAATGAATCTCTCAATGAAAACTCTCACAAAATGGATGGACGGAAATTCCTCTCAAATGGATGGATGAAGATCTCTCACCGGAAGTGGACTCTCATGGAGAACACTCAAGAGAACTCTCAATCTCACAATCTCTCTCACAAGAAGGATGGCGCCTCAGCGGAAGGCAGAACCATGCTCTGATACCATGACAAAATATGAAGAGGGGAGAGGAGAAGAGTGGAGATGAGGAGAGAGGGCACAGCTAGAGAGCACACCACAAATGACTAACTATACACTAGATTTAGTTGAAAAAATAGAATATATACAAACCCTTTTAGGGTTAGGGTTAGGGGATCTAACCCTTTCCTTTATAGCACTCTATAAGGTTAGTGCTATGCACATATGATCACGTGATGGTGCTATGCACACATGATCACATGATGTTGAGCGTGAACTCTCAACAAAGTGAGCCCCCCTCACGTGATGGTGCTATGCACACATGATCACATGATGTGGATGCTAGTGGGGGGCTCACTTTTGTCGATCAGAATCCACTCGCACTTACATACTAATTGGATAATTAGCATCCACATGCTCTTAGCTAAAGATTTCATTAGTTGCATGTAACATTGTAGGTGTATTTGGAAAAATACACGATTTTAATTTTTTGCATGAAGAATTTAAGTTGTAACTTGTGTTGACTCTTTGGAAAGACTTAGAATTAGGTAAAGAGTTTGTTAGTTGCATGGCTTAGGATTTTAATTTAGTTGCATGACTTAAGATCTCAATCTAGTTGCATGAAATATCATAGGTACTAGGAAGCTTTGGAAAAATAGAAAAGTTGACATTACAAGTTGCATGAAGTGATTCACTTTTGGAAAAGCTTAGGATTTTAATTGTAGTTGCATGAGTTATTGTGTGTATGTTTTTCTTAATTTTAGCATATGTATTTATTTATAAGCATGTAGCTATAGCCTATAAGTAAATTTAAAAAAAAGTCAATGAGCCAGTTGGAGGTTCGGATAAGCCGACCTGGAACAACTTGTTCATTAATGAATAATATTATACCACATGCCAGCTAGGGGTTCCCTTAGGCCAACCTGGAACATCTTACATGTGGTTTAAAATTTATACTATATATGCAAAACTCTATAAACTAGGATTTAAGAGTGATGAGTAAATATTTGAATTTGGGCTAGTTGTGGGCTTGCTTATGCCGGTTGTTTGCATCTCGCTCAAAGTCTAGCCAGTTGTGGAGCTCACAATTGCCAGCTCATAGCAACTTGCAAAATTATGGCATATATGTGTGGACAGGTTGTAGTATACATAGGTTTACTACCCTTGTGTTTTATATATTATTAGGTTAAAAAAACTAGATATGATCATGTTGCATACGTTGCAATTTGTAACCCTTATTAGAACTCAAACTCCATACATACGTAGAAAAAATATATTGAGGTTATTAGGTTAACAAAGGCTCCTAGCTTAGAAACCAGTATAAAAGTGCTTATAAGTTCTTGTGTAAGTAACACTAGCTATTGCACTAGTGTGTGTGAAATACCCACATCTTTCAATAGAGCATGATGTTGTGGATGATCATGGTGCAGATAGATGCTTATTTGGGAGAGAGAAGAACGTGGGAAAAGGCAATTTGCCATCCCATGCCTATTTTTACTTGAAGATTACCACGTTCATAATCATCCAATTACATTGGGAAGGGGCAAGATAGTTAGATTATTTCTCTCTCTTGAGGTCTATCAAGCTTGCTTGAAGTACCCTAAGTTAGTGTGGCAAATGGCCACATTGATTTTTGGACATAGAACTGCAAATGAATCCAAATATTGTTGTGTCCTAAAAGCTAAATGAGACGGTAGAGACCAGATCATGAAAATTTATGTGAATGCACATATTATTTATATAAAATTTATTATGTTTCTCTTATAGCCTTGATTGCAAGCATGGCTCCAGAGAAACAAGGAAGAAACCCAACAAAGGCTTGAAATTATGTTTTGCCTAATAAGAAGTGAAAATGCAACTTTTGTCATGAGGAGTTCTTAGGCTTTGGCACAAGAATGCAAAAGCACTTCTTGGGTGATGCCCACAAACAAATTGAAAAATGCAAGGGGCCAGGAGTTGAGTTATAGCCACTCTAGGCAGACAAATGCCCTAAAAGTACAAACAAGTAGGTGGATGATATAGTTGCATACCACCAATCCTAGCCTCATGAATCAATGCCTGATGATATACTCACATCTCAAGCTAGTCAATCTATAGATGTAGATAAGGGTGGATTCATGATAAGGTGGTACAAAAAGTGGTGTACGAGACATTGCTATGTTGGTGCTTTTAATAGTGCTCTGCAGTGTACAATGTATGAAAATTTATCAACATAACCCATAACTAAATTCAGCTACGCGTCTTCTTGTAATGACCTGTAACAACCTCCATGTCATGTCTCTACCCCCCATGACCTCCTCTCTATCTTTGTCTCTGTCTCTGTCACTCTCTCTCTCTCTCTCTCTCTCTCTCTCTCTCTCTCTCTCTCTCTCTCTCTCTCTCTCTCTCTCTATTTGTTTGTCTTTCACCTACACAAGAGGAAGGTGCTTTGAGCTCTGTATGTGTGTGTGTGTTGTGTGTGTGTGTGTGTGTGTGTGTGTGTGTGTGTGTGTGTGTGTGTGTGTGTGTGTGTGTGTGTGTGTGTGTGTGTGTGTGTGTGTGTGTATCAATTTTGGTGAGTTTGTTGCTGGTCTCTGATATCAATTCAAACAGTTCCAAGAAATTCCTTCCACAATGTTGGTTTATTCACGTTCATGGAAAATGCACTATTGTTTGTGTTGATTCTGCAATTCTGGTGATGCTCTCTACTGGGCCAGCTGTCTAAAGACAAGAAACATGGTTGTGGGTTTAGTTCCTATCAGGTGCCTCTTGATTGATGCTCTTAAGCAACCATATCTTGCACACTCTCTCTCTCTCATGCTCTTCAGTTGTTTTATTTCTCTATAAACACATTGTTATATGATCTGTTCAGTGATCCTCTTGCTCAGTTGTTGTTGTGTTTGCACTGTTCATGCATACTTTCTTTAACATGGAGGGCACACAGATGATTTCAAGAAGCCACAATGATTTGTGCAAATGCTCCATCCTTGCATCCTCAATGTGCACCCATTGTGCTCGAGACTAGTGCACACTTATAAGAGAATATGAAGCGAGAAGAAAGAGGGAACAATGCAACAAAGCAAGGCTTCAAGATTCCAATCTCACGACTGATGAAAGAAAGAGGAAAAAAGTTTGTCATGATGTGGCAATGTTTTTTGCTCAACAAATAGCTGGAATGGACAGTGGAGCAAAGAGAGACATATTGGATAGATTACAGGCATATCCTTCCCTAAGAG
Organism: Dipteris shenzhenensis; assembly: GCF_047967505.1. Classification (NCBI taxonomy): domain Eukaryota; kingdom Viridiplantae; phylum Streptophyta; class Polypodiopsida; order Gleicheniales; family Dipteridaceae; genus Dipteris; species Dipteris shenzhenensis. Next base: position 52,243,256 of record NC_141602.1, on the reverse strand, counting down.
TATCTCAACTACAAGAAACAAGAGATGAATCTAGTGTTCAGACAACTCTCCTATGTGGTGTTCGCAATACCCTCGAAACAGTGAAGCGGCCAAAGTCATCAGATGAACTATTTTTCAAAAGGTCTAGTTTGATGATGTTAGTGAATGATGGGATAGAAGGGGCTCCCAATCTGAACATTTCAACAACTTCAAGAGTTTTAAACATTCATAGGAGGAATTTTTATGCAGCCAAATCTAGACTCCTTTTAAAGGAGTACGAAAGTCTCCCCTTGTCCACTTGCTGATGGCAAGCACATAGTAGCATCATCACCCAAGAACTGAATGACTTGGTGTTCTCCTTTTGGTCAATGCAAACTCATGTGTCACCCAATAAGAAGGATGTATGCCATAAACGTATAGGGAGAAAGTCTTATATAAAACACCCTATTCATCTTCTTGATATTCCCTAGGTGAATGTTGTATCAAGATCCTTATCATCCAGATCCACCCGGCTAATAGTGCTTGGTGGTGCCATATATTGCCTGTTAAAATTACATATTGCTTGTTCATTCTCTTCATATGACATACTACTTGTTAGTGCCACATTTGCTTGCTAGTGGTACTTATTGTGATAGAGGACTTGCTAAGTATGCTAGTTATTGCATAATCATACTTGTTACTGCTGCTACTTAGTAGGAGACATTGCTTGTTAGTGCTGCTAATTTCTTGTTGTGGTTAGTGAAGTTACAATGACATAGTGCTTGATAGTGTTGATTAGTGCTTCAAGTACTGCTTGTTTATTGCAACACTATAGTTCCTACTATTGCTTAATAGTGGTTATAAGTGCTTGTTAGTACTTGCTAATGCCACATATAAGGTATTGGTGCTTGGTAGTGCTTGTTTTTGCTACATATTTCATGTTACTTCCACTTACTATCACATAGTGCTTGTTAGTGCCTGTTAGTGCTTGTTAGTGTTGCTAGCTCATTAACCTACTAATTAGTACTTGTTAATACTTGTTGGTGATAATTAGTGATTGTTAGTTCAGTAACTTGCTAATTAGTATATGTTAATACTTATTAGTGCTAATTAGTACTTGTTAATACTTGTTAGTGCCTTGTTAGTTCAATAAACTGCTCCTTAGTACTTGCTAGCAGTTGTTAGTGCATGTTTGTTCAATAACTTGCTAATTAGTACTACTTAATGACATGCTATTTCATGCTTGTTAGTTTAATGCTATCTAGTGTTGCTTGTTTTTTCTTGTTAGTGCCTGCTAATAATGCCTATTAGTGCCTATTAGTACCTGTTAGTGTTGCCTGCTAGTGTTGCTTGTTATTGCCCCACTTAGTGCTTGTTAGATCCTATTAGTTCAGAAACCTTCTAATTAGTACCTTTTAGTGCTTGCTAATACTTTTTTGCTGCTTGTTATTGCCCCACTTAGTGCTTGCTAGTGCCTTTTAGTTCAGTAACCTGCTAATTAGTACTACTTCATGACATGCTATTTCGTGCTTGTTAGTTTAATGCTATCTAGTGTTGCTTGTTTTTGCTTATTAGTGCCTGATAATGCCTATTAGTGTTGCTTGTTATTGCCCCACTTAGTACTTTGTTAGTGCCTATTAGTGTTTATTAGTTCCTGTTAGTTCAAAAACCTGCTAATTAGTACCTATTAGTGCCTGTTAATACTTGTTGATGCTTGATCCTAATCTGATCACTTTTGTAGATAAAATTTTGTATCACATTGGATGTTTTAATGTGCAGGTTGAGTTATTTATAGAGTTCAAGAAAAATTATCCAGATATCACAATGCAACAATGCTCATTTGAACGATTAAAACCATTTTTTATTTGTAAATTGAAGGACAGATATACATGTTGCTGCATTCAACATGTCTAAATGGCCTTCTTGAAAGACTCCATCAATATCATGCGTCATCCCAACACTGGTCTGCATGGAGTGCATTGTTATTACAATTGTAAAATATGTGCAAGGGACAATACTAGAGCTATTTGTAAAGCTTCTTATCATACGTACACTAGCGTTACATGCTTTTGGGAAAGTGTGCTATGTTAGAAGCCTTCAGGAAGCATGTACCATCACTTGGAATGCCTCATGGGAGAATATACGAGTTGTGGGCCAAAAAAAATTCTGGCTTGCCCACAAGAGAAGGTTGACTCTACCCACCATGTTTCCATTAAGGTTTCTGAGGATCTAGATGTAACTGTTGGAAAACAGGAGGAAAAAAGAAGAAAGGTGCTTGCATTCAAGAAAATGACCTACAGTGCCTTATTATGGATGTCCCGGGATTGCATGAAGAAGTTCATTAAGCACAACTTCATATACAAGTGGCAAGCTGAAAAATTTAAAGAGTGTCTGCAAAGGTTTCCTAAAGATATTGTGGTGTCTGTGGTGGACTTTATAGAAAATTACACCTTTAAGGAACAAAATGAGATACAATCTATGCACTGGCACTCAGACCAAGTCACTATTCTTGTTCAAATAACATATGTTTGGACAAGAGGTGAGGTTCAAAAAATGATCCATTTCTACATATATGATGACAAGGTGTATGATACTCTATTTGTTCAGCATTGTTTTATGCTACATCATAATTGGTTAAAAGGACAAGATTTAGCACTAAAGCAGCATTGGGTTTGGTCAGATGGTGTAGCTTCCTAGTTCAAAGCGAGACGGCCTACTTTCTTTGTTGCAAGGTATCCTTCCTTAACTAACCTGAAGATGACATGGAATTTCTTTGACTCTGGACATGGAAAGGGTGAGCATGATGGAGTAGGAGCTATTGTGAAAAGAGATTTGACACACGAGCAATTGAAGGAAAATTCAAAGAAGCTTACTTGTGCTGCTAATGTGGTGAGTTTTTTGCATTCAGATCTCTCAAATGGAGCTCAGGCCTCCTATCCACATCAAAAGAAAGGAATATAAGAAGGTTGTTCTGGGAGGTGAAGCTAGGAGAAGTGGATAGATCAGTAGCCTGGGATTGTGCTCCTATTCCCCTAGTGCGATCACTGCACTCAGTCTCTAGATTCTTAGAGCAAAAATGCACAGAGCTCAAAACACGAAAGTTGTCATGCTATTGTTGTGCTTGCATTTCAGGTTCTTGGAATAGATGTTGCAATAAAGTGTATGTGACAAGTTGGGAATATCAACTTATTGTCCCTAGAGAGGAAATGGAAGCTAAAGAAAACCCTTGTGATGATCCTACATATGAACGACATCATGATACACTAAGTGCTCTCTATGTTGGAGACAATTTTGCAGTCAATGCCGAGGCTGAAAATGATGAGGGTGCAAATTTCTATGTTCTACGGTGCACTGCCAAGAAGGAGCTTGCGAATCAAAATTTGAAGGATGGATGGGGTAACATCATTTCATTTGGTGGTTTTGTAGTGAAGGGGTTGTACTATGGAAAGAAGGCAGATAACTATTACTACCTTCTTGATAATGAACCCGAGGTTTTTTTGTATTCACCTTGTCAGAGCTAGAAAGTTTCCCATGGTGGAACTTATGGATGGTGACAAGCTATCTTCATGTCGGATGAGGTGCATGAAGCCATATACAACATCATGCCATTTGAGATGTAAACATCATAGTTTTAACTTCTTCTCATACTTTCATGAATGATTGGGAACATCACTTTATTGTCCCTGCAATAGTGTGCACTGCTATACTTTGAATGGATACCACCCTTTCATTCCATGTATATAGTGATTGGCTTGTATGAGTGGTTAGAGCTGGTAGTTGGTGCTACTAGTGCTACTAGTTGGTGCTACCTAACTGTGCTACTAGTGCTATGACATAGCGCTACTAAAAAGTGGTGTATATTGTGATGCTAGTCTTGCCCAATGATACTACTAGTTAGTAATGCTACTTCTACTAATTAGTGATGCTACAAATTGCTGTTACAAATTGGTGCTACTAAAAAGTGGTGTATATAGTGTTGCTAGTCCTGCCTAATGATGCTACTAATTAGTAATTATGCTGCTACTAATTAGTGATGCTACTAATTAGTGCTACTAGTGCTATTACAATTTAGTAATGCTACTAAGTAGTGCTACTACTGCCACTAAGTAGTGCTGCAACTAATAGTTGTTAGTGCTGTTGCAAGTGGTTGGTACTGCTGCAATGTTAGTAACTGCTGCTAGTAGTGGTACTCAGTGCTTGGCTTAGATTAGTGGTTAGAGCTGGTAGTTGGTGCTACTAATTAGTAATGCTATTGCTACTAATTAGTGATGCTACTAATTAGTGCTACTAGTGTTGTTACAAATTCGTAATGCTACTAAGTAATGCTGCTATACTGTCACTAAGTAATGGTGCAACTGCTAGTTGTTAATGCTACTACAAGTGGTTGGTGTTGTTGCAGTGCCAGTAAGTGCAGGTAGTATTGGTACTCAGTTCTCAATATGGTTAGTGTCTTCCATCACATTGCAAAAAGGATTTTAATGATATGCTACCTCCCAAGGACATTCTATTAATTTTAAGCACATTACATTATAAAAACACAAAGTAGGAGTTGAAATATGAACACTATGAGTCTTTGTTTCAACTAGAAAAGGAATTCAATTGGTTTTCCATCTCCAAAAAGGCAATGTACAGGCCAAAATGAATGATTTTTATAAAATTTATACATGATGTATAAAAAAGGGTTGGTATCCCAGTACATGCATCTGCTTCCATCTTCAATACTCTTTCCAGCAGTTGTGTCTTATCACATACTCCATAATGTCAATGGACTCATCATCATGGAAGAGGTCATGCTCAAAATCTGCCATATAGAACTGGGAATCCTCCATTTGCAGCCACACAAACAACCATGGCGTAACGTCATCCATCAAATAGGAGCACATTTCTTCATCACTTTGCATCTCAAACTTTAGAAGCACTCTCCAAGTTCTAGCTAGGTTTCTGCAAATCTTGTACAAGGAGTCATCCAAAATAATAGTATTGGCTGTCAACAAGTGAGTGAAGTTGTTCCAGATGGTCGGCAAGTCCTTGAATAGAACGGGCTTCGAACTCAAAAATTTTCGTTCAGAATCCATCATGAATCCAGCATTGTGACAGTTTTCATGCGCCAAGGCTTTTATCTTTCGAAATAGTTCGGCAAAGCATGTGCTTAGGATGTTGGTCACTTTTGTTCTTCTAGCTGTGCTCCAAATAAAAAGGTCAAACCATGACAAATAGAATTCCAAGAAGGCAGTGGCATCTTTATGAATAAACACGGTCCATCCCGTGTGCCCACCATGGCTTTCCATCAAATGTGCATAGGATGGGGGTGCATTGCCATGATACATCTCAATGACCTTCACTAGTAGGCCATTCAAATCTAAGATTATAGCTCTTATTTCTTGATGGAGAGGCACTGGTGCCACGTGGCCTCACTAGAGGTTGACAAGAGTTGTGGGTGATCCATCAAAGGGATGTCTACAGGTCTCGAAGGCTTTGGCTTCAGTCTTTCCAACATGTCGAGACACCTCTTGTGAATCCAATCCCTTTTTTTTCCTTCCCTCCTCTATTGCCTCTTCTGCCTCCTAGCGATATGTTTTTGGCATGCTTTCTTTTCATGGTAGCTCTGCTGATGTGGATGGCCAACTGCAAGCCTGCATCCCTTTTTGCCACATACATCAAATCTTGGAGCACATTGTCTGCTTCCCTTTTTGCAACATACATCGAATCTTGGACCACATTGTCTGGCTGAAATACATCTAGATAGATAAACATGATAGGTTTAAGTACAGGATTCCAAGACTGTAAATTTTAGGCACATGTTCATCTTTTGACTCTAAAATTACTGAAAAGCCAAAACTATCTCACCTTTCTCCAATCCGTCCGTCTTTCATTTCTTTGCTCTTTTACCAACAAAACTCTACAACAAGAGGTCATCCTCCTCTATAGAAACATACTACCCTGAAGGTTCATCCTCCCCTGTAGGGGATTTCTCTTTCTCTTTCTATTCAGCTGGAGGGGAATTCCCCTTTCCACTACTATGCATTTCACTAACATCCTCCTTCCCTATGAAGGAGTCAAGCGAAGACAAACGGTCACACTCAAACCACTTCTGTGATGAACCTGCTTGAGACATTTGCTACCCTGCAAGTAATAGCAATCAAGTGATTGAACGTTAACAAGACTTAAATGCATGAAATAGTCTCTAATAGTGCTTATGTTATTTGCAACTCTTGTTTGAGCTCTAATAGTGCTCTATTAGTCCTACTTCATGCTGTAATTATGCTTTTTAGTGCAAGTTAATATTCAATTAGTGCTATAATAGTGCTCTAATAGAGCTTTCTACATTTTAGTACTCTAACAGTGCCCAATTAGTACTTACTAGAGTCCCAGTCCTGTTAGTCCTCTAATAGTGGTCAAATAGTGCTTTTTAGTGATCTAATAGTGCTCTAATAGTGCTTCTTAGTGCATTGATAATTGGTCTGATCTATGCTACAGCTTACGAGAGTTCCAATACCTATTAGTCCTCCAATAGTGCTATACTAGTGTTGTAATAGTGTCATCCAAGGCTATGCTATAACTTGATATAGTCCAAGTGCCTAGTACTACTCTATTAGTGCTCTAATAGTGCTATAATAGTGCTTGTTAGTGCACTATTAGTGTTGGTCAAAGCTATGCTAGAAATTCTTAAGAGTTCAAGTACATGTTAGTCCTCTAATAGTGCTCTAATAGTGTTTTAATAGTGTCCTCCAAGGCTATGCTATAACTTGATATAGTCCAAGTGCCTAGTACTACTCTATTAGTGCTCTAATAGAGCTCTAATAGTGCTTTAATAGTGCTTGTTAGTGCACTTAGTGTTGGTCAAAGCTACATTGGAACTTCTCAAGAGTTTAACTATATGTTAGTAATGTAATAGTGCTCTAATAGTGTTGTAATAGTATTCTCCATGGCTATGCTATAACTTGATATAGTCCAAGTGCTTGGTACTACTGTAATAGTGCTCTAATATTGATCACTTAGTGCTTGTTAGTGCACTATTAGTGTTGTCAGAGCTACACTAGAACTTCTCAAGGTTTCAAGTATATGTTAGTCCTCTAATAGTGCTCTAATAGTGTTCTAATAGTGTTCTCCAAGGCTAAGCTAGAGCCACACTAGAACTTCTCAAGAGTTCAAGTACATGTTATTCCTCTAATAGTGCTATAATAGTGTTGTAATAGTGCTCTCCAAGGCTATTCCAAAACTTGATATAGTCCTAGAGCTTGGCACTACTGTAATAGTGCTCTAATAGTGCTTGTTAGTGCATAATTAGTGCTGGTCAAAGCTAAGCTAGGACTTCTTAAGAGTTCCAATACATGTTATTCCTCTAATAATGGTCTACTAGTGCTACAATAGTGCCTGTCAGTCCAATAACACTACAAGTCAATGGTGTGTTGGTACTTGTTATGTGCTCCAATGGTGCAAGTCAAAGATGTGTAAGTGCTATGCTAGAGCTCTAAACAATGGCCAAGGTAGTGTTGGTGAAAAATTACCTCCAAAGCTGATTGAAGCATGTAGTTTTGTGTCCTCATGTGGTGGTCGATGTGCACCTACCACCAATGACCATTACTCATTGTCCACAATCCGGATGCACACACTCTTGCTCAATGGCACATAACTATGCGAAGCAAAACAGATGATACATGTGTTTACATGGTAGCATGGTATGGGTGTTTGCATGATGGCATGCAAACACCTTGTACCTCATCATCATGGCCAAGGCCACACCCAACACAAGAACCATAAACTATTAAAGGGATTGGAATCCTATCGGTTTGCTGCCAGCATGGCACAGGAGGCTGCAAAGTTGTAGAGGCTCTGCTCTGCTGTCGCACATGTTGGACCATCTTCCAAGAAAACTCTACATGCACCTCACATTCCCTCATATTCACTTCCCATCGGCATGCTTCTTCCTACAAAACACATGAATAACTAAAACCCCATCTCCCAGGTGTTTGAAAAATCAAAGACTTGCAAGCACCAAATTTTGCGCAAGCGAGACCAACATACCTCTGTAGAATCCACGGAAGCCTGAACATTGCCGGAGCTATCAACCTCCATGTAGGCAAGCATGGATTTTATAGTTTTTATGTTTTCGCCACAGTCTCATATGCCTCCATGGCATTGGCCATATCATTCTTCACCTTCTGGGCTATTGAGCTAACACCTCAAGTTTCATGCAACTAGCATTTTGCCTTCTCAAGAGACTCCACTTCCTTTTTGTATTCCCCCATCGCCGCAGCTAGCATCTTTTTTGTGTCTTACAATAGTATCACTACAGATTTGAAATTCTCAGACCTGGCATCTTTTGTGCCTGGGGTTGGCCACCCTTGGCTGCTCCCATCGAAACAAATGCTTCCGCCAACAAAAGCTTTAGAAGCCAAAGGAGTTCCATATTACCTCTCGCTATCATCCTTCTTGTTCTTGCTCAGCTGTTTGTCGAACTTTTGCTAGAGCTTGTTGTCTTGATGTTGGACCAGGGAGATTATGCTCTCAGCAAAATCTACCCAAGCAATCAATCATGTGTTTGTACGACCATCCTATCCATACTCATAAGTAAATCCTCTCACAAATGATAGGGATAACTCTAAGTTGATCAGAAGTTCTTGATAGACCTTCAGATGAAATTCTAGAAGCTAGGCCTTGAGCTTGACTAACTGACACTTTATTTTTTCTTTCCCCTACCGAAGGTGGGAAAAAACAGTCAACTAGAACCTGTCTAGAACATCAAGTTCTGTGAGTTGCTGCAGGTTTAGGCCCACCAAGCTCAGGCTATACTCTGCATGGAATTCCTCCTTGGTCTTGTAAAACACCTTCTGGCATGGCGTGTCAATGTGGGGTGCTTTAAACCTTGACATTGCCCAAAAAAGTGAACTGAATATTGATAGTGCAAATTTAAAATACAGTCTACACAATTAGACAAACATCTAATATGGACTGCGAAAAAGGAAAGAGATATACTATTAAAGACACAGTTAAAACAGATATAGATTGTGTTAAAACAGTTAAAATAGTAAAGCTAATTTATTGTTGCATGACATTTGACAAGCCAACAGCTATGCTAAAGAGGATTCAAAAAGGCAAAACGTAGAAGCTTCGTCACCAACCAAGCTCTTCTATGAAGTCTTTATCTAATAATAGCCTCATATCTTTGTAGCTCATTTTCATGCATGTGCAAGCTAAACATGCATTTGTATTGATAGATTCTCTTCCTCTTGTTATTATAGAGACCCTCTCCATTAGTTTCACAATGGAGGGCTCCGAGCCCGTTTAAAAGAAACAACAGTCCTAATTTTGAAGCTAGATGCTACAAACAAGTAAGGAGCTCATTTACAAAAAAAACAATCCTATGTTTGGAGGAGCTCATTTTTACAAAAAGAACAGTCCTATGTTTGGAAGCTTCACAATCAATGGCTACTTCTGGACAAGCAAGGAACTTGTTTCAAAAAAAGAACAGTGCTGGAGCTATGTCATCTCACCTAGTCCACCTACTCGTGCAAGAAGGATGTCACTGGGTTTTCCTTGCAGCTCACTCTAGCTGCAGCAATAGAAGAAGCGGACTTCAGTAGAAGGAAGAAGAAGACCAGGAAGGAAGCTTTGCATGTGCTGCACAGGGCTTGGTTCACGTAGAACTTTCATGTCGTTTATGGGTGTGTGTCAGAGACAGAATCTACAGTCAGTGTAGTGCATGTCGCCAAAATCATAACAATCTATTACACTGAGTTAGTTGGTAAAGGCTTTCGCTCATCCATGATTCAATTACACGCTTTTTAAAAAAATTCTTCACCCCTCTACTTGTTGCTAAAATATTACTATTGGGGCACCAGTATTTAGCACATGCAAGTCTACCACCTTACCATGCACTCACCCATAATTCTTTGCAATATGTGCCACCCTGAGGCACCAACTCACTTTAGTAAGAAAACCTATCAAAATCTTGAGCATGAGATGAATTTAGCAATATGACATGAGTAGAAATTATTAAAATTAACATGGTTGTGTTCTACACTAAAAGAGCTTTAAATATGTCTTTACACCTTGAAATTTCGGTAACACATGAAAAAATTACATTAATTTGAAAGGAGATGGGTTTTCATATTTTAGTGTATTTTTTGTCTTACCCCCCCTCATCCAAAATACCCCCCCCTTGGGCCTTAGATATTATGAAAAATATGTACAAATCTTAAAATCTTGCATATTTTTTAAGGTATATACCTTACATTTTGTGGGGGAGGGGACATGAAATTTTCATATTTTTCCCTTGCATATTTGAATTTTTTTAAGGAAATCCATGCATATTATATATGGACCTTGTCCCCCCATACCCTGAATTTTGGACGAGGGTAGTAACATATTACATGTTGAGTTGGCGTTCCAGGGTGCTACCTCAAAGTAGTGGTGTGGCCTTGTTGACACAGATGGCAAGCTACTCTATGATGTATATGGAGAGTGGAAAAGATAGCGACGTGGCTCATTCACAATCACGTGCATGTCTGCAGCAAAGATCATTGGAAGTGTCATTCAAGCAATAACATCTAGAGAAAGCGCAACAAGACATTTTCGAGGCTATCCATCGCACTCGATATCTACTAAGCATGGTTCAAAATCCACATTGGAAAAGAGCCATGGCATCTATATCAAGGGTGGGTCTAGGTTTGGGTCTAGGTTTAATGATGCCAAGTTACAATGCTATCCTCAATAACTACCTGGTTGCATACTATGAGAGGATGAAATAGGATATGAAGCAAGTAGTATACTATGGTATTGAGAGAACAAGCTACACCATTGTTAGCGATGGATGGGAAAATGTCACCAAGAGGCCTTGGATCAATATCATGGTCATGAAATTTAAGGGAGAGCCCTTTTGTCAATCCATTGACATAAGTGACCATGCCAGGATAGGTGAATACATTGCTGAACATCCGTTGGAGTTTTTGAAACTTGGCAAAACATGTTTTAGAACAAAGTATATAATATTGGACCATTTGCTCAAGCTACAAACCACTAGCCTACTGAGAACATCCGTTGGAGTTTTTGAAACTTGGCGAAACATGTTTTAGAACAAAGTATATAATATTGGACCATTTGCTCAAGCGAGGCTCAAGCTACAAGGAGTTATAATGGAGACATTATCCAGTGTAGAATCTAGCAAGCAGATAGCTAAATCAATTTCACAAAATGCCCCTACTGAATTCATGGAGATGAAGCAAATCAGTCACAATGTTGCCTTTTGGAAGGAAATAGCTAATGTGGCTAGTATGGTTTGCCATTCGAAAACTAGGTGTGAAAGGTCCAAGTTTGGGTAGTGCTTACATGGCTTGGTGGAATATTGAGCAAGGCCTATTGAAGGAAAATAGAAGAGCCACAAGTGATGGCGATGGCTACAGTTCCAATTGTCGTGTCACTTTGAAGAAGATGTTTTGAAAGCGATGGAATCATGCTCACAATGACCTTCACTAGGCTAGTCATATTTTAGATCCCCAATGGTGGGATTATTGTTTAAAAACATTGGAACACATAATGTAGCCTTGACATAATCTCTAGGGATGATTTTTTCAATATACATATGAATATGCTACTGCTGTCAGGGAATTATCCACTTTTCAAAATAGGGAAGGTTTGTTTGCATATACAAGAATACGAGACCTTGCAAAGGAGATGCTTGCATAGCTTGAAATAGTATTGACACTATTAGCCATGGTTATATTATGACTCATTGAAAACTATGCCATTTAAGTTTAGTTGATTGATGTTATGCCACTTGGAAGTAATGTTAAAGCATTTAGATGGTATTACAAATGTATTGTTTCCATGTTGAAACTTGGAAAGAATTGAAATGGCTTGCAACCTGTAAGTTCTTCTATAAGTGATGCTAGCTATTGTACTAATGTGTGTGAAATATTGCCATCCATCAATAGAGCATAATGTTATAGATGATCATGGTGCATATAGACACTTACTAGGGAGAGAGAAGAATGTGGGAAAAGGAAATTTTCCATCCCACATCTATTTTAATAGTAGGCAGATTACAACATTCATAATCTTCCAATTACGTCAGGAGGGGGCAAGATAGTGGGATGATTTCTCTCTCTTTAGTTCTAGCAAGCTTGCACGAACTACTCACATGTTGGAAGTTAGGACTAAAATGATACAACGAGTTCAAAAGTTTCTCGATGATTATGAAAGCTATTGAATTAATTGTAGTCCCTAATTTGATAGCACTCGATGGCTCTAGAGAAGATCGAAAGATCAACAGCAGCATGCAACTATGTTACGATGTTAGTTGGAAATCATTGGAGATGTGATATCTGTCATCAAGAAATTTGAGGCTCAGCGGCAAGAATGTTAGCATAGTCTATGGACGTGGTTGAAGTTTTCGCAAACATGGAGAATAATGTTACAATGCTAGGTGGCAAACCGTGGAGATGTGGTGTCTACCATCAAGAATACAATGGCTCTCGCTTAAGAATGAGGTTGCATTTCTTGGGTGATGTGCACAGAGGAATTGCAAAATGTAAGGGACCAGAAGCTGAGGCCAGTATTGCTTCCATTTTGGGGTCTGTTAACCAATAGTAGTGTCTCGTGGCATTGTAAATCTTCTTTTTAATTGAGGATAGTCTTCGAAGTGTATGTTGCCATTATTATTTGCATATGGTGAAAATTAGTTTGCACTCCTAGTGCTATCACACATGTTTCATGAATTGTGTGATAATAGCATTACATTATTTACAATTCCACTTCATAGTATGACAATTGTACAACCCATATTTCAACACATCCACGTAAATACTTCAACAATTGCACTTCAACCTCTGCACAATAATAATTTGACAAAATGTGTTGTTATAAGCATAAACAATTGTTATACATTTTAAGTTACAAGATGTTCATACTTGCATATTGTAGAGTTTGCATCTCTGGAAACATCACTATTACAAAAGTGGGATGGGCAAAAAATGAAGCCCAATATCCATATGAAATGGATTACAGTTGTTGACAGCAGACAAAAATTGAAGCCAACGAGTGTGGTGTGCCAAAAAGGATTTTGTAGAAGCTTTTTACATATCGACTCATGTAGCAATAGGAGGAGGCTAATGGGTGCCTTGAGTCCCCAGCAAGATATGCAAGCCATGTTGATACAACACAACAAAGAATCCATAGATGATGGTCACTCCCAACGGCATGCTGGCGATGATCAATAAGGCAGCAAGGATGATCGACATTGTGTGCAAGCTACTAAAACAAAGTGTTACGCTTTATGAGAATTGATTCAATACTCCATTGAATATAAACTTAATGAGATTGTTCCAATATACCATCGTAAACAAAATTAATGAGAATTGAAAATGAAATGAATATTGATTCAATACACCATTGAAACAAACCTTTAATACAATTCTCCCAAATTGATTACACATGCCAAAAAAAAGGTTTAATATTGTATGCCAAGCTATATACAATATTTTACTCTCTTGATCATTTAAATTCTACCTAGCCTCGAATCAGGAGAGTACATTGCTCCGATGGCAAGCATGTCATACAACTCACGTGCCATAGGAGCATTGCATGCTGTAGATGCACTTCTCACCTTTAGAGTATTGACAAGGCAAGCAAGGTGAAAGTGATTATCACAAGGGAGCTAGAGTGATTATAGATCCTCTTGCTCTTGCGGATGATCCGGGCAAGCCATCAGTCCCACATCATATCATACAAGCTATTTTTACACATGTTTTGAGAATTTGGAATGAAAGAGTGTGGCACAATTATTCATGCAATCGACTATGTGTTGAGTATGTGTCTAAGCAAAAGCGTGTGAGTGCACATGAACTAGTAGCTAGGTCATGCAATCGACTATGTGTCGAGTATGTGTCTAAGCAAAAGCATGTGAGTGCACGTGACCTAGTAGCTAGGTAGGGACTAACTATATGCCTTTTTTGTAGCTGGGATTTTATAGGGCAGCTAGAACTCAGGCATCACTACTACTGAGCGCTAGGTTGAAATTGATAGATGCTACCTATATGTGCGAAGACATACATATCCAAGTGAGTGCTCGTGATACAATCTAATCCTAACTAAGGAAGACTTGAATTTCCCACATCTTCATTTTTGTCAGGGATGGCTTGCATGATGTTGAAGTAGTGGCACTTTAGTCAGAACCCATTTATTGTTGTGTTGAATTGGACTACATCTAATGTTTCTAGCAGCATAGCTCCAATGGGATTCATCTTTCTTACTCAATAGGGTCCTTGACCTAGATACTTGAGCTTTCCCTTGTGTACTTTGGCATTGTATAACAAGACCAAGTCACCTTCTTGTTGTCTTTGGCTTTAAGATTCCTAGTTATAACATTACCATCTTCCTTAATGGGACTTTGGATGACATCAAGCATGCATTCATCATGACGTTTCTTATCTTTTACTTGGGTCTTTTGCACTGATATTAGATAACAAAAAACTTGGTTTACTTTCTTCATGATGGTGAAAGTTGCATCGCAATAATTACTAACTTCATTTATATGCACATTATGGTATATTAATGTACACAATCCACTATCTTCATAGGCTCTCATAACCATAGTTCACTTTAACGGCAGGTAATATACATTTGAATGATGCTGACAAGTTTTGCATTGGAATTTGAGTATCGATTGCACATTCTTCAAGTGATCTAGATTACCAATGTACCTTTTTTTCTCAGTCGAGCCAAGAATAAAGGTTTAATAATAAATTTCCAAGTTAGAAGTACTCAAAATAATTATCTTGTAGGAAATTATATTCACAATATAATATCCACAAGAATTAAGCATGAATGATTATGAGTATTCACAACATATACTTTTTAAATTCTTAAACATCCAACAGAAACCTGAATCCTAAGTCATGGTGCCCCTTGGCCCCTTGTCTTGTAAGAGCATGAACCAAGCAACACTCCCCATACTAAGCTTTTCTTTTGTATATAAAACCATTACAACATTTCATCATACATGTCAAACTACCTATTCATATGCATATTCACAACATAAAACTTTAATATTATTCTACTATCTTATAGAATTATCCTCACTTATGATCTTTGCAATGTTTACATGGACAAAGGCATGCCATCAAAATTTCTCTATAAAGATTGGGATGCCTACAAACTTATAACATGTATTATCTTATCCATGTTGTAGGTGATCATGGAGATAGAGGTCCTTTAAATTCTTGAGTGCATTCTACCAAAGATTTATATGGAGAAATTATGCCTACCTACATGCTAGCAAAAATCAAGGAGATTTCCTAAAATGCATAAGACCAAATGATTGCTACCCCAAGGAAAGCCTTATATCGAATACAAGTTTGATAAAAATTAGGATGATTCATTGCTTTCAAAGCCATGAAGGTTGGTTCCTATGGCAAGGCCTAAAACATTGATATGTACAAAAAATATCCTTGATCTATTGTGTCCTATACAAATCTCAAACCAATCCAAACTAAAGTTTTATTATCTATAGATAGGCAAGTTTTCTTATCATTGGTGGATAGGATTATAATAAACTAAGTTGGGTTCCCTTTTGATAGACTAAGTTGAAGTAAAACTCTCTCCAATTTGACATGTAATAGGTATTAGGTTTAGTTTTATGGTAGGCAACGTAGGGGTAGGTTTGGTTTCTTGAACTATTCTTAAGCCATGTGTCAAAAATATAGAGCATATCAGAGACCAAGTGGTCTATCTATTACTTGTGGGCAGTTTAGTTGAGCCTATGTGCATGCCTGGAGCCTAAAGTTTGCTGCTATAGCTCTATGGGAGGAAGGATAAGCTCAATGGGAAGCTTTGTGGGTGACTTTACTTGCATCATGGTGTGCAGAGACCTAGAAGGAACATTTGGAAGTGTCGTTTAGGTTTTTCTGAGTGGTTTTTTTTTTCAAGTTTGCAGTTGCTCCCCCTGCTCGTTCCGACAAATTGAGAGTCCAGAATGACGTGCAGAGGCAACCATTTTCTGCTTTTGGTGTCCATTTTACTTCAAGAGTTTGAAAATCCCTTCATTCTTGAATTTGGGATCATCTTGTTGGATTTTGGCTCACTGTTTCTACTTTAACATTTTTATGCCAATTTGTTGGAACTCAAGTTTGAAGCAACTATTTGCAAATTTGCCAGTTTTGGTGGACTCAAGAGGTCCTAAAACTTCTGTGTTGCTCATCATTCACACTTCGGTGGTGTTTACAAATAGATGGATTTGCTAAAACGTTTTTCAATCCCTGTGTTAGACCCAGTGATTGGACCACGGTTTCCAAAACCATATGTTCCATTGCATTCCAAAGGCTTGAAAACCCCTATCTACCAGCTCTTGCATGATTCTAAGAGATTTGGAGAAATTTCATCTCTGTGAGACATCGAATCATCTGTTTCTCCATCTAGGATCCATTCAAAGATTTGAACCTTTGATTTTTTAACACGTGGCATTTTTTATTGAACCTTAGGCTTCTAAGGTTTCATTTACAAGTCAATTGCAAGCTTCAAACTTGGGTTTACTTCACATCCAGAGTGATTTTTTGAAGTATTATTTGAGCCACGGAAAGCATAGGTCATGTCATTGATGCCATGTATGCAAAGATTATAGTGGTTTTGAGGCATCTCAGGTTTTATTATTAGTAGTAGTCATTACCATGGGGTCGTGATTTTTGGGACATACCTTATGCAAATCACCCTAGTTACAGTCTGAGTCATGTGTGCTCGCTTCTGTTTTGCATTACGTTGTAGTGGTGGATGCTTTACAGGCCATTTGGATGCATTGTCATCCTTGTTGGATGCGCTGATAGGCCCAAATTGCCTTGTGGGATGGTTTATTATGATGGATGTTTAGCATAGAGATGCTTTTTATGCCAAGGGATAGCTTTGACATGTTGTAGTTGATGCACTGATAGTGCTATGCTCTCTTGGATGAGATATTATTGATGCTTATGGCCATGGACAGTGTATATGTTTGAGGCTTTTGGCTCTTATTGACATTGGGTTTGCCAATGTTTTATCATTGCAGGTTGACATTTCCTTTTGGGCTAGATTTGCTCATATGGATGCATAGTATATGCACATAAGTCAGATGCATTTTGGTGCTTTGAGCTTTGAGTTTTGGTGATATTACCCTCCATTGTGGCAGACATATTTGCACATATATGGTATTTGGTGTGATTTCTCTCTTGGGATTTTTGTTTATTTGCATCATGGCATCCTCTTCCATGTCTAAAAAGGAGTTTTTCAGCATTAAAAAGTTTGATGGGATAAACTTTTCTCTATGGAAAGAACAGATAATGTGCTTATTCAAAAGAACCAGATTAAACCCTTGGAAGGGATTGCATCTAAGCCTATAGCTATGTCTGAGGATTATTGGAGTAATGCAAAGTCTACTGTTAGACTTGATCTTGCAGAGTCAGTTTATTTCACAGTAGTAAATGATCAGACTATGAAAGATTTGTGGAAGAAATTATGTGCCACTTATGAGAAGGGAACTGTCTTTAATAAATTTTATTCAAGAGGTTGTTTGAGTTGTAGATAAAGGAAGGGGTCTCCATTTCTTCTCACTTGAATGAATTCAATGTTATTTTCAGCTAGCTTCAGGCTTAGAAGCTGAATTTTGATGCGAAGACTAAGGCAATATTTCTCGTGTTCATTTATATCCTCAAAGTATGCCTTTCGTATGGCTATCTGTAATTTTGTACCTAGTGGAATACTGAAGTTTGATGATGTTGTGGGTAGCTTGTTGGCCGAGGATATTAGACTTCTATCTATGGATGGAAACAAGAAAGATGCAGCCTTAAATGTGTGCAAAGGGGTAGATCATAGTTCAAGGGGAAGTCCCAAGAAAGAGGAAAGTCTCATAGCAAATCTAGGGCACGAAACATTGAGTGTTACCATTGTGGCAAGAAGGGCCACATGAAAAAGGACTGCCACAAGCTTAAAAGAGTGCAAAAGGATAAGAAAAAGAATGCAAACTAGGGTGCAAATAAGAAGGAAGAGACTCCAAGGGAGGACAAAGGAAAAGTAAAGATCAAGGAGGTCAATGCAGTCACTAATAATAGTGACAATGGCATTCTCTTCATGTCTAGTCTACCTGTAGAGTTGCTTACCACTTCAAATGATGCATATTCCCAGAATTGGATTTTGGATTCTGGTGCTTCATTCTATGTTACTCCCCATAGGGAATGGTTCTCCACTTATGATGGTGGAAAGACAAGTTGTGTGCATCTTGGAAATACCTATGCATAGTGGGAGCACGTGACCTAAAGTTTTCTTTTGCAAATGGGTCTACATTTGTTTTGTTAAATGTTGGACATGTGCCTAGGCTGACCAAGAGTCTCATTTCACTGGGTCAGTTAGATGATGCTAGTTTTCAAACCACCTTTGACTTTCAAAGTTGGAAAATTCTGAAGGGCTCTATGGTTTTGGCAAGAGGTGCCAAGTGTGGGAAATTGTATCCCTTACATGTATCAGAGGTGTCTGATCGTGTTGTTGCAATAACCAAATAGCGAAGTACTTCTTTATGGCATTGCTGGTTGGGGCACATGAGCCAAAATGGAATGGAAACTCTTATGCTATTTGGGTTATGTACCGCATTTGAGTTTTTTTACTTGAATTTTGTGAGCATTGTCTTTATGGGAAGTAGACTAAATCATCCCATAAAAGAAAGGGAAAGAAAGGTCTTGGAAAGCTTGATTTGGTGCATTTAGACATATGTGGTCCCATGCCTACATGGTCATTAGCTGGGGCTAAATACTATGTGACATTCATTGATGGTGCAACTACGAAAGTGTGGGCATATGCTATAGCTCGGAAGAGCGATGTGTTCCACGTATTTCAAAAATGGGTGGCTTTGGTCAAAATCAGTTAGGTAGAACTCTTAAATTCCTATGGACTGACAATGGTAGAGAGTATCTCTCTCATGACTTTCAACTTTTCTATGATACACGTGGGATCAAGAGGGAGCTCACATCCCTTGTACTTCAAAACAATATCCACTTGTAAAATAGATGAACCACTCCATTTAGGAAAGGTTGCAATGTATACTTTCCAATGCAAGTCTTTCTGGTAGTTTTGGGCTGAGGCAATGAAGACTGCAGTGCAATATGAAGCAGAGATTTGGGGTAGTGGAGTCACCAAATGCTTTGATGTTGCAGTTGGACCAGTTCTATCAAGGAGAGGGTGATATGGTCTCTGCGTTGGCAATCCGATATGAAACTTTATGCACAAAGTATGAAAGGCCAGCTTTGCGAGCTGTGGCATCTGCAGCATCGGCCCCTCAAAGTCACGTAGGAATGGAGCACTTAAAGATGAGCAAATTTGTCATGGCTTTGGAGGAGCTTTGGAGCCTCTTCTTTACTCAAAAGTAATGAGTAAAGATCCAACAACATACATGGAGGCACTTCACATTGCACCAAGAAAGAAGCTTCTCTAAAAATCGAATCCTCTTTTGTGTCTTCAACAACTTCAACTTCTAAGGTGGAGGTAATGGGCACTCCTCAGGTACGAAAGTCCTCTGAGTTAGATCATAATATCTCCCAATTAATGGTAGAGTTTGCTGATTTGAAATTGCATTTGGTTAATGCACGACAACTAGAGCACCAAAGAGTGAGGATAGGCCTCGAGATAAGAGTAGGGTCACTTGCTATGAATGTAATAAAAAATGTCACTATTGCCCTAAGTGTCCTAGATTGAGAAAGAAAGAAGAAAAACAAGTATCCTTGTTAGAAGCTTCTTCAAGGGATGAGGAAAGAGAGGTAATGATGGCTAAACGGGGGCATGGTAAAGTAAAAGAAGAAGAAGAAAGCAAGGAAGAAGTAGATGAGGAACATCAAGAAGAGGAACACCATAGTAAGAAAAAGAAGGCATCTAGAAGGAGAATTAACCAATCAGACTTTCCTTTAGGACAAGGCATTGGAAGCTATGACTTGTTGTCTGACCTTAAAGAAAAGAAAGCTCATATCACCTTTGGTCAATTACTTGCTTTGTCTCCAAAACTACGGAAGGAATGGGGAAAGCTAGCAAGCACAAGAGTGTCAAAGAAGAAAAAGAAGAAAAGTGCCATTCCTATTGTTAAAAAGGTAGATATAGATGTGTGATGATATACCTGTGGTTGATGTGATCATTGATGGTCAAGTTATTTCTAATGTTTACATTGACGGAGGTGCACCAATTAATGTCATGAGTGAGATGACCATGATAGATGCTGATTTAAAATACTCTAGTACTACCTCTCCTTATCGCATCAAATTGGCTGACAACACTAGGGTAAAGAGCTTGGGAGTTGTGAAGAATCTAGAAGTGGATGTATGTGGAATTTCTGTGCCAACTACTTTTTAGGTGATCCCTACTAAGCCATATGCACGTGCCTATCCATTGATTTTAGGGAAGGCCTTGGCTATGCAAGGTGAAGGCTATTCAAAAGTGGGATACTAGAGAATTGATTTTGTAGGGAAATGATAAGAAGGTGCGCTACAACATCATAAGTCACAAAAAAGAAGTTGTCAAGGAGGAGTCTTCAACATCAGAGAGTTTGAGCTCTGACTTAACCGATGAAGAAGAAGAGATAGGGTGTAGCTCACAGGGTGTAACTCAGAGGGTGAGGTGGAGGGAGTGGCCTTTGGTCTTTGTCTTGGTGCTAATCGGGATGAGTCAGGAGGGAACATGGTGGTAGTACAAGAAGATCTTGTAGAGACACTTCATGTGGAGGATGTGGAGCACACTAAACGACACCAACGCAATGAAGAGCTTCTTGGTGATTCTCTATCATAGGTAGTGAGAAGCTTCAGTACTTGGATATGCTAGATGATTTCCCATATCTCTTTGCAACAAGCTATTCATAGGTTCAACTAGTCTCTTGTGGAGCACAAGATTTAGTTGAAGCCAGAAAGCAAGCCAGTTGTGGAACGCTTAAGGTGATTGGGGGTGATCCAAGCTGAGGCACTAAAGAAAGAGGTAACACAACTACTTGAGGCAAAATTCATATTTCCTGTTGATGATTCAGAATGGATATCTCCTGTAGTTGTCACACCAAAGAAAGGAAATAAGTGGCGGGTTTGTGTGGACTTTCATCCTTTGAATGCATGCACTAAGAGGGATCATTTTCATTTTCCATTCCAAGATGAAATACTAGATCAAGTAGTAGGGCATGAGATGC
Organism: Dipteris shenzhenensis; assembly: GCF_047967505.1. NCBI lineage: Eukaryota > Viridiplantae > Streptophyta > Polypodiopsida > Gleicheniales > Dipteridaceae > Dipteris > Dipteris shenzhenensis. The sequence goes on along the minus strand of NC_141602.1, from coordinate 52,222,132 downwards.
ATTCTGTATGTGTTGGGTATTTTGGGTAGTTTCAAAAATATATTCGGGAGGAAGATCAAAAGAAAACATCATTTGTCACACCTGAAAGTTATGGGTCACTATGTCTTATGATAGTTTGGAGAGTGTTTTGACCTAAGTGTAAAGGTGTCTATGAAGAAGTGCAATGTTTCCTCGGAACCTACCCATCCGACCCAATCAACCCGTTCAAACTCCTCGATATATATCAGTTCATGTCATGTTGAACTGCAAGATCTTCTTTCAACAACGTATCGCTCTTCTCTTTGGTGTAGACTAGCTTGTTGAGATTATGGCCTCCGCTGATCCTTTCCTTCTCCCTATGCTATACTATTGCCACACATACAAGCACACACATATATTTATGCCTTTTACCTTGGTCAAATTTATCCATAGCAACGGTGGTCGGTGGCCTATTTCGGGACCGACCCCCAGTCGACCGTTTTGGGCAGACTGGGTCGATCACCCAATTGGCTCTAACCGCCTACTTGTGGTAGCTATATAAGAGCAAGCCCGTGAAGCCCATTTCATCACTGGCTACAGCAACCCTGATTCCTTAACATCTAGCCTTTGTCTTCTATTGTTTCCAGCTCACCATCAAAGCTTCTTTCACAGGAGCGCACGGCTGGGAGACAGCGCCATCTATTGTATCAGTTCTATAGTAATCAAATTTTTGATTCTCCATACTATCTTGTTTTCTCTCTTGCGTACGAGATCCTATTATCTGTTGAGCACAGACGTTGTATTATTTTCTTACATGGTATCAGAGCCTGGACTCTAGCAAGAAGATTTGGTAGTGTGTTTCTATTTGCGAGCAGATTGTGAGAGATGGCCCAACCTGCAAGACTGCGAATCCCACCATTCAGCGAAAGCGGAAAGTTGGACGGCTCTAACTATCCACTCTAGAAGTTCAAGATAAAGACCATCCTAAGCGCATATGAGCTTTGGGACACTGCTACTGGGGTGGACGTGAGGCCGGTTGCGAGACCGGATCCAGCCAATGCAGGACAACAGATAGTACCAACTGCGGATGAGATTCTCGCATGGACAAGAAGAAATGCAGATGCGCTGTGTTCTATGGTCTGCAGTGTTAGTGATTCCGTCATGGCGTTAATTCAACATGTCACCACAGCAGAGGAGGCATGGACGGTCTTGAAAAATTAGTACAAGACCACGAATTAGATGCGGATTCAAAATTTGGAGACTCAACTCGCGAACGAGAAGTTGGCTGAGTCTGAAGTGGCAGAGAAGTTCATCACCAGGCTGTGCAATCAGATGACTGCGATTGGCATCACCATCACCACCGAGAATCTAGCACGAAGGTGCATATGGATTCTCCCACCAAAGTACGATGGTCTTGTTATGGCATGGATGGTCTTGAAAAATCAGTACGAGACCACGAATCAGATGCAGATTCAGAATCTGGAGACTCAACTCATGAACAAGAAACTGTCTGAGTCTGAAAGGCAGAGAAGTTCATCACCAGGGTGAAGAATCTACGCGATCAGATGACTGCGATTGGCATCACCATCACCAACGAGAATCTAGCACGAAGGTGCATACAGATTCTCCCACCAAAGTACAATGGTCTTGTTATGGTGTTCAATACATAGAATAGAAATCCACCCCTCAACTTTGAGGATTTCAATGCAATGCTTTTGGAGGAGGAGATGCGTCAAAAGATGAGGACTGGTGAAGATTCGGCTTTCTACGTTGGATCAAAGAAAGGTAAGGGTAAGGACTAGTAACCCATCTTCTTCTGATGATAAAAAGAGAAAGAAGAAGATCAAGTGCTTCTATTGCAACAAGGCAGGGCACAAGCAGAATGAGTACCGAAAGAAGATTGCAGATGAGAAGAACGGAGTAAAGAAAGAGTCCAGCAACAACACGCAGGTAGTACCAGTAGAGCTGTTTGTAGCAATTGAGGAGATTTGCACGAAGGTAGTTCATGTATCTGTGGATGAACCTTGGATCATTGATAGTGGTGCATCACGCCACATGATTAGTTGGAAGGATTGGTATACCTCTCTACAGCCGGTAGAGAATGACACCCTGGTAGTAGTCGGCAATGATGCAAAATGTCGAGCAAAAGGAAAAGGTACAATTGCTCTCAAGTCAGATGGAGTTGTAAAACAGTTGTCCGATGTTCTTTATGTGCCAGATATCAAGAGGAACTTGTCCATTTCTGTGATCACGGATCGGGAACTCAAAGTTCACTTCGATAAGAATGGCGCATAGATTTTGGATCTTCAAGGAAGGTTGTTGGTAAAGGTACACGGCACAACAACATCTATGAACTCTCAGCTTTCAGTGCTCAAGCGGATGTGAAGAACACTAAGCTATGGCATGAGAGGTTTGGTCATCTAAACCTTAGTTCTTTAAAGGAGATGCATAAAAGTGGAATGATTGCACACCTACCAGAAATTGCTGATTTGCCCGATGTATGTGAAGCTTGCATGATGGGTAAGCGGCATTGGCATCCCTTTCCTAAAGAGGCCAGTAGGGCAAAGGCTCCTCTAGAGCTCGTTCACACGGACCTCTACGGAAAGATGGAGACGGAAGCTTTGGGTGGTTCCTACTACTTCTTTAAGAAGTCTCTTTGGTTGGATTGCAATGTTAGGGTCCTTGGTGGCCTCTTTCTATTGGCATGTAATTGTTGTGATATTACACTTGCCGAACCCAAACTTTGATGGTCCACCCCAATGATGCCGATTGGGATGTCAGGCTTAACCTCTATTTGTTCTAGGACCTTGTTATTCATGCGACAATCCATACAGGCATGTCCTATGCCACAATCTCTGCAGAGTGGTTGGAAAGTAGTTGGGCTACCACGATGGGGATACTCTGTGATCCAGTGATTTTCTCCACAACCGTAGCACTTAATTGGTGCAAGATATGTGTTGGGATGTACTTTGATTTGGATAAACTGGTATTAGACCCTTTGCACCTTCTACATAGTACAGTGGGTACTCTGCTTCATACTCAAATGGCGAGTCTACTTCCTCGGCTTGTAATTGATGTATTGGAACTACCTGAGGAGGTGGATTTGGTGCTCTTGGATATAATCGTGGATTTGGATTCCTAAGTAGTTATGGGACTTGTGTCCGAACAAGAACAAGATTTAGCCTCGGAGCTGGGGGCGCTTGTGCAAGTGCCGGATACTGGCATAGGTGCCGCTTGGTATTGTTGAGGTCGAGGCGAGTAGTTGCGCATGTTGAAGATGCACCTGTTCTCATCATGGCTGCCGACGATGCAGATATGGCACCATAACCTTGGTGGTGGATTTGCTTGTGCAGTGATCGTGGCTCTTAGGATCGAGCACTCATTTGCTGTATAATTGGCCATGTAGTGTGGACACCAAACATTTTCTCGCTGTGGATATGTCTGAGTTGGCAGCTGAGACAAGTGAAGTTTTTGTTCCATGGCCTGCATCATGTCTTCTTTCAGCTTCATGGTCATGGCCTCTAGGCGATCTTCATTTGATGTTTCGGCAGTGGTCTTTGATTTGTCCTTTTTCGAGCGCTTATCTCGTGTACTAGATCTGTCATCATCACTGCTAGTGTCGGAGTCAGTCATGCCATCCTCGATGTCAATGAATGTCGCATGAGCAGCACTGAATGTTTCATAGCTACTAATCTTTTTCACGTGAGGTACTTTGCATCTGAGCGTGGATCACATTTGGCGATTAATCTTTTCATCTTACCCAAGTACGTGCGTACATCTTCTCACCGGCCTTGTTCGATCTTGCTTAGTTGGAGAGCGCGATCATCCCTTGTAGCCTCTCCATTTGAAAGCATCGTTTGAATTCTGTTTGAAGTAGGTCCCAAGTGGCGCGCTCTTCCACTAGAAGGTCTAGGTACGATTCAGACACTTCATCAATTAAGGCCATGGGATGTAGTTTGGTTGGGAGGGTTAGAGTGGTGTTAGTTTGTGTAGGGACCGTTGTGTTAGAACCGATGTGCAAAATAGAGCCATCCGAGATCATCTGGGGCTCCAAACGGGCCCTGCAACCCAAGACTGGGCTACCCCAGGAAATGCTCCATCTACCCTCAGTGCGGTCAATCATGGGATGCCTTCCGGCACTTGCATGTACCCTAGTTGGCAGTGTGCCAACTCTATCTGAAGCCGCCGTCCAGTCATCAGGCCACACATGGCCCCCATCTGGTGTCCACTAGGACCTATCGGATAACCGAGCTACTCAAATGCCTTCTCCTCATATGGGGGGACTTACAAGTAGAGTTAGCTGGTTCCCGCGTAGTTACACGAGAGTGGAGCATTGATATCTAATAGACGCCACACCATACTTTCCTCCCTTAGATGAGAATGAAGATGGTAACATCCCAAGTGATGTTGTACGAGCGAATTTGTGTGAAACGAGGCTCAAACGAGGGTGCAAATGAGCGAGTCCGAGGGATGCTGAAATGGTGTGCAATAGGCTGAAAAATACCCATAGCGTGTTGTTTTCGTGTGTGAAATCAGGGTTCAAACGGGGTCCAGTTTGGGTCTCAAACGGATGAGTTATGAAGGGTTAAAGTAGGGGTAAATTTTGCTTTGTGGGGGGGGGTCCTAAGGGTAGTGTGAATGGTCTTTAAGTCCAACTAAGGGGTTGGAACCAAGTTAATCTAGTTAGGTTAACTAACCTATATCCTCCAGTTAAGTACTAACTGAAACCTAACCTAACTGTTCATAACTAATCTAGGGTAAACCTAACCTAGGTAGACTAAATTAACCTACCTAGTTAGACTAAACTAACCTAACCTAGTTAGACTAAACTAACCTAGGTTAATCTAACCTAACCTAGGTGTGACTAATCTAACCTAGGGTTAGTTTAGTGATTAGGTCAGGTTTTTTTTTTGTGCTCTGTGTGGGGGGGGATGTCGCGGCGACGCGGGGGGGGGGGGGGGGGGGGTTTGGCCCGGCGGCAGCGGCGGGGGGGGTGGTTTTGCGGAGGGGGTGGGGGTGGGGGGGTAGAGGGAAGGGGAGGGAGGTCGAGGGGAGGGGAAGGGGGGCAGAGACAGAGGGGAGGGGAGGGAGGTTGACGGCACGAGGAGGGTGGAGGGGAAGGGGGTGGTGGGGGCGAGCGGGCGGTGAGGGGGATGCTTGGCGCGAGGAGGAGGGCAGACGCACTGGGCTAGTGCCGCCTTGGGGCTGGCACTACGTGCGGGCGCTGCCCTTGAGCAGCAAGGGCCTTAAGGCCCTTGCTTAGTACTTAGGCTAGTTGTGTAGGGAGCAGCTAGCGAGGGGGGGGGGGAGAGAGAGAGAGAGAGAGAAGAGAGAGAGAGAGAGGGGGGGGGGGGGAGGGAAAGAGAGAGATAGGGAGGGAGAGAGAGAGAGAGAGAGAGAGAGAGAGAGAGAGATAGGGGGAGAGAGAGAGAGAGACAGAGAGACAGAGAGACAGAGAGGTAGAGAGAGAGAGAGAGAGAGAGAGGGGAGGGAGGGAAAGAGAGAGATAGAGATAGAGAGAGAAAGAGAGAGAGAGAGAGAGAGAGAGAGAGAGAGAGAAAGAGAGAGGGGGAGAAAGAGATAGATAGATAGATAGAGAGAGAGAGAGAGAGAGAGAGGAAGGGAGGGAGGGAAAGAGAGAGAAAGAAAGAGAGAGGGGGAGATAAATGTAGAGAGAGAAACGGAGGGGGGGGGGGAGGGGGGAGGGGTGGTGGAGATGGAGGGGGGAGAGGGGAAAACGCAAGAAGGGGGTGGTGGAGATAGAGGGGGGAGGGGGGGAGGGGGTGGTGGAGATGGCGAGGGGAAGGGGGAAGGGGGTGGTGGAGATGGAGGGGGGAGAGGGGAGGGGGTGGTGGAGATGGAGAGGGGGGGGGGAGGGGGTGGTGGAGATGGAGGGGGAAGGGGGTGGTGGAGATGGAGGGGGGAGGGGGGAGATGGAGAGGGAGGGGGGGGGGGGAGATGGAGAGGAGAGGGGGGGGGGGGGGGGGGAAGGGGGAAGGGGGTGGTGGAGATGGAGCGGGGAGGGGGGGAGGGGGTGGTGGACATGGAGGGGGGAAGGGGAAAGGGGGTGGTGGACATGGAGGGGGAGAGGGGGGAGGGGGTGGTGGAGATGGAGGGGGGGGAGGGGGGATGGGGTGGTGGAGATGGAAGCAGGGGAGGGGGGAAGGGGGAAGGAGATGGAGGGGGGAGGGGGAAGGGGGAAGGGGGTGGTGGAGATGGGAGGGGGGAAGGGGGGGGGGGGAGGGGGGAGGGGGTGGTGGAGATGGAGGGGGGAGGGGGAGGTGGTGGTGGTGGTGGAGGGGGGAAAAGAGAGAAGAAGAAAAAAAAACTTGACGGATGGAAAACTTTGACGGAAATCCAAAGGGAGAAAGAGGTGGTCGCCTGAACACTCTCCAAGTCTTTCTCGATGTAATAGGATTGTCGAGGACCAATGGATGGTGGGTGGATGGCTAGGTTATCGCTGCGAGATGGGCTCAAAGTCACTTACCATGTGAGGATGGGAGTAGGGTGGTGGTCGATGGAGAGGGAGGAGTGTCTTGCGTAGGGCTTGGAATGGAGAAGAGGATGAAGGCAAAATGTGAAAGATGAAGAATGAGGGGTGGAGTGGGTTTTTATAGGAAATGAGTTTAGGTTTAGGATTAAATCGTAAACTCTTCCCGAGCCATAACTTTTGATCGTTAGCTCGGTTTGCTCTTCTGCAAAAAGGTGAAAA